>NC_054825.1:50388234-51016734 GCF_018345385.1 Vulpes lagopus
GCATTCAATCTGCTTTTTACAGCTTCACTCTTAAATACAGATGCCTACCAGAATCTTCCAACGTTTAAAGAAAGCCTCCAACATAAAGCACAGAGACAGAAATAAGTGGGGGAGAAAGAGGAAGTCTCAGACCATGCAGGGAGCAGAGAAACTTGCAAACAAAATGAAACAAAAACTACTCTCTCAGAGGGACAAGATACTGCAACCCTAAAACCGGAACATTTACAAACTATTCTAAAAAAAAACTCTTAGGGGGGCGCCTGGGTGGCTTAGCTGGTTAAGCCCGTGACTCTCGATTTCACCTCAGGTCATGATCTCATGGGTTGTGGGATCGAGCCCCGTGTTGGGCTCTGTGCTGGGCAGGAATCTGATGGGGTTCTCTCTCTCCCTCTGCTTCTCCCCCCGCCAACTTCTCAAAAAAACAAAAACCAAAACCAAAAATACCCTCTTGGAAATAAATAATACAAATAAGGTAAAAATTGAGAGACTTGAGTTTTTCAGCTGGTATACGTGATGTATCAATTAAGTTTTTAAAGATCAAGCCCAGTAACTTCAAAGCAGTGTGTCAAGGGCAAAACCACTGAGAACCACACCAATGGAGCCTAACGAGGTCCAAAAATAGTCGCGTGTATATGGACAGCTGATGTTCAACAAAGGGACAAAGACAATTGAGTAGAGAGAGGATTGTCTGTTCAACAAAAGGGGCTAGGATGACTGGAGACCCATACGCGAGACAAATGAACTTCAATCTACACCTTGCACCCTATACAAAAATGAATTAAAATGGGTCCTACTACAAAGCCTGGAAATAGACCTCCCAGAAGAAAACACAAGAAGGGATCTTTGTGACCTTGGCCCAGGCACATGTGCCTTGGATACCACCACAGAAACACATTCCACTAAAAAAGAAAGTTGGTAAACTGGACTTTCTTTTTTTAAAGATTTTATTTATTTATCCATGAGAGACACAGAGACAGGCAGACGTAGAGAAAGAAGCAGGCTCCTCACAGGGAGCCCGATGGGATCACGCCCTGAGCCAAAGGCAGATGCTCAACCGCTGAGCTACCCAGGTGTCCCGGAAAATTGGACTTTCATCGAAATGTAACCTCCTGGTCTTTGAACAACATCGTCAAGAGAATAAAAAGCCGCAAGTTGGAAGAAAATATTTGCAAAGCCTGCATCTGATAAAGGACCTGCTCCTGGAGTATATAAAGAACTCCAAAAACTCAATATGAAGAAAACAAACAACCTGACTATAAAAACAAAAAAAACGGGTTTGATTGGATTTTAAATGATTTGAACAGATGCTCCACAAAAAGATACAAGGATGGTAAACAAGCACACGAAATGATGCTCGACGCCACTAGTTATTAGGGCAGTGCAAATTTAAACCACGATGAGACACCACTTCATAATTGTTCAAATGGCTACAATTAGGGATTGTGCGACGCGCTGGCGAGGTCAGGGAGGGCCTGGGACTTCCCACGCTGCCGGTGGGCACGTGTAAGGGTTTGACTACTTTGGAAAACACTTTGGAGGTTCAGAACAGTTCTTCAAAAGTTCAAAACACAAACCTACCACGTGATCCACCCATTCCACTAAGTGCTTCCTGAGAGACGGGAAAGCATCTGCGACCTTGCGTACGAACGTCCACGGCAGCTCTACCAGTAACAGCCCCAAACTGGAAGTTGCCCGATGCTGATCACCAGGTGAACGGACAGACAAACCGGGACATACCCACACGAAGGAACACTACTCGGCTGAAGAACGAGGGTCCTATCGATACACATAACACGGACTAATCTAAAAGCAGTTACGCCCAGGGGAAGAAGCCACGCAGGACTCCGCTGATGTCAAACTACAGAGTAACATAAAGGGAAAATGGAAACTTCTCTCAAGTGACAGGGAGCAGATCAGTGGTTGCCTGGGGTTGGAGGGAGGGATGGGAGTGGAGCCTGATGAGGGTTTAAAGGCTGTTGGTTCACAGGTAGATACAGATGACAACATTTCTCAAGCTGTTCACTTAAATATGTGTGGTTGGTTGTAGGTCGGTTACACTATTATTCAAGAGAAAGAAAGAAAAAAGGCTGCAAGAGCTTTGGGGCTTTGGACTTGGATAAACCTGGATCCAAAGACTGACCGTGCTCGAGAACCGTATAAACTTTATCAAACTGGCTCAGGTCTTGGTCTTCATCTTTTAGCATCTGAAATGTAAGCCCCTTTTTGCGATTGCTGGAAAGATCCAAGCATCCTCGGTGCAAAAAGCCTTTGGCATAGAGTTCGAGCACAATAAACGTAGAGGGAGCTCAAAAATACCAGCCCCCCGCCCCACCTCCCCGGCTATGACAGCTGGGGGCACAGCCAGGCCAGCCAGAGAGAGGCTTCGATTGGCCTGGTGTTTCTAATTTCTGCAAGGCTTCTGTGCTCCTCGGCTCAGAGTGGACCCTCCACAGTGCCATGCCCCCAGGGGATAAGGCAAGGCTGGGTGATGACGACGGGACACCAGCGTGTCCCAGTCACCAGGCTCCTCTCCTGGGATCACGCAGCAGTCTGCATCGGGCCACGACCAAAGACCAGCCACCTTGGCTGCCAGGCTGGGCCCCGATGGCTCTTCAGCTCACAAGCACGTGACCACCAGTGTGGCTTGGCGGGATTTTCCAGAAGTCATCTGGTCCATGCCCCAGCTTCGGGGCCCTTGAGTTCTTCTTGTGCATCGGCAACTACTCCTCTTGGCTCCGAGTCCGGGCTGCCCAGAGCCAGCCCTGGCCGTATTCCTGCTCACTCCCTCCGTCCCACTTGAAATCCTCACCGATGCTTACTGAAGTCAGAATACTGAATCAGGGGTTTCAGCTGCTGGATCTGATTTAGCTGATGTGTCCAGTACACGCCCTCTCACAAGCTCACAGGGCGCCAGGCCCATGTTAAATAAATTCAATAAATAGGCCTTAATTCTGAGCCGATGTTACCATGAACATGCTCAGATGCAGAAGAGGGTCTATTTATGGCTCATTCTGCTCCCTGGCCCAGTCCTTCCTTGTGGCCCAAAAACCAGTCGCTGGGGCTAAGCACACAGTCCCAAGGCCGGGCCTCTGGGCTTCCTCCCCATTTATGACGGAGATCTCTTCCCACACCCACTGGCTTCCTGATGAGAGACCTCCAAGTCTTTCTCCAGCAACCCTCTCCAGCTCCTCTGACAGAGGTTTTAATCCTTAAATATATTCTTCACCAGCCGAACCATTTCCTGTGGCAGGAAATTAGGTCTCCTCCCATTGGCTCCAAGTGGGACCCGTAAAGTGTCCCAAAATGGTGGTGGGAGCCACAGCCAAGGACGTGGCCAGAGCCCAGAGCCGACAGTAAGGCAGAGCAGGCCAGAGCGCTCCTGGGGGACAGGGTGGGCCGGGCCCACCGCCCACCACATGCCATCCACATCCTCTGCTGCCAGGGATCTGCTGCCCACAGCCAGCCATGGGCCAAAGGAAAGTACCAGAGGATGCGGACCTGGGGGTCCAGCAAAGGCCTGGGAGCAGAGCAAGGAAGCTCCAGAAACGTGTCGAGATCTACTCGGCATAACCCATGAGCTAGGCACACCGCTGCTATGTGAGAATGCAAAAAATGGCCAGGCCCCAGTCCCCCCGGCCTCCACCTAGCTCGGAGAACCGAAGGGGTTTGCCGCAAGTCCCGCAACTGCGTACGGCAGGCCCGGGACTCAAGCTCAGGCCAGTGCAGAGAAGGGGGAGAGAGGGAGGGCAAGCAGGGCTTCTTCTGCTGTCCCCCGCTGCATGCCTATCAGGGAAACCGACCTCTAGGCAATCAGCCAACACTGACTAAACACCTACCACATTCCAGGCATGAGCCGAGGAAGCCAACCAAAAGAAAATCTGTGAACATGAACCTATCTCAGTTGAAACTGATTTTATTTAACACACATAATACTAACCTTTCTAGCTTCTTTCAGAGATAAGCTTTCCTTTTGGACCTGCCTATTAAGCAGTAATAGTAACAACAGTGACAGAAGTTGCTACTACTACATGCCAGGCACCGTGCTGGTCTCTCGGTGACCATGGCCGATTGAATTAGTCACCTTTGTCGGCATCCGTGCCCTTTGCTGGATGGCACCACTGCTCCTCCCACTGTGGGTGTAGGTCCTTGACTTTGGGTTAGGCTACTACGGACTAGCTTTGGCCCATGGAACATGAGCAGAAGAGCCAAGAGCCATCATGTGTTTCTGCTTATCCTCTTGCACCTCGCCTTGAGAAGAGCTTCCCCCAGAGAAGCTGCCCCCTCCACCGGGGCCCGGGATTTCACACAGGGGGAGCAGATCTGCACAAGGCACCAGACCCAGGTGAGCCACAGAAGCCCGAGTCAGCACTAAAATGGCTGTTTCAAGCTGCTGAGCTTTTGGGAGCGATTGTTACTCAACACTAGCTGACAGATACGCCACCACCGGTCTTCCAGGGAAGTGTGCAAGTATCATTATCATCACATCCTGACGGAGAAGCAGAGCACTTACAGGGTTTCCCAACGTTGCTAAGGCCCGGGGTTGAAATAAAGTGAAGTCAGGCTCTGCGACGCTCTCTTCCTTAACCCTAAATGGGGCATAACGGCTATTTCCTGACCTTGAACAGGCCATGGAGAGAAGACTTAACCGTTTCGGAAGGACTGAGTTTCCGTTTGTGGAGGACAACCTGCCTACAGGCTTTCAGAGTCAGTTTGTATTGAATATGAAGTTACCGCAATTTCTCAACTACCGTCAATTTTTTGAAGTGGTTCAATCAGCACATTAACCCAAAAACCAAACCTCTGGTATCCACTTCATCTCAATTTATTCTGTACCTTTACATTTCCCCCCTAATATCTGCTCTATCTTAGTGTAAGAAAATGGGGCTATTTCCCATCCCGGGGTTGCCAGTTAATACCACAAACCCACACCCACACTTCCCTGAATACAGATGCTGCAGCTGATAGGTCCAGTCCATGTGCTCTGAATGTTCGATGGATTCCCCTCCCACACGAGTGAGGTGAGGCCTCGCCTCCCTCCCTTGGACAACAATCATGCCAAGCCATCATCTATGTATCCACGTGCAATAAAATCTTTATTCTTTTCTTGAGCTTTGCAGTATATGCAGGTTTTCTTTGTTTGGTTTTTCCGGGACAAAATAAAAGCAAGGCTTGAGTGACTTCAAGTTTGTGTTAGGTACTCACTCAGCAGACCATCTAAGAAGGCAGAAAAAAATTCTAGAGACTTTATAAGGTCTCTAGCATGGGTTCCATGTGGCCCTTGGGCCGCAGTGGTCTGACCGAGAGCTCGCGCTCTCTGCTGCTCCTTACACCATGCATGCAAACATCAGAACGCGACTTTCCCTCTTCCACGCCATGGACGGCCCAGGAAACTATCTGATGGAGCAGCAAATGCAAAAAGCCCAGAAAACACTCCTGCTGAGAGAGTCAACTGATTTGGGGGTTCACTCAGGATCCACGCCCTTTGGTAAACACAGCTAAAAGCAAAGCATCCTTTGTTCTGGACAGAACTTCTGCTGGGGGGGGGGGCCCGGGGGGATTTGTGCCGAGCCTCCTGGCTGTGGGTGACAAACCACAGAGGCTTGACATTCAGGGGACAAAATGTCCCGGCCAGCTGAAGCTCTGGTTAAGTAAATGTCCGCCTAAAAACCCACCCTGGAGAACTACACACAGCTGGGACTCGACAGTCTCTTATCCAATCCCTTCCTCCCGTGGCTGGGCGAACAGAATGCTGAATTAAGCATCTCCAGTTCACCCAGCAAATGGACCTAGAGTGAGAAGGGGGCTCCCCCAGCACTGGTTCACTGTAGCCAGGAAGCCTGTAATACGTACAAGTCCACTTTCCTGCCTTGGGAATTCCAATACAACAAAATGCTGTGTTTTGTTTCTTTCTTCGTTGTACTGAATCTCAGGTGGCCTGAAGATCTCACTCATCAGAGGACGGACCTTCAAAAACGGGATGGAGTAATTGCTAACTCTGGGGAAGGATGCATGCGCTACTTCCTGTCCTACCACTGTGACTTTTTGAGGCTTGAAATGATATCAAAATAAAACAAGTTACAAACAAACAAACAATTGAGCTATACACGGAATATACTATTGGGTGGTTGGAGTTGAAAGAAAAAGCATGTCCGATGTCAGCCTGTTCTTGTCATTTGGTGCCATAAAGAAGGAAGCTGGCTAGGTGAGGTTTGGGGGGAGGTGGGCTCTGGATAACTGAGGTTTCTTTATGAGCTTTGCCACAGGGACCATATGCTCTTGCCCGGTTTCACGTGTTCTCAGCCAGTTCTGAAAGCATAAGCACGGTTTTGAATGTTCCAGTTTAGATTGGCCTGTGAGGAGGCTCAAAACAGGATTTCACAATCCCTGATACCAGTCCCTGAACCCTCCCACCAGGAGCAACCCAATTTCCATCTGAACTTGCACATGGATAATATCCGGTGCTTCAGGCTGCCAAATTTGGTGGAACACCCCATAAAATGCCAGGCCAAACCCCTCTGTGCTTTGCCCCAGAGCGGTGCCTCGCCTCCTCTTCACTCCTCCGCACTGTATGTAGGGCACTCCCCTCTCCCTGTCCGTCTTCCAGAATGTTCTGCTCAGGTCCAGGACAGGCACCCCAAGCAGATGAGCCCTGAGTGTGAGCTCCAGCTGTTTGAAGAGCCTCCTGGGCAGACCCTCAATGGAGGAACACCTCGCCCTGCCCTCTACAAGGGGCTGGACCCTATGGGAAACACATGAAGACTATGGAGATCTCAGGGCTTCCTTCCTCCCCCGGGGCCAGGGGTGGGCACAGAATGTGTACTTCCTGGGAAAAAACAGAAGGCTGGTTTGTGGAGAAAGCTCGGCTTAATTATGAGCATCTGTAAAGCACACGTACACCAGGAAGCTTTCCACATGCGGCTACAAAGCGAGCCCCACTGTTTATCAACCTCAGCTCTCCCCATGTTTGGGGCCAGATGATTCTTTGTAGTGGGATTGGGCTGTTCTGGGCACCGTCGGGTGTTCAGCAGCATTCCTGGCCTCTGCCCACTAGATGCCACCTCCAACCCCAGCTGTGATAACCAAGAGTGTCTCCAGATATTGCCCAATGTCCCCTTGGGGGCAATTCACTCCCCTGGTCCCTGAAGAACTGGAGGGTTAAGGAAATGCTCTGGCACAGGTCAGGGGTGAGGGACAGAAGCAATTCCTACCTCAGCACCGGTGTTCCCCTGGCACTTCTCCCTCGTTATCTTACAGAACACAGGGGTCCTACGTGGTGGGTATCCTGCTCTCACTTTACAAGTAAAAGATACATGTGATGTTGGAAGACATGCCCAGAGCAGCAAAATCTGGGCGGCCTTGAATGTGGGTGTTACACCCTCAAACCCAGCTCCCTATGATCTCAAAAACAGTGTTCACTGTATTAGAATTATCAAATTCTCCTTGGGGTCTGGGGAGGTAAATGTCCTGGTTCCCTTCCTTCCCCCATGCAAAGAAAAGTTGTTAAATCTCGGAGGAGGAGGAGGAGGAGGTTGCTTTTGAAATCTTTCTATTTAACAGCTTTGGTTTTTAAAAACTTTTTTTTTCCCCTCCAAGCACCAGCTTGACGGAGGCTGCTTTTTCTCAAGTATCAGCAGGATCGCAGGGGCTTTAGGTCACAAATAGGAGATGCTCGAGATCTGGGTTGGTCTCTGGTTACTGGAAGAAGGGGAAAGAAGAGTTCCCAGGCTTCACAGAACTCTCTGGATGGCCATTTCACTCTGCCAGTTAACATTCACACAGAGTGGAATGAGGCCTGAAGAGCATTTGTTTGTTGTTTCAAGAGCTCACTCACGGAAGGTTCAGGATACTCACAGCCCTTATGGCACTGTTCTGTTGGGCTTACGGCAAAAAGTACACTTAGGTCCAGCTTTTATTACAACCCCCACCCCTAAAGCTCACCTCATAAAATACAGGGAGCTTGAAACAGAATCATAAATCCAGGTGTGTTTAGAGACCTCTTCTCTTTCTACTGGGTGCTTCTGGCCTCAGATCTCCTGCAGCCCCGCACTGGACTGTTCCCACGACCACCACTTAGAGGCTCGGTTTCCAAACTGCTTTTGGGAAAGGGGCAAATCTGTATTTTCAGTTCAGGGGAAGACAAAATAAAATGCCAGGCTATACCCCCAAGACAGAAGGGACCAGAGCAGAAAGGATTCCTTCTCTCTGACAATGTGATGCTCCAGGTGGGGAAACAAAAATGAGCAGTTAGGGAAAGAAATATTTTTACTAGCCTCAGAAGTCTAACTTTGGAGGGAAGGGCAAACAAAGGAAAAAGAGATGATTAGATAATTATCTTGGCTTTGGACTCTTTTCTCTACAGAAGGTGCAGCAGGGAGATGGGAGGGCTGGGAGGGGGGCTAAAGTGAAGATCTCACTAACAAATGCCTTAAGATGAGAAATATTGGGGCACCTGGGTGACTCAGTCAGTTAAGCATCCAACTCTTGGGTTCAGCTCAGGTCATGATCTCAGGGTCGTGGGATCAAGCCCCACCGCTGGGCTCCCTGCTCAGCAGGGAGTCTGCTGCTCCCTCTCTTTGTCCCTCCCCCTGCTCATGTTCACCCTCTCTCTCTACCTCCCCCCCCCCCAAAAAAAGACTGAGAAATATCTTTGCTCCTTAAAAAATAAAAAGGGCAGGTCACCAGAACATCACCTTCCCTGACAACTGCTATTTCTCTTATCTGCCAGCGAACTTTAATATTAGCTCACTTCATTAAACAAACAATTCTTATTACACGACTCTTACTCATTCTGTTTTTCACTTTCCTCCACAAAGCAGAAACCATTAAGGTCTGAGTATCCTCTCTGGGCTGTCTTTTCCCAGACCCGGTTCCCAGCCTCCCACCTCCTGCCCCATCAGGTTTGCATGAATAGAGTACCGTGAATCACTTCCTGTGGGCAGATTGCACGTTTAGAGCTGGGATTTTCTTTCTTCTTTCTACCCCCCCCCACCCCGCCTCCCACCCCTTGGGAGAAGATTCTCATAGACGTTTGGGGTTAAACAAGTGGAACCAGGCGATGGTGATGATAACTGGCTGCCTTGTCCTATCAAAACACATCAAAGTTTCCAAAGACTTACAGAAAATGTCAGGCTGGTGCTCGTGTCTAGGGCAGGGGGTGGAGGGGCAGAGGTGAAGAGGGCAAGTAAGGAGGTTTTGTGTTAATTGCACAGTTTTGACTTCCTTAATTATGAGTCACTGGACAGGGAGATAAAACAATGTCACAAATGTCAGAGAACATGCAAAGGGTAAACAGGGCAGCATGGGGACATCCCAAATGAGAGGCAGTGCTCAAGCTCCAATTTTACAATTCCTAGCAAGAGACCATGTAATATGGGTTGGAAAAGGCACATTCCCGCATTTCAGTCTTAACCACATTTACAACTCTTTCCCTGTTTGGAAGAGAGGCCCCAAAGCCTTTTAGAATCCTCAAACCTTTCAGGTCAGCCACGGTGGGGGAGCTGGAAGTATGGGGTGGGTGGGAAACGGATCACATTGCTAGAAAAAGTCAGTTGAAGGACCGTGAGGTTAAATAGCTACCTCTGTGTGCAGAAAATACAGCATTTGCAGGTCACCAATCTCTGACCTTCCACAAACACCCTCCTGCTTTCTGGACCAAAGCTTTACAGGCTTACATAAGCAGTTTCCATCTAACCGGTAACAAAGAATGGGTGTCCGTACATTCTGGGCACCGATATCTTGAGGACAGTTAAGCAACCAATTAGCATTCCTTGCTGTCTAAGGGGACAGACTTACTATTGTACCTTAACAAAAGATTCTGGTTCATTGGGGGCAATTTCACCTAAGACAGCAAAGAACCCCTACGGGCAGGATGATAGGAATTCCAAGGAAACAAGGGAGGACTTCAGAGAGCCAGGCGAGCACTTACAATGCCCGAGTGGCAGCAGCCTGCGGCGAAATAGCTGTTGGCTGAAGGCTGCCTCCCACGGCAGCTGGACAGGCACCCAGGCAGGCTTCCAGGTGAGGCTCCGTCCCCAGGGTCCTGGGCACTTACCCCTCGGTGTACTCTGTCCCAGCCAAGATTTGCATGGGACCCACCCCCCAACCGCCACCAGATCCCTAGTCTGCAGAAGAGACAGACGTCTCGAGGCCTGATCTACAGGTACAGAAATTCGAAGTGCTTAACCCACCCAAGCAGCAGAGGTAACAGGCTGCAGCCACGGCCGCCGATCATGGGGCTCCTGCGCCCCTGAGCCAGAGCTCTGCAGCCCAATTAGCTCAAAACTTAGCCCGCTCTGTGGCTCCTTCTGTAGAATGCTCTCTCTCTGACCTCCTTCCCCAAAGTCTCACAGTTCCTTGCTGCCCCATACTCCAACTCATCAGCACTTAGCCCCAAAGGCCTGCTGAGATGAAGGAGCCTCCAGATGTTTCTGGCTTCCCCTCCCAACTAAGACAGGAGCTCCTCGAGGCCAAGGAGAACCAAAACTTAGCTCTCCCTGTGCCCTAGACGGAGCACACGGCTTGAATATTACATCTGCTCCCAAGTAGGTCACGACAGTAGAACCGTTCATCTGTGCGTCAACAAGCAGAAGATGGAGGAAACAAACAGAAACCCCGGGGCGCACCCCAGCCTCATGAACCCGATCAAGACACCCAGCCTCACAGGGGAGGGACCCACAGCCCCATGTTACTGCCAGAGGCCCAACATCAGACACGTTCTTGCAGCCATTGGCTGCTCTTGAGAGGTTCAGGTCAAACCGCAAGGGATGACAGAGGATGACAGGGGATGAGCTCCCCGTCCCCGGGCTGAAGCAGCCAGCGGGGAAGCTAAAATGCTTTTGAGTGAGGAAGTTCCTCCCACTTCAGCAGCCACATCAGAGGGACACCAGGTCACCTGTGGCGGACTGTAGGCCATCATGGTGAGTAGAAGGCTTGGCGATAAACTTGCTTAACAAATATTCGTTGAATGTTAGATTGGCCAGAAAAGAAAGCTCACAGACCCCTAAGGGCTGCTGGGGAGTGGAGCATTTGCAGCTGTGCTGCCCGATAAGAGTCCCTAGGTACGGGTCACCCCAGCTATAAGATGAAGGGGTCCATCGACCTCTGGTGGCTCCCTGCTTTCTAAGCACTGACATCCCACACACCCGTGGAATGCGCTCACTGGCAGCAAAAAGTAGCTTAAAGCTGACTGTCGCCTACACTTGCCGTTCCTTTACTGCCTTTTTGGCACGCGAGCCTGGGACCAAACAGAGCTGAATCATCGAAGGAAGCAGAGCACATATGTGATCAAGGGTGAGGACGACCACTGAAAGTCCCTTCTTCTCTACTGGAAGTGGGACAACAGCAGGGAGGGCGAGACTTTGGTCCAGTGAGGCAGGAGCGAAGTAAAGAGCCCCTAGGGTCACAGAGGCCCAGCACACCTGGGCAGTCGCAGCCATGACGTGATGTGCAGGAATGAAGTTGACATCAACCAGCTTCCCGAGACAGAAGGTGGCTCCAGAGAGAAGGGTGAGGGAGGCTGCAGGATGGCTGACCTCAGACGTGAGCCGCTGGGCTGCATGGTGAGCGGGCTGGGCCACCGACCAGCTCACACCGCGGGGCTGACCCTGCTGGAGTTGCACCCAGACCCTGGAGTGCACCCAGATGGCCTCCTCCTGTGGGATCCTCCAGGCTCAGGAACCCCAGGACCTCGGGGCTGAGGGTAAGGGGTGGGGAGGGCTCTAAAGGTCAACCACTTCACAGCCACCTCTCCCCCTTGCCCCCACCCCCCCCCCCTTACGAGGAAACTGAGGCTCGGGAGGGGACAGTCTCTGAGCCAACTCCCACGTCTTTCTTCGAGTTTAAGAATCCCTGATGCCAAACGATCTGGGACCCAAAGTGGAAATCACAGCTGCTGGGCCCCAAAGCGGCTAATACCACCACATGGGGCAGACTCCCTGCCTAGAGCAGTCTGTGCAGGGGGGCTGCACGCTTGGATTCCTCAGTTTCCCCAGTCCAGCTGTTGGGGCCCCTGGGCCCCTTGCACCCTGCAGTTCAAGTAAGCCGGGGCCCATCTCCCTCGGTTCTGGAAATGGCTCTGGCTCTTTCCCTTGCGCTAGGCCAGAGCCCCAGAACACCCCTGGCCATCACCACGGGGCGTGGATTGTTTGGTAACAATGGAGGGAATGTTAAACAGGAGCTGAATGAAGACGGGAAGTGAATCACTGACGTCTCAAACAGGCTCCCTGGAAGAAGCAGGGAGGCGGGAGGGGCGGCAGGAGCCTGGGGCCCCTCACAGGGCCCAGGGGGGGAATGGGAAGGGAGGTTCTGGGGAGTTCACAGGGGACCCTTAACCTCTGCCTGCCTGTGACCAGGGAGCTGCTTCAGGCCTGGGGGAGACCAAGCTCCTGAATCACCCCTGCCATTTCTTGAGGGATCCAGGTGTTCTCTGTCCCTTCCATCAGGCAGAAGGAGGGGGATAAAGTGGGGCATCCAAACACCCACCCAGCTTTATCCCCACCCCCCTTAAAAAGATAAAACCTGAGAAGACGAGGCTGCTGGCTCTCCCAGCAAGGGGGAATGGGCTGGGCTCAGAGCAATCATTACATAAATGGGAATGTTCTTCACACACACACACACACACACACACACACACACACACGATGACTGAGCATGAATTCAGACTGCATCTAACCATCTGAGGCAGAGGTCCTTTCTTGCCCTCCTTCACTGCCCCCGGGTCTGTGCAGATCCCTCCCCCCCCCCGCCCTGGTGCCATGGCACAGCCAGCCTCAGTACCAACTCTCACCCCCAGGCCCCACCTCCCCAGACCAGCCTGGGCCTGAACAGCACCTTTCAAGACTCATCTCTGCCAGGATTTTGTCCTGTTTTATTTGAAGACTGTATGCAGAGTATGCAGGTACACACACTGCTGCTCTGAGCATCCACAGGGAGAGGGCTTGATTAGCCAGTCTGTGTTTACTGAGGCCCTACTATGTGCAGGGCATCTGGTGAGTGCCTCGGTTTTCTTTTTAAGATTCTATTTGTTCATCCATGAGAGACACAGAGAGGCAGAGACCTAGGCAAAGGGAGAAGCAGGCTCCCTGCAGGGAGCCCAATGTGGGACTCGATTCCAGGACCCCAGGATCATGATCTGAGCCGAAGGCAGATGCCTAACCACTGAGCCACCCAGGTGCCCTGTGTCTCGGTTTTCTTAAACGGTGCAAAGGATCAAGGACCAATGGACCAAACCAGAAAACAGTTAAGCTTCTGTGTGCAAGAAGAGCAGGGGAGAGGGCACCCCACAGTTTGTGCAAATCTGCCCTAATTTCTGTCTTACAGGCATTTTTTTCCATTTCAGTTCATTTTGCTTTCCCACCCCTGCCTCACCTTGATTAAAGCCATATCAACCGGTGCTTTACATAAGCAAGTTCACTCCTAAGCACTTTATATGTATACGCTCTAATCCCACTTTCCAAAAGACAATGAAGTTCAGAGAGGTTAAGCTGCTATCACAAGCTCCCACAACAAGCAAGGGAGCAGAAGTAAACTCTCAATTCCAAACATGAAAGCCCAGGGTCTTCTCACTGTGTCATGCTGTTGCCCTGCACACCCCCCTTGCCTTGAGGGGGATGGGGACAAGCAGAAATGGGATGAGACTGGGAAACAGGACCTGGATTCCAAGTCTGGCTCCTCTTTGCTGCCTGGGTGATCTTAGGCAGGCTGCCCTATCTCCCAGGGCCAGTTTCCTGAGACAAAGGGGCTACCCAGGAAGACTGTCAAGGGGTTCATGTGAGAGGCTACACAGAGGCTTTTCCTCCACAAAGTGCTACACAAACTAATGGTGTCACCTTTCATTCATGTGCCAGAAAATACTGCCCAACGGGGCGGATCATCCACCCCTGAATTTTTAACCTATTCCTGGAACAAGTTGGTGAGAAGCTCAGGAGACTATGAGATTTTGAGAACATTCTAGAAACATCATCTGGGACAATTTATGTTGCTTTTTTTTTTTTTTTCTTTTTTAATAGTTTGAACAGCTTTCAGCACAGGCTAAGAGATTAACAACTTCCTTCCCCAGCCTACCGAATTTTACCAAGTATTCCTGAAATTTCCCACCCTCACACATTAAAGGCTTAGGCAGTTAGCTGGGTCCCCGCAAATCTCAGTTCCTGATATTAGGGACCATGTGTCAGTTATCCCCACTCTCCAAGCCACAGTACTCATCTGTAAAATGGGGTCCCTTCTCTGACAATCTGTGACTGTTAGTCAGAGGCTCCCTGGCTTTCCACATACACAGAGAAGACCGCCCAGTGAAGATTCTCCTGAAAGAAATGAAAATGAGAGCACGTGTGCAACTCCCCAGAAACACTCTTCCGCGCAGGCACCTGTTGGGGGCTGCCCAAATGCTGAGAACATGACTGCCACAGTGAACTCTGGTGCCCAAATGCTGAGAACATTGGTGAACCATTGGCCCAAATGGTGAACTTTGTGAGGATGAGGGAATCCTCTAGGTGAACTTCCTGCCTGCACTCTCCCCTCTACCACACACGCAATGCTCTGGACGGGAATCACAGAATTGCAGAAATTACAATTGCCTGACCACAGAAGAACCGAGGGCAGGGAAGGCCTAGCTGCTGTAATGTTCTATAGAGCTAGAAAACAGGGCCAGGCCCTTAGCAGACTGTGGAAGGCAACATTTCAACATTTTTGCAAATCTGGCCCAGTTCCGTGTCTACAAGCACTGCAGGCCCCCCGACATAGGAGCTGGTGCCAGAACTGCTGATAGGCCTTCATAAGTGAATCCGTTCCTGGCTGTGACATGAAGTCCTTCTATGCTCTACAGGTACTGCTCCATAATCAACTAAATATGCACAGATCTAATGAGTTAAGTGCAAATTTAGGGCCAAACGAGTTCTATACACATATCTGCTCTCTCAAAGCATACTTAAAACAATACTCCTCCCCAAGAAGCTTTAAAAACAAAAACAAAACACAAACATACACATCTTATAGAGATCGCTTGCTTCCAATGGTCTCAGCTGTAATTCTTCACTCATTCAAACATCAAGACCGAAACTCTGTTTACATCTGTACAGTGAAATCTCACCCAGCCGGAAAAAGGAGCTCAAGATGGCAACAGCTGAAAACATGGAGAAGGCTGTATGCTATGGCAAAGAATGCAGACCCCTGCCCCTTCCCCAAGAAAAGACTCCATCCTGTATGATTCCATCGGTTTGAAATTTTAGGATATCAAACCTAATGTATAGTGACAGCAGACCAGCGGTGCCTCGGGCCTCGTAAAATCACAGAGGGTCAGGAGGAGCCTTTTGGGGGGTGATGGACATGCTCATGTTCTTAACTGCGCTGATAGTTTCATGGGTGCACAGACATGTCGAACACACCGAATTGCACACTTCCACTATGTGCCATGTATTATATCAATTACATCCCAATACAAATGTCTTAAAAAAAAAAAACCCTCCCTCAACTCTGATGAGAAAATTATCAGAAGCTGGATTTTGAAATGCAGGAAAGAAACAAGGGGCCCAGACATATTATTCCAGCAGACTCTGTCAAAAATGTTTTCCTCTTAAAAAAAAAAAAAAAAAAGTCTTCCTCTGCTCACTGCATGGCAAACTCCAAGCACCAACATTGAAATGTGAATTGAAAAAACAAAGAAACCAAACAAAAGTGAATGGGCTGCATTATGTTCTAAAGATGTGTGACAGACATATATACTAAAGACTTCACTGAAAAAGTAGTTATGGCCTATGCGCTCCATCAATGTCTCATCTACTTCCTTGCTCACCTGAAAACGTATGGAGATTAGTTACCTGACATGACAAGTACCACTCTGGGCCGACGATGCTCCTAATGACTCTTCACCAGTGGAGAGCCCTGAAGGGCAAAGCATCCCAAAGTGGGTCACCAAATTTCAAGTTGGCATTAGAGAGTCGATCGTACCCAGAGACTCTCACCCCTTCTGCAGTGGTGCAGGGATGGGAGCGCAGTCACCCCTCTTGTTAGGCCTGGAGGCTCGGTCTGGCCGAGAATGATCCGTCCGGTAAAGGGATGTGCTGGGGAAAACGAGCAGGTTGTTCAAACGCAGGAGGAAACTGCCGGGTGTGCCAGATGCTGAGCTCTCTCCTGCACATGGGTTCATGTGAGCGGGTTCCAGATCGACATGGTCGGCCCACCTAACGAGCCACATGGGCCCTTTCATGAGCATCACAAGGCTATTGTTTAAGCTCTTGTAAAACTTCTTTTTACAATTTGATGTCCGTCCAGCTTCGCTGTTTATTTAGCACAATGGTTTTTCTTTTCTTTTTTAAGATTTTATTCATTCATGAGAGACACAGAAAGGGAAGCAGAGGGAGAAGCAGGCTCCCTGCGGGGATGCAGGACTCAACCCCAGGACCATGACCTGAGCCCAAGGCAGATGCTCAACCCCTGAGCCATCCAGGTGCCCCTAGAACAGCGGTTTTCAAAGGTCTTCAGATGCTGGCGGCCTCTACATGCACTCAGGCCTCTGGACCCCCCATCCCAGCCTCCTATTCCGTAACAAACCAGATGTTTAATTCTCAGTCCACCAAGAAGCCTGAGATTTGGGGACTGGAGGGGTGCATATCAGGGAACATCATTTAGAAACCTTTTATCTAGGACATGGAACAGAAAAAGCACTTAACACACTTGTGACTGACATGGCGGGGTGGGGGGGAAGCAAAGGTGGGGAGCAGCATTAACAAGGTAAAAAAACAGTGTCACCAGTCCTGAAAAAAATTCTTTCCAACTCGGTGATTTGTCCTCAAAAGTTCTGCAGAAAGACCTAGTTCATTGCCAGCCAGCCAGCCCTGGGGTCGAGTGTTTCTAGTACAATTCCACGCAAACCATGGAGGCTCGGTAAATGTTCACAGATGGTGATGAATTCCTACTTCTGGCCAAGTACACAGGGCAACCCCCCCCCCCCCCCACAAAACCCTAGCTGTTAAACATTTGAATGCTGATCATCCTGAGACAACGGGGGAAAAAAGACACATGGAGGAATGAAAACACAATAGGAAAAATCAAACAGGTTAGTGTAGAGGGTGGGAGAGCAGTGGAAGGCAATTACCTGCTGTAGGACCAGGCTTCTCATTGTCCAGCCATGTGGCCTTGAGCAAGTTGCTTAAGCTCCCTGGGCCCTCGCTGCCTCAAATCATCCTAGCAGTCACTATTATCCTCAATTTGAAATTCATGGTGTAGGAGACTGGAAAATGTGAGTGACAGCTCACAGCATCAAGGGCAGACTCTCTAAGGGTTACCTACCCCAACCCCCCACTCCCAGGTGAACAGAGTATTTTTTCAGTCAGAGCTCACCTGGCTTTTCCAGGCGGGCTCTTGGCTAAAAATTCATCTGCCAGAGGTTACGAACAAGCTGGTACCTGCCGGGCGTTCAACAGACGTACAAGCCACAAACCAGGGTATGAGGCCCAGGAGTCTAGTGGGTAGGAATGAAAGACCCACTGAGAGGTCATCTAATCCCACAAGCACAGGATGCAGAGCTCCACTAGAAAGTTCTCCCATGCACAGAGTGAACACAGTCTGCCTCCCGGTCCTAGTAGCACGCAGAACAAGTGTCCCTGGCTAGGATCTCGCTGCTCCAGCTTCTGCGTCCCCAGGTTTTTCCTTAGATGAGGATCATCTCCTCCTATGTTAAGTTCCCATTCATCCCAGTTCTAATCTCAGGGAGGGAGGCATGGATCACAGGAGTGTGTGATACAGAGTCCATCGGCATGAGTAAGACGCAGCTCATCCCAAAACATTAAACAGAAAATACAGCATAACAGAGAAAGTGCTCTGAACATAACAGGTGCTCAATAAATATTTATTGTGCCAACGAGCGCTCCGTGGAAGCCAAGTTAAGCTCCTCTCCCCTCTCCCTCACCTCACTTGTGGTCAATCTGGGTAATTTCCGTAAGAAACTTCCCATCGCCGGAATTCAGAGACACAGAAGACAGCCACCAATTAATGGGTCTAGGCTGGAGGTCAAAAACAGGCGGCACCCTACAGATGTTGTGCTTGGCCTACACAGTGTTTTTAAGATTTTGTAATTAGTTGCCATCCTTTAGAAGCTGGGAGGCTTCATATGTTAAATGTAGATCTGGGGCATCTCTGGAAAAAAAAAAAATCAGAAGATCTCGCAACACTTGATCACTGGCTGATGCCAAGTCACCAAAGCCCCTTCCGGCTGGAAATGAATGCTGGGTCCTGCTTGGTCTTCTCATGCCAGGCGCCACTGCTGGCACTCCGGCTGTCCTCCTAAGCATCTAAAGCATCACTCCTCAGCAAACAGATGTATCCTGAAAGGCCGGGGATGCATCCTTTGTAGGCCAACCCCAAGCCCCTTTGTTTGGGACAGCTCCATTCACACTTCCTGTCCTGGTATCATTAGTACTGGAAGCCCCCTTCACTCTCAGAGGCCAGGCTGGGGTAGCAAACTGGCTGCCCTGGGCCTTGACCAGCTCTATGCCAGTCTGGCTTGCCTTGAGGATTCTATACCTGGAAGGCAGAAGGCAGGCCACTTGCTCTCTACCCTGCAGATTTCAAGTTCCTTCCGGTGGAGTCCACTGGCTCCACTCAACGATGCTTCCAACACCCTGCAGAGCTCATGGTGGAGCTTCCTGATGGCTCTCTCAAGGCTGTGGCAGTGGCCAGCACCCCAGGGGGCCCGCAGCACTGAGTGCCCAGGGGTATTGTGGAGGGATGGCCAGGACTATCCAGTGCGCTTGGGGTGGGCAGACGTCAAGAAGAAGTGGAGGGAGAAGAGAGAAAGAAAGGAAGCCAACTACCAATCCTACCTCTGGAAACCATTTCTGTAGCCTGAAGTCAAAGGGAGAACGAAGGTCACCACAGTCTTCACCCCCACTTTCAGTGGGAACTAAAGAAGAAGAGAGGATAGTGGCTTTTAGGAGGAGACAAGTCATCCATTTGGATCTACTGTTCCTTCTAGAACTTTGCACCCTCTTGGATCAAACCCATTGACTTGTCAGGGCCAAGGACACAGTTTCCACCTGTGCCTGCAGACAGACAGGCTTACCAAACCTTTAGCTGGGTGAAGTTGGGTCCGGGTTCAAGAAAAAAAATCTAGTTACCCAACATTTGGGGGGCCTTTTAGCATAGCCAGGCAGTACCTCACTTTAGAAGGGATGCTTGACAAAGGCACAGAGATGGGAAAGCAGGCAATGTGAGCTGCCTTTCATACCAAATGCTAATACCCCACCAGCTCCAGGACCTGCCTGCCTCGGCTGCTGCATTCTTAAGGATTTCCCAATACACCCGAATTCCAGCCTAGGCTAATATGGAGGCTTTATATTTTAACCCTAAAATCCAAGCATTCCCCCTCCCAGTCTTTAAAGGGTTAAAAGGCCGGCCAGGGCATGAATGAGTTCAGGGAGGAAGGATGATGCGAGAAGAGCCCCATCCACGTAATAAATCTTGACATTTTATAGAAAAGCCTGGCATAACCAGATATCCTAGGGCATCTGAGGCTTACTTTCCACAAGGTGAGCAAACAGAAGAAAACCTGGTTCTTAAAATCCTTAAGGTACAATGTGATTTCAGATTCCAGAATCTGAAGTTTCTTCCAGAATGAGCCTATCACAAGAATCTGTTTCTAGGCTTCCTTTGGTAGCTGTCTCAGATATGGCCCAGCCCAGTTTACTGGCGGTGGGAGAGCTAAGAGAAGACACACTGTGTGTCTAAGTGGCTTCCTGACACTCGGATCTCAAACTTACCTTTGGGTAACTCTGTACATAGGCACTGGGGAGGGCTTTTTGCTTTGAACTGGGCAATCGGCCACTGTTGTTTAAACATGGAATAAAATCCCACAAAAAGGATAAAGAGAAAACCCATCCAGAGAAAGGATATTTGACCCTTTTCCTGATCAAGTCGACCAACAGCTTAGGTTTGGAGGGTTCGTGGGATGCATCTTGCAGGGAGGGGAGGTGCTGAAGGGTATTTATAAATCCTCGGCTGGCTTTGGCCAGGGCTGCTTTTATTGATCTAGACAAACACAAATTATGATGCCTGACGTGACTTGTAGACACAAATAACCATCTGAAAACAGTCACGGGCCTAATTGAAGGAGACAGAAACAAAACAAAACAGAGGATGGACAAGTGGAGGAACAAAACAAGGCCCTGACCCACACAGCACCATTCCAGCTGCCCAGGGAGGCTGAGCAGGGCTTTTCCTCCGAGAGGAGGTGGATGTTTACTTACACAGATGAGTTCGCTTCCCTTGGGTGCAATTGTCCCAGGGAGCCACTCGGCACAGCCCTGCCTGAAAGAAGGAACAGCAGCCCTCGCCAGCAGGCTCTCCCTGCACCCTCCGCTCCAATGGCAGGCCTGGCCCTGATGTCATGCGGGGGAGCAGAGCCCGGGGACCGGAACTGAGCCGAGGGCCATGAGGAACGCCTCTGCTTCACTCACGCAGGGGGTTTCCTACGGGAACAGTGGCTTCCTGACACCCCAAGCATGCACATCCCCGCTCGGAGCAGGATAAAGCCTGAAGACCTTTGACACATCTCTGGCCAGCGACCCCATGGGCCAAGAGGGAGGCCAGCCCATACCGGACAGAGCACTTGTCTCCATCCTCTGGGCTTCCTGGCCTACCGGCTTGGAGCTGCCCCTTCCGATGGCTGCCTGGGGTTCAGACACTGAGTGCGAATCTGGGAGGTCACAGGGCAGAAGGCAGGGGATCTGATGACAGACCACTCTTCCTAGAAGGGGTCTGACTCCTCAGAGCTCCCGTTTGCTCTGCCACTAAGAACAAAGCACTAACCCTCAGAAAGGAGAAATCCAAGGGGAGAATAATACTTCACAAGCTTGTTCCAAACTCATGAAGCAGCAAGACGTCTTGACCCGTCATTCTGGTTCCCACAGGCATCCTGGCACCAAGAAAAATGAGACTGCAGAGAAATAACCCAAAACAAAACTGGTAACATCCCAACACCTGAAACATTTGTTGAAGATAAAGCGTGGTGTGAAGAATCCTCTCTTCCTGGCAACAATGAAAAAAGTGCAAAATCCACCCTGGGGTGGGAGTTGGGGGGATGGAATAAACCTCAGAGGGAAAAAAAAGAAAAAGCTCAACATAAAAATGAAAGTAGATAAAACTACAGGCAGTGAAAGTCATGAACTAAAAAGTGATGGAAAAATTTTAGTAACTCAAATCATGCAACGTTTTCCCGTTGAAAAGAATAAAGAAAGAAACCAAAAGAAAATCCCACATGCCAGAAGTTAAAATCAGTACCAACAACAAGAAAGCAAACAAAAAGAGAAGGATGTTTTGTTGTAAAATGTGCATGGAAATGAACCAATGCTACTGAAAATCATTTTAGCTTCAAAAAAAGAAAAGGAAGAACTCTAGAACAGTCTTGCTGTGGTACACACAAAAGGGCTAAGGTATTAAACTGACCTGTAGCCAGTTTAAAAGGGCAAAATGAAAAATGCCCTAGACTTTTAGACTTTTTCAGCAAAGACAGTCAAAGGCCAAGCCCAGGAGAACATCTCCCAGGTTCCCTGAAGAGGAAGCAGCCCCCCCCGCCCCTTGCCTCTGGTGGGCACTTGTCACCATGCCTAGGCCAGGGCCAGGCACCACGGAGGGTCAGACCCCAGAATGAAGAAGAGTAGACATGATGGGAAAAACACCTTCGGCCACCAGGAGATGGCCTTCTCGTCCCAGCAGGGACCTGACTTGAGGCAGGTGCTGGTACCTCTCTCATCTTGGGGACACCCACACAGGCTGAGGGCCTGCTTGCTAGGAAACCCTAAGAGACCATGGGGCCAGCCCCATTTGGAAAGCCCAGGGACCTCCAGTTCTCCACACTGCGGGGAGGATGGGGGATACCTCTGGTGGGGTGGAGCTCAGGCTAGGAGGGCAGCAAACGATTTTAATCATTACTTCTCTGTAGGCTGCAAATCCTCTACAGTAAGTATATGCTACAGCTGTGATCTAAGTGGTGGGGAGGGATGAGGACAGAAGGGGAGGTGGGGAAAGCATCACAGGAAAAAAAAAAAAAAAAAGCCAAACACCTGCTCTAAGAGTAACTGACTCTGGAATGTATTTACTCACAGGAAAGGTCCAAATGACCCTGGGAGCTCAAGATGGCAAAAGCTCAAATTTATAATTAAGCATGGGGGTAGGGGGGGTCAAGTTGCAAGTCAAAGGCAGTGGATTTATAATTTTGGAATTTCGGCTTGGGAACAAGTGGGTTTATTCTCTCTTTCTATAGTCACACTCCCCTGGCCTTGGGTATTCATGCTTCTTCTCCTCAAATACTGATTATTTGCTTTGCTGGTTCAAACACATTCCAACGGAGGCAATTTGACTTCATAAACAATAGGCTACAAAATCCTGGCTGGGGAAGGACACACAGCAGTTTCAGGAGAGTAACTACCTGGGGAGCAGGGAGAAAGAAGAATAGGAAGGGGGCAGGAGTACCAGGAGGCCTTCAGCAGAGTCGTTTTATTCTTTAAAAGAATAAAGAATATTCTTTAAATATTCTTTAAAGAATATTCTTTAAATAAATTTCTGTAAAGAAATATGACATTATAGATATCTGAAGTGAATATGGAAAAACATGAATATTTGTTAAATTCGGCAGAAGGTGGGCAAGCTATAATTTACCTAGAACCTGAATGTTTCACATCTCTGGGCTACAATGAAAGTACCCACACAAACCCCAACAACAACAGACGAAGGCCAGCAGCTGCTCCTGGCGTCTTGGAGAGGGTGTCTGAACCAGCACAGACCCAGCTGAGAAAATCCAAGTTCATAGTCCTCTGGTATGTAAACACTTAAGACATTCTTGGCCTGAAAGTATATACAGCAACATATTAACTTGTCTCTGTCTTCTAAAATTTTTGTTATTAAGGGGGTGGTGGTGGAGGCTATTTAAAAAAAAAAAAAAAAAAAACACCAAACGAATGGAAGGGGAAAAGAAAACTATTATTTAAAGAGGGTGTACTTGGAACCAGGTGCTTCGCAAGAAGTTCTAGGTATCAGCTCATCTAATCTCAGCAGTGAAGAAGGGTGCTGTGACCCCTTCTTTTCCCAAAGGAGGGAAGTGATCTTCAATGGGGCAAAGCTGCTGGCCCAAGGTTACAAAGGCAGCAGTGGTGGGGAGAGAAGGAGGCTGGCCCAGGGCTGCCTCCTGGATTTCTGGCACATGGAGAGGCCCCCAGGTGAGAGGGACTCACCGGAGCCACCCTCTCTTCCTCACCACCCACTCCAGCCACCCTCACCGTGTCCCATGGGGTGGCTGGAACCCAGATGACCAGCCCCTTGGGACAAAGAGCCTTCCAAGACACAGCCCTTTCCTGCCATCTCGTCTCTGCCATTCCAAAATCGGGCCAGCTTCATGCCTTAAATGTCCTCAGCTTCCATGCCGCTCTCTTAAGACAGGGCCACCCTGGATGCCTCTGCCCCAGGACCCTGGGGGGGATCCGAAGGGCTGACGGCTTGGGCTCCAGTCCTCTCCTCCACCTCACAACCCCATTACATTTCGCCTCTATAACCCTTGGTTTCCTCATCTGTATAAGAAAGGAGGCCTGGCCCCACCTCACAGGTCGCTGTATCAGGGGCTCTCAGAACAGGGCCTGGCACTGTCACGTGCAAATATTTACCATCAGTATAATGGTCCTTAAAACCTGCATGGAAATAGTTTTTCTCTATATCAGGACCTCAGACTTTTTGATACGGGGGGTGAGGGGGTGGAGGTTTCATGCCCTCAGTAACCTCACCCCACCCCCCACCCCTCAGCGCCTGGCGTCAGAGGGCGAGGGAAGGAAGCCCAGGAGGCTGGGCCCGGGGTGAAGCATCCACCCAGGAGAGCGAGCTGTGCCCCTTGAAGGAAGGGTTCCTCCCAGCCCTTTAAGACATCCTGTTAGTGAGGAAAACCAATGAAACAGGACCAGGAACTCCCAGCAGTTCATCGTGTTCTGCCGATCTGAGGTCTCTGTATGTCTCACACACACACACACACACACACACACACACGCACACACACGCACACGTGAGCGGGGGAGATGACATCACAGAGCCTCATCTCCAGTGGGTCAGGGGGAACAGCATTTCAAAAGGCCCCTGATGACCTCAGAGCATCTTAAAGCCTGGCTCATCTGGCTCAGGGAGCCCCTAGAAAGAGTTCCCGCTGCAAACAGCTCAGCACTGACACACATTCCCTGCTAATGAGCCACAGGCCAATTTCACTCACACAACGGCGCATCCTCAATGTGCAGTGCTGGGGCTTGGCTTGAGGTGAGCCTGGGGAACCACCAGGCCCCTTCAAGTGTGACACGCGGTAGGCACCAGCACGTCTGCACCCTGGGTGCATGTGGCAGAGGGGGACTCTGACCAGATCACCTCGAGTCTAACAGGGAGCACCGCCTTGGGCATGAGTACATCTCAGTACTCTAGCTGGCCAGCACCAGGGAAGCGGGGGCACTGGCAGTCGGTCGGAGCATCTATCCCAGTGCCGGCCTTCCCGCTGTGTGACTTTGGGCAAGTCGCTGACACTCTCTGAATCTCTCAGTTGTCTCATTCAGAAAACAGGAAGGTTAGAACAGATCATTCTCAAGCCCCTGCCAGTTTTGAGATTGTCGGAAAAGTACTTTCTTCTGAGGAATATGTGAGTTGGTCCTACTTTTCCCAAATCAGACTTGAGTGAAAAACCAAAGCCACCCTTGGGTGCCTCCCCCTACCCCACAAACACCCATCTGCTTCTGCTAGAGTTTGTGAGCTGGGCCCTGAAAAGTCCTCCCAACCCTGTTCTAATTTGTAGTTAATTATAAGGAACTGCACTTACATTCACTTTTGGGTTCACAAATGGAAAATACTAATGACTTTGTAAATTAATTTCAGATTTGGCTTTATAATTTCTGGCAATAAGATCATACTTTGTTTTCCTTCTCATTGTTTTTAGAGGCGAATGGAAACTCAGCCCACCCCCTAAAAATACATTAAAAATTCCAATTAAGTTTTTCTGAAGAAAAAAAAAAAGGCAATATATATTGGCATCTGGGGCAAACTTACGTTACAGTGCTGAAGATTACAGCTGTAAGCCGGGAAGTGCGCAAATGAGCCGAAGGGGACATGTTTTTCCTCGGGCAAGAACACGGATTACAGGTCCGGGAGGGCTTTTCCCATTTCTGCCAGCAGCTCAGCAAATGCGGGCAAGTTCACCCTTCCAAAGAGTCAGGCTGTCACAGTGACCTGCCTGGAGACGAGGCACAGACCCCACACCAGCGAGGCTCTGGTCTCTGCCACTTTGGCGGGGCTACTGCGTTGTGTCCTGCATGTGACACTAGATAGGCCATAAAGCAGCTAGACTTGTCCAGGGAAGGGAGTGACCAGGAGGGTGAGGAGGTGCAGAACATGGGTCGGGGAGCAGCAGATGATGCTCTGCAGGGAGAAGTCCAAGGGCAGGGTGATGAGCAAAGGGCGCCGGCAGCTCGCAGATGCGAGCCCATCTTACATCAAAGTCATGCTTCCAGTTGTTCTACTACACAGCATGGCTCCTCAGCCAATGCACACCCCGCCTCTGCAAAACCTCCCAAACCTATCTGAAGGTCCTCAACATGGACATGGAAACTCAGAGGTCACGCAGCTAATAAGCACAGGTGCAGGGCTGTGAACCCAGACCTTCTACCCAGTGCTCTTTCCCTCTAACAACTCCTATTCCATCTAGAGCCTTGGAACCCCTGTCTCTTGGATCAGAAGGCTGGACCTGGGGGGTCTGGCCTCTCAGATCCTGCAGGGGAGGCACAAGATGTCCACCCTGGTCTAGCTCCATTTTGCCTGTGGAGGGATTTCCCAAGGGGGCCAAACGTTGTGCAGTGTGCATGCCCCCCTGATTTTCCATCGCAGACAAGGCCAGACAGCAAGGCTATTCCTCTGGAAGCTCCCTGACAACAGTGGTGGGGACAGAGTCACTTACCTAGCAAGTGCTAAAAAGTGTTCCACTTCCTATAAGGTCCGGTGAGGGTCAGGCTGAGGTTCCCAGCATGGGAACTTGCCGTTCAGACGGAGAGAGGAGGTGCATTCTCAGGGACCTACATCAGTCCATACGGCTGTTCTTTCTAGGACTTGGTTTTCCCCCTGTATAAAGTCTCCAAGGTCACTTCCTGTCATGAAGTCCCAAGTCTCTAAAGTATAAGACCACTCAGGTGGCCATCAAGCATGGACTGAGTTCCCTGTGGGGCTGCTGAGGCTGTCGGTTCCACGGAAAAGGACAGCTCCAGATGCTCCCAGTTTAGGGAGGAGCACACCCCATGCATGCCCTGCCAACAAGGGAAGAGGAGCAGATCAGAGGAGATCAGAGGAGCAGAGAGATACCCTGATGGGGCGCGCACACTTGATGTCTCTCGCACGAATACAGCATTATGAGCCCAGCAGTATCCCAAAGAAGCATTGTCTCTTGGGCAGGCTGGGTTCTCAAGAGGGTGGACTGGCTGGCCCTGCCCCCACGTTATGGTTAGTAAAACTGAAAACAAGACAAGGCTTCACAAGAAGGTACCGGCAAGTGGGGCTTCACGTCAGGACCAGTACTGGACCCCTGTGATAGAGAAGCAGCCAACTGGCTGCGTCAGAGCTCTGGAGAGTTGTGTGACTGTAGAAAGTAACGTCCCTGTGCCTTGGTTTCCCCCTCTTTACAAGAGGCCTGAGAAGACTCCCCAGTGCCTGGTGTACACACACACCAGATGTCAGCCGTGGTTCAACATCCAGACGCTGCGATTGCCCTTGAAAATAAAACATAACAAGCACACCACAAAACAAAAATATGAGAATGGAGCTCACTGCCTGGCAAATGAAGGAGCTCGATGTCTGACTGCTGACTAGACAGACAGGCAGACAGATGGACAAATGAATCCAAACCCCTCAGTTCTGAGGGCTTCTATCTTCCGTTCAGCAGCCTCGACAGAGACCTCCACTTTGAGCCTCGGCGCCCTGCGCTGTGCAGGGGGGATGAACGTGAGTACTTCGTGGGGCTGCTGTGACGTCCCACCGTGCTGATGAGCAGGATCCTCAGAGGTAAAGGGAGCACCACACAGGATAAGATAACACCCAATAAATCTTGCCCAAAGCACGTATTCGGTAAATATTTGGTAAATGAGCGAATGAGTAACTGCATGAGTGCACACAAGCATTCAAGAACTCGCTCAACCCCCGCCTCTGAATTCTTGGGAGCTC
Source organism: Vulpes lagopus (assembly GCF_018345385.1). Classification (NCBI taxonomy): domain Eukaryota; kingdom Metazoa; phylum Chordata; class Mammalia; order Carnivora; family Canidae; genus Vulpes; species Vulpes lagopus. The sequence continues at coordinate 50,415,445 of NC_054825.1, forward strand.
CCCAGGCAGAAACTCTCAGCTGCTTGGAGGCTCACAAGGTGCATGGCATTGGCAGCTGGTAGGGGGAGCAGGGCCCAGCTCACTGGCCTCCACCACAGCACCCACCACCAGCTCACCATGCACCCCCCAGCCCTGCCCCCAGTGGCGGAATAGGGTGCCTTTTCCAACAAAGCCACACTGATTGGAAAGAATGCTGCTCTTACACACATTACCACCTCAACTCAAGCAAGCCCGGGCCTTCTGAACAGACCTCCTAAAGCCCCTGTTCAACAGGCCTAGCCTCGGTGTCCCCTCCTGGGCGGGCCCGTGTGCTTTCCTGGAGTACTCGGCCTACATCCTCTGCAGTGTACAAGTTCTCCGTCTTCTGCGTAGGGGGAAGAGGACAGGTCAGCAGGCTCCAATTCCAACTCCACCTCTGACCATGACCTTGGGTAAGCTGCTTGGCCTCTCTGAGCCCATTCCCTCATTTGTACAATGCACACAAGGCTGCCTTAAGGATTAACTGGCATAACAAGGGGAGAGCGTCTAGCACAGGGCCTGGGACACAGCAGACATTCAGCAAATGCAAGTTCCCCTGCTCCTGAGCGGAGAAAAGACCTGAGCTGTCGCCCCACACTGCCCCCTTACTGGACGTAGAACCTAGCAAGTCATGGTCGCAGTGAGCGCACCTTCTCCTTCCAAACGCAGGTGACAATAGCTGACCTAGCAAACAAATCCTAGAGCTGTGCTGCCCATTAGGGCAGCTGCCAACCACACGCGGCAACAGAGCACTTGAAAGCGAGATGCGTCCGAGTGTGGGGAACACATTAATGTCGGAGGCTTAGTATGGTTTTAAAGAACAACAAAAAAAAAAGAACATAAAATAGCTCATTAATAAGTTTTATGTTGAGTACATGCTGAAATGAAGGATTTTTCATATACTGTGCTAAATACTATCGAAAATTAATTTCACCTTTTTCTTTCCACATTTTAACACCGCTACAAGATTTCACATTGTACATCAGCTCAACTATATTTCTAGAACACAACACTGATCTCCGACAGTAAGCAATCAATAGTCATTGTTATAGGCGCTATTCTCTCCCCACAAAGATGGATTCCTTCTAGAAAGAGGTCCTCTGTTGGCTTTTACTTTTTTCTCCTAGCACGTAACACGTGGTGCACACCAAAATACTCTCAGGCAACCTTAAGATTTTTAGAAACGACCATGTGGTCACTATGCACCAGGAACCGTGTTGATGTGTAAAAAGCATACACTGATTCATTGAATTCTCCCCAGAACCCATGAAGTAAACTTCATTCCTGGTATTCTTTAGGTAAGGAAACTGAGGCTCAGAAAGGTTGAGTGATTTGCCCGAGGCCACCGGACGGTCAGGGTCAGCTGGGAGCCAAACCCTAAGTCTAGGGTTGTCTGTTGTCCATGACACAGGCACATAATCCACATTCCTTGTCTGTGTGAGGCCTCGAAATCATACACATCCTAGAAGACCTCTAGTGCGGGCAGTGCTCTTCTTCCCATCCCCACCCCTACTGCCAGAGACTTTCCCAGCAAGTCAGAAATGACACACCACCAAAAGGGGCCCATGCATAACCATGTCCACGTCTGGCCCAGGCTCGGTTAGCTCAGAATTAGTCACATTTTTAAAAGGCGAGTGGTAGGGAAGGTGGATTCTCTTTTGTTGCCTGTGAGCTTCCTGGACAGGGTAGAGGCAGGACCCTGCAGACATAAAGAACCAGTGAACCGACAGCAAAGAGCCTGATGAGATAGTTCTTCAAAGGAGCTCATCGGCAAGGCTGAGAACTCCAGAGCTGCAGCTCAGCTCCTCTGGACTCCATTAAAAACCACCTCCCTGGGGCACCTAGGTGGCTCGGCGGTTGAGCTGCTGCCTTTAGTTCAGGTTGTGATCCTGGGGTCCTGGGATCGAGGCTGGCATCGGGCTCCCTGCACAGAGCCTGCTTCTCCCTCTGCCTGTGTTCTGCCTCTCTCTCTCAAGAATAAATAAAATCTTTTTCTTTTTTAAGATATTTTTATTTATTTATTCATGAGAGACACAGAGAGAGAGAGAGAGGGGCAGAGGGAGGAGACTCCATGCAGGGAGCCCGACGTGAGACTCAATCCCCGGACTCCAGGATCATGCCCTGGGCCAAAGGCAGGCGTTAAATGACTGAGCCACCCAGGGACCCCCAAGAATAAATAAAATCTTAAAAAAAAAAAAAAAAAACCCTCCTCCCTGTCAACTCCCAACCAGCCCGCACTGTCCTCTGGGCCCCAGCCATCCATTCCAGCCCCAGCACAGGCTTCTCTCGCTCACAGTGGGGAAAGGCACCGAGCCGGATGCCACGCAGGCTGACCACAAGCGTGTGTCGTCAGATGAGCGGGTGAGGGGGTGGGTGTACAGATGAACCCCGTAAGGGAACGGACAGCCCTGTGTCTTAAGGAACTCACAAGATGGGGTACAAAGGACGAGAACAGTGAGAGGGCTGGGCAGGAGCTGCATATGACTATCCACGTGAGTGCTGAAGGGGACAGAAGAGGAGTGACGGTGCTCTCTTTTGTCGAACCTGGGCCATCATGGGGCACAGGCTGTCTGCAGGTCGAGCTCAGGGAAGGGAAGGGGCAGGAGGGGGGTGGTCAATCTGGGAAGGCTTCCAGGAGGAGGACGCACCTGCACGAGGAGCAGGGTTCAGACAAGACGGGAGGACATTCCTATGGTTGGCTGTGTCAAGCCGGTCACTTAACCTCTTCACCTCTCCCTTTCCTTTTTTAAAAAGGGGGAGGGGCAGCAGGCAAAGAAGGAGGAGAGAGAGAGAAAAACAAAACTCCTGGTAGACAGTTCACATTCAACCTCAGACAGGGTAAATATTTACTCATGCGTTCATGAGCCTGGCTCTAGGTCTGAGCCACCTGGGTTTATGCTGGTGTCTGGTCTTGATTTGAGGCCCGAGGTGGCCAGTGTTTAGCCCGTGGCACAGAGTCCAGCCCTACACCTTGTCTGTCTGTGAGCTAAAAGGATCCCGTTTGATGGCAGTGGAAAAACCGACCGCCACGATGACCCTGCTGCTCAGGCCAAGACACCAGGGAGCTGCAGCACATGATCTGCCCCCCTGTATGGGGATCCCCCCCCCAGTGTGTGCATGTGTGCGGGGAGTGTTCATCCCACCCTCGCCGGAAAGCTGGAAGTGATGCCCACTGCCTCCCATTCCTTAGACGGGGAAACGGACCCTCAGCAAAGCTGCACAATCCGCACAAACGTAGCCAGAAGGGAGACTCACCGCAGCCCCTCGAGGCTCCGACATCCACTCTCCCACACGAACCACGGAGCCGAGGAAAATACTCATGTGCCCAGCAAATACATACCAAGGGCCTACTGTGTGCCAGGCACTGTCCCAGGCAAGGGGACAGAGGACATGGGCATGCAGCCACGAACAGGACAGGGAAGGTCCCTGTCCTTGGGGAGCTGGCGTTCTGTACAAGGAGACTGGCCTTAAACACACAACCAAAGATTAAGATAATTCCAGAAGGGTATCCAGGCTTCATGTCTGAGGTAGGAGGTTTAAGCAGAGTCAGCCACTGGGTCACTTTAGCACCAAGGTCCGAAAGAATCACCGTAAAGCATGTTTCAAATACACATTCCCATACAGTACCCCAGGGGTTCCATGAGAAGTGGAGGGAGAAGCCAGGAAAGCCCATCTCTAGGCTGGGAGAGGGGGAGGCCCTGGCGCCCTGGAGGCCTCAGGTCCAGGCCCAGGGCTCTGGCCTCGCTCCGCCACATGGAGCCCCAGTGAGACAAGAATGGCGACACATGCCTCAGCCTCTTCATCCCTAAGAAGAGCATTGTAACACGGGCTGGACCACCTTGCAGGGTGGTGCTGAGACGTGAAGGTGGCCAGAAGGTCAACGGCAAAGGGCTGAACAAATGGGAGCTACGTACATTCTTAAATCATACTCCTGGTAGAGAGAGGATGCAGGAGAAGACCAGCCAGCAGCCCCCTGGGGACCCAGGGGCTCCCGTCAAACGTGCAGCTGCTCGGCGACAAACACCCCCACGCGTAACCCACCGAGCCAAATAGTGAGCTCTTACTCAAGCGTGGTTGCTCAAGGGCCGGGGGGTGTGGGTGGCCATGCAGCCGGCCCATGCTGTGGGAACCCAGCGTGTGGGGCTCCTGGTCAGGCGAGTGGCTGCGAGAACTGACCCCACGGCCCGCAGTTCGAGCCCACATGTTGCTCTTATGGTCAGCGCGCTTCATCCAGCAGTGACCTAACCCCAGCGCCAGTTCACTCCGCAGCCTCTCCTGTTATGTGAGGCACCAGCTCACATTTCAGGCCGTTTGCTCCCCTGGGCATGACTCAGAGAGTCAGTTGTCTTTAAAAAAAAAAAAAAAATGCTTTTCATATTTCAAATCAAAAATAAATACCACGCACTCTGGACGCCAGCCATCACAGATGTCTCTGCTGAGCTATTAAAGTGAAAAGGCCCGGGGAAGACGAAAAAAGTGGTTAATTCAGATCATCCTGTCCCTGCGGCCTTCATCTATGCCGGGCTGCAAAGAGGCCAGGTCGCCGGGCTGGTTTCTGGCACGGGGTAGCCACAGTGAGGTCAGGGGTTCAGGCATTCACTGGGCCCAGGGAAGGTGAAGAGCAAACCGCTCTGCAGGGCGATCCCACTAGAAAAGAGCGTGGATCTAGGCAGAGATGAGCAACCTCACCTCAGAGAGGCTCTGTGTCCCCGACTGCAGCAGGGCTCAATCCCTATGGAAGACAGGCTGGCGGTCAGAAGGGTGAAGGCCGAGGGCTGCCGGGGCAGCCAAGGTGGGGTGCACACGCTGGGCTGCCGTTAGGGTCCCTGGCACTTGCTTCCCAGCGTTCCCATCCCCCCCCATCCTGACCCACCCACGCCTCTGACCATTTGGCTTCCTGGGTGGGGTGCCCACAAGGAGAGAACGCCCTGGTTATAACCCCACAGCGGTTAGACTTTCCAACAAATAAACTCGTGGCTTGATGTGTGCTTCGGCTTCTTGCAGGTTAGTGGGAACCGGCAGTTCTGACTCCAGGCTCGACAAGAAGAAGAGAAAAATGAGGCTTCTGAATTGGAAAGGCCAGGCCCAGCTCCCAGGTAAATTCCCCCAAGGTTCGGGGCCATCCTCTGGCCACTGGCTGCCCCCGTGTCCCATCTTTTCCTTCCAAACCCTCCAGATGCATTCTCACCAGGGCACCACACTGTGAGGCTTTTCAAGGTGCTCTAAAGCCACACCTAGAGAAATAGATTATATATATATATATTTTAAGGATTTTATTCATTTTTTCATGAGAGACACAGAGAGAGGTAGAAACACAGGCAGAGGGAGAAGCAGGCTCTCTTCGAGGAGCCTGATGCGAGACTCGATCCCAGGACCCTGGGATCACGACCTGAGCCAAAGGCAGATGCTCAACCACTGAGCTACCCAGGTGTCCCTAGAGAAACATCTCTGAAAGCTGAAGTTCAGCTGAAACTTTACCTTCAGCCATTTTCTCCAAAGCTAATAGATTCTTTTTCTAAAGATTGGGGAGCCTCCAGCCCCTCGGGCCCAGATTATGAAGGGAGTTCCCACGGCAGAAGTCAGCAAGCTGGGGGTGCTGCCGAGGTGGATGCTTGGCTGGGTTGCCAAGACACCCCAGGACAGCCACCAGCAATTTCTCCTTCCAGAGGAACAAAAGCCTTGAAATAAAACAAACCTATTTTCCAGGGATCTTAGTCTGTGGGGTCTCCAAAAAGTTGGTAAACAGGATACACTATTTTCCCTGTTTCTAGACTTCCTGGGCACTCTGGGATGTATATATTATATTCTCCAGATTAGCAGTTGGCCCCATCACTTTAAATTTAGAGGTCCTCCACCTGAAAAGAAGTCCGAAGGTTGCAGAAAAACACAGAACGTATCATTTAGAAATATAATTAAAATACTTTTCAAAATAAATTTATCCTGTTTCCCAACTTTGTGGCGTCCTATATGTCACAGTGCCTTATGTACGGGACACCGAGCTATAAAAAAAAAAAGAAAAAATAGACTGTTGGAAGGAGGTGACGATACCATCATAATGCTAATGGTGACCATTTAATGAGCATTTATAATATGCCCAGAATTGTAAACCTCTTACACATGTTGCAATTTAATCATTAAAACAAATGCAGTGAGATGTTTCATCCCTGTTTTGCAGAGGAAGAAACGGACACCCAGGAAGTTTTAAGTATTTGCTCAAGCCCCACGACTTTCAAGTGGCGGGACTAGGATTTGAACCCTGGTCTCTCTAACCCTAAGGCTCCGGCCCCTCCACCTTCCTGAGCGGCCTCAGACCACAGGAACATCACTGCAGTGTTTTTCTCTCCACAAGAAAACTCTCCCTGTCCATGAAGCGATCACTTTCTTAAGATTATCAGATAAACCCTGGCTACCTGTGTGACCCTCCAAGTCCCCTCATGTCTCTGGGCCTCAGTAGTTTTGGCTACAAAATTAGTATCTATTTCCTGAGGTCTCTTTTGGCTTTAACAAAAGGCACTACCCCCCCTCCCCACCCTGGCCCCATTGCCCCCACAAGAGATCACCAACATCCACAAATCCCCAAACAGGAAATGGGCCAAAGGATTACTGTGAGGAAGGCAGTGCTAGCTTACTCACTCCCAAACCCTGGTGAGAACACCAACAGAAACCAGCCACCCCCAAGCTGGACGGGGTCTGGGAAAAGGGAAGGAGAGCAGACCCGCACAGCGCCCTCCCGGCTACCTGAGGGGCCCCTGAAGCTTCCAGACCAATTTCTCTTCTCTAAGAAAGAAAAAAAGAAAAGTATAACCTTCAGGTTCCTTATTCAGAAAGTGAAAAGGTCTCCTCTGGTCGTTAGACAAAGGACTGCTATATGGATCCACTGAAATATCAATCATGAATGTGTTTTTTATTTTTTAAGATTTTTTATTTATTTACTAGAGACACACAGAGAGAGAAGCAGAGACCCAGGCAGAGGGAGAAGCAGGCTCCATGCAGGGAGCCCGACGTGGGACTCAATCCCGGGTCTCCAGGATCACACCCTGGGCCGAAGGCGGGCGCTCAACCGCTGAGCCACCCGGGCGTCCCAATCACAAATGTGTTCTGATCAACAAACAAATGGATTCTGGATTCAGGGAGATCTGGATTCGAACTCCCGCTCTGCCGTTTACCAGCAGTACGTGGTCAAAGTACCCTTTATGGGACTCCGTTTCCTCATCTGTGAGGTTCAGACCTTAGACCAGTGCTAGAACCTTCCGTCATGATGGAAATGACCTCTTCTGTGTTGACTAACAGGGTAGCCACTAGCCACATGTGGCTGCTGAAGACCTGAAATGTGGCTAGTATGACTGAGGAACTGGGATCTGAATTTTAACTACCTGAAATTTAAACAGCCACATGTGGGTAGCAGCCACAGAATTACGTAACACCGCTTTCTACTGTGGTGATAAGAGCTATGCAAGATACTGCTTATGAACGGCCTTGTGCGCTAAGTCCTGGAGGAAGAAAAAAAAAAGGCATGAAGATGTAGAAGTCCTACCTTTTTTTTTTTTTTTAAGCACATCAAGATATGGAGGCCCTAGAAGCTGACAGTGAGACATGGATGTTTCAGAAAGATCTAGAGATGAGATGTTCTATTGGAATCATTCTTTGAAGTACATAAACTAAATGGCCCAAAGTCTGCTATTTTGTTTTATTTACGAATGCTCTCGTCAGCAGATAGAGAGTAGTGTCAGGCCAAGCTGAGTTTTTATAACCCCAGACACCCAGCACAAGCTACCCCATGAGCAAGCTCTCCTGCTCTTCCACCAAACCTCCCATCCTCACGGGCGGCCACCCCCGGCCCAGCTGAGGCCTCCCCAGGGGCCCCCAGGGAGCTGCCCACCCAGCAGGACGCGGCCTAGCTAGGGTCACAAGGTGGGCTGGCAGCGGCCCGGGACGGGAGTACCCCCCAGCCCCCGCTGGCAGCCAGCCTGCGTCACAGCCCCGACAGGAAACGGGGAGAAGACAACACGGGCCGCGTGGAAATCCCCACCGGGCTGCAGGCCAGAGAGTGACTCAGTGGGGCTGGCCGGCGAGCTGCCCTCCCACCCCCGGCCAGGGCCCAGGGGGCCGGCCTGCAGTCTCTGCACAGACAAGACGTGAAAGACCTTCCACAGTATCAACTACCATTACAGATGCCATCGTGTCCGGCCTGAAAACCCGCCAGGCAGAGGCCCAATATACCAGGTGGGGGTTCGAGGGCCCTTCTGCAACAGCCAAATGGGCTTTCTCTCAAGGGAGGTCTGAGTTCAAGTTCCGGAGCTGCTGTGCAGCCTGAGAGACCCACTGAAATGTCCCCAGCCTGACTCCTTCCTGCAAGACGAAGGCGCACCCCCAGAATGAGGCTCCCATGCTCTCCACGCAGCATTCCCAGGCAGCCCTGTCCCGAGGTACCTCCTGCCTCCTCCCAGCCCTCCGCCCTCCCTACACCACCCTGTGGCAGGTACCAGTCCCGGCCCTGTGATGTGAATCATCCTAAACATGAATGTTGTGCCAGGCCTCCCCTCAGACACTAACGTCACCAGGACGCAGGCCATGCCTGACACCGCCTTCGAAGTGAGTTGGATACACAGAGGAGTCTCCCAAATCCCTTCACGTATTGATCCAAAGAGATGGCACCTGTCCAACCCCACCGTGGCTAGGCTGCCAGAGGCTCCCGCCATCTCCATTCCTTGCTGCCCCATGTTCTTTTTCTTTCCCCATAAGATACACCCAGTAGATTCCAGGGGCTCGTGGCTAATAGGAACCAGTAAGAAGTAACAAAGTCCAAAAAAAAAAAAAAATTCCTAGTGAGATACAAGAGGCTTACTTACTAAATCCAAAGTCTCGACCCTTAGTAATGACTAGAAAAATCCAACCCCCATTATTTCATTTTATAATGCCAACTCGCCTTGACTTCTTACTTTCAGAAGCTCTCTTGGGCAATTTTACCTTTGGACTGCAAATTTCTTACAAAATAATCCATTTGCCCCATTCCCCTGAGTGTGTACTGGTCCGAGTTTTATGGATGTCTTTGGCAAGTCTCAGATACAACTGGGCCAGGGTTCCGTGTGTCTGCTCGAAGCACAATTCCATTCAGCCGGCATGTGGAGTACTCGAGGCGCACCCCCCTCGCCAGGTCATCCCCTGCCCAGGCCCCCACGTAGCCTACCCTGTGGCTCCCTCCCTAACACAATGAGCCACGAGAGCAGTAGTTACCCGGGCCCTCTGCTCCCACTTCCTCACTCCCATTCACTATGGGACTCCTTGTGGGCTTCCGTCCCCAACACTCTACCCTGACCTCCTGATTACAAAACCCGGAACGTGTGCTTTTCACGCCTTACCATCCTGGATTCTCTGCAGCACCTACTGTCCAGGTCCTTGGTGTTCCTGTACACTGCCTCCCTTCTCTTCTCTCCCCATCCCCTAAACGTGGCTGTTCATCAGCTGCTGGCCTGAACCTCCTCGTCCTGCCCTCACATGCTCCTCAACCCGGCCTCATCCACGTGAGGACTCCCAAATGTACGCCTCCACTCAGAACTCTGCCCCGAACCCCATGTTCATCCACCAAGCTGCCCAGTTTATGTCACACATGTTGGGTGCTCCACATATGCTTGCTGCTGTGCAGCAGCATTTCCTAAGGACCTTGTGCGTGGCTCTGCTCTAGGCACAGCAGGAGATGCACATCCCTGGGCTCAAGGAGAACACAGGCCTGGACATTAAGCAGAGCTCTTTTGGTGGCTTTTTGTGACAAACGGATCTTTTCCCCCCAATTCTAAAAATAACCTACCTTTAGACCGGAGTTTGCTGGTCCCAGTCCCACCCTCACTCAGCAATGGGATATGACCTCCTTGGCAAATAGCAAAGACCACCGGAGATGAAGCAAAATAAGAACTGACATCCGTTAGCAGAAGATACATTAAATTTGCTTTACCCTAACCCTAGCAGGGGATGCTCGAGAGAGGAAAGCTCCATCCAGATATGGGCTAGATGGGCTCTAGCTCTCAGCCGGGCTAGATCCCCTCACCGGGTTCCCCCATTGCAATTCCCAAGCCAGATGACATGGTACGTGCTCAGCTCCCCCGATTGTGTTGAGGGCACCCAGCCCTGTGTCAGGCGTGTGCTCAGCACCCACCATGAGCCTGCTCACAGAATGAATTTCAGATTCTCAACCAGGAGTTCTAACTATAAATTATCTACATGTTGTGCTTGGTATTATCTGCTTTCTAGGCTATCACTAAGACGTTACTTCCCATTTGATCCTGTTTCCAGGTGTTTCCAACAAGAACTCTCTAAAGAAGGTTTCAAAAATCTGTGCTTGAGAAACCACATGAGCTTGGAGGGCTTCCCAGCAAGGAGGGAAACATCCTCACATCCACCAGAGTCTCACGCCCAGTGCTCAAACTCCACTTGGGGACCTGGTGGCTTCCTAAGGATCAAAAGAGGACATGCACTCTGAGCAGTGGGTACAGCATGGGGCTGGCCTCAGGGGCCTGAACGGGGGGGCTGCCCCCCTCCACCATCACCACTTCTACTTGGGCATACGGCTTCCTCTTCTAAGAATAAAGGAACTGGACTTCTGAGGTCAGAGGCCACTCCTGGTTCTGAGAACAGTTGTCTTCCGCCTTCCGGGCCTGACTGAACAAATCCGCGCCACCCGCTGTGGGAGACCCCAGCATCACCACCTGAGCGAGGCCAGAGGGGTGGGAAAGCACCTGGAGTGGAGGTCCAAAGACCCGAGCCTGAATCCTAAGCACCCAGAACGGACTACTGCTCTTCCTGGCTGCTCTGCTGGACACACCGGCCACGGCCCAAGACCAACCCTCCAAAGGGGGAGACTCCTTCACACGGCACGTGTTTAGGCTCTGGGGAGATGGGGGGCCCTGGAGAACCAGGCGGGATAACCCCGAAAGGCTTCCCGGAGGAAGCAGGCATGGGGATTTCCAAGCAACTCATGACATTTTTCAAGATAAACACTGTATTTATCCGCTTTCCCACCTCTCAACCTTTTGCCTTCCACAAATCGGACATGCCATCATCTCTAGTCACAAGATTTTTCTTCGACAACGAGGCAGGAAAGCTGGCTGGGTCGCTTCCCCAGAGCTGTGAAGCCATCCGCCCAGCTCACTGGACACGCGTCCATTTCCTCTACGCCTCCTGGATACGCCCCTGCCCCCCAAGGTCTTTCCTCACCCCCTGAAGCTCAGGTCCTCTCCTGACCCCACTCAGGAGCCGCTGCCCAGAGCCCTCCTCCTCTCTGGCCATCCTAGAGCTTCCATGGGCTCCGAAGAACACTCCTCCCGGCACTGGTGACCTCCCCTCCTCTGATTTCCCATGGCCCCTAATTTTCAAGACCACTTGTGGGGCTGTCAGGAATACAGCACTCATCGTGGCAGCTCCCCTTTACCACGGGCTTCCCCAGGCAGCCACTGGCTTGCCACGGTCACGGCTGCCGCAAAGCCCACACGCCCGCAGGAGAGGGTAGCACCGTTACCCCCACTGGAGCAGGAGGCACCCGAGGTTCAAAAGCTTAGGTCCCTTGCCCGAGTCCACATGATTTCTAGGCCACCTTGCATGGCTCAGATCTGCATCCTAAGGCAATGTGTCCACTCACTCTGTGCCAGGCACCGCGGATAAGGAGATGCGTACAGCATCCAAGGCCCTCACGGCGACCGTCATGCCCTGATTTACCGGAGAGCTGCCCCTGGGCACCTGGGGATGAACTTGGCACCTAGCAGTTGCTCCAAAGAGACCTGCTGAAAGAGACTGAATAGGAGATGCTAGAGAGCAGTGTCCACAATCCCCCAGGCCAACTTCCCTGTTAAAACTCTTCCGCCCAGCTCAGGGCCTCTGCACTGCTTTTCCCTCTGCTCAGGCTACTCATCACCCATCTCTTCTCTCCTGGGGACTCGACTCACCCTTTGGGCTTCAGCTCAAATGTCACTTCCTCGGGGTAGCCTTCCCTGACTACTGCTCCCTCTCTGAATGGAATCAGGTCTCTCTCTGGCTCCCTGTCCTCATTCAAGGTCTGCAGTGTGACATCTGTTGACTGCTGGGCTCCCCAGACTGCAAGCGTCTTGTCGAGGGACAGGTGCTGCCTCTGTTCACCACCGAATCCACAGCCTGGCAAAATGTGAGCTGTCAATAAAACATGCTGAATGAAGGCACGAAGGCGTTCATGCTGTTAAATTTTATTTCAGCCCAGTCATCACTCCAGGAGGGAGGCTAACCAGACATCATCATCGCCCCCACTTTACTGATGGCTCAACTGTGGCTCAGGGGACACAGGTCTGTCATGTGGGGTCAGGTACAAGGCCAAGACTGTGGCAAGAGTACCCGAAAGGGGACCACGGGTTTTTCTTGCTGAGTTCTTTGGCAGCTAGCACAGCTCTGAGCACACAGATCTGGAAGGCCACGTATATGGAAACAAGTGAACGAGCTCCAAAACATCTTGGTGGTGGTGGTAGTGGTGGCGGCACTAAGCATCATATTTCCATCACAGCAGATTCTGGAAGGAGGCCACATCTGTTTGCTTTTGGGTCTTTTCTACCTGCTTCTGTTCTTAGAACACAGCTAAGTGCTAGAGGGATACAAAGAAATCCACGGGTGTGGGTGAGACTTCACTTCTGGGGAGAAAAAGACAACTTTCCTATTGTCTCATCAAGCAGATAAGGAAGTGCTAAGGTGTTCCTGGAGGGACTTAGGGCAGCTAGAGTTCCAGGAATTCTAAGCTTGTTGATGCAACTTGATACATATTTGCTCCAGGGCTGGGGCAGGGCACTACACTTGGGGTTAGAGACCTGGCTTCTAAGCCCATCTCTGACCCTGACTACCTGGTGACCCCCCCGGGGCAATTCAGTGTCCCTATGGGCAGAGTGGGGTTAACAGCACCCACCTTACCTTCTTCACAAGGCTGTGGCCAGACTCCAGCAAGAGCGGGTGTAAGAGGCTCTTTGTGAGCTATAAGCAGTCATCAGACACCCATATTATTGTATCATTACAAGGCTGTGCCTAGTCCAGGGTCAATGGTGCAAAAGGTGATCCCCGGGGGCCTGCTTGTTGACAGCCTTCCCCATGGAGGCAAATGTTAACTTTAAAGGGAACTATGTTCACCTATCAGAAAGAAGGCTGGCCTCTTCACCTCCACAATTAGATAAAGACTAGGGGCCAGCAGGTAGATAAGGAAGGAGGGAATGAAGTCAAAAATCAGGATTCCCTGGGCTGGAGCCGCATCTTTGCATGCCATGGGTCTTGTGACTTAGAGCAAGTGCCTTACTACTCTGAGCCTCCACTTCCCCATCAGTGGAAGAAGGATGGCCTCCGTAGAGGTCAGCGTTCAAATCTACTTTTTCAAAAAAGGATTCTACCGAAAAACAGCAAAGCCCTTATTGGGAACATGATTGAAGGCGACTGTGATATGTTGAATTGTCTTTCCCATTTGTACTCGGTCTTTTTGTTCAGGGCTCAGGCTGAGGCTCCTAAAACCCTTGGATCTTTCTGTGATAGGAGCAATGAAGGAATCTTTTGTTATGTTAAGGCAGGTGATTTGGGGCCCCCACCCAAGGGCACTTTGCCAGGAGGACAAAACTTGTGAGTAGAGGGTTGGCACTTTCATTCCTACCCTTGCCATCTCCCAGGAGCAGATAGGGGCTGGAGGTTGAATCAGCCAATGGCCAATGACTTAGTCATTCCTGAGTGTGCCAGCCTCTGTGAAAACCCAACAGAGTGGCACGCCTGGGGGTGAGGGCACGAAGGTTCTTAGAGCCCTTCCCCATACCTCGCCCTACATATCTCTTCATCTGGCTGTTGATTCATATCCTTTAGTAAACTGCTAAACGTTAAGTGTTTCCCTGAGTTCTATGAACTGCTCTAGTGAATTAAAGAACACAGGAGGTCATTGGAACCTCTGATCTGTAGCCAAATGGTCAGGAGTATAGGTAACAACCTGGGACTTGGGACTGGCATCTGAAGTGTGGAAAGGGGGTGACCTTGTAGGACTGAGCTCTTTACCTGTGGAATCTGATATTATCTCTTGGTAGGCACTGTCAGAACGGAGTTGACTTCTTGGGCACCAGAAAAGGTGTTTGTGTGGGGAAATCGCTCCTATGTTAAAAACTGGGGTCCAGGAACCCTAAAAGAGCCACCCAACATGACATATGCAGCCAGTTAAAGGTGGCTGGTTCCTTGCCCCCAGGGAAGGCGCTTGTCTGGGTGGGCTCTTTGCAGAGTGGCCATCCTGATGCCAAGCACAACCACAGGTGGCAGCCCCCACTCTGGCGAAGCAATGCCACCTTCCAAAGCTCTCTGCAGAGTTACTGACGTCTCTCAGAGCAAAGGCACACACTCCTTCACCCAAAATTTACCACGGCTCTGGAGTTGAATGCAAGAAATAACCCGCAAAATACAGCCAGAGCCAACCACTGCCCACTTTCTACACCCAAGTCAGTCCAAACTACTCTCAATCTGGTGGTAGAAATGTCACCATTCTGAATCTCAGAAAGAATTCAATCAAGATTTTATTTAAGCACCTTCCCGTCCTGTCCTGGGCACTATGAGATGTGAGGCAAATAAGACACAGTTCTTAATTCTCAAGAAGCCATGAGTCTAAAGGGGCAGAATTAACCTAAATGAAATAATGATGTGCTTAAGAAGCTCTGGTTCCTAGGACCCCCAGGAGAAATCCTCTCATGTGGTAGTTGCTGAAAAGACTGGGGAAAAAATTTTTTTTTTAAATTCTTATTCTTACGGACACTCATGTTACTCTTGGCAGAGGTCACATTTCTGTTTTACCTCTGGCTACTAGGAAGATCAGAGCCAAATTTGCAGGCCACGTCTAATATCTCGCAAGACCTTATAATATGCAATACTGTCTACAAACACTACCTTTGATCTCATTTTCCTCTTCTTGTCTCCTTTCTCCCTCATTTCCTTATCTATCACTATCTGTTTTTATTCACTGTACATCTGAGAGTTGCTTCACAATCTTTTTTGAACAAAGTGGATGATGAAAAATCCACTGAAAATGTTGACTAATATTGTAACACTTCATCATCACGACTGGCATGAAGATGGACATGTACATCAATAGACTCGAATGGAGAGTCCAGAAATAAACCCTGATTCTCAACAAAGGCGCCAGACAATTCAGTGGGGGAAAGACCAGTCTTCTCAAACATTGCTTGAGCAACTGGATATCCATATGCAAAAGAATAAAGTTGGACCCCTACCACCCACCGCATATAAAAATTAAATCAAAATGAATCAAAGACCTAAATTTAAGAGCTAAAATGATAAAACTCTTAGAAGAAAAACAAGGGGAGTCGATTTTTGTGACCCTGAGTTAGACAGTAGTTTCTTAGAAAGGACACCAACAACAAAAAACACATTTAGTTTCATTGGAATTAAAAACGTCTGAGCTTCAAACAACATCATTGTGGAAGTGAGAAGACAACCCACGGGACCGGAGAAAATATTTGCTAACCATCCATCTGATAAGGGGACTTGTACCCAGAATATAGGTGGACTCTTACAAAACAGAAAGACAGCCCAATTGCCCAAAAATGGGCAAAGGGGAGCACCTGGGCAACTCACTGGGTTAAGCATCCGACTCCTGATTTCGGCCAAGGTCATGATCTCCGGTCCCGGAACTGAGCCCTCCAGTGGGCTCCTCACTGGGCAGGGAATCTGCTTGAGGACTCTCTCTCTCCCTTTCCCTCTCACCCTCCCATCCCATGCGCACACATGCATGCTCTCTCTCTCTCTCTCAAATTAAATAAATAAATCTTTAAAAAAAAAAATGGGCAAAGGCTCCGAAAAGTCATGTATCTCAGGAAAATATACAATGGCCAGTAAGAACATGAAGAGATAGTCAATATAATGAGCCATTATGCAAATGAAAATCGAGACCACAATGAGATACTACTTCCCACCCAGTAGGACAGCTCAAATAAAAGGAGACAGACAATAACAAGTGTTGGAGAAATCAGATCCCTTATAAATCGCTGGTAGGACTGCAATAAGGTACAGCAGTTTTCAAAGAGAATTTGGCAGTTCCTCAAAGAGTTAAACACAAAGTCATCAAATGATAGCAATTCCATATTTAGATATCTACTGTGTAGTTAATGAAAATACCGCAAAAAGGCAAAAAGGTATACACAAATGTTCACAGTAGCATTATTTGTAACAGTCAAAACATACAAGTGACCTAAACATCCATTAACTGAAGAAATAGATGGATAAACAAAATGTGCTCCATCCAAAGAACGAACTATTATTTGGCCATAAAAAAGAACCACGTACCAGCACAGGCTACAACATGAACTCTGAAAACATTATGGTAAGTGAAAGAAGACAGTCACCAAAGACCACGTATCCCAGGGCTCCATCTATAAGAAATGTCCATAGGAGACAAATCTGTAGAGGCAGGAGGTCAACTGGGTTTCCAGAGCTGGGGGAGGAACATAGGGAGCGGCTACTGATGAGTACTGAAGTTTCTTTCCGGGTGATTAATATATTCTAAAATTAAATCAGGGGCAGCCCGGATGGCTCAGCGGTTTAGCGCCGCCTTCGGCCCAGGGCATGATCCTGGAGACCCGGGATCGAGTCCCACGTCAGGCTCCCTGCATGGAGGCTGCTTCTCCCTCTGCCTGTGTCTCTGGCTCTCTCTTGTGTCTCTCTCATGAATAAAGAAATAAAATATTTTTAAAAATTAAATCATAGTGACGCTTGCAGAACTCTGTAAAGCCACTGAATTGTACATCTTAAAAGTGTATTTTACGGTGCACAAATCATTAGTTTAAAAAGCTGTCTTTTTTTTTTTTTTAAGTTGAAAGTCTGATTAAAAAAATTCTGGACCTGTATTCATAGTAACATGATGTTTGTTTCTTCGTCTTGACAAACGAACCAAGGTAACGTGAGATGCTAACATTAAGGAAATCTGGGTGAGGGGTGCACGGGCACCTCACGTCATTTGCGATTTTTCTGCACATCTACGACTATTCCAAAATAAAGTTCTTTAAAAAAAAAAAGGCTGATCACACAGAGCTCACAATTATGCAGGGATCTTATTACCTTCCCTCATGGACCACAGCAGCTCAAGGGCAGGGACAGCCCACCGGGGTGTGTGCGCTGCTGATGCTCAATGAACTGGAGGCAGAAGGGCTGAAGCAATAATCAACACAGTCCTTTCCCCTCTTGCTCCTTTCAAGCCTCAGAACAACCCTGCGAAGTAAATCCTGTCACCCAGGGAAAAGGACAGAGGTACTCTTAGCATCCTATCTGTCCCCCGACCCCACCTCGTTCTGTTTACACACACACACTTCTGTTGTGCCAAACCCACCAGCCTGTAAATCCAAATCTTCCAACATTTCCTGCTGCAGGCCGGGGTCATGGGAAACCTAGCCAGGCATTTCCTCCCCCTCCTCCCCCGGCACAGGCGGTAACTTGAGTGTCCTTCGGATCCTTGCACACACCTTGATTCGAGCCCCTAGATCTCTGCGTGTTTATGGGCCTCGTCCCCCAACTGGCACAGAAGTCCAAGGGCAGACACGGTATCTTCTTTATTTCTCTACCCCCGGGGTCTTACAGATAGGCCCCCAACCAATGAATGAGGTCACGAACCCATTCTTTGATTAGCTGCTGACCTAGACGAGTCCACAAAGCGCACGGTAGCACCGTCCTGAAAAGAAATGTGCTGATTTCAGGCAGAGGGCCTCCAAAAAAAAAAAAAAAAAAAAAAGCCAAACCCTTCTCCCCCCCTGCATGGACATCACTGGTGGGTGCAGGTTTTGTTCTTCCGAGACGCCCCGGGTGGGTTTCCCACTCCGATGGGCCTGGGAGCTGCGGCTACGCGGACGCGGGCAGGTGGGCACCGGGCCACGGAGGGAGCGCGGGCCTCGCTCGCATGCTCGGCCAGGCGGATGGCAGCCCCGCTTCCTGTGGGGCCGCGGCCCGCTGACATCACCGAGAGGCCGGCGGCACGCAGGGGGCACGCGGTGTCGCAACTGCAGGCAGCACGCGGGGTCATGTGAAGTTCAGCACTGGGGCTTTCTCAGGCCATTGGGTTTTACTCATCCCCTGCCCATTAAGCGTCTCTCCCTTCCCCTCGCTTTCCTTTGTCTGCGTGTGTGTTTTAATTATTCGATGGCTCTTGGCTTGCTTTCCTAACCCCAAATTAACATTTCTCTGCGCTCCCGAGACACGAGGCCTTCTACCCACTGGAAAGCAGTCCGAGAGGCCAGGGACAATTCCGTCTCTGCGTGTGAGCCCGCCGGCCGCGTCCGATCGCCAAGGAGGAGGAATCCGGGACACAGCCTGGGACACAGCGGGAGCGCACAACACTCTCAGGAGCCACGTGGTCCACGCCCACCTTCCACCCACTTGACAGGCCACAATCCCAAGGCCCCCGGGGGGAGCACCACAGTGGCTTACGCGCCCAGCCCCAATCAGAGCAAAAGGATTCAATTTTTCAAAACTGCCCCCACACAGCCTGTGGGGCTGTGATCCAGGCAGGCATCCCCCCCCCCAAAAAAGCATTCCCCCCCAACAGAGATTTTTACGATGGAAATGCTGTCTTACCAATTAACAAGCCACGCACATTTACTCACCACCCAGCACCAAAAGTTCCAAAGTGTCTATTCATCCCATGCATTCATTTGAAAACTATTTATTAAGTAACCACTCTATCAGGCACTGTGCTAGGCTCAGGAGACACGAAGGTAAATAAAGACCGGTCCTTCTGCCTTCGAGGAGAACCCAGTTGTGAGACCCAGACCAGCCTGTGGAAAATAAACCTATTTTGGGGCACTTGGGTGGCTCAGTGGTTGAGCGTCTGCCTTCGGCTCAGGTCGTGATCCCAGGGTCCTGGGATCGAGTCCCGCGTCAGGCTTCCTACAGGGAGCCTGCTTCTCCCTCCACCTAGGTCTCTGTCTCTCATGAATAAGTAAGTAAAATCTTTAAAAAAAAACAAAAACCCCTATTTCAAACGAGCCTTGATGTACGTAACATTAAGTAATAGCCTTTGATCTTTATAATTTTATCTTTACCTCCAGGCCAATGAAAGCTCTGTATTTCCACTCTTTTTATTTCTTCCCCAGTGAAAATGAAACACAACCATCTATTTTCGGTATATTAAGTCATAAACCACAGGGTATAGGCGAGGCCCAAAGCTCAGTTCAGAATCACTGCAGTCCAGAGAACAGAACTCCCACAACAAGGCAGGGACCATCCTGTGGTCCCGAGGAGCGACATGCAGCGAGTGACGAGGTCGCCAGCACCCTGCCAACCTTGGAGGCAGAGAGCAGCCCCAACAGAGCTCCCAGTTCTCAAGAGGTTCACGGTCTAGGGCTGAGAAGACAGACCCAGAAACATAGGATTCTGATGTATCATGGTGCCCGCTGAGAACTAAGGGTGCTCCGGTGATGGTGGGACAGTCTGGGCCCAGCAGGAGGTGACGCAAGGAGGTAACAAGTGGCCTGGGGCACCGTGGGGGTAGGGGTTGGCAGGACTGGAGACGGAGTGGGGATTCTTGGCCATCTGGGGCAAAGAGCGACCCTTCTGAATTCCAGGGATTTCCGAAGAGACCCCCTACACCCTACAGTGTGGTACCTGGAATTATTTACTGCACAGACAAGGCTAGCGTTCACACGGATCCTGATCGTTCGCATCAAATATGCAACCTAGTAGCATCTTCAGACTCCTTACCAGAGCCACCCGGGGCAAGGCCGAGCGAGGGCTGGGAGACATGGCACAGACCCCAGGGGACAAGCCAGGCTATCCCCCAGGCACCCAGAGGCACGGGTGGATGCTAAGTAGGGAGGGGTCAGGGCAAGATCTGCTCTTTAGAAAGATTTTATCTCGGGCACATGATGAGAGCAGATCTAAAGGGGTGGGAGGTGAGGCTCAGTCATCCAGGTGACGGAGGGTGACTTTCCATACCAGATGTCAGTGTCATGGAAGCCTCAGGCCCCAGATAATCCTCCCTTCCAGAAACTACACTTAGCCAAGCTCACCCACTCATTTCCAATAACTGTCATCCTCCTCGCACCCGAGGCTGATCCTTCCTGCCTCGATTCTCAGGCCACATCCTCATGGGGAGGTGGGGGGGGGGGCATGGCATGGGACATACTGACTGTGGGTGGGGGTGGGAGCAGAGGTTCCAAGGAGGCTGTGGACCCCACAACCACAGCCAGACAGCCAATGACTGGGCTGCACAAACCAACGTGACCTTGACAGGGGTGGGAGGGGCCCAAGAAACCTGCTCTCCTAGGAGGTGTTATTTTCAGCCTTTTGCTGCTTCATCGGCCTCAACCTGCAGATGACCACAAACTGCATCAGACGATGAGGAGGATGTGGTAACAAGACTCTTTCCCCTCCCTCTGGCACCTCAGAAAGCGAAATGCTGACAAATCTCACGTGGGGCAGGAGGACAGGTTGCTGGGTGGTATGGCCCGGTGGGGTAGGCAGGGAGAGATGGGGAGTTGGGGGGCGGGGGGGGGGGGGCTCTGAGAAGCCATGCCCCTCTATCCCAGTAAAGCCCCCTCTCCTGGTCTCCTGGCACCAGCATGGCCACAGTGCCTCAACTTCCCACCGTTCGTCATTCCTCTGGCATCCAGAGCCCAAAGACTGACTATGCCAAATGCTTCATTAACACATGAGTCATTAAAACATTGATTTCTTTTAAATCCACATAGTAAACATTAACTGAGGGCCTGCCCCTGCCAGGTCCTGTGCTGGGCCCTTGGGGAGGAAGCGGGGGTGATGACAAAGTCCTGGGGACCTACTGCTGGAGGAGTAGACGTGGAAGCCAAATTGTGCAGACAAGGCCTTGCAAACCTGGCTAAGGAGACCTGCCTCTACTTGGGCTCCCTGGGACGTTCCTGAAGCGTCTTAAACCACCAGGGAATGCTAGGTTTTGAGGTCATCATTTTGCATCCCCTGGGGTTATAAACACTATGTCATTAGCAGCTTTAACACCTTAGTGTGAATTAGGTAATCAGACGAAGTGTCACCTTGCAAGAGATGGAGATATGGGACAGATGGCTTCTGATGCCAGAGGAGTGATGCCAGGAAGCGCGGGTGCTCAGTGGCCACTCAGTGGGGACTGGAGAGCAGGGGCCAGGCCCCAGGGGAACCAAGGTGCCAGGGCAAAGCAGCACAAGCAGACACGTCCTCCACATACAAGTCCTGCCTGTAAATATTTGCTGAGCTCCTCAGTCCCAGGCCATGGAAGGGAACAAAAGAGATGGTCCCTGCCCTGGAGGGGCAGACAGACAGTAAACAAATAACCACACAGATTTAGAACTACAACTGAGGAAAGGTCTATGACGGAAGAGAACAGGGTGCTATAACAATATATCAGAGGACAGAGTTTAAATAGAGGAGGAAACAGTGAGTGCTCTCTTAGGATAGTTAAGCAAAGACCTGACTCACATTAGCTGGAAACTGTGGGGAAGAGCATTTTAGGCAGAAGGAACAGCATGTGCAATGGCCCTGATGAAAGAAATGTAAAAAAAAAAGGCCAGAGTAGGGATGAGAGCCCAGCTGGGGGAGGAAGCCTGACAGGCAGGTGAAGCCAGATGCACAGCCTCATTAGGGGTTCGACCCTTACCCTCAAGATAACAGGAAGCCCCTGAACGCTTTTAGCAGACGTGCTAGATGATAGGATGTGCATTTTATAGAGATCTCTCTGGCCACCAGTGGAGAGGTGGATGCAGGCAGACAGACCAGTTGGGAGGAAGGCTAGGCCAGAGATGCCCTGATTTGGATGAGGTGGCCCCAGTCAAGACGAGGAACCAATGGGGACATAGCTATTCTGGAGGCAGAACCGACAGGGCTCGGTGACCAATGGGATGATGAGCAAGAAGGGAAAGCTGGTGACAGAAATGACTTGCCCGGTGTGGCTCAGGCAACTCAGTGGAGGGTGGTTGTTTGGCTGAAAGGGGAGACTGAAGGAGTTGGGCGGAGAGCAAGAGGAGGGCAGACCAACACTTGAATGGGAGACGTGCTCAAGCAGGGCTCAGAGAGGTGGCCCAACAGACACGTGCCAACAGGGGCACTACCAGGCCCTACATGCAGCTTTGGGCAGAGATGGGTCACTGGTGGTTGAAAATCCCATGGGACTCCCAGCCAGGCCTTCAGGCTAAGAGAATTTCTTGGCACTTGAGTCCAAAGGGACACATCCTTGTTTTCCCCTCCCATGTGCTGCTGTTGGAGAGAAAGGCTTTCCCTTTTCTGGAAGTGTCAAAAACGTACAGGAACCTCCTTCAGCTGCCAGGGTGACTAATATTTATCACTGGTATATACAGTAGCCACCTTTCGAGGCCATGAATTCAGCCACAAGCCTCTCAGGGGCCCTGCCCGGGCTCAGCCATGCCTCGGCATTCCACGAGGCTGAATAATACCCCTCACTTCCCAGAGGGGCTCTGCTCACCACACCCCGGAGGCTCCTCTGCGTCCTGGACTCGCCGCCTCCGGGTCGGGGCCCAGGGTCTCCACTATGGCGCGGAGGTAGGCCGCGACGTCACCAGCCTGCCCCTCCTGCCTGAGTTCCCACTGCAGGACACAGGTGGTGCTTCCCTCCCTATAGGCAGCAGCGGAAGGACAGGAGACCAGGAAGTTCCAGAGCCCTTTGGCCAACCCTATGTTTTCAGAGGAGCAGAGAAATCAAGTCAGTTTGCCCAAGTTCAAGCAGGAGAGCGGACATGGTAGCGCCAGCCCACGGCTTGCCCTCCAGAGTCCTGGCCACAGGAGCGAAGGCAGCAGGGCTGAGCGGCTGGGGTGGCGTGTGGGCAGCTTGCCAGCGAGACCCCTGGGGGAGAACAGCAAGCAGAGCAGGATAAACAGCCCCTGGGACATCCCACAAGATCAAACTCTCCAAGAAGATCGCTCATGGGATGCCACACCGTCTGTCCTCCCCCCGCAACTCTCATGAGAAGCAGACAGCGGTGCTCAAAGAGGGGAAGAATCAGGCCTCCGGAGAACACAGAGGCGGGCTGGGGAGGGAGGGACCCCGCGGAGGAGGCTGTCAGCAAGACCCCAGCTCTTAACAGAAATGGTTTCACTCCCACGAGGCTGATGAATTTACGTACACCCAAAGGTCCCTGTGCAGGGAAGACCACAGATGCAGTACTTTCTCAGGTGACAATGACCGTCGAGGAAACAAGATAACAAGACAGCACGGAATACGGCCATCTGGTGTCAACTTTGCCATTTGTGCCCAGCCTCCTGCCAAGGTTATCTGCCCACGGCACCTGCCAGAGCAGAGGGGGCTGGTGGGAAATCAACTGGAGAAAGGGCACTGCCCACAGCCAGTATGAATCTTTACCACTTGGTGTGTACAGAACCACGTGAAGTCCCCGCTGGGGGCACCGAGAGGAGGGCCTTCACTGCTTTCTGGCCCCGGACACTCCTGGATTCAGAGGGTGACCCCAA
Organism: Vulpes lagopus; assembly: GCF_018345385.1. NCBI lineage: Eukaryota > Metazoa > Chordata > Mammalia > Carnivora > Canidae > Vulpes > Vulpes lagopus. Next base: position 50,438,908 of record NC_054825.1, read on the forward strand.
AATGCAGAAGAGGACAGAGAGGACAGCTTCCAAAGGGCAGTCCTTTTTTCCCAGAAGCTCTATCTTCTCTAATCAGACACGTTGGTTAGTATTTAGCCCATGACTTCATCATCCACGGACACCCTCCTGAGAACTGGCAGTCATTCATTCATTCATTGAGCATGCTGTGTGCCCAAGCATTGTACCACACGGGGGTTACAAAAGTTGAAAAACACCCAGGCCCTGCCCTGCCCTGCCCGCCCCATTAAAGCTCTCCACCGGCAAAACTGGGGGTGGGGGCAGGGAAGGGTAAAAATCCTGAAATCTGATCTTATCTATTTTCCTGCCTTTGAACACCCTCACGACCAAACCAACAGAGGCAGGCACTTTTGAAAGGAGCGGCCGGTTACACACTCTGCTCAGCTCCTGGCTCCTTTCCTCCTTCCAGATTTCCTGCCTCCCCTTCTGTACCATCACCCCAACCACCCTTAAATGTCAACACCTCTGCAAAGGGATGACAAAAACTCTGCCACCTTCAATGGTGCAAACAGCCTCTCCCATTAGTCCAAGCGAGTGTTTTTTTTTTTTTTTTCCCAAAGCGAGTGTTTATGGAGATCTAGCAATAAGCAAGGCACAGGGGAAAAAGGTCCAGTGCCATCACTCGAGGTGACAACAAAGCTGCAAAGGCCATCCCAGAAACACTGAGGTTTAAGGGAAACCCTCCTGATTGTTTTGGCTGAGTTCCAGCCACACAGGAGAGGGGAGCCCACCCCACTGCCCCCTCCGCCACACAGCTCCATGGCTGCCAGTGTCAGAGCTGGAAAGGGTAGCCAAGCCAAGGAAACTGAGACCCGAGGATGGTGAGTGGATCTCAGGGGTCCTGGACTCCGGCTCAGCAGCATACGCCAGCCCTCCACTACTCTTCAGGCCCCATGCAGGACCTAGCATCAATGTCAAGGCCATGTGGTATTGACAACCTACAAGACCATTCATAACTCATCTCTGCACAGCACTTTGTGGTTTTCGGAAACTCTCTCCTGATCATCGTGGTAGCTTCTGGTACAGGCTGGGTAGGTCTTACTATGCTCACTCTGTTGGATAGCAAGGGAGTGCCAAGAAGCCTGTGATTCTTATTGATGCCACACGGGACAGGGAGAGAAGTGTCTAGGCCTTGCAGGATCTTATCCAGGACTCTTCTATAAGCTGACAGGGTGGGGGTGGGGGTGGGATAATAATAATTAAAAAATGACACTACGACACAGCTCCTATACAGGGAAGTGGGCCCTCACGTCTGGGTAGATGAATGACACACAAGCAAGTTGCCTATCACAGACAGGGCCACGTTCAAAAATATTTATGGAGCACGTACTATGTGCCAGACCCAGGAAGCAATTTGGGAGACCATTTAGAGAAAGGGGAGGCAGCCACAGTGAGCTGGGATATATAGTCAAGGAAAATGCAACAGAGGAGGTGGGGCTCGGTCTGGGTTTCAAAGACAGAAAGGTACAGAGAAGTCCGGGAATGTATCCCAGGAAGCATACGGGTGAGCCAAAGCAAGGCAGTGGGTGTGGATGCAGCAGGCTGGGGAGGAGCTGTGCTGAGCCTCATCTGGAAGGAACAGAGGCCCACAGAGAAGGCAAATTCACAGAGTGGTCAGCTCTGGGGGACTTCAAGTACCAGGCCCAGGAGACCACATAACCCACCTACGGAAACGTGGGTGTCGGGTTCTTCCCGGCCCATCCTAAACCACTGCATGCTACAGACCAACCGGGACCAAGGGCTTCAGAATTCCACCTGTTTAACAGAACAGAACCTCTAGAACCTTGATTCCATCACACACAGCCTACGCCTGTGTATCACACACACAAGTCAGCCTGGACTGGGCCTAAACCTGCACCCCAGGCAAAACCCAAAATTCCTGCAGACAAGGAAAGAGCTGAACATTCACAAATCCATTTGTGCTCAAGACATTGTGGGTGTAAGGCTTACTTTCAAAAGGGCCACATTTCACACATTTTAAGTGGCTTTCACACATTTCTGTGCAAGTGCATGACTGCTGTGTATGTAAGCATAACACATTTCAAAAGGGAAAAAACAGTGGGTAAATCTGACTCATCCTACTTCCCTGGCTTTCTCCTCTCTCTGAACACATTCTCTCTCTCTCTTGCTCTCTCGCTCTCTCACGCACACACAGCATCTCCCCAGGACTCCAATCTGAACAGCACAGTGGGTCTGGGGCTGTGCAGGACTCATCAGGCCAATTGCACTCTCTCTCAACACATGGCCTTCCAGGTGACCCGTGAAAAACACAATTACACTGTGAACTTCTGGAGGACAGGGACTGGGTTTTCCCCACATCGCCTTAGAGCAGGCGCCTCCCAACCCTGCCCATCTGACGGCAGAAAGAAATGCCCATGCACGCCAAGTCCTGTGGCCCAAGGCTGAGGCCCCCCTGGCTCAGAAACACAAATGCCACAACCACCACCCAGCCCCAACTCCAGATGCAAACCAGTGCATGCATCAGTTCAATTCTTTCTCTCAGCCCCTCCCACCCGGTCTCCTCAGTCACCTCAGGAAGAGCGTCGACAGCTAACACAAGCCCACGAACGCCCATCACCTCGCTTGGGCGCTCACCCCAGCTTGCTGACTGGGACAGGCCAGGACATTTGTAGGCCGCTTTGCTAAGGTCACACGGCTCCCACTGAAAGGCTGGTCTTGTCATTGCTAGCGCATGGATCCAACCGAGAGAAAAACTAAACTTGCAAGATCCTAAAACTTCACTTACATTTTTACATTAAGAGTGTACATTTAGGGCAGCCCGGGTGGCTCAGCAGTTCAGCACTGCCTTCAGCCCAGGGCACACGATCCTGGAGACCCGGGATGGAGTCCCACGTCGGGCACTGGGCTCCCTGCATGGAGCCTGCTTTTCCCTCTGCCTGTGTCTCTGCCTCTCTCTGTGTCTCTCTCATGAATGAATAAATAAAATCTTTAAAAATAAAAAGTGTACACTTAATTCAACGACTGTTCCATCTCATAAATGGCATCACCACCACCACCATCATCACTATGTGGCAGGGACAGTTGGCCAGAGCTTGACCTAAGAAAGAAGGCAAATCTACCCACCATATAACCAGAAGGTGTGTGTGTGGTGGGGGGGGGATGGGGACCCCGTTGCTACATTTGAAACCTTTTCTGACATCCAGGCATTTCAACAGCTCATTGACTTCCATACATAAATATTACTATAAGCTATAGTTTCATAGTTTACCCTGTGCTGCGTCTGAGAGGGTTTGAAAGCAGAGTGAGCACAAATTAGGTACTGGAAAGTTTCTCGTTTCCTGTAGGGTCAGATGTTCACAGTCAAAAAAGAAAAGAAGAAGCGGTGTCACATGGTAAGTCTCCCATCAAACGCCAAATGTATGTGTTTACACACAATTGGTTCCTTTTGCTAAATGCTGAAATTGAGTAGCACAAGTGGAATTGTTCTACACACACGTGGGGACACAGCCCAGGCCTTTGGCTATGTCTACTAACCAGCCCTGGGCCTCCAGACAGCCGAGCTAACCCAGGTGCTGTCCCACCAGCATGGTACAGGTTCCCCAGCTGTTCAGGGAAAGCACAAACCACCAGGTGGAGCAGAGCTGAGCCTCTGCGGCCCAGAATGTACCCAGTAATGTGAAAAAGCTACAAAATCCCACTTTTCCTCTAACTTTTCTACTGGAAACCGAGAAGGCCGGAATCCAAATCCGAACTCTGGTATCTTGCTCTGCGCCCCTGGGCGAGTGAGCAGTCCTTTCTGGGTCTCTGGTTCCTCATAAAGCTGCGGCCTGAATCAGAAAGCCCCAAGCCTCTTTCAGCTTCAGTGTCCACAAAAATGACCCCTTCCCTTTCTCTACCCTTCAACACACGCACAGGAGAACCCAAGCTAGTAAGAGGGACACCAAGAGAGGAATATACTTTTAAAAACCACGTATTGTGCTTAAATGCACAGAGCAAAAACATGCCATCGTGAGGGTGTACAGCTCAGTGGCGTTCCATTCAAGCACGATCTTTGCAAATCATTACATTTACTTAGTATCAGAACATTTTCATCACCCCAAAAGGAAACCCTGTACCCGTTAAATAGTCACTCCCCATTTCCCCCCTCCCTCGGCCCCTGGGAGCCACTGATCTGCTTTCTAGCTCTATGGGTTTTCCTCATCTGAACATTTCACATCAATGGAATCCGAGGATATGCAGTCGTACGGGCCTGGCTTCTTTCACTCAGTATAATGTCTGTTTTCAAGGTCCATCACCTGTGTCATGGCACATCCTTCATTTGTTGGCTGAAAAGCATTTCATTGCACAAAGGAATGTACCTTTAATTGCTAAGTCATTCACAGACTTCAGTACTATTAATCAGTAGTAGTAATTTTTTTTTTCAGTAGTAATTGAATAGGATCATCTATGTAAGGTCATGTGAACATGGTGAGTGCTCAATGAGCCCTTGTTTCATGATCATCACCGTCACCGTCCCCAACAAAAACTCCTCCTAGCACGTCTTATGGGTGATGCATCCCCACATCTCACTTGGGAATCCGTGGCCTGGCTGCCCCGAGGCCACACCTAGGTCCCAACTTCTCGGGGTACGAGGATCAAAACATTCTGCACACGTAGCAGATCTTCCCCAAGTTCTCCCACCTGTGGGAGCCCCTTCTGAGCCCAGAGGAGTATGCAGTGACAGTCATAAGCTAGCAGGACAGTGGGACCCCTCTTTTAAGCAATCTTGTGATAACCCTATCTATAAGATAGAAGATTGTTGGGGAGATACTGTAATTCTTCATTTTTTCAAAATGACCCACAATGGGATTCCTTTAAATGGTTTTCCTGTCATGCTTAAGACATAATTCAATTTACACAACCAAGGTTTCAGCAACATACCTTCTCCAAAAAACAGTACGTGGCCATTAAGAGCGTAGGTTCCAATCCTGGAGGGCAGTGGCGGTCGTCAGACAATAGGAATTGATGTTTGCTACCCCCCTCCAACCCCCACATAATTATCATGTTCCATCTGCAGACAGAAGTCCTGAGTCCTTATTTCACTTTCCAGCCCCGAGCCTTGGAACAAGAAGAACCACCTCTGAGCGTAGGTTTACTCTCAGGAACACAAAAGTCATACCCACTTTCCCTAAGGCTGGTGGGAGAACCCAAAGGGCTGCAGACAGGTGACTTAGCATTACTCGCAGAACTCACTCCCAGGACTCTGACCGTATCTGTGAAGCATTTCAAAACACTGACCCATCTTCGTGGGGAGCTTGAACTTCTTCTACAATGGTCCCCTCAGGAACCAAGACTATCCCCCCCACCCAACCAGTGAGGGAGGCCCTCCTGCTGTCTCCATCTGGGTCTCCCTGCTGAGCAGCAGGGGTCCTCAGGGCACCACTGGAATGTGTGGGACCCGGACACCCACTTCCACCTGCCTTCCGGTCAACTGCAGAGGCCTCCACGACTAGAGCAATCCTCCCTGAGGGTTCTGTGGCCAGTCCTCTCCCAACTCCCAAAGCTTATTTTCTTTAATTAGCTCCCTGTGGCAGGAGAAAAACTCGGCCCCACCCTCGAAATGAGCAGACCAGGGCCTCAAATGTACTCTGTGGTTTGCCTCTGTGCTGCCAAGCTGTTAGCCAGGGAGTGACAAGCTACCGGGGCTCGGGAGGCAGGGGGTGGTGAGAAACCCCTGCTGCAGTAAGGCCGTTCTCATCCCAACATCTGACATTTGTCAACCACAAGGCCGGGCTGCACCCCCGTCCTGAGTCCCTGAAACCTGCCATTGGGACACCAGTCAGGGGACAATCTCAAATTCTGCGGGTTTTCTTTCTCTCACTCTCCCTCCCCATCCCTTCTTCCTTCTTTTATAACCTGCTCGTGGGGCAGTTTATGTTACATCCAAGGCTGTTCCTCTAACCTCACAGATGGAGAACTGAAGCCCAGGCAAAGCAAATGCTTCTCCATCTCTCATGACAATAATGAGCAAGACGTCAACAAACATTGAAGATGCTCTGTAGAGCTCTTCCTAATGCAGCACCTCGAATTTATGTTTAGGGGAGACTTCTACGCGTGTCCTCTCCACTGGGCCTCGTGCTGTAGGTAGACCCATCACCACTCCATTTTACAGATGAAAAAAGTGATGTTTGATGGGGAAGGGACTGTCACTGGTCCCGTGACTAGGAGTGAGACGACAAGGACCCAGACCTTCACACTGCAAACGCTGTCATTTCCCCTTCATTCCAGTAACTTCTGGAACACACGGTCTAAAGAGCTGCTTACAAGTCTGAGGCAAAGGTCCCATAGGCAATTGTACTCGCAGAATCTCTGAGGTTAGAGATTTGGTTAGAGATTTAGGTGCTTTGGTCCTAGCACCTCTAGGGATTATTTCTTCCTCCTTCACCCTTCTGACCATTGCAACTGTTTATTCAACATTACCTACCAGACACAATGTTAACCTCCTTCCCTGCACTCATTTATTATCCTATGAGGTTGTTACCATTATTCCCTCTTTACAGATGGGGAAACCAAGGCTCCAACAACCTGCCCCAGATCGATCCAGAAACTACTTAAGAAGTGAAAACAAGAGTTGACCCGAGAATGGGCCTCCAAGACGCTCACACTCTTAACAGCTAAGTTACAACGGAGAGACTGAGGATCACCTGATGAGGAAACAGATCCAGGAAGAAATGATTTGCCTAAGGAGACCAAGACAGGGCTGGGTTCAACCTGGGGGCCTCTCTCAGCCCACTGCTGGCTCATGCCTCTATGCTAAGCAGCTCAAAAATTCACAACAGTGAATGCACAGATGACCCCAAAACACCTCTAATAAGACGGCGTGTGGGGCCTCTGGAATTCCCCAACTGTGATCTCTAACAACAGACCCACCATCACCTGGAACAGCCTAGAATCTTCAGAGCAAGTGTCAGTGCTCATTTGTCTACATGTTGCTTGTTGGTCCTGTGACCCAGAAGATAGTATGAGAAGACTGGAGATCTAGCAAAGAGCCTGCGTGTGCAACAAGAGCTCGAGACCGCCAGTCCCGGGATGCCAGCCAGCATGGGCTACGTAATTTGTGGGGCCCAGGGCAAAACGAAAATGTGGAGCCCTCTGGCAAAAACCAAGAAGAAAGTACCATTAATGGTATTAAAATAGAAAACTTTCTCCTTTCCTTCCAGTCTTTCTCTCTCCCCTGACTTGCTGTGGTGGTTTTTTAATTGCTATTTAATATCGTTCTTAGAAAAGTGTAAGTTTTGAATTATTAGCATGTATCTTCCCACTCTTGTGCATGTTCTGCGGTGCAGTTTTAAATACAAATGTAAGGGGATTTAACAAGTACGTGAAATCACTGAAATGACACACTGTGTATTCCGGGGCTTGGTCACACACAGAGGGTGACTTTACCAGAACAGCAGCAATACTGCATAAAACGAACTTAACTAGTTTTACTTCCCTTCTTGAAACGTGCACATCCTAGCAACACTCTACCTTCTGCTTACTGATGAGTGAGGAGGAGCTGCAAGGATCAGACACGATGGGCTGCCTTAGCTCTTTCTTCCACATCATTGTTTTTGGTGTGAGCGGTCAGCTAATATGGGGAAGTAACACAAGTAAGGCAAGGGATAGGGATTTCTTGGTCATTATCAATTCTTAGAATGACATGGCCTTCTTCCTGCATGCAAACAAGTTCTGGTTCAAATAAAGTGTCGGGACTGTCCGGGCAGAGAGGAACAATGTGCGTACAGATCTACTAAAGCGCCTGCTCCGCTGTCTCATCAGACTTCGTTTACAAGACCCTCAAAGAAAATCAAGAATTTCAAGATGCTGACAAGACACACTGGAGGGCACAGGGCCCTCCTGAGTGTGGGGCTCTATGTGACCACACACACTGCGTGCCCACGAAGCTGGCCTCCGTGCCAGCCATGGGCATGTCAAGGACAGGCTCAAGACCCACTCCCAAAGCTGTCCTTCCCTTTGCTGCCTGGTTAGTCTAAGCCAAATTAGCTCAAGTCTCCACACCCAGAGGCCCTGCGTCCCAGAAATGATGGTTCAGGGCTTCAATGTTGAAACTAAGGAGTGGTCTGGATTAAAATGCTTACCCATCACAGCACCTGGTGGGCTGGGGGACTTCACAGGCATTTTTTCACCTTTCTGGGGCTTCCATAGTGGGTGACAATTCCTTTGTCAACACACTATAGTAGTAGGCTAGGTGAGCAACCAGCCGTCTTTTTATCAGGTCCACACCAAAGAAAGGGAAGAAGGGACCATTCACCAGCTCTTAGCAAGGTGATCAATGCTGAGCTAAGCTTTGTACATGCGTCAACTCAGTCTTACAACAACCCTAAGAGACAGGCATCATTATCTCCATTTTACTGCTGGAGAAACTGAGGCTCAAAGAAGTGATGGGACTTGCCCAAGATCTTCCCATCAGTCAGCTCAGGGTGACTTTTCTGGACTTATCACCATCCCCCTGAGGTTCCTTGTGATATTGTGATTTATAATAAGAAACCTACATTTGCTCTTTGTCCACCGTGCCTGCCACATTGCCCCTAAAATCCTTGCAATTTCCTAAATGAGAGCTTTAAGGGCATCTTTTGTTATATTTTGTTAGAATTCCTGAAATAGGCCCAGAGCAACGAAGGTGAAAGGAGGATCTTTTGCTATTCACAACAAGCCCTTTTCAACCCCAACTGGGTTTCCGTAAGTGAAGGGACTTCTGGAAAGTCCCAAAAGGATGGACAGCTGGGTACCAGGGAAACCAACCGTGTGATTAGAAGGCTGGAACCTTCAATCACAGCTCCCCACCTCTGCTCCCACCTCAGGCACCAGGAGAGGGGCTGCAGGTGGAGTTCAATCACTGATGACCAATGACGTCATTAATCACACCTAAGGAATGAAGTCACCATGAAACCCCCAATGAGTGGGGTTCAGAGAGCTTCCAGGTTGGCGAGCACAAGGAGATGCCAGGAGACCTGTGAGTCCAGAGACCAAGGAGGTTCCAAGCCCCTTCCCACCTATCTTGCCCAGCGCATCTCTGTCATCTGGCTATTCCTGACTTGCATCCTTCTATAAACTGGTAAAATGTTTTCCTGTCCTGTGAGGCACTCTAGCAAATTAACTGAGCCCTAGGAGGGGATGGATGGGAACCTCTGATCAACAGCCCAGGGGTCAGGTGTCAATATGGACTTGTGATGGGCATCCAAAGTGGGGCAGGGGGTAGGGGTGGTCTTATGGGACTAAGCCCTTAACCTCTGGCATCTGATGCTGTCTCCAGGTAGACAGGGTCAGAATTGAGTTAAACTGGAAGGAAGACATTCAGCCGGTGTCCAAAGAATTGGAGAACTGCTTGGTGTGGGGAAATCACGTGTGCAGTCGCACACATGTGCACACATCTACACACATACACACACACAGAGCAACCCAAAGCATCACAAGTGAAATAGGCTGTATGAGAGGAGAGGAGACACACAAAAGAGCTTCCTAAACACCCCCCACACACACACCCTCCCCCGTGCAGCTCTGCCAGCTGCCCAGATGCTGGGGGCACTGGCTTAAAACTCAAGTGCATTTAAATCCAGGAGGGGAAACAAAAAAAGAAAGAGAGGAAGAGGAAGAGGAGGAGGAGGAGGAGGAGGAGAAGAAGGAGAAGAAGGAGAAGGGAAAAGAAGGAGAAGGAGGAGAAGGAGGAGAAGGAGGAGAAGGAGGAGAAGGAGGAGAAGGAGGAGAAGAAAAACAATTCTGATCCCAAAAGTTCTGGTACATCCAGTCAGTGGCCACCTGCCAGGGTTTAAATAAAGAATTAATGCAAAGACTTCTCTGAGACACCTGTTAAGCGTATGTGGCCACATGCTTACCTGGGCTAGTACAGCCTGGTGCGCTCCCCTAAGTGCCTGTAAAGCAGATCTCGGGTAATTATGATCCTCGGGTCGGCCCTGGCTGCATTAGCAATAACGTATACTTAGCGAGTTAAAAAGCTCAGGTCCTGAGCTCCGCCACAGTTATTTACAGTCATTAAGACCTGCCCCAGCAGGCCCGGGTTCCATGTTATCACGCCCCACCCTGCCCTGCCACAGCCCTCTCTTCAGGGTAGCAATTTTGAGCACAGCTTGAACAATAAGATTGTTTGGTGCTGAGTCTCCCTGAGAAGGCGGCCGGGTAAACGGCCTCCGCCCTGCCCGGGTGGGATGACCTGCTCACCCCCAGATGCAGGCCGAATGGGAGCACTGCTGCTCTCCTCGCACGGCCTTCACCCCCTATTCTGGCATCACTAGGAGTGGCAACCCACACGGTAGGAGGACAGTTGTTGGCTGGAGGGTGGCACATCTTCAGACCCGCCTGGGGCTCAGGCTGACTTTGCTGGGCCCTTCACAGCAAGGACCCCCCCCCACACACACACACACACATACCGGCCATTCACTATCCGGCTGCCCACCCAGAGGACCTCCCACAGAAGGGCTGGGAAATGGCGTGGACAAGCCCCAATCATGCCTGGCTCAATAAAGCACAGAAGAGTCGTGCAAAGAGCCCTGGACCAGAAGCCACATGACCTGGGCTTAAAGTCCTTGCCTGTTTAACCTCAGGTAAACCACTTGATTTCTCTGAGCCTCAGTTCCTCAGCCAGTACACGAGGACAGCACCTGTGGTGGGATGGTGGCTGGTCCTCCTGCTGGTGCCAGAGGGTTCTCGGGTGCTGCCAGAGGCAGGGAGATGGGAAGGACTGGCTGTCTTAGCTTCTTCCAGGTAGCCAGTCCCAACCAGCTCCAATCAGCTTGTCTCTTCCACCCACACACAGTGCTTGTGACCCCATTGGATCACCCTACATCAGCAGGAGCTCTTACCCTGTTCCTCTTTCCCTTCTTAGCAGTAGCGAGACTCCACCGATGGCTCGGAGGCAGAGTGGGCCTGTCTGTCCGTCCGCTTAGGGGTTCATTCACATCCTTCCTCTTAAGCTATCTGAGTTTGGTTACTTCTCAGAAGACTCCCTACTTGGTAGAGCTGTGGAAGTATAAGCGGAGCATGTGTAGAAGACCTCAGCCCAGTGTCTGCCCACAAGTCACTACAGGACGATGGGGCACCCAGATGCCCATCCTCACCGATAAACTCAGGTTTAGTACTTCCTGCATCGGAACTAGGAGGGGAGGCCTACACGGGTGGCAAGGCTGGCCCTGGCTGAGATGGGACCCTGAAGGCTTTCCATTCATGGGGCCCACTAAGGTTCAAGGCAGATTTCACGTCCATCGGCCCACCTGACCTACACCATTGCCATCCAGGTAGGCAAGGTAGAGGTTTTACAGATAAAGAAAGTGCAGCTCAGAAAGCTTAAGTGGTTTGCCCGGGAACACACAGCCAGCACAGGAAGCCAGGGGTCTTGGTCTGAGTCCAGGGTTCTTTTCACTCCACCAATGGCTAGACGAGAGGGACAACAAGTGTAAGCACGGGGTCAGGCTCGAATGGTAGTAAGAATGGGGTGGGGAGGGGGAAGCTTGACTCCAAACATGCAAGCCTCAGTCCAAAATTCCTACCACTTAAAGCTTGCTCATCAGCTTCCTAAGGGCTCATCACTGACTTTCAGACCACACACCTCAAGTACTGGTACCAGGGCCAATCGTGCATGGTGCAGGAGCTGGCTGCTATTGCCACACTTCCTTCTGCAAAGCCTCAGAAGACCCAACAGATGGGGAACATCATGCCCATTATTTCATTTAATCTTCTCACTACTACATGGTTTGATATTTTTAGCTGTTGAACAAAAGAGGAAAGAAGAACCATAAGGAGGTTAAAGGCAAGGGAGAGGCCTGACCCCGGGTTGGGGGAGGTATAGCTGGAGTCTTGTGCCTGTGCCACTACACCACAGCCCTCTTGGTAAGGAGGCCCGGCCACCGGCACCCTCAGCATCCCGTCCCCCGCCCCCCGTCAGTGAGGTGTGGCATTGCCTGTGACAGTGGTTCTCAAACTATAATGGGCATCGGCATCCCCCAGAGGGCTTTTAAAGCGCAGACTGCTGGACCCACCCACAGGGTTTCTGATTCAGGAGGTCTGGGGTGGGGCCCGAGACTGTATTTCTAGCGAGTTCCCTGGTGGTGTGGATGCTCCTGGTAGGGGCTTGCCCTTCGAGAACTGCTGATTTATCATTATTTTAAGCACTCACCCAACAGCTGGGGAATGAGCAGGCTAACCGTGATATATCCACTTGAGTTAACATGCAAAATTACAAAGACCACGTGAAAACATGGGGAAAATGCTTCTGACAGTATTAAATTAGAAGAGGAAGCTTGCACCCTGGGCTGGGCTGGGTCCCATCTGCCCTCCGATCCATTTCTCATCCTGTTGTGTTCTGCTCTGCATCCCCCAGGGCTGACCCCTGACCTTACAGGCCCCACATCAAGGGCATCTGGTGGGTGGGAGGAGGGTCCAGCAGCAGGAACTCAGGAGACTTGAGGGAGGGAGGGAGGGAGGGAGGAGGGAGAGGCCAGAGCCTTTCTCCCATCTCCCTCTATCTTGGGTGGGCACGTTTAGAGGCAGCTGCATCTGCTCTAGGTAGGCCACCAGTGACCGTGACCCTGGCTTTGGGAACACTACCTTCTCCCTTTGTCCCTCCAGCCTAAAGGTGGTGGTGGCTTCCTGCCACAAAGCTCTGGGTCACCTTGCCTTCCCATGTTTGGCTTATAAGCTTCTTTATCACCCATGAAACCAAGGTCCCATATTAAATTCCCTCCATGGTAAATACTGGATGGAATTCCTGCTTTCCTGGTTTGACAAATGGACACGCTCTGATGATAGCCACATAAAAACACAAATGGACAATTCTAGAAAATATCGAAAAATTAAGCTGTAAAGACATGAAGGTGTTTCCCCCCAAATGTTGGAAGAGTGTTGGCTATTTATCATTAATATATAAATGATTTTTATCATATGATTTAAAAGAAAGCCAGGTGAGTCTTTATGAAGAAAAAGGCAGAGGAGCCATGAATCCATGACAACAAATCTAAGGAAACCAATCCCTATACTTTCATTTCTAAACACACCTTAATTTGGAGAAACCATGGCCACAGCCACAATGATACCAGCAGTTCCCCTGAAAGTACCGGTGGTTATCTGGGGGTGAGTGACTCACTGGTTGAAGAGGTCATATATCGTAGCACCACAGCGCTGGATCGCCAGCCTCCGTGACAGGGCAGGTCACTGGGCAAAGGCCCCAAACCACCTTCAGGCCTTGTTAACCATGGAGGCAGCTCCCGTCCCAGGTCAGCCTCTGGCCTGGAACCTTCTGGGAAATCCCTTCAGAGGAGACAGAGGGGCCTGGAGACTGGGGAATAGGAATAACACACGAAGATATTCAAAATACGAGAGGATTCTGCTCAGCCATGTCCACCAAGTTTTCCTCTCCCAAGAGGAAGAGAAAGATCAAAAGAAACAGACTCCATGAACCCAGATGATAACGATGTAAGAAATTATGCTGGATTCCTGCACTGGAACCAACAGTCCCCGCCCCCCCCCAACCCACCTCAAGACTGAACATACTGCAGCAGATAATCGGAACACTCAAGTGGGGAAGGAGGGTCTTAACCTTGGACCAAGCACAGTTTGGAGGTCTATGATATCTGAGCCTAACAACACTGCACAAAATGGACCTGAGGCTTACCACTATGGTGGGGCTCCTAATCCCAAGTCGAAGAGGACTGAATGCCCTAGAGAGGAGCAGTAAGGCTCTTGAAGAGAAAACGAAGTCTACTTTCCAAGACCCTGAGTGGGCCATCTCAGTGTCTGAAGCTCGCTTACCATCAAGCACACTTGGGAAACCAGGATTCAGCCAACGACGGTTGACATCAGACAAGTACAAGGGAGTGTTAGCGCCCTGCCCGACTCTCCCACCCAAGCTTCCCTCCCCAAGAAGCTGACACCAGAGACCTCACTCATTCTCTCATGGGTGTTAACAGACTACCTCGTAAGACAACTGACTACTCAGGGAGATTTGTGAGGGTGTGAATGGACAAGAAAAACTACCCCAGGTTCATGCAAAGCACGAGCAAACACACAGAACACCTGGGCCTGGGCTCAAGAAACCTGGTCCTAACTCTGGCTTTGCCACTCATTCACTATGATCTTGGGCTACTCATCACGCCACTCAGGGCCTCGGTTTCCCCACCTATCAATGAAGGGGCTGGACTAGAGGACCTGGCAAGTCATTTCTGACCAAGAGAATATTTTTTTTTTTAAAGATTTTATTCATTCATGACACAGAGAGAAAGGCAGAGACACAGGCAGAGGAAGAAGCAGACTCCCTGCAGGGAACGTGATGTGGGACTCGATCCCAGGACCCCGGGATCATGACCTAAGCGGAAGGCAGATGTTCAACCACTGAGCCACCCAGGCGTCCCGAGAGTAATTATTATATGACCCACACTATGGCAGAGACTCAAGCTTCTGACATATGAAGGACCCCCAAATTGAGATTCAAAGTGTTGGAGTGACTGTCCCAAGAGCCCACAACTACAAAGTAGCAGAGCTGGGGTTTCCAACAAATCTGTCAAGGCTCCAGACTCCTTGATCTTCCTACCACACCAGGAGAGGTGCTGCCACGATCCAAGCTGCCCTATTCCCGGGCATGCACTTCGAAGTCCACCTCTTGAATAGGAATGCCTGCCCCAGGCAGGGTGAACTCCAATGCCAGCCACTCCCACGCAGCCTGTCACCACTCCCTCAGGGGGCCCTTCACTTGACCTGGGCGTGCCTCTTCCTCACGCACTGGTTCAGGCCTCCACACGGGGCCGGGCGTGCACAGGCCGGCCCTCAGAGAAGATCACGCTCAGGAACCAGGACCCTGCATGGCTTCTGAGACAAGAACAACAAAGCCTACTGCCTCCAATCACTAGTTACATCACCCACTGCTCCACTGGACTCTCACTTCCCCTCCACAGCATTCAGCTAGTGCCACCCACTTACCACTGGGCCACTTGCTGGCTGGTGCCCTGGGCTGCGTCACTCAGCACCTCCAGCTCTCCGTCTGCTCCTCTAGACTAGCACCTACTTCCAGGGACTGTCGCAGAGGTGAAAGGAAATCATGTATGTGAAAGTGCCTTGCACACTGAAAAATAGTCTCCATAGGATCGGTCATGGTGGCGCTTTCCCCTTCCCTGTGACAGCAGCTGGGAAAGAATCCATCGTCCCCTGAGGGATGTATCGAGAACACACGCATGTACATTTATTCCTGAGGCAACACGGTGCAAAGAGCTACTCCGTCAAAGGACTAGAAGAATAGCCTCAGTCTCTGCCCCTCTACTCACATATAAATTGCCCCTGGTCACCTACGGAACAGGGATGAGACTACCTGCCCTGTCGCCACCCAAGGCGCCTTCAAGACGGAACAATGGGAATCTGCTCAGCAAGCTACAGAAGAATGCTGTCCATCACCCCACCATGAGGCTGAAGACGAAGAATGTCACAGACGAAAACTTGGCTGGTTTATCTGCTCTTCAAAATTACCAAGAGGCTTCGAGGGAAAAGAAATAGGAGGAAAGGATAATTTGTTGAAAAAAAAAAAAAAACCAGCAACAATCTTAGCCTGGCTTCTTCAGAACCAGCAGCCCAAAGCAGCCACTCCCTCCCCCAACACACACACATATCCCAGTAAAAAGGCCCACTTTGCAAAAGAAGACTGTTGGGTGTACTCACACTCAGGACCGCTCGCTTTATGTCAAATGCTCTCTGGGGGGTCTCGGGAACTGCGCGGGTCAGGTGCCGAGGGCCTCTGGGGAAGGACACCCCCCCCCCTTCTCGGTTCCCTGGGTCCTCTCCCGTCCAGAGCAGGGTGGCCCTGACAAAGGTACGAGATCCTGTCCAGGCCACACGCTCCCAGGTGCAGGCTGCTTGCAGAAGTGGCTGCTCCCTCCGTTTGTGGGGTGACAGTTCTGAAATGGTCTTCCCAGCAGCACTGAACTGGAAGGGGTGTGAAAAAGCAGCAAACCACCACCTGGTTTCCTTCACTGCCACCCCCAGCACGCAGCTCTGGGCGACTCTGCTGCTCTGGTGGGTTTTCTCCCTGGCTTCTCCGGCTCACCTCCCTTTCCCAGGTCTCCCCAGCTGACAAGTAAAGCTAAGAAAGAAGAATGATGTGACCCCACCCCTACCCCCCAATCTCCCAGGAGAGGCCACTTGCACTCAGCAGCAGCTAAACCTAGTGTGTGCCCAGCCACACATGAGCTCCAGGCTCGGGGCTCTGGGAAGGTCTGACTTCCAGAGCAGAGGTACCTATTCCCAAATGGGAGAATAGAGGAAACCGACCCCAGACCAGGACACACAGATGATTCCTCCTGCAATGAAGGTAGTGATGGGGGATAAACTAGTAACTGCATAGCCCCGCCCCCCTCCTCAGGCTCCAGGTTTCTATTTTAATTCTAGGGAGCTCGAGTAATCACATCTGAGCTGCCAGTCAGCTGGTCCGAGTAACTCTAAGAACTCTGACCTAAACCATGGCTTCCAGAGGGCCTGGCCTGCTCCGCCTGCTTCAGGCAGGGCTGGCCTCACAGCCAAACAATTTCAAAGCATAGAGACCATAAACACAAAATTAAAAGGTGAAGTAACGAGGGAGGGAGATATTTACTGGAAACTCAAATTCTACTGCCCAGAAAATATAGGTCTTTTTTTAAACACACACACACACACACACATATATAAAGCCTCTGCCACCCACCGTAAGAAATATGTACTTTGCTCTATATATAACTTTCTTATCTGCCCCCCGATTACACTCGGCTCGTGACCATGAAGCCTGGAATAATTACCCACAGAGAAATAACAGCCTTGGCCACAGCCAGGGCCTAACAAAGCCAGCCGCACATTTACTGACAGTCACACAACTTGCTCACAGGACACACGTGAGTTTTCTGATGCGCAGATAATCATTCCCATCCACACCTGAAACGCGGCCACCACCGAGAGGGTGCCAGGTGGCTACTGGAACCCAGAACAATCATACTACATGGCATTTCTGAGTCCGGCAGAAAAAAAGACTTTCCAACTGCACCGATGCAGAGAATGAAGGTGGGCAGATGGGGGTCATGAAAGCAGGGGTCTGGCAAGGACCACCCCACCTGTGCAGGAAGAGGAAAAAGCTAAAGGAAAACTTGCACTTGAAAGCAAAGGATGTTGACGGGGCAAGAATATAGTCATTCCTGCTGGCAACAGGGTGCCCATCAGGGCTGCTCCCCCAAAAACCATTGACATAGTGCCAGAAGGGAGGTGGGGAGATCCACACCACAGTGGGGTGGGTGTGTCTCCCTTTCACTGGCTCAGACCCACATTTCCTGAGGCATCTGTCCCATCCCACCCTCCTTCTGAGCCTACAGGTACTGGCCACATGACCACAGCAGAGACAGCCTCCACCACCGTGCCCCATACTTGTATATCAAGCCCCCACCCTCAAGTGAGACTGCATGCTCTTTGGACAGAGGGGCCGTATTTTGCATTTCCCTGGCTTGGATGGACGCCCTCCTCACTCATCTCCAAAACAGCAACTTACATCTGGCACATGTGTGTCTACACCTGCATCTCAAAACTTGTCATTTTAAAACCTCCTGGAACATCCCTGCCGCTTTGCGAAACTCTTTGGAGTTGATCAGAACTGACAAGTTCTCCTTTCTCCTGTGGCTCATTTCACACCAACCCAGGTATTCACCTTTGCATTCCTAACCACCACCTGGAAAGAGATTCAGATTTATCTATCGTTTCCCATTTGGGCCCTTCCCATGCACATCTAACCCTGACAGCTGTGCCCCATCAGATTTCTTAGGCCGTAGGGATGGATTCCCTGCAGGGACCCACTCCCAACTGGGCACACATAGGAGTGTCTAAATGTTACAGCTGATGAGACGGTGGATGCTGTTAACCAAGGGCGGGACCACGGTCACCAAAGCACGGGGAACAGCATACATGCTTCCATGGCCCCTGGAATCCACCGGGGCATTGCCAAGGATCTGACACTAAGGTACGCCAGCGTTGGCCGAGGCTTCTGAGTTTGTTTCTCAAAAAAAAAAAAAAAAAAAGTGTGTAATGGCCTGTTTAATCCAGCCCTGCTCCGCCTCTACGCTGGCACGCCCCCCCCCCGCCCCCCAGCACTCGGAGTTTCCCAAGCAGAAATAACCAACTACAGATGGTTCT
The DNA here is from genome assembly GCF_018345385.1 of Vulpes lagopus. Classification (NCBI taxonomy): domain Eukaryota; kingdom Metazoa; phylum Chordata; class Mammalia; order Carnivora; family Canidae; genus Vulpes; species Vulpes lagopus. Next base: position 50,457,064 of record NC_054825.1, read on the forward strand.
ACTACTTCAGAGATGCTGAGAAACCACTGACCCAGAGATACGAGAGAAGTGAAGCTCTAACCTCAGGGTGGTGGCAGCTGTGACCGCCACGCCAACATGCTTCTAGAACCTAGAACTTTTCGGAGTGCATGTGCTTTTTGTTTATTTATTTTTTAAGCAACCACTATCACCCCCCACCCCAGAGCAGATGCCGGGAATACTGAACCACAGCTTTACATGAGATCCAGGGCTGTGATTCTCCATCCTGGCTACACACCACAGTCACCAGGAGAACTCTAAAATACGGATTCCCAGGCCCCGCCTGCAGAAACAGAAATTCAGAGTTGTTATAAAGCGTCCGGGATTAAGGACCTGCCGCAGTGAGCCTGGCAACCAAGTGTGAATCGTTATGAAGGCGGAGTCCCAGCTACCACAGCTCCCCTTTGAACCTCAAACCTTTTTCCATTCTGTTTTTTTGGGGGCCCCGCTCTCTAGCCCCCACAGCGATTGTACATTGATCCCGAAACTATCGGAATGAGTAACAGAGCCAGTCATTCTCTGAATGCAAGCTCAAGAATGAGAATTTTTACAGTGGAAGAAACCTTAAAATCCTGGTAAGCCAACGTCTTTGGTCTGCAAAGGAGGAAACCAGGGGCCAGGGTAGTCAAGTGACTCACCCGAAGTCACCAAGCTGGCTCATGAGGACACTCTACCTTCTGCCTCTATTTCCCTCTCCTGTCAGCACGAAGCAGCCCCGATGGAGACAGACTCCTGAAAAAAAAACAGGGTCAAAGGAATGGTCGTTGTTCGCTTATCCTACACCTTCAGATGCCATCCTCAATCTATGGAAGGTTCCAAGCCTTGGTGGCCTCAAAGCAGCTTGAGGACTAAATGACGCTTCTCTTTAAAGACTCTTGAGCACACTAGTCAAATTGTAATCCTCAAAGACTACGCTTGCTGGCTGAGGTTCATGGAAAAAAGCCGTTAGCAAAGAGAATCTACTCTAGTTTTGAAAGGGCACTCTGCTGAGCTGAGCTGAGCTGAGCTGGGGCCCTGACGGACCAGAATGCCGATGGTGGATTCTGGTTTCTTGTGGGTAAGAGAGAGCTGATTGTCGGTTTAAGATCTCTAACCAACCTGTGAACACGTTTCCCTTCCTTCCTGTATTTTTATAGCACGAAGGTTGGAATGCAGCTGGAGCTTAGAAGCACAGGAAGCATGTGCTTGGAGCTACATGGGAATTCCTCTCTGCCTGCAGACGGATTTCCACGGGCCTGGAACACGGAGTAGATCCCCATCAGGTGGGCTTCATTCCACCACAAGCCTGGAAGCTTCGGGAAGGCAGAAGTATGTATGCATGACTGTCCAAATCAACAACAGTGCATTTACAACTCCTGGACCGTAGTGTCTGGTCCCATCACCACCACCGACTAAAGATGCTCTGTAAATTTCTAGGCAGTACATCAGATGAAAAATTAGATTCGTCCCCTAGGAAAAAGCATGCATCAAGAAAACAGCAAAGGGGCACTTGGGTGGCGTGGCTGGTTAAAGTGTCCGACTCGTGGATTCGGCTCAGGTTATGATCTCAGAGTCTCGAGACTGAGTCCCAAGTCAGGCTCTGGGCTCAGCGGGGAGTCTGCTTGAGATTCTCTCTCCTTCTCCCTCTGCGCCTCCTCTGTTCTCTCTCAAAAATAAATAAATAGGGGTGCCTGGGTGGCTCAGTCGGTTGGGCATCTGCCTTTGGCTCATGATCTAGGATCATGAGGGTCCTGGGATCAAGCCCCACGTTGGGCTCCCTGCTCAGTGGGGAGTCTGCTTCTCACTCTGCCTCTGCCTCTCTGTGCACCACCACCCCCCGCCACTCATACTCACTCTCTCTCATATAAATAAAACCTTAAAAAAATAAAATAATATAAAAAAAAAGAAAAAACAGCAAAAGGCAAGAAGCCAAGGAAGAGAGAGGATGGAGAGGAATCAGGACATATTATAGCTGATTTAAAGCTCTGAGGTTCTCTCAAGCCTGTCATTTTGTAGCTGCAAAGACCAATACCCAGAGGAGCCAAGATGACTTTCTCGAATTCAAAAGGCAACCTCCACCAGGGAGGAAGAACCAGGACACCAAGGCTGCATTTCCTCCATGTGTGCCCCTGTCTGTTTACGGGAGGATTCGACACTGCACTGAACCCACAGCTCGGATAAGAATGAAGATGAAAATCAGCGTAGGTGGTGGGAGGAGGAAGACAGAAAGGAAAGGCACAAGTTCAAGTCCAGGTGTTGCCTGGACGTTCGGGTACTGCGTCCAGGGAGCAGGAGCGCGGAGCGGAGGGCCTCTAGCTACTCAGAGATCCAGAGCCGGGGGGCACCCCCACCGTGAAACCCAGGGACAAGAGAGGTTTGCATGGCAGTTTTGATCTAGCCCAGCTGGGGAGCACAAGGTCCAGCATGTGGTTTGATTTTTTTTTTTTTCATTACTGAAGTGGAGGCCGATAGGCGAAAAAAAGTAAAAATAAAAACACAGTGGCCAAAAGATGACATTCAAAAGGATTCTTGGATCAAAGTCCCTTTGTGAGTACTGTTATTTTACCCTCCTCCTAACGGTAACCACTTCCCACACGAGCCCCAGTAAGGCAACCGTGCAGCCCACAAAAGAGATAGAAATATGACCACACTTCCCTCTTATAAACAGGCGATGGTAAACATCTGAGACCACTGGTCCACAGCCGTGGTTAAACAAAGGGTTGGGGGCACCCCTGGAATGGCAGGCAGGCCCTCTACCTCCCCACATGCTGACTCTCCCTCTGTGAGTGGGGAGCTCAGGCCATTACCTCCAGAACCGAAGCTGATCAAACAGATCCAGCCTCACACTGGGACCACGTAGTTTGCTTTCACACCCAGGCTCACCTGGCCACCACTCCTGGAAACTCACCAATTTTTTTTTAAAGATTTTATTTATTAATTCATAAGAGACAGAGAGAGAGAGAGAGAGAGAGAGGCAGAGACACAGGCAGAGGGAGAAGCAGGCTCCATGCAGGGAGCCCCATGCAGGGAGCCCAATGCAGGACTCGATCCCGAGACCCCAGGATCACACCCTGGGCCGAAGGCAGACACTAAACCACTGAGCCATCCAGAATCCCCTCCAATTTTTAAGGAAAGTAGCTGCTTTGGCCTATGCTCCAAGGTGCCTCTCTGTGGGGGACCACACTCAGGGCAGGAGGGCAACCTCACATGTGTACTGACTTGTGGAACCTCCCTAGCCCCCACACTTCGATCAGCAGCAGTGATAGCTTCTTCCTTTTTTTTTCTTTAACAATAAAAGCAAAAATGGCAACTCTTTCAATCAAGCAAGAGAAACAAGCAAACCTCAAGCAAACATCTTTAATTAGCTTTGAGATGTTCCCCCCCACCCTCCCACCCCCACCCCCGGGGTCCTGAGTTATCCAGCATCTAGATCAATAAGAAAATGAAACATGAGGCCTTGGGATAGGCTCCGTTTTGGGGTTGTTTTTATTTTATTTTATTTTATTTTTTTGTTCTGAATTGGAATGAAAACACATTCGCTGACCTGAAGTCAGTTATTAGCTCACTGTGACAGGAAGACTCCAGGGTATTCCATCTCCGCAGAAAGTTCCATCAGAAAACAACCAAAAAAAAAAAAAAATTACATAAATCAGCCAGCACTTTGTTTTTAACCGCTAAACATTTATAGAATTCTCATTTCTTCATCTATATGCTTTCAGAGAAAGTTTCCAGCAGACTCAAAGCCAGTGAGACTCACAAAGACGCTAATCGTGCCATTAAATTGCACAGGGTTTTGAAACTAGAATACCACAAGAACCTTCAGAAAATTTCCCCCGGGGGCAGGAGGCTCTCAGTTCTGTTCCCTTCCCCCCACTCCATACCCAAGGGCAAGTTTCTACCTTCATTTTGTCAACAGGAAAACAAGACTGGAGGGGGTGGAGACAGAAATCGACTGCCTAAAGCCACCTGGCTTGGGTTACAAGATGTCACCTTCAGGCATGGCCTTCAGAGGCCTCGAAGGTCTCCCCTGAGTCCCACCTTCGTCTCCCTGAACCCCAAATTCACACCTCTTCCAAAGATGCCGCACATGGCAGACTGTCACAATCCACTTGCTAGAGGCTCCAAACACCATCACGTAACTTGTTTCTCCATCTCATCTCCTCTTGACTGTAGGCTCTGTGGAGGCAGGAACTGGGGGGCAGGAACTGGCCCCTGAATCGTTTTCTGCCACAACCTCAGAATTAGCAAGACATTAGGGAGAGGCGCTCAGGAGTCTACTCAGAGAAAAAGGTAAACGATAATCAACACTTTATTAATTGAAATTTACCAAGTGCCCAGCAGATCCTAAGTACGGTAGTGAGTCAACAAAACAGCCTGCACCCTTGACTTCAAGAGGCTCATCACAATCCATTACTTGTGCCGTGAGTGCACATGACACGACCCCGGCCACTGAGATTCCAGGAGGTTCTTCCCAGATAAAGAGACTCCCAAGGAGAAGCGGCCTTGCCTGCCCCTAGGATGGGTCAAGAGGGTAGTGCCTGGAGCAGCTGTGGCCATCACTGGACCAAGAGGGGCAGAGCTTGGGAGGCAAAAACCCTTGGGCTGAAGATGGCAGGGCAGAAAGATGGGAGGCTCCCAAGTCCTTACCCATGCCTCAAGCCTCCCGGCCTCCAAACTTCATAGAGAGAGTAAACCTCCACCCTGTTGAAGGTGTGAGTTGGGTTTGAGTGACTTGCAGCCAATAGCATCCTAATGCAGTGAGTCTGACCCCAATAACAGAATACAGAATATAGGATGGACCAGAGAGGAAAGGGCCAACTGGCTGAGTGACGTACCAGGCAGGAGGGACCGAGGGCCTCCACTACGGAGGAGAGGCTGGAATGGTCAGGATTGCTGGAGCTCCGCAACGGATTCCAGCCTTACCCACGAGATGGCCTGGTCATCTCCATGGAGCCCAGGGCCCAGTTCCCACGATGGCTCTCCAGAGAACTGGAACATAAATCATTAATACTCCCTGCCCATACGCACCCACACACATGCCTCCTTGTGTCTGTGGGGTAGGGCAAGGGGAGGAGGGTGAGAATGCATCTTGTTCTATTTATAAGACACGGCCTAGCCACAAAGGATGACGACCAGGGCTCCATAGTATCAGCTCAAGTTCTCTAAGCAAGTGCTGCCAAGTTTGGCTTGAATTTACACTTCCCTTTTCTCAGCCTGTGAGCGGCCCTCTTTGTCACTCCAGCTGCTCTCCTTGGAGCTCATCGGACAGGACCTCGCCTACGACAGCCATGTGGCTGGAGAACACAGAGGAACAGAGGACTCGAGTCCCCTTCCAGGCTTCCAACAAATTATTCGGGGCAAGAGAAGATCACAGGAACAAATCCTGAGAACATAAAGCAGCAGTGAAATGGCTCAGAGCCCTTCCATGTTCTCCACAGAATTCCACTGGCAGAGGGGTTATTTGGGGCCACGTGCTCCACAGAGGCCCTGGCACATTCCATGCATTTACCACAATCAAAGAGAAAGAAAGGCATGCTTGCTGTTATTTTTAATTCCTTCCTCAGTGCCTTCCAAAATTCTTCAGCAGAAGGATTATCCACTAAACTTGCACCAGCCACCGGCCAGTGGTATCCTCGGGGCCTCTAGAATGGAACAGGGGAGCAGGAGAGAGGTCAGCTTACAGAAGAAGTCTCTGCTCCTGGCCATTACATATCATCTCAGTTGCACTGGGCCTGAGGGCCTCTCCTGGGTTTTGAAGGGACACGGCCTGTAGAGGATGCAGGCATTCTAGAACCATGTGAATGCCTTGCTGTCTCCCCACTGCCACCCCCACCTCCACCCTCCATCCCCTTCCCTTCAGAGTACCCATCAGCAGAGCCAAGCGTTCCCTAAGTCCTGCTCCAGGTAAGGAAGCTCTAGCGCTAACTTCACTATGATTATTTCTAAGGCCACATCCAGTTTTTAAATACTATGTTGCCAACTTGAAAAATGACCCTAAGTGAAGTCCCTTCACCCTCACTAGCAGTAAATAACTCAGCCCCTTACAACAGTATCATATCAACCGGCTGGCCTAACGCTCCCAGTTACCTTCGCAGGTGTCATAACCATGGCCACAGAGGCAGGATGACTGAGGGTGTCCATTTACCCACATTTGGCTGGACAGTCCATGCTCATGCTCACTTTCTGACCATAATTAATAACAGCCCTGCCCCTTCTCACTCTTAGATGGGTCCTGATTTGTTCAATAAATTATATATCTTCACCCTAGATTGTAGAAGGGCTGGAGCTTCTTCTTCTTTTTTTTTTTTTTTTAAGATTTTATTTATTTATTCATGACAGAGACAGACATAAGGCACAGGGAGAAGCAGGCTCCCTGCGGGGAGCCCAATGCAGGACTCGATCCCAGTACCCCAGGATCACACCCTAAGCTGAAGGCAGATGCTCAACTACTGAGCCACCCAGGTGTCCCAAGGGCTAGAGCTTCTGAGGCAAATCCAGCTCCATTTCTTATCATAAGACCTAAAGCAACCTACCCAGGCAATCACATGGACCTGCTTATGAGGCAGGAAATTGCAAGAATGGTAGCCCCTTCTTGAGGAGCCTCGGGGCAGACAGCCAAGGTCAGGAAGCAGAGATCTGAGCCCAGACTCCTTTCTGCCACTGTCCCCTCAAAGCCTCGGGCTCCTCTCCTGTGAGCAATCCAGCCTTCTCAGAGTACTGCAGACAGGTAAAGAAGACCAACCAAACCAGTTGATCAGTGGCCCATGCTAGTGTCCTGCATACTCAGTTCATGCTGTCCCCAGGTGAGAGGGCTAAGGTGACCCGCCACTGGTCAACACAGCTGACTCAACCCGTTAGGCAAGGAAGGCCCAGAGCCTCAGCTCGCCTAAGCTTCTGGCACCAAGCCCCAGATCGTGCCTGCCCTGAGTTCATATTCCAATTGAATTTTGCACATCATTTATGAGTTATCTCTAAGGCCTTTGTGAGTACCTGGGTGTGAACTCAGAAGCTTTAGTCTGCCTCTGTCAGAAAGCATCTTTAGCAACACTACAGAGCTGTGCTTCATCAAGAAATAGGAAATGACACCGTAATATTTTCCACTCTGCAAATGCTTTGAAGGCATAGCTCATCCACATAAATAACCTCAATAATCCTACCGAGGAAGATATCATTGTTCCCGTTTTAGTGATGAAGAAACGAGGCTCTACGGAGCAAGGTGACGTGTCCACGTCACCAAAGCAGCGAGTGGGGAGCAGGGGTTTGAGCGTGGATCTCCTGAACATCAACCCAGAACTCTGCCCTATGCTGTCCCTTCAGAAAGTCTCTATCAGCATTTTCAAAAATGGTCCATGAACAAAAAGTGGTCCCTGGACACAAAACTTTCTCCTCTGGAAATCTGTTAAAGCTTCAACTGGCAACACCGACAACAGAAAGCGGACTCTAACAAGGTAAGTAAGTTGTACCCGATCTCTAAATGGTCAGCATGATTTCCACTTGCCCTCGGTGCTGAAAATGATGAACGACTTTGGGGCGCCCGGATGGCTCAGTCAGAGGAGCGTGCAACTCTTGACCGCTGGGTTGTGAGTTCAAGCCCCATGCTGGGTGCAGAGATTACAAAATAAATAAATAAATAAATCTTAAAAAAAGAAATGAACAACACGAACTTAAGTCAACTGTTGCTCTTATTAGGAATATAATCTGTCTTTAAGACACTTGTGGAGCATCCTGCGAGTCTGCAGGAGAGGAGAATGGAGGCATTCTTGCTGACTGCAGTGTGGTTGGGACGTGGAAGACCTGCCGGTCTAGATGGTCATCAATGAAGAAATGAGAAAACACCATCCAGAGGCATTCCACCTGAGGCGCTGTGCCAGGCACAGGGGACGCCAAGGGGGCAGCCGAGATCTGGTCTCGAGGCCTTAGCTTGAAGGGACCCGGCACGACTCAGCTCACTTTCCCAAGGAATCCATGGCAAGAGGCGAGCATGACTCACCAGCTAATTACCTGAACACTTGGGCTCCCAGAGCCCTCCTGGCTGTACAACTAGTCTTCTCTCCTGACGGCGAACAAAACACTATTTTCACCCTGGTCCAGACATAGCCTAAAGCCGTCCACATGGTGGTGTAAGGGATTATGACCCTGACCTGGATAACTCAGGCAGAAAACCTGCTGTTACTGGCTTGGGGTGGGGAGGAAATGAAGTCCGAACCCAACGGTGGCTCTGGCCCCTACTTGAAAATCCCCGACACACTCAAAGAGCAAGGTCCAAACGCTAAGCCTGTCCTACTAAAGCCTTCCCTCGGTTCCTCTCTGGCTGCACCTCCCTCCATGCCCTGACCACCCCGAAATGTCCTGCTTGCCCTAGATGCCAGGTCCTTCCACACCCCATCTGGCCAATGCTCTAGGCAGCCTTTGCTACACACCCATGCCCTATCCATTCATCGAGGTCCTGCTGGAGCTCCACCTCCTCTGGGAAGCCTCCCGCCTCTCCTAAAAAGAGAGCTGCTCTTTCTCTGGGCTCCCAAATCAACACTTGTTTGACCTTGACCTGAGTGTCTGTCCCACCAGCCCACCATAACCGTGGGCAGTGTGACCCTTTTTGCCTCTATGCAGCCCAGAGATAGGACCTCAGCTCTGCATCTCTCTGTATCCCCTGAAGTCCAACATGAGGTCAGTGCCCCATAAATGCATCGACCAACAAGCACACTAGTGGGGGGTCCAGCTCTCCACTCCACTTCTGAGACAGGCAGCTGCAATACGTGCCGCCTTCTCCATGACCTGTAATTCTCTCCAATCCAAGTTTGCAGTGAAGGGAATCCATCCCTGTCCATTCCATGGCACCTCCTTGGCTGGGCCTTGGTCGTGGCTAAAAACAGGCCTGCTTCCCCACCGGTAGGTCCCGGGCAGAGGCCACATGCTGTCATGTTCAAGTGACAAAAATCAAGGTAACAAACTGATACACAGGATACATTCTATCCTCCACTTTGACAAATACCTTAGTACAACACAGAAGGCCAGGGTTGCGTTTTGCCTTCTCTGATCTCTTGGTTTCACAGTAGAATGCAGCCATCCAGGGAGAAGCGGGCCCGAATGCCAGCACACCCCCTGGCACCATCACACACACTCAGAGGGGCTTCACACGCCCCCATACAGACGCCACGGGCGTGAATTCCATCCAACTCCTCCATCCCCCTGCCCTGCTCGCCTTGTCGGCCCTTCAGCCCACAGGTGCACGCATGTCCATGGCTGAGGCAGCATGGCCTTCCTTGGGCTGATGGATCTGGGAGGGGCCCAGGTGGGACCTGAAAGATGTCTTGAGACCACCAGGACAGGGAACTGAAGGGTCAGAACCCAAAGCACAGTCTGGAAGGAGGAGGTGCAGGCTCCAGATGGGCCACCCCTTGGGGCGCCCCATGAGAAGGAACACACCCAGACGGCGGGCCAAAGGCGGGCCCTGTGGGCATGGGTCCTCTCTTGTGCCTACCTAAGGGCACTCACAGGCACCACCGTCCTCATCTACGTCATTTCCGAGACCCGAGCTGCTGCCTCTGACCATCCTTACTTTGACAGCCAAGCTGACCGGTAAGGTGGTGCTTGGAACCGGAACTGGCTTCCAACTGGGTCTCGAAAAAACACCAGCCACAATAAACACCATGCACTTCCACACACTTACGGGCAGGCTATCGGTGACAAGTGCATGAGTCACAGCGTTTCTTCTTCAGGAGGCTGCCCATCCCCCGCCCCAGGAGCACTGATTCATCAAAGTTTGTTTTCAATACTATTATTTTTAGTCAGCCAAACAATTTTTAAAATGACAATCAAGAGGGGGAGAGGGAGGGCAGAGCCACCCAAGAATATGAATTGTTTCTCTTTCAGGAGCTCGCCCAGCCCTCAGTCAACAAGTGGCACGGCTGGGTTTCTCGGTGTGCACCGGACGTAGGTTCCATCACCACACCAAGGTCCTCCAAACGGTGAGCTCTGTGGGCAACTGGGGGGGGGGGTGCCCCCAATGGAAACCGACTGACATTGCCTCGAAAGGGAATGATGAGTATTTCCTGAGCACCTACTATGTGCCATGAGCTGCAAATACTGGCTTGATTGCTGTTATCTCATTTCGGTTGATTTATGACGGTCCCATCCCCATTTCAAAGATAAGGAAACGGGCTCAGTAAATGGAAGCAAATGTACCCAGGGTTGCCACAGAGCCAGCAACTGGCAGGCCCAGGCCAGGTTTGTCAGACTCCAGTGCCCTTTGCTCTCTCTTCATTACCATGCTTTTCCTGTCCACCCCCGCATCCCCCCCCCCTGCTCCCCAGGTAATATTTTAAGAATCTGTTTGGTTAGAGATAAATGGCAATGCACAAAATTTAAAGGGATAGCAGGACCAACCAACTCACCCTGCCCTCCCAGGCACACAGAGACATAAGGCTCACCTGGAGTCTGAATTCAACGAGGCTAACAGAGACTTTACAACAGGAACGATTTGAAGCAAAAGGAAAAACCCAATTTCCATCATCAGTGCCTGCTTTCAGCCCCTTGTAACTCCTCAAAAAGTCTTTTCTGGATCCATTACTCCACATTTGGGCTCAGCCCAGAGGTGATTTTTTAAGGAAAAAATGCCTTTTGGCATTTTTGAGCTGTGACAGCTTAAAAACAGACCTTTAAAAAACACACACCCAAAAAGCATCACTATTTTCAAGAGTCCAGTCTAAAAGGAAAAAAAAAAAGTGACACCTCAGAGCTACAACTTGGCTTGGCAATCGGTGATGCAACACTGAGCGGCAAAAGCAACCAGATTTCCAGCTCTGGAGGTTTCGAAGGTAAACCCTTACCCAGGGTGTCCTAAGCAGTACTCTCTCTCATCCTCAACCGAGAGCAACGTGGTAGGAGAAAAACTTGCTCAGTATCAGCACGCAGGGCCATGGGATACAGAAAAAAGTACTTTTTCGGGGGAAACTCATTTTTCACTTCCTAGCTGGGGTATAAACTTGTAACCTCCACGCTGCCTAACAAAAGGCACAACGCTTTCGAAATCAAGTAGAGCCTTTCTTTATATAGATGCTTGAAAAATAAATAAAGGAGGCTTCCTGGGTAGGCTCTGACATATGAGCAAACATTTTCCACAGGTATCCTTTATAATGCCTACCTCTTACATTTCACCATTTTTAGGCGTCTGTGGTCATTAGAGTAAGTAAACTTCCTGCTCTGAGAATAGCCAAAAATAGCAACAAAAGAAGAAAAATTGCTCGCTGCATCTCAAGACACGCAGCCTTCATGTCTTTATCCTCGAATTCAGTTATTTTTCCATTCCTTTGTAGTTAAATTTCACTGACGTAGACTCACAGGGTTAAGAGGGAGGGCAGGAGAGAGGGTGGGGAGAGAGGTAACATAATCAAAATTAAGACTGGATTACAGCTTTATTACTTTCAGTTGTATAAATTAATGGGCACCAGACTGATGGGGTCTTAGGACATTAATAATTAAGAAAGACCTGGGCTGTATTGTTCAGCTGAAGGCGTGCAAAGGGGAGCTTCTGAAATGGTTTACATGAAAACCACTTGAGAGTTAGAAAGGCCCACTAGTAAGGCTTAGCTCACCTATGAACGGAGAACATCTGAGGCCCAGAGACGTTAAGTGATTTGCCCCAGGTCACACAGCTAATCAGAAACACAGCTAAGTCTAGAACTTACCCAGGTCTGCTGACTCTTGCCTCCAAAATGACCCCAAAAACCTTGTTTATAATGAATTTTTCTTTGACGGCATTGATGGGGAGAAAAAGCCTGCTAAACAAACTTTAGCCTAGTCCAGAATTAGCCAAACTTCTTAATTAATAGGCTTCTACGATGTTTTCATTTTCAACTGAGTCTCTCTGTCAAAACATTCTGCAGCAGTGTGCCACTGTGGCAGGCCCGCTGCTTACAGCTGAGGCCTCAGATAATCAACACCGGATAGTGTGACTTGTGTTACAGATTTGTTATTTCTAAAACTGTTAATTAAATCAAAGCAAAGAATAATGTTACACACTCACGCACACACCTGCGCACGCACACACGCGCAAATTACCGTTGTCAGGAGTCAGAAAACCTGTAAAGCTGGAGGGATTCAGCCCCCTGGCATCAAGAAAACAGCATTTAGAAATCCAAGAGGATGAACACACAGAGCGTTATTACCTATCCAAAGAGCCCATGTTGGCAGCCAGTGGACTAGAAGCTCCAAGAGGGTAGGGATGGTGTGGTCTTACTCACTCTATCACCCCTGCCACCTAGCACAGGGTTTGGCTCCGGGTAGGTACGATGCAGGACAGCACAGAAATGGACTGGACAAGTTCTCTGGAGATCTCTGTTCTAAAACTTGGCATACAGTAAAATTAGAGACCAAATTTCTGCAGGGGGGGGGTGAATAATAACCTTTTCCAACTGTTTCCAGGAACCACTGTGCTTGAAGGTGGAGATGTTGAAGGCTCCAGGACCAGGAACCTCTCAGTGGTCACTAGCTGACTGCCCGCCCTCTCTGGGGAGGAGCTACTATCATCCAACAGCACACCAGCCATTCCTGCCTGCAGAGGTGGTAAACGTCCCAGCCCCAGCAGGCTCAGCAGCAGGCTGCCTTCAGAAGCAGCCTTTCTGGGCACTTCTCTTCCCAGTCAACTAATACCATCAGATGTGGATTTGGGGAAAGGTGCAGAGTTGTTGTTGTTTTTTTTTAATAGGTCAATACATCAAAGCAGAGAAGGACAAAAGTTAATTAAGACTAACCATGAGCCTTGTTGATTGAGAAAGCTGCAGCCACTGCAGAGAACTTAAGAGCATGCATAAGAGTCTGGGGGGCGGGGGGGGGGGGGGTGGAGTGGATAAAGAAGATGGGAGAAGAAGGTAGAGGGAATAAAGTCCGATTTCAATTTTTCAAGCTAGAGCTGCTTGGTCCTATTTATTTCATAAAGGAGCTCACACAGAACAATGGCTGTATTGTACATCAAACGGCATTAAAATCCCCTAATAAATTAACAAGTGAAAATTAATGGTTGCTCAGTCCATTAAATCATGTTAATTTTATTTCCATTAAAATAATACAGCAATTACAAGTTTACATTATTAAACCAATATTTATTTTTCAAAAACTCATTTTAATTGGATTCCTGATGTGATAAGCTTGAGCCACATTCTCTCCATTTCGACAGCTTCTTGCATTTCTCATCAGAGCTAAATGACTACCGTATTGGCTGACTTTTCTCCGTGATTAAAACGGTCCTTTAAAACTTGACATCCTTGCAAAGACCTTTAAAAATATACCATTCAAAGCTCTTCCGTTCATGCAGAAACTCAGGCTTACAGGATTCAGTTCAGCAAATGTTAACCAGGGACATGGAAAGGCTAGGTCACACCAAAATTCTGAAATTCTAAGTATCCACATCAAAAAGTTATCCAGTTTTTATTGACACTCTTTGTTACATTCTGAGCTAATATACCTAAAGTCACTGTTCCTCCCACCCAGGAAACCTGAATTTCAGGTTTGCTATACTAAATTACTTTTTACTTCAAAGAGAGAACGCTGTACTCGGAGTAAATACTGCACTGCACGCAGGTCACTCGCCCTTCCGAGCATGCTATGATGTCACTTATTTATAACAGTACTCAGTTTAGCCAAAGACAGAAAATAAAGACACCCTCATTGGGCAGCCCTGGTGGCTCAGTGGTTTAGCGCCTCCTTCAGCCCAGGGCCTGATCCTGGAGACCCGGGATCGAGTCCCATGTTGGGCTCCCTGCATGGAGCCTGCTTCTCCCTCTGCCTGTGTCTCTACCTCTGTCTCTCTCTCTCTCTGTATCTCTCATAAATAAATAAATAAAATCTTAAAAAAAAAAAAAAAAGACACCCTCATTCTTGTAGATTGGTATCACCACGTACCCAAAAGCTCACATGATCACCTTGTAGTCCAGAAACTTCCTTTGGATAATAACTCCTCACATTGACTCCTCCCTCCTTTTCCCACCTCCTCCCACAGAATTAACGGTCTGTCCCCATGTCCCTGGGTCCCTACATCCTTCGGGAGCAGCTCATTTCTTGTATCTCTGGCCAAGTCTGTCTCCCCCTCTAGACAGGCAGCTCCCTGAGAGCCAGGGCCCTGCCTTGCTCGTGGTGGCAGATATTTAACAAATGGGTGAGCAATTCAGTAACAGAGGAGTGATGAACACGGGAGGCTAAAAACCTAACCCTTCTTTCTGTGAAACTCCCGGGTTGACCAAACATTTCCACAGGCCTTATAGCATCCTGAATTCACAGGTGCAGACATTAAGGGGAACTTCTAAGTCCCTCCGGATATAAAAATGGCAAGATCCAGGACTTGAATCCTGTGCTTTTTCTAGAGACAACAGATGGCTGCCATTATTCTGTTTTCTAACAGTGACTTCCACAACATTTAAAAGACACATTATAGTCCCACCCTCAAATCACCCGATACTAAAACTCATTTTCTTCAGTTGGGTGGGAATAAAAAAGCAGTAGCAGTTAGACCCTCAAATAATGCCTTATTAAGGTTTCCATTACTGAAGTGGAAGCTCTTCACAGGCAGGGGCTGTCTCAAATTTACCTCTGCATCCTCTCTCCTTGCCTGGAATATTGACTCAGACCTAGGAGGGGACCAAGGATTATCAATGAATCAACAAGATCCAACCCTGTGATATCTGATCAGGAACCGGGAGCAAGGGGGTGTCTGTAACACGTACTGGCCCAAACATACGACTCCTGCGTGCAAGCGGCAAGTTCCAAGGTTCCAAATGTCAAGGGAACATCAAGTGGCATCTAGGTCCAGCCAGAGCTTCGAGCCAGCCCCAGAGTCAGCTACTGTGGTGTCCGGGCCCCTCCTCTTCCTAGCCCTGTATGGAACCAGAGAAAGGAGAGCATGGACCACCTCCCTGGCAGCCAGAGGTGGGCTTGCTAACAACGGGCTACACCACAATGGTGTTCTGAGAGTCCATCAGAGAGGCGGGTAGACAGGAGATAGTGAGGTCAACAAGGTATTAAAGAAGCCACTCCTGCAGCCCTGGTAAGAGGTCTGCCCCCAGACGTCTGAGAAAGGAGTCTGAAGGATGACGGTCTTTTTCCTTTCCCCCTAGGGTGAGAATAGCCTGGCAAAGTCCAGGTGACTTAACAGGAGGAGGCTGTGTTAAGAGGCCAAGTTTACTGAGGAAGAGGAGATGGCAGGTGTCAGACCTGGTGTTGGGTTCAATTCCCCCATTTCCTCTGGATGTGGACATGAGAACGTGCTTGGACACAAGAAAGCCCCAATTCCCTTCCAAACGAACCAGACATGAGGTCTGCTCCAGCTCCCAACCACTGGGCCAAGGCATGGAGCCCATCGGTGGAAGCACAAGTTATCAGTGTCCACCAAAACCGTCATGTTGCAGCGTGCCTGGCCCCTCACTGCTGACACAGAAGGCACACGCCTTCTCTTCCTCTCCGAGGCAAATGCTGGGACTCCATTCTTCACTGGCCAGGAGGATGCCTGCTGCTTTACTCCGATACTCAAGGCCGGTGACGGGGAAGATGCTGTTATACAACTTGTCTAAGTCCTGCCCCGACCGCCAGACCTCAGAGTATCCTGATAGCCTCTCTGCTGGGGTATCTAAATCAAGCTCTTACCATTTCCTTGGCACTGGTCTCTTTTACATTCTTGGGACCGGGAAGCCTGTACCGCTCCAGCTCCCCTGACTGCCGGGACAGGTTAGAGCCGGCGTAACCCAAGCAAGCACGCAGTCTGGAAGATCCGAGGATGCAGCCGCAACTGCCAAGGGTTGCTGCTGCTAATCACGATTACGTCGTAGCCAAAACACGCTTGTCAAATCTCCCCAGACTGAGGTCTCCTGAAACCCCAGGGCAGTTTGAACCACCCAACTCCCCACACCCCATGGGATAACTAGGCTAAGTATCTCCCTCCGTCAACTTCCCAAAGCCCTGGTTACAAAGGTAGTGCAGAGGGAGCAGACAATATGACCATCACCACCACACTCTTTGGGGCTGAGCAGACATGCTGATACTCCACTGACGTGGAGGCCAGCTAGCCACCTTCCCAAGACGTGGCCTTTAGTTTTCTGCCCACGACCAAAACAGTGGCAGCCGTTGCCAAGGGAGACAAGGTGACCTAGAGGCGTGGGCACGAAATCCGGGGATGGAAATCCATTTTGTCTGGATCCACCCAAGCAACTGGGTTTCCCTGAGAAAAGATTAAAAACAAAATCTACCTTCATATAAGGCCCCTGCCAAGGCAGGTGGAAAAGATGCCCCACTCCTAACAGAGTCATGAGAAGGCCGGATCGAACCTGCTTGCTCGAACTCTTAGAGGTGTCCAAAGCTTTCCTATGCCTCAAGCTGTGGAGGACTTTAGAGGTGGGAAAGGAGGGCCACAGCTACGCTCACCTAGAGGGCAAAGCCCTACCAAGGCAAGGGAAAGCCAGGGCTCTCCCCCAAGCAGTCACCAACCCAAAGACACATCATCAGCAACCTTACCAACCAACCAACCAACCAACCAACCAACATCCACAGCCGCCCCCACCCCAAGCTAACTGTGCTCCAGCATTCAGCAAAGAATGTATTTGGAACTTTCGAAGTAGAGAGCGGTGCGAAGTAGGAAAAGGGGCGCAACTGGTCAGAGTCCCAAGTCCACCGGGCCAAACCTTTTACCTCCCTCCTCCTTCAGTTTTCTCCACTTTTAAAAAAAAAAAAAAGGAGAGAAATCTGAAGTCTGACGGCCTTATCTAGTCGGCGGGAGCTTCTTGCTTTCCTGATCTCATTAAAACCATGTGAAAGTGCTCTGAAAACTGTAAAACACTTCATGCAGCTGTTCATTTTATAACTCATGCCTTTTCTTTCCTTTTTCTTTTTCTTTTTCTTTTTTTCTCTGTTTCAAGGCACAAAGCACTTGTCCTCAATGCACCCTGACAGGTAAGAAGGCACGTTTTGCACATCCCTCCCCAGACAGGAGATGTATGACGCTCATTCACCCTACCCCCGCACCCCAGCCAAAGGAATAAAGAAGGATTCAGAACCAGAGCTGGGACCAGAATCCAAGGCTCACGACCCCATCACATCACACCACCTCCTCTGAAGTCAATTCTGGCTCCGGATCACACACCCAGGGCGCACTTCCCAGACGACACACCACCTTCCCTTGCCTTTATTGACTGGATCCACCCAGTTAAAAAAAAAAAAAAAAACCTATATATTACTTTTTAAGTCAGCACTCCCACCATATGTGGCATTTATTTCCAGAGGAGGCCTGTTCTGGGTTCCTGTGGACAGATGTTGCTTTGTGCCTGCCTCACACTGCGTGTACAGCTGCCCCGAGCAGGTGGCCAAGGATGCAGTCCACTCCTGGCCCAGCAGCAAGGAGGACCATCTTTATGGGGCTCATGCCCTGCAGACCCTCTACTCCTAACTCTGCAGACTGGGACCCCAGGACATCCCACCCAGATCCACACACACACACACACACACACACACACACTCCCTTGGTGCAGAATCAGACTTTAAAGGGGGCCCACAGGGAGAGACAGGAGGTTAAAGTGCACACACACACACACACCCCAATTCCCAGCCAGGGGCAGCGCAACTAAAAGAAGGCCCTGGGGAGTGGAGAGAAGTCACTGACCCCTTCCATCAGCCATCTGTGAGCTCCCGCCTGACCTAGCTAGCGCGATGCGAAGGAGAAAGGAGGTCCAGACAGATGGCAAAGCGCTTGGAGAAGGAGAGCTCTGCAGGAATGCGAGGGCCGATGCGAGGCCCACTTTGGGGTGCGTTTTGCTATCTGATCAGCTCTGCCTCTCCTACATTGGCCGCAATCTCAGGCTGAAAGCAGGGCGCGCGCACACACACATACACACACACACACTCGTCGGGGGAGGGGGGAGGACCCTAACCTCTGCCCCGGGTCTCTCTGCAAGCACCGCGCTGCACCGAAAGTGCGTGTGCGCGGAGGGGGCGGGCGGCGGGCACAACCGGGGCTAAAAATACTCGATAAAAATGCTAATCCCGAAGGCAAAGAGAGAACCCAGAAGGAACCTGTCAATCACGGGGCTCCCGCTCCTCACCCACAGCCCCAGCTGTACGGACTGCATTCCTGTTTGCGGAGGAGAGGCGTGGGGGGACAGGCCCGAGGGGAAGAAAGGGAGAGACACCGCCACCTCCACGAGCGCGGGCCGCGGGGGCGGAGGGGAGGCGGCGGCGGAGGAGGGGCTCGGGCCCGCGGAGCCGAACAAAGCGGGCCTCAACTTCCAGCCCGCAGCCCCAGCCCCGCCGGGGTGGGGGCGGCCGCGTCCCGCGACACCCCCCTTCCCGGGAGGCGCAAGGCGAGTGTGCGCTCTGGCAGGGGGCGCGCCCCGTGGAAGCGCCGGGCTCCGAAATGTGTGCAAGTCCAGAGGCGGTTTTGTGGGGGTCCCCCCGCCGCTCAGCGCCTTCCGGACCGCGCTCCCGCTGCCCCCCTTGCACACGCACACGCGCACACACACGCGCACACACGCGCGCGCGCGCACCAGCCCTCTCGCTCCCACCCCACCCGCCCGCCCCGCCGCGCTGGGGGCACCGGGCGGGCGCGCCCCGGGTCGCTGGGGCCCCCCACCTGGGGATGGTGATGCACTTGGTGTTGACGTTCTGCGTGGTGATGGCCTTCTCCAGCTCGTCCAGCTGCCCGGTCTTCTTGAGCTTCTTGACCAAACTCTTGACCGCCTTCTCGCACCACTTCTCCTCCTGCCCGTTCTGCTCGCCCTTCTTCCAGCCCAGCAGGCGCTTCACGATCGGGGGGGTGAAGGGCAGGATGGACGACATGGCTGGGGAGGGCGCGCGGGCGGCGAGGGGCGCCCCGGCGGGGCTGGGCGCGGACGGGAGCTCGGCCGCCCGAACTTCGCCTCAACTCGCGGCCGACTTGCCCGAGCTCCCGGCCGGGCCGCGGCGCTGCAGCCAGCGGGGCTCGGCGCGCGGCCCTGCGCCCCCGAGCGGCTCCCGCGGCGGGAAGGAGGGCGGCGGGGGGCGGCGGGGGGCGGCGGGGGGCGGCGGGCGGCGGCGGCGGCGGCGGCGGCGGCGGCAGCGGCGCCGGGTCGGGAAGGCCCCGAGCGCGGGGCGGAGGCGGCGGCCGCGAGACTCCGAGTGGCAGAAGAAAGTTTGGGTTTCCGCACGGGGTTAGCTGTTTGGGTGCCGCCTCCAGGAAGGAAAGTCCAACCCCCAGCCAAACTTTGCTCGCCTCGCCCGCTTTGATGCGCAGATCCCTCCGCCTCGCCCGCCTCGCCCGCCCGCTTCCCTCCGCCTTCCCGGCTCGCCCGCTCGCTCGCTGGGCCGGCCCGGGGCGTGCGCCGCGCTCCCGCTCCCGCGCCCGCGCCCGCGCCCGCGCCCGCTCCCGCGCCCGCGCCCGCCCGCTCCCAGTCTGTGTTTCATGCAAATCCGCGTGCAGCCTCCTTTCCAGGCGCTGTCACCGCCCCCTCGCCGCCGGGGCTCCCCGCCTCCTCCCCCGCGCCCCGCCGCCCCCGCCCCCGCCCCCGCCCCCGGGCGCCCGGCCCACCCCAGCCTCCGGGAGGGCGCCCGGCCTGCCCCCGCCCCGCGCGGAGCACGCCCACGTGGGCGACCCGGGGCCGGCGGCGGCGCTGGCCGGTGCGCGCAGGACCCCGCGCGGCGCGGGCCTCGAGGGCGCCGGGCGCCGGGAGGAAGTCGTGGGAACCGGGCGGCGCGAGGGGAGGGCCGGGTCCTGCGGCGGCGTCCACGCTGCGCTCCCGGCACCCACCCTCGGGAAGCCCGGTTGCAGCGGCGGGCTGGAGAGCCACCCCGGCGGCGGGCGGGTGCACCCCTAGGACCCCCGTCCGAGGAAGGGCGCGCGGAAGGCGGAGGCCCAGGAAGCCGGGGCGCGCTCTGGGATGCGCGCGCGCTGACCCGCGGCAGGGGCCTTGGTGGCGCCGCAGACCCGCGAGCCGTGGGGTGCTTTTTTTATTATTATTTTATGTTTTATTCTCTCTTCGGTGAGATCCCTCCGGCCGAGAGGCCCCCGAGCCTGTGCGCGGAGGAGAGAACTGGGATGGGGGTGGGGGGTGCTCTTCCAAGTGTGGACGTGGGGACCCCAGAGACTCCCCCTTGGAATACTAGCCGGAGCCAGGGGTCCTTTGTGAATCAAGTCCCCGGGCAGAAAAATGGGCCTCAAAGACATCTGTTGAGTTCGGGAAGAAAGGAAGGGGGGCGCTTTAGAATTTACCTTGGGGGAGGGGGGGAGATTACATTACTGGGTGTTTGCAACCTTATGATACCTCCTCCCCCCCCCAAAAAAAATCCGAAATTCGACACCCCCCAAACTGGGAGAGAGCTTTGTTTCCATAGCTGTGAACTCGCAAAAAGTGGGGCAAAGGGGAGTCCTCGGCAGCTTTATGTATGCAAACTTAGGCCCGAAGGGAAGCAAAGAAACGCCGGCACATTGGGGCACCTGGGGCTTTTCTCCCCACCAGCAGAAATCGGGGGCTTCTGCGCTGGAACCCCGCGGCTGCTTTCAGGAATTACTCCAGACCCTCTGGGCGTTTATCCTGTTGCCCCTCCCCTGCCAGGCCTCTAGCCGGGTGTCTACCGCCTTTGTTTGTTTTTAACAGCAGGAAACCCTCCTAGTGAGAAAGACGTTATCCGCTAGCGGGTGGGGAGTTACAAAGCCCTGTGAGGTGTGGTCCAATCCACAAAATCAGCCCAGTAGCTGCAGGGGTCCCTGCCTTAGAGAGAATGGCCTCCACCCCACCCTGGGCCTGTCCGCTGCTGCCCCTGGGGACTGAGCTCTTCACACTCCTCTCCTAACTCCCCTGCTGCCTGGCCCTGAAAACCCCTGAACCCCAAGTGGGGCTGTCCCTTTCCTGGCTAGTCCTGGGGTAACCTGCAGCCAGTGTGAAGTTTCACTCCCTTCTTCCCAGCCTTCATGGAAAAGGAAAAGGAAAGAGCAATCAACATGTATCCCTGGCTTTCTTCATTCCAGGTAACCCAAAAGCTGCCCTGGGATTTAATCGTCAGAATGGCCCCATTTACAGATGAGGCACCTAGGCGTGGAAATACTTACTCAGGATTCCAAGTCCGGTTGCTGGGGTGGGGGTGGGGAGGACACGCTGGTGGCTGGAATTTGAACCCAGTGCTCCGGGAAGCTGAAGTCCACATTCTTGCCTGTGCATTGGGCTAGCAGGCAATGGTGACATCACTGATAGAGTTCTTTGCAAAACAAAAGTTCTTTATGCAGGTGCACTATTGTGGCAGGACAAGGAATGTTTGCTCGCCTATCAAATAAGGCTAGAAATAGCTTTCCTCTCCACCTCATGCGGTAGATGTGGGAATCTCCTGTGAAAAGCTTTGCAAACAGTCCAGCGCTGTGAAGGGTTAGAACCACACCCCGGGCCGCCTCTGCTGCCATGGAGAGTGGTGCGAGGTTAAGCGAGAACGGTTCTGTTAGACACGCATCTGTGGGATGTCTCTGTGTTGCAGCCCGCCCCGTCATTTCTGGGAAGGCTGGAAAGGAAGGTGAAGGCCCCTGTCCTCAGGGAGCTCACAGCCTAGAGAAGCACCAAGGCATGGGAGGCGTATGCCCGGGAGAAAGGGCCCCTGCAGTCCTCACCCCCTAGTAAAACATGAATTTTAACCTGAGCATTAAACCATGCAGGTGGGGCTGCTGAGAGGCAGTCCTATAAGTAAGGGGACCTCAGGCTCCATCAGTGACTTGACCTGACTTTCCATCCTGGCTCCCTTCCTCCTCGTTGAGCATCTCCTCCCTGCTGTAAGAACGGACCAAACAGTTGTTATCGTGCAGAGTGGTGAATCTAGAAAGAGCGTTGAAAGTGCTCTCCTACAATGCACGTGTGTCACTTTGCAGAGGCAGAGCCACATCTGGGGGAGGTAGATGATCTATACCACGGAGGTAAGGAGCCAAAGAGGTCAGAGAGTTAAGTGTAGTGGAAGGGCCTGGTGTATACCTCACCCTCTAAAATCATGGCATGGGAAGAGCTCCTCTTTCGGCCCTCCCATTTTCCCCGAGGGGAGGAAATAACTAGTCAGCAGCTAGTTAGTGTGGCTGAACCATGCTTTCTTGCACTTCCTTCGCATGCCGTCATCCGTGTGACAGGGACAGCTGTGCATGCAGAAAAACAGGGCTGGACCCACGTGAGTCCAGCAAATGCCGTTTCTGGACTAGTCCTTTCTCCTCTGGGCTTAGTCTCTCCACAAGAAGAATTGAGGGACTAAGTCCCAGTTTCAACCAAGCAGGATGGCTGAGGACAAGAGCCTCTCAGTGCCAAGAGGATCCTGCGTGCTCCTTTGACTTTGGGTGGTGAATGGGTGGGCGGCTCCGGATGGATAGGAACTCTGTTCTGGCGCCTGGTCTCCTGGGCCCCAGCCAGGCCAGCTTTTGCAGAGGTTGTCCTTGGAAGGACATTAGCCCAGTTAATTTTTCATCACCGTGAGTGCAAAGTTCAAGAGAGGTGGGATGGGGCCAGAGGCAGCGACTCCGTTTCCCTGGGAATAGTTAGTCCTATCAAGAATGGCCTCCCAAATGGACTTGCCAAAGGGTTCTCGAGTATTTGGAGTGGCTCCCAGGTAGAACACTGGAAAGAAACAAACACATGACTTCAATTCTGATTATTTTTTTCCATTAGCTAAAGGGTGTTTAATCAACGAGTGGCAAATCTAGAAAGAGCTTTAAAATTGTTCCGTCTTCATTTCACAGAGACGTGAAGTGACATCCGGTAAAGGAAGGCAGTTGGCAGTGTGGACATGTCGGAATCTAGGCAGGACTGGAACTCTCCCCGGAGTGTCCTGACCTGAGAGAGCACCTCGGTCTGTGGCTCTGTGTGCACCTTACACGTGGGAGCCCACCCATGGCACCAGGCAGAGCTGGGTTAAATTTCTAGCCCTACCACTTCCAGCTCTGTGACTTTGGGCAAGTCCTTTAACCCTCTGTATGTCAGTTTCCTCCTCCATAAAATGTAAATAATACACCTACCTGTCAGGATTGCTGTAAGGAATCAAATAACCCATGTTGAAAGCTTGCCACAAACACACGTATGCTCCCAGTATATGTGACATGGTTGATGCTTACCACAGGGCACCACGCGAAAGCTAGAAGCAATGGGTTCTGTGTACACAACGTAAACGGATGGATCTTAAAAACAGTTCCAAGTGCAAATAGTAACACAGAGGATGAGATAAGTAGCATAATGCTACTTATGTAAAAAATTACATATATACAAACTGTGTACATTTTGAAAGATGTCTTAAACCAAAGATACACATTTAACCACTTCACGCTCATTGGTATGGGTATTAAAACACACACACACACACACACACACACACACAAAATAACAAGCGTTGGAGAAGATGTGGAGGCACTGGAAGGCTTGTGCACTGCTGACGGGAATGTAACATGATGGGGGCACTCTGGTAAACGGTATGGTGGTTCCAACTAAACAAAGAATTACCATTTGATCAAGCAATTCCACTAGGCTGATACTCAAAAGAAGCAAAAGCAAGAACCCAAAGAGATATCCGTACACCCATGCTTACAGCAGCATTATCGATGCTAGCCAAAAGGCGGAAGCAACTCTAGTATCTACTATGGAGGAACGGACAAACAAAATGTGGTACGTACACACACAACGGAATACCCTTCAACCTTAACAACGAAAGGCAGCCTATCTCAAGCCACAGTGTGGATGAATCATAAAGAGATTATACTAAGCGAAATAAGCTAATCCCAAACTAATCCAGGCACTCATGGGGCAGCTAATCCCTCCTTCTATTTATACAAAATACCTAAAATAGTCCAATTCATAGAGACAAAAAGTAGAATGGTGCTTGCCAGGGGCCCAGGGGGAAGGAAGAATGGGGAGCTAGTGGTTAATGGGTACAGAGTTTCAGATGGGGAGGATGAAAAAGTTCTCGAGGTGGATGATGGTGATAGCTGTACAATAATGGGAATCTGCTTAATGCCACAAAGTTCTACACTTAAAAATGGCTAAAACAGTACATTTTAGTTATGTACATTGTACTGCAATAAAAAATATATATATAGGAAAACATCCTGGGGGCAGCATATAGGAACGGGGCACAGTGCTCAGTTGACCACATGATAGTCAATATACCAGTTTGCTCATAAGACAGAGCCTTTGGCTTCCAGAACTTTCCAGCCCAATGATCATGATAACTCATATCGGAGAGCACATTTGTCGCTGTGTTTTCCCTCTCCCATTTTCTGGGATAGTAACAGTCACAAACACAGCCTTGGCTTCAGCCCAGAATCTCCCTCAGTCCAGGGTTCAGTTTACAATGTGAACCTAAAAACTAGTAGTTGGAAAATTGTTGGTTTATTATAATTACATTTATTTTTAAAAAGCACACACACACACACACACACACACACACACACACACCTACGGACAGCCACCAAAGAGTGGTGTGCTGAAATGGAAACATAGCTCTGTAAAAGCAGTGAGATTGTATGCCTTCAAATTATTTTTACTATATTGGCATGCTACTTTTATATTAAAAATGAATAGAATATACCACATTAAAGTTATACCTTCATTTTAAAAAAGATTTAAAAGAGAGAAAGAAAACTACGTGTAGGACGAAAGCAGAGTTGGGTGTCTCCAGTGCAAGGGCTGTTAAGTTCTGGAAAGTGGAAGAGAACCAGGCGGTGGGTCTTTGGACTGTCAGCTCTGAGACAGTTGCACATGCTCGGGGCGGTGGGGGTGGGGGAGCTCAGTATTTCTTTGTAGGCAGGCCCTGGGAATGTAGAAGGAGAGTCCTTACCTCTCAAAACACACACCTGGAACACTCTGCACCTTATGTACGACTCAGCATTTGAAAACAAACATCCTGCGGTTGGCTCAGACTTTGAAGGAATGAAATAGAAGTTAAAGAAACAAGGAAAAGCTGTCCCTCTTCCAAGAGATTCAACCTAATGGAAAGGAGGGATCGACGAGTTTGGTTGTGTGCTTTTTTCCAAACTTGATAACAACATTCGTAGTGAAGGTTGTCTGCAATAAGAAAGCAATATGAAATCCATGCTAGGGCATGGGTGAGTTTGAAAACATAATGCTAAATGAAAGAACGAGTTACAAAAGACCACATGTTGTATGAAACCCTTTCGATGAAATGCCCAGAAGAGATCCGCAGAGAGAGAAAGTAGGATACTGGTTGCCAGTGGCCAGGGGACGGGGAAGGGTGCGGAGTTTCCTTCTAGGGTGACGAAAGTGCTCTAAAACCAACTGAGGTGACGTTTGCACAACTCTTTGAATATACTAAACACCCGTGAATGGTTCATTTTGCAATGGGTGAGTGTAGGATATGAGAATTTTATCTCAATAAAGGTGTTTTTAAAGATATCAGTAAAGGCTAACACAGACTGAGGTCTTGCAAGCCCTGTTCTAAATACTTTACATGGATGACGTGAACTCATATAGGTTTTACGACTGCCTGTAGTTGGTGTGATTATCATTCCCTTTCTGGAAGGGGACACTGAGGCACGGCCAGGGGTGTGTGTGTGAGTGGCCTCACTCAGACAATCCAGGCACCCTGCTAGACCTTGGCCTTAACCATGGTGAAGACAAACCACAACCACTAACTAGAAACAGCCGTACTACTTTCTTCAATGTCACCTGCTTTTTCATTGACTGTATTGTGAACATCGTTCTATGTCAATAGATACACACGGAGACATTCTTCTAAGTGACTGTGGACATTCTGTCACATGGATCTATCAATTTATTACACCAGTTTCCCATGATTGGGCATCTAGGTTTCTCCCAATTTTATTTGGTATTAAGGAAAGTGCTGCTTTAAACATGTTGGGGCATGTGTCTCGTGTCCATCTCTGATAATTTTCTTAGAATAAATCCCTAGAAAAAGAATTGCTACCTTTGATGCTATTACCAAAGGGCCCCTGAAAAGCTACTGTACTGGCTTAGCCTTGTCCCACCAGCATTATTTTTATTTATTTTTTTAAATATTTATTTATTTATTCATGAGAGACACACAGAGAGAGAGGCAGAGACACAGGCAGAGGGAGAAGCAGGCTCCATGCAGGGAGCCCGACATGGGACTCGATCCCAGATTCTGGGATCACGCCCTGAGCTGAAGGCAGATGCTCAACCGCTGAGCCACCCAGACGTCCCCCCCCACCACCACCAGCTTTAAGAAGTGAGATCACCACCTGAACAGATTCCTTTCTTACTGTCTCCCGCAATTCCAGTAGCTCCATTCAAGGGGACCAAGCTTTTCTTTAGCTGTGACTTTTTTTCTTTTCTTCTGAAATCAACAAACGAAAGAGGGTCTCTGCTGAATGAAAGACCTCTCATCAGAGAGCTAAAAGCTGCCTGCAAAGGTCATTGTTGACAGGCAGCATAAAGATGCATTTTTCTCTTCCCCTGCTCTTGCATTAGTGTTTGGGTTCCCCAGAGCCAGCTGCTTGCCTCTTTCCTTTTACCTCCTCTCCCTGGGTGATCTTATTCCCCATGGAGTCTTATCTAACCTTAATGCACTAACTCCCAAACCTAAGTAACACCATCTCAAACTGTCACCTGGACATTAGAGCCCCACAGTCATCTCAAGTCCATGAACTCCTCAGCACCTCCATAAACCTCTTTCTGGGTCCTCCATCCTCCAGGGGCATCACCAGTGTCCATAGCTGCCCACCAGCAACCTAGAGACCCTTGCCTTCTCTCAACCCCACATGCAGTCTGTCACCAGACCCTGTAGATTCAGCCTCCCTATCACCCAGCCTCCATCTTAATTCAGGCACTTCTCATCGCTCACTGCCGATCATTAAAATAATTTTCTCATTGTCTCCATTTTTCCACTCGCTGCCAGTGTGAGCGTTTCTAACCTGTACCTCCCTGCTTCTAAAAGATGCCTCTAGTGACTTTCTATTGTTTGCGACAGGACTGTCCACTGAGATATATGAGAGTGATGAGTAATTTTACATTATCGCAGGGCTGTGTTCAAAAAAGGGGAAAAGAAACAGATCATGTTATGTTTGATAATGTTTTTTATTTCATCTAACAAATCCAGTAGATTATCATTTCAGCATATAATCAATAGAAAAAAATCTCTGTTTTACATTCTCGTTCACACAAAGTCTACAAAATCTGCTATGTCCTTCCACCTCAATTAGGACTGGCCACATTTCAGTGCCCAGTAGCCGCATGTGGCCAGTGGCTGTCCTGTTGGAGAACACAGGCCTAGACAATAGAGTCCATAGTCCTTCATATGGAGGGATGTGACCTGGCAGGCTCTTGCTGCACCCCACATCACATCTTCTCTCCAGGAATCACAAATATTCCTGATTCTTCCATGCAACTGTGCTTTTGCTCAGGTCACTCCTTCTTGCCTTCCAGACCCTTTCCATTCCTTCAATTTCTACATCCCACCTCTTCCACTAGATGAACACCTCCTCCTCATCCTTGACCTCAACCTTGACTAGCTTCAAGCCTTTCATGAAATCTTTACTTTCTTGACTCCCAGGGTAGAAGTGAGCCCCCACTTAACCCTATTCAGACCTCCATGCTAATACCTAGAACCCATGAGTCCATTCATTTATTTAACTGATCCTACACACTAGTTTAAACCCCTAACATCAAAGACCTTGTCTTGTTTTTCCATCCCCAGTAATGTGCCTGAGCACACTGAAGGTGCCTAATAAATGTTTGGTGGATGAGTTCATTAATAATTGGAAAACTGAGGCCCAGAAGGATTAAGTGATGTGCTGAAGATCTCAGAACTAAAACGTGGCATCCTGACTTACATTGCAGGCTCTCAACCCAGTGCTCATTCGGCCAATGGGCTAAGGGGACGTCAGAGAGCCACTTCTGCAGGGTATGCATGCAAGGATTTACGTGAAGATTGGTTTGAGGTGTCAGTTGCTAAAATCCAGGCAACCTGAACCACAATCCTGCTGTTTCTGGCACAGATTCAGCTTTAGTTGCACTATATTTTACTGTCCTCAAATAATTACTAGGAAATTACAGGGACCAAAAGAAACATAGGAGCAGCGTACAGGATAATATGCAAATGTCAATCAGAGCTGACTTGACTCACAGAGGAAGAGGATGGCTGCGATTGGGGGTCGCATTTCCTCTGATAGCTTGAAGCCCGGCTAATCGGCAGAACAGACTGCCTGGAGTGCCGGTGGGTCTGGGTGTCTAGCTCTATCTGTGGACCCGCTACCTATTTGCAGGCTGGAGACCCTTGCCTTCTCTCAACCCCACATGCAGTCTGTGAAGTTTCACGGAAACTTCAATGTCCTCATCTGTGAAATGAAGGGATTGGACTGGCCTTGGGTACCCAGAAGACACGAGCCACAGCAGATATTGCCAGCGCACGACTGAGTTCTTTCCTGCCTGGGGAACCTTCTCTACACTCTGCCTCAGATAGGTCATTCTTCCAGCCGAAGCCTGTTTGCCTTTGAGATTATTCTTGCTCTGACCTCCTAATGCTACAATAGACACATTCCTCTGGTCTTTGGGAAACCCCTAACTGGATGCAAAATGACTGTGGGAGGGTAACACCTTGCGGTTCTTGTCAGCTTTCATCACAACCTCTTTTTGGGGCCTGAACCTGCCAAGACCACCCAGGAGGCCTGGGAGAGATGCTAGGAGACGAGGTGGTGGGGGGAAAGAAAGCCCAGCGCCCACCAGAGCGTCAAGACACATGATTCCACTTTCTTTTGTGAGCACGTCGGGCCTCTTGCCCAAGCATCCATCGTGGGCACACTTGTTCAGGGGGCTTTGTAAAAGAAATGCCACAAGAGAAGAGCCTGGCTCCCTGCCCTGGATAGGGTGCAGCGTAAGTTGGGAGCTAGAAAATCAGAGCTCTGGGGTTCTGGGTGGCTCAGTGGTTGAGCGTCTGCCTTCGGCTCGGTTAGTGATGCTGGGGTTCTGGGATCAAGTCTGGCATCGGGTTCCCCACAGGGAGCCTGCTTCTCCTTCTGCCTATGTCTCTGCCTCTCTGGGTCTCTCATGAATAAATAAATAAAATCTTTTTTAAAAAAGAAAAGAAAAGAAAATCAGAGCACTGTTCCTTGTGACTTGAATAGACAGATTGGGAACTCATCTATTTAATTACTGGATGTGTCACCAAGTGTCTGGTACAGTGCCTGGCACAGAGTAGTTTTTCAATAAGCATCTGTATAAATAAGTGTGAAAAACCAATATTCAGATTCACACCAACAAAGAAACGCTCCCCATCCTTGAAGCTTAGCTGGGTGGGGTGCCGGCATGGACTCGTGTTTTCCTCATTCTCTCCCACATCTCCTTTAATTTTTTTCAGGTGAGGCCACATGACCTTAGCTCAATACCTGAAACACACACAAACTATACACTCTCCTTCAAATCCAAATCCCATTTTCTGTGGTTTTGGTGTCTTACACCTTCATGAAGTGTACTTTGGCCATTGCTGTTATTTTTTAAGTGGAACTAGGCCTGTTTTTTTTTGGTAGGAATATGAGACGCAGACGATGGATGGATTGGGGCCACATCAGGAGATCCTATAATTCCTTCGTGGAATCCCGCGATTCTTCTGTGAAGCTGGGGGTTCCTGGCCCAGCATTCAGCCTTTCAGTTCAGGGGTTGGAGCTGATCCGTCTGTGGAAAACTCAGTCCACACCTGGCCAGGTGAGGAAACTTCAATCACAGATATTGATTATGAAAGGAAACAGTGGGTTTTAAATTTGCTGTCTCTTCTAACTACTACTAAATTAAGGTTGCGAGCCCATCCATGCACATGGATGTGTGTGTGCACCTTTGCTGGGCTGCCACAGACCCTGTCCACACCCTAACACAGTATAGTCCTTGTCCAGGAAGTGGTCACACCTCATCCAGTCTAGAAGATGTGTGCTGAGCACCCACTATATCCGAGGCCCCTTGGCAGACGAGGTGACCCAGGACGGAGAGCAAGTATGCGCTTTGGCCACTGGCGAAGCCACCCGCCCTCCTTTCCTAATCTACCCCCAGCCCAAGGAGAAAATTTCAGCTTTCTCGCCTTCATCCAGGATTTTGCAGTCAGACTCTCTAGAAGGAATCTATTTTGAGTTCAGCACACATGGTTGGGTGGCACTTTTACAGGGTTAGAACTGAACAGTTAGAACTGTTTTTGTTTGAATTTCATACAAGAAACCTGGTTCTCTCCAGAGCATCCCAGGGTCTTATCCCAGCCCCATCCTAGTGACAGTCCCTGTGGGAGCACAGACATGACCAGACAAGTTCTCCAGGGCGAGGCTCACACAGTGCAATTACCACCGCCTCCCCAAGCCCCATTCTGTTAGTCTAAAGCAGGTAAGAGGAGGAGGGGAAACCTGTGACCACACTTCCCTGGGCACTACAGTTCCAAAACCCTGAACAGAAGCCCATGTTCCTGGAGACCAACACCATCATGTCCAGGGACCAGAGGTGGCATCCGAGGAACATTCTGCTAAACCCAGCATCTCCTGATCCAGGAGTCAGGCACTAAGCTTCCTTGCCCAGCTCTGCCGGGAGTTCCACTGAGATCCTACATTCAAGAGTCCTTCCCAAACAGCAAACGGTCACTTTTTGTGGTTTATGATTGACAAGTGCATCACACAGCTTCTCTGAGAGTCGCACACTCACCTATAAAATGAGGTAATAAACACACCTGAGGAATAGACGTGAAAGCCTTTGGGAAGCTGAGTGGTGGTGGGCCAACATAAACGGCCTTAGCGTCATCTCTCGTCCCACACACCTGACTACCTGCCTCCTTCAGAGTGGTAATGAGCACACTCTGCCAGCCAGGGAGCAGAGAGCTGAGTGATGCATGGCTTTTTTTTTTAGGTAACAGCTCCTTAAATCCCTCTCCTGACCCCAGGGCCTTCCTATGAAGGGTCAAACTCCAGAAGTCAAACAAATCTAGGTTAATGTGGGGAAAAGCATCAGGGGTTGATTCCAGCACTGGTTTTGCCAAAAGGCTGGAAACAAAGGCAGAGTTCTGCTCCTCCATGGGCGTGTCTTCCTCTTTCCTCCAAAGGGCCAGTGGGGAAAGATAGGGGCCACAGAAGAGGGAGTCCCAGTGCTTAGAGCTCACTTTCCCTCTTCCCCAGGCGCACACGGGTTCTTTCTGTGCTCCAAGAAGACCCACTGCCCAGGGGCAAAGTGCTCCCCCCAGGCCTGAGACAGAGTGCCGAGAAAAATCAGTTTGGGATTTCTCACATCCCCATTCATTTTACCAGGTTAGGACACAGCTCCAGTGTGAACTAATTTCCCCATCTCTGGGCTATGCTATGGCAAATAGCTTACTCATGAGTAATGTGGCCATGTTTGTGCAGAGTTTATTTAGATAAGAAAAACAACCCCAGGCCTCATGGGAGGGACTGCTAGGCACCGCAGAGCCAACCCTGTTTCCTGGGCCTGCCTGGGAGGGCCCAGCCCTCAGGCTGCTGGCAGACTTGGAGGGCTCCTGAAGAGCCCACCTGCCTCCAGACACCTCTGGGTCCTGCCATGGGAAGTAAAGGAGGGGGGAGGAGGAGAGGATGGCAGACAGGAACCCTGGGAGTTGGATATTGAGTCACCCCACAGTTGTGTGGCCTCGGGTAAGGACACCTCCACCCTCTGTGCCTGTGCATCTGGGGGCTTCTGCATGGTGCAATTGGTTGAGCATCTAACTCTTGTTTTCGGCTCAGGTCACGATCTCAGAGTCATGGGATTGAGCCCCGCATTGGGCTCTGCCCTCAGTGGGGAGTCTGCTTCTCCCTCTCCCTCTGCCCCGCCTCCCTCTCACAAATAAATAAAATCTTAAAAAAACAAACAAACCAGCAACTGCCCCATGGGATGGTGGAGGAGATTGAGAGACCATGTAAGGGAAAGTATCTTGTAAACTGCAGAGGGCAATGCGCAGGTTAGTTATTAATTAATGTCTGGCTTACGGCTGGGTTTTCAGGCCCCACACACCTGTGCAATGGGCACTATGCCGGGAGGTGAAGGCCTGTGTCCAGGT
Source organism: Vulpes lagopus (assembly GCF_018345385.1). Lineage (NCBI taxonomy): Eukaryota > Metazoa > Chordata > Mammalia > Carnivora > Canidae > Vulpes > Vulpes lagopus. The sequence continues at coordinate 50,489,044 of NC_054825.1, forward strand.
CCCAAGGCTGCTGCCCACAGGTCATGTGACCTCAAGTCTCTTCACCTTCCTGAGCCTCTGTATTCTCCTGTGAAGTAGGGATAGTCGTTCCTTGCTGGGTAATCCTCAGAGCTCTCTGCCAGGCCTGGTTTGAGGGGCAAGACAGATAGGAAAGGGGTCTGTGAACTGCAGAATGGTGCCAAGTTATTCAAAAGGTTATTCATCAGTCAATCAACCAACAGATGCTTCTTGAGCTAGACACTGAGAATATAGAAATAAGGAGTCCAGGTGGAGAGCAGAAGAAGGTACCAGTACATGAAGAGTGAATGAAGCACACAGAGCAGGGCCAGGGGCAGACAGGCTTGGGCAGGGCGTGGGGGGATCGGGTGTGGGGGGTCCCTCACCCCCTCCCTGTTGACATAGTCTGTTCATACCTGGAACCCTTGTGAACAATGCCCAGCTCATACTTGTTCAATTACTTGTTCTTACACTGTTTTAAAAAGCAGAATCCAATTTTCAAGTGCAGAGTTAAGCAGAACCCCATGTCATAATGCATGGAAGCAGATGTGCTCTGGCTGAAACAGGTGGGGGCTCAGAGCCAGGACCAGTCAATATTCCCATCCCATCCACCTATCTGTCTCTCTCCCCAGTCCTGCCCCTCAACAGCCCTGGGGCACCTCCTCTGCATACTTCTTCATACTTCTTCTTCTTCTTTTTAAGATTTTATTTATTTATTTGACAGAGAGAGAGAGAGATGGAGAGCACAAGCAGGGGGAGTGGCAGGCAGAGGGAGACAGAAGCAGAGTCCCCGCTGAGCAAGGAGCCCAACGCGGGGCTCAATCCCATGACCCTGGGGCCATGACCTGAACTTCTATGGCTCTAGCATCACAGCCTCGTCTGTGAGGTGTGCACACAGAAGGCATCTGCATGCATATTCATGAAGCACCATTTGTGATGATGAACACTGGAAACAACCTCAATGTCCATCAACAAGAGAAAGGGTAAACAGATGGTGTTATGTGTATAAGCGTAATTAACTTTGCTCCAGTGAAACTGAATGAATGAGAGCTACACATATCAATCAAGATTCGTCTCATAAACATATCATTGAGTTCAAAAAGCAAGTAGCAGAATACGTAATACATTAGTATATTATGATATATTATTGGTATAAAATCTAAAAAGATACAAAATGATATTGTATGTGCTCAGTGATACATTACATGTAGTGAGAGTATGAAAATGTGCATGGAGAATAATGAAGCTTCAGGAGAAAAACATAGGAGAATGTCCTCATGGCAAAAGCAAAGTTTCTTAAACAAGATACAAAAAGAACTACCCATAAAAAAATTGATAACATTGAAAAAATTGATCAATTGGACTTCATTAAGACTAAGAACCAAGGATACCAGGGTGGCTCAGTCGGTTAGGCATCTGCCTTTGGCTCAGGTCATGATCCCCAGATCCTGGGATCCAGCCCTGTTTCTCCCTCTTCTCCAGCTATTTCGGTCACTCTCTCTCTCAAATAAATAAATAAAATCTTTAAACAAGAAAAAAAAAAAGAACTTTGTAAAAAGAGATAATGAAGAGATCTTTAAAAGCAATGCGGAGAGTAGGAAAGGCTCTTATATAATATATAAGATATAATATATAAGAAACTCCTACAATATATAAGAAATTCCTACAAGTTCATAATAAAAGATGATTCAATTTTTTAAAAAATTGGATTTGAACAGACCCTATATAAAAGAGAATAATCAGAGGCCACAAAGCATTTGAAAAAGTTCAACATTATTCACCATCAGGAAAATGTGAATTAAAGCAACGCTATATAGCCACACACTGGTCAAGATGGCTAAAATTTTATACACTGACGATACCAAGTATTACCAAGAATGTAGATCAACCAGAGCTCCCATACATTGGTGGTTGGAATGTACATTGGTGCAGCCACCTTGGAAAATTGTTTGACAGCATCACTTACTGAATGTGTGTAAACATCCCCCCGAAATTCTATACCTGGTTATATGCTCAATGGAAATGAGTGACTAGGTCCATCTAAAGACATGTGCAAGAACGCTTATATAGTCATGATAGCCTCAAACTGGAAATAACCTGAATGCCCATCATCAGTAGAATGGATAAATTATAGTAGAGTCATTCAGTATTACACAACAGCAAAGAATGAACTATGCTATACACGATAATCTTGTAGGTGAATCCTATAGGTGAATTAAGACAGATACAAAACAGGATATACTACAGATCATTCATACAAAGGTCAAAAGCCAGCAAAACTAACCTATGTGATAGAGGTCAGGCAAGTGGTACTTTGCAGAGGTACTGACAGTGAAGGGGCATGAAGGAGCTTTCTGGAGTCCTAGAAATGTTCAATATTTGATCCAAGGGGTAGTTGCACAGGCATATTCACTTGTAAAATTCATAAAGCTACATATGCTTAAGATTTGCACACATAACAGAAAACAGTATGGAGGTTCCCCAAAAATTAAAAATGGAACTACCCTATGATCCAGTAATCACATTACTGGGTATTTACCAAAAAACAAACAAACAAACAAACAAACAAAAAAACAATAATTCAAAGGGATACAAATATACCCTTATGTTTATTACAGCATTATATTTATACATAAATATATTAAAATATATAATTATATGCTTATATAATATTTATAAATGTATAAATACATATTTTTATATATTTATATATAAATATAAATAAATAATGGACTATCACTCAGCCATTAAAAAGAATGGAATCTTGCCATTTGCATTGATGTGGTTGGAGCAAGAGTATTATTATGTTAAGTGAAATATGTCAGTCAGAGAAAGATACCATATGATGTCTCTCAAATGTGGAATTTAAGAAACAAAATAAAGGAGCAACATTTGTTTTTAAAAAGGGAGAGAGAGAGAGAGACAAATCAAGAAACAGACTCATAACTATAGAGAACAAGCTGATGATGACCAGTAGGGAGGTGGGTGGGGGGATGCGGAAAATGGGGGGATGGGGATTCAAGAGTATACTTATCATGAAGAAATAGAAAGATTTGTGTACTTAGCGCAAGCGATACACTAACAACTTACAAAACAGAAAGACATGTATGGGAATGAACAGGACCAAGTTCAGGATAAGTACTACATTCACAAGTGTTTCTTCTGCAGAGTGGGAGAAACCACCTGGAACAGCTTCATGGAAAAGGTAGGCCTTTCTTTTTTACTTTTATTATGTTAAAGATTTTTTATTGATTCATTTGAGAGAGAGACAGAGAGAGCACGAGCAGGGGGAAGGGCAGAGGCAGAGGGAGAAGCAGGTTCCCAACTGAGCTGGGAGCCCAACGTGGGGCTCCATCCCAGGACCATGAGATCATGACCTGAGCCAAAATCAGATGCTTAACCATCCGAGCCACCCATTTGGCGCCCCAAGAAAATAGGCTTTTAACTGGACCTTAGAAACACAGATGGGACAGAGTCATTTCAAGAGTATAAAGGGAATAGTGAGAAAACACAGGAGGAGCTTAGTGAACAGAGAGAGAGAGACATCGTGGCTGGAGAAGAAGAGTCAGGGCAGGGCACAGGGGATGGCAACCGCTCTTGTGTGGCGGGAAAAGGCTGGATGCGGTCGGGTGGTCCATGTGCAAATTCCACTACAGACAAGCTCTGTGACTTTGGGGATGGTCACTTCACCTCTGGGTTTCAGTTCCTCCTTTTGTAAGATGGGAATTGCTGGACAATAATGTGTCCAAGCTGCCTAGCATAGTGGCTGGCATACTGCCCAAGCCCCAGAAGTCCCCCCCATCATGATTCTGCATCAAGGAACTGCCTGATTCTACATGGTTACTGCATCAGGGAACTCTCCTAACAAGATGCTACAATGGGGCGCTTGCAGTCTTTATCTCAGCTGACACCCCGAAGGCCTGAAACAATGCAGTAGATGCCAAGAACACCCACATCATAAAGCAAGGGCCTGGGCCATCTGTGTGGGACAAGCTAAGAGATCATGGAACATTCCGCCAGCACCTCCATGGTAACAAAGAGTGGAATTGAAAGAGAACAGTTGTGAGAAATTCTTTGAAGAGAGTTAAAAGTGTGTCATATGTTCCCGGGACATATAGAAGAAGGGAGGAGGCTCTTCCAGAGAGGAAGTGGAGGGACACCTGCGTGGCTCAGTGGTTGAGCATCTGCCTTTGGCTCAGGCTTTGGCTCAGGCTATGATCCTAGGGTCCTGGAATCAAGTCCCACATCGGGCTCCCCGCAGGGAGCCTGCTTCTCCCTCTGCCTGTGTCTCTGCCTCTCTCTGTGTCTCTCATGAATAAATAAATAAAATCTTTTTTAAAAAGAGACAGAGAGAGAGGACATGGAGAGATTGTTATGGGACCCCAGAATTTGGGGGACACAGGGACATGGCTGCATAATCTGATGGTGGGAAGCTGTTGAACAGGCTGGAGTGGGGAGACAGGAGCTGCCCTGGGAGGGAGCATCACACTGTGATTGGGTCAGAGGCAGCCCGATTGGGTCAACTCCTCTCACAATCCCTGCAGATGACACCGGGAAGCAGAAAGCAGAGGGCTGGGGGAGAGGGTTCCTAAGAAGCCGAGGGGAAAGAGAGGCAGCGCCCACCGCAGGAACTGCAAAAGACTATGGTGTGACACTAGAGCAACACACCAGTCATGGGGGACCTTTCCTGCCCCTCACCTCTTCTCCACCCCGTGTCTGGCCTGCAGCTGGCCAAAGCAGCAACTGGCACGGCAGCAGGCAGAGTGAAGAAAGCCAAGCCGTGGCCCCGGCTTCTCCTGTCAAGCCTGCAGCAGGCCTGAGCTATAGGAAGGGGAGGCTGTCACTACATCAGAGCTGAAAATGTCAATATTAAACTAGACTAGATTTCCTATGTATTGAAGTGAGCCTGTCTTGAAGCCTGGAAAGGGCCCAGAAAAGCCACAAGACCTGCCTGAGATTTTATTGACAAGTGGGAAGAGAGACAGTAGTCTAACAAGGACTGGGGGAAGAAAAAAGATAAAAAGGTATGGGACACCTGGGTGACTCAGCAGTGGAGCGTCTGCGTTAGGCCCAGAGCGTGTCCCCGGGGTCCTGGGATCGAGTCCCACGTCAGGCTCCCTGCATGGAGCCTGCTTCTCCCTCTGCCTGTATCTCTGCCCCTCTCTCTCTCTCTCTCTCTCTCTCTCTCTCTCTCTCTCTCTGTGTCTCTCATGAATAAATAAATAAAATCTTAAAAAAAAAAAAAAAAGGTAAAGGTGACTTCTGTCTGCACGCTGACTCCAGCTGGAGCCATAAAATGGGCCCATGGGGGCAGGAGTGCCTGTTGCATCCCAGGTGTGTCTCCTCTTCCCCCCCAGACCACAGGAGGGGCCACTTCCCAAGCGGTGCTAGCCTTGTTCCCAGCTCAAAAGATGCCTCCCACTCCCGGGAAGGCCTTTGCTCCAGGATGGAAGCTGACAGGGGAAAAATACTGCTCTGGCAAGATGTGGCCTCAGCCCCCGGAGCTCACACTCGCCCCACTGCTGTGCGCTGAACATTCCTGCCTGTTCCAGCCGGAGCATGAAACAACTGCTCCGGGAAGGCCCGGGCCTGGCAGGGGCTGGCAGGCCTCTCCTGACTTCCGAGCTGCTGTCAGAGGCTGTGACCTCACTTCCTTGGCTGTGCAGGCCCGCGGTGGGGGGGGGGGGGGGGGGCGGTGAACGGGAGGGCCTGGCTGGGGGCATCTCGCTGTTGCTGAGTGGGGGGCTCCTGGGCTCTTGCCATCTCTGCCCCCACACCCCACCCCGGGCCCTTGTTTGAAGCTAAATGCACAGAGGAGATTCCCCACTCCAGGAGAGTTGGGGGGAGTGATGTTCTATTAGTTCCACTGAAAGGGAGCAAAGGAGCTGCTGTTTATTGGGCGCTGACTGTATACAGAAGCCTGTAGGAAGCGCCTTCCAGAGGCTGCCTTGCATGCCCCCGAGGATAACCCTGTGAGATGGACATTGTTACTCCCATCCTACAGATGGGAAGGAGGGACAGTCCAGAAGTTAGGAGACTAGGAAGTGGTGGGACCGAGTTTCCTCCGTGTTCTTTCCACAGCATCACGCGACTCTGGATACGGTCACGTTCTCACATGAATATGCTCCCCAGGAGTTGTTAAATCAATAATTGCAAATTATTATTTTTTTCTGGCACAGAATATTGAATGGAGTATTTATAGCATTAAAAGCCAAGGGCTGGGGCCGGCCTGCCCGGATTCCACTGCTTATGAGCCGGCCACCCACCGAAGCATTGTTTAAAGTCTCTGAACCCAGGTTTCCCTACCTGTAAGGATGAAGAATAGTAATAATAGCACCTTCTCCATCACCTTGTGAAGATGACATGTGATCGTGCATGGGCAGCACTCAGTCCAGGACCCGGCCTAATGTACATGCTTAGTAATTATTACTTGTGATTACACTTGTCACAACCTAGCAAAATGATGGGACAGACCAGGGTACCCTGTGTGGATGGATGATTAGGACTCTGAGCTTCAAAGCTTAGATGATATCCAAAGTCACCCACGGTGCCTCCAATGGCCCCAATTCATGGCCTGCGTCTTCGGAGGGGGCCAACTTCCGCAGGGTCCCCTCTTGCCTTTGGGACCTCCCTTGGAGTTCCGAGCATTTGCTGACACCCCAGGAATGGCACTGGGCTGCGGATAAAGACGAAGAGGGCTGTGTAGGTGGCCAGTGCTTCAGGCTACCAGACGATGCTGGCTGTGTGTACTCCGCTCTGTGCCTCGGGGAGCCACTTGCAGGAGTGGGAAGAGGTGGCTTCTTGGAATAGAAATTACAGAAGGCCCCGTAGGCAAGAAGTGCTTCCCCACCCCTTTGCTCTCAGCCACACGAGACTCCCTCTGCCCTCCAGATAAAGTCCTTAGCATAGCCTCATGTCTTTTTTTTTTTTTTTTTCCAGCTCCTTCCCAATTTGATTCCTTGAAGCATTATGTTGCATCGCTCTAACTTCTTCTCTGGTCATGCCCTAAACACAATCCCACTTGCAAACCGTAAGTCCAGTTCTCCCCCAGGTTAGGCTGGGGGCTCCACACACCCCCAACCTCATTCTCAACTGGAAACGAATGCACATCGGGGCATCTGGACAATTGCCACCTTGGACTTTGGGAACAATAGCAAATCCTCAAGCCAGCAGAGGAACTCAGCTCATTCTGAGTAAAAATAACCTGTCAAATCAATTACAGTGGCAGAACCAATTAGGGTGACCGCAGGGGAATAAATATGCAGTGTTTAACTTAATCATCTTTCTGTTCCAACGGCTCTCCGGCAGGGCTGCATGACTAAAGGCAAAAGACTATTATGTAACTGATATTTTTATTCTTTGCCCCTTCTTTTCCGAGAGAAAAGCCATCAAATCTAGCTTTGCTTCAAAATGGAAAAAAAAAGACAAAGAGAGGGAAAAAAAGATGATTTCTGAACTGGCATGAATGATAAGAAAGTGCAGAGCCTTCTATAGTGAATACCTACATGTCAAACCACTCATTAACTATGTGACCTTGGGCAAGTCACCTCTCATCTGTGACTCCCCATTTGTGAAGGAAGGGATCTGGACTGGTGGTGATTGCCAAGGGCCACCTCAACGGATTCGGGCTTTCTATTACCTTAGGACAACTTGGACTCTAAGGTCCTGCATACTTGCCACAATGGCATGTCACTGATCTTTGAATCTCCCCGTTGCTCCTTGCACGGTGTCTGTGTGCTCAGGTGCTCCATAAATACTCACTAAATGGAATTAATTGACTTGTTCTCTATGTCAGCATTTCCTAGATCTAGAACACTTACTGGGCACTGGAAGGTAAGTAGCCAAGTGGTGGAAAGAAGAATGTCCTCCATTTGAGGGAGGCTAGGTATGTCTCTGAGAGATGCCAGTCTCATGTGATAGGGTTAGATGGATGTCACAGGCAGTAGATACTCAGAAAAGAGGGATATTTCTAACCTTAAGGTGATCACGAAGCTCTTCTAGGAGGAGGTGAAATTTGGGTTGGGCTCTGAGTTCTAAAAGATGAGTTAGATGAAAGATACTCTAGGAGAATCTATAGGAATGGCCTGTGCAGAGATGGGATGGGAGAAAGCCTGACAACAGTGAGGATTTCTATTGGAAAACAAAAGAAATTAAGAACCAGACTATGAAAAACTTTGGAAGCTGGGGTGGGGAGGGTGGGTCAGTGTCCCTGACTCATTGGGAACGGAAAGTAGGATGGAATCTGTAAGAATAGCACCTTCTCCTCTGGCCAGTGGTCGAATTGGCCATCCTGAGTAGTGAGAGATGAACTCTGGTATCAGCCTCTGGGAACGGTCTAGAGATCTGGTATCTGGGGAAAGGGCCAGAGGCTTGTCATTGATTGTGGAAGATGTAATCCTTTTGTTCTGCATATCATACCAAGGCCCTAAATCCACCTATGTCGTGCAACTGTGTACCCACAACATTTCAGGGCTGGAGGAGATTTAAAGGTCAATTATTGCACCAGATTCTGTCAATGTCCACCCTCTATCTCCTCAGCACTCACTCCCACATGGAAGGCTGCTCACTTCCAGGCCTACGGACACGGTAGGCCAGTGTGGGGCAAAGCCCTAAGTGTGCAAGAGCTCCTGGAAACAGCCCTCTGTTAGTGAGGGATCAGGATGTGGTGGGTAAATTGCCAGCTTCCTTAACACTTGGGCAGAAGAACTCTGAGCTGTGCCCTCACTCTGGCTGGACTGACCCCCAGTTGCCCATGTGATGACCTGCTCAACAACACACCTTGCATTGGCTTCCTTCCCTCTCTGCCTCCCTTCCATACCCCTTGACCTGTGCTTCTAGGGATCACCTCCCAAATAAGTGACTTACATTTGAATCTTGGACCCTAGGTCAACCTCTGGGGAAAGGAAACCAAAACAATTCATGAACCTCCTTCATTTATAGCTGGGGAAACTGAAATCAAGAGGAGGTATTTGCTTGTGAGTCAGGATGAAAGCCTAGGCCTGCAAGCCCCCACTCCAGTGCCCTACCCACTAGACCAGACATGTCTTAGAGGAGTCCTCCCTCCCCCCCTACTTCCCCACTGAGGCTCCCCAAAGTCAGAAGTTAGCAGCAGAAATGCTTGTTCTGCTCCTGTTTGAACAGAAAGCCAAAGGCCTCAGCAAGGAGGAAGAGGTGAAGGTCCTGAGGCCCCCAGATGCGGCCCATTATCTTGGAAAGTGTGCTTTTGTCTCTGTGGTAACCAGGGCAGCCACCCCATTTATCTGATTTCACTAAAGCAGCCACATCCTTTGGTTCCCACTGCTGGGGTTTAAATGGCATGTTTGCAAAACGGGGTTATTAGCCCTTTAAAAAAAAGGAGGAGGTGGGTGGTTTTATCCCCCCAGGGAAAGGGACCTAAGGCTTGGGGTCTTTCCATCATCAACATCAAAGGATTGTGATATCCACAGAAATGACTTTAAGGAGGCGAGAGCAATCCCACGTGAAGATAGCAACCAGAAAAAGGAATGTAGATGGATAGAGTGGTGCCTTTTAAAAGCAAGCAAATACATCTTATAATGGTGAAGCTGTTTATTGTCAGTGAAAGGAATCCAAAGGGACTATCACCGAGGAACAAAGACATTTTCTGTCTCTTTAAATAACTCAAGGCAGCTTGACATCTTAGTCAACAGAAGGAACAAAGATATTGTGTGTTCAGGGTAAAGGAAACTCTTTTTCTCTTGAAAAGAAAGCAGATGTTATCACCTAGCTCTGGAGAAGTTTGAGGAATCTAAGCACAATTTGACATTTTTCCAGGTTCAATAAACACAGCTTTGATGTACTAACAACCCTAATGAAGCCGGCCAGTTAAACGAGCCAACCTTTAGGCCACGAATAGATTGTTACGAGAGTTTACCTTTCTGAGTATGGAATATTAAACCGCAGACCCCTCGAACAAATCGTTTTGTTTCTGCCTTACTGTGAAGCATTGGTGATGGGCTAATAGTAAATTCATTCTTTCACTCAGAAAATTCATTATCTGTATCACATGGTTGAAGAAAAAGGATATATGCAGATAATGGATTAAATTGGTCACACCTGGGGGTGCCTGGGTGGCTCAATCAGTTAAGGGTCTGCTTTTGGCTCAGGTCATGATCTTGGGGTCCTGGGATTGAGACCCTATTTGGGCTCCCTGCTCAGTGGAGAGCCTACTTCTCCTTCTCCATCTGCACACCCCATTCCCCACTCATGCTCTCTCTCTCTCTCTCTCTCTCTCTCTCTCTCTCTCTCTCTCTCTCAAATAAATAAATAAATTCCTTGGTCATGCTTGTAATACACAAGGGCAAGAAAATGTCCCTGCTGTAGGCAGGGCAGGGAAGAATCATTGTGGCTGCAGGAGGGAAAGGGAAGATTTCACTGGGATTGAGTATCTTTTTCTCTGGCCCTCATAGGTTTTGAGAAGAACTTGAATAAATTGTTAGGAAGGTAGCCAAGGCCAAAGCCAAGGTAGCTTGGCTGATGTAGGTGGTAGATGACGTGGACTTGTTGGAGACAAAGCTGGAAAGGTAGCCCAGGTCCCATTTGGAGGACCTGAAAGGTATGCAAAGAAGTCTAAGCTTTTTCCTAAAGGCAATAGGGAGCCAGTGAATGCTCAGGATCATGTTGGGGAAGAAAACTGAGCTCAAGATGGTTGTCTACTTACTCCAAAGAGCAAGGTCTCTGGTAAGGTGTTGCTATGATGAGTTGGCTCTAAAGTCCATTCACACATACGGCTAATTTAAAGATGTCAAATTACAAAGTGGAAGAGAAATTGCTCAACTGGGACAGACAGCAAGGACACACTCTCCTTGCTGGGAACCAAGCCCCACATGGTATCCCGGTCTGGTGCATACCACAAGATCATTTGAGCTGGTGTGAAGATTCTGCTGGGTCTTCATGATAAATCCTTAGACACTTAACATTTATATAGTGGTCCATTAAGCTTCCACTTCAAGTTGGACCTCAGCCTGTCCCTTGATTATGTTTTTTCCAGCCACCCTCCAATATCTATCAGAGAGAGTAAAATACTCTTCTATTTCTGAATGATTTGGGATTTTCCCCCCTTCTACTCCTCGGAGACCAGACTTTGGAAACGTGTGTGTTTCGGTCAATACTCTATTAAGCAGAAAGCTCAAGGAGTGGGGAGTGGGGGATGCAGGGTAATGACATTTTCTGGGTAAGGGAGGGGTCTGCTGATAAAACTCAATTTGTTTCCGTCCACTTTGTGGCTGCTAGTTATTAAAAAAAATGTCTGCATCCACTTTTTCTCCCCTCTTTTTGTGATTAAGTGGATCCTTGCTGAAGAGGGTTCTTGTGGGCCACAGAGGAGTAGTGTGGTCATCAATAAGATGGCTAGAGAAGGAGATGGAAAGGAGGGCATGGGCCAACCACCTCCAACCACAGGGCTGCAGGGCAGCATGGGAACAGAAGGCTAGCCGCCACCACACCCCTCATTCCCTGTTCCCTCTCTAGCAGCCTTCTCCCATCACACAACCCAGTAAAGGAAGCGGCGTCAGAACCATGGCACAATCTTTTTTTTTTTCTTTTTTGCACACTGTTTATCTGATTTTCACAGGGGATACACACATGTTGGGAGAAATACTGTGAAGGGGATTCATTTTAAATGGCATCTTCCAGGGGAGCCCTAGGGGCCTCACCCCCATCCCTCACCACCATCTCGGATCAGATAGTGTATCAGCAAGAATGTCAGACCCATAAGCCGGAAGAGTTCACTTCTTGTCCCAGCTCTGCTCTTCATTACCTGTGTGGCCTTGGGCAAGTGGCTTCTCCTCTCTGGCTTCATTATCTGCTTCTATAGAGTCAGGCGGCTGGGCTAGGTTCTGCAGGGTCCCTTCCCTGCGGCTGTAAAATTGGAATAATAATGCCTTTCCTGTTCATCTCAATGAGGCATGGGGAGACCAAAATTTTAAAAATGATTGAAAATGCTTGGTAAGCTTAAAGCCCTATGTGATTGGGAGAGGCTCCCCGCAGCAAGTCAGGAACTTCTTGATGCAAACCAGGTGTTGGCCGATCAGATTTGAGGGCAGGGCCCTCAAATGGCCTTGGGTGGGGAGAAGGAAGAAAGGTGGGCAGCCTGGCCTCCCCATGTGTCCCTTCGGGCAAGACCCCCTTGCACCCACAGTCCCCATGCCCAATAGGACTCACCCCCCTCCCTGACCCTTTGCCCCGCTCAGGCCCTGTTATACTGTGAGCACTTCCCCTGCTCCTGTGATTCGTCTGCCTGGTTTCTTCGGCCATCCCTGAACCTGTCGGGATAAGAAACTGAGCCACCTCCAGGGAGAGGTTCGGTACTGGGCCCCAGGTCCTCTGGCAGGACAGAGCCCTAACAGGATGCTGGGCTGTAGTGTTGTAGGCAAAGCACAGACTCTGAAGGCAGAGGGTTCTGATTGCTGCTGAGCCAACTCCCTGACCAGCTGTGTGACCAAGGGTAAACTAATTAACTTCTCTGGGCCTCATTTTCAGACAAGTCTAGGAGGCCTTCTGCATGCTTCTCAGGAGATCCGGCTGAGTTGTTGCCCCCTTTGCCCACAGCAGTGAACTTAACAACACCCCCTTACGCGGGACAATGCCCGACACAACTGTCAGAAGTGGCTGAAGCTGTGAAGTGCACTGTTTTACAGACAGCTTCCATCACAAGCTCTGGAGACCCCTTCTCTCCCACCCCACCCACCACTAGCAAACCCTGTCTGTAGAACTGGGGCCTCACTGAAGTCCACCCTGGTACCATACGGCTCCTCTTCACTCCCCCAGGCTTTGATCTTGAGGCTCATCTGTTCTCCCAAGGGGCTTGGGGCACATCCACAACTCCGGGACCTTAGCCCTCCTCAGAGGTACAGGGAAGTTTTCGGGAAGTGCAACTTGGAGGGAGCTTTACTTTGGCCAAGAGGGTTGTGGTCTAGTCCCTTGAGCTTGGGGTTTAACTGAATCTTAAGACACATTTGGCAAAATCTCTCCTCTGTGTCCCCAGCGGCAGGACAATGGTGGCCATTTATAAATTTGCACATGGAATGAGAACATCTGGTTCAAATCACACACACACACACACACACACACACACACACACACACACACATACACGCACGCACACACCAACGGGAATACATTACAACAGGGACAATCACTAAAACTGAATGCATGCCCCCGTCTCTCAATTCAGGGACCATGGGAAACAATAAATAACACACAGTCTCTATCCTGGAGGAAGGAATCATCGTAGAGATCATCTTATCTACACCTCCCACTTTCAAGTTAGGAAATCAGAGATGGCAAGTAACTGGTCTAAGGTCACTGGGCAAGTGAGAGACAGCAGCAAGAGCAGAAGCAGGGTGTCCCAGCGTCTATGCTAATGCCTTCCCCAGCTCTGCATGCAAGTACTACTCCTCCCAGGGGAGAAGAAAACAGGCCCTCTGCCGTGTTGAGTCTTGAGGAGACAAAGACACCTTCTCCCACCAAGACGACAGAGAGTTCAGGGCCCCGGCCAGCAGATGGACTTCTATTCCATGCACAAGGGTCATCCTTGCAACCAGTCCTGATGCTGCAGCAGAGAGCCCCTCCACCCCCCAGTCATTAAATCGACAGGGCTCCTCCATGACCAGCCAGGCAGGGCCACAAAGCCCAGGGTGCTCCAGGCCTGGCGCAGGTGGGCACAGGTGGGCACAGAGGTGCAGCACCAGGTAGGGGCTGGGGGTGGGGAGGCAGTGTGCACAGGAGGTAGCAGGCCGATGGTTGTGCCACCACCCAGGCTGCCTCTCCCTTGAGTGCGTGCTTCTGCAGAAAACCTTTCTCACTCTGTTTAGTTCCTACTTCTGGATTACTCTGGTTCTCCCTCTTTCCAGGGTCCCTCCATTTGAGTTCTGCTGCCCAAGGTCCCCATGTGGATTTTCCCCTGAGAGAGGACTGGGCTGAGGTATGGACACCGCTGCCCCAACCTGCCTTTCTTCTTTATTGGGGATCAGTTTTCTCTCGCCCCAGAGAAAGATAAATACCCCTTCCCTGTCTTCCCAGAAGACTGCCCACCCCTTCCCCTGTGACCTTAGCACACCCTTTGGCTAGTAGAGCCAAGTTGATTGGATATGGGGTGTGAGGGCTACAGAGGGATCAGGGGTAGGTAATACCTGCACATTTTACCTGACTGCCTAGAAGGACTAATTTGCCATTCACTGAAATGGGGAAGAGTTGGGTGACCCAGGTTGGGGCAGTGAAGATGTAGGCATCTTCATGTTAAGCATATTTTGTTCCTGGGCCCTGCCAGACATCCAGCTGGGAATTCTTAGAAGGCAGTTGGATACATGAACTTGGGGCTCAAAAGGGTGATCTGCTTGCAGTGAGAAATTTGGGAGAAATAGATGATATATAAAGCCACAGGACCTAGGTGTGCGTGTTATCACTTTACCCCTCTTTTCTGAAGTGGGGTAAAACACAAGAGCCTTCCTCACAGGGCTGTTGTGGGGATGAAATGTGATGCTGAGTGTTGGGTGCCTAGCATGGTATTTCGGTGATATCTCACTATTACAGATGGTTCGAGGAGGTTAGGAAGGAAAGGTGACTATGGGCAGCAGCAGAGCCTTGAGAAGGGGAGACTGCAGATAGATCATTAATGGTAGAGCCTAACCGCCCCCTTGAGGAGTGGGGTCATCCTCTCTGCAGAGATCAGATCCCAGGGTGCCCTCTGGACCTTGATCCTTTAATCCAGGCTGTCTTACCAATGAGGACTCCATTCAGCCCATTCAGGGGGGTCTGGACACCCTCTCAAGACAAAACCCAGACCCTGCTTGCTCGTGTTCACCTTGCTCCAGCTACATCTTGGTAGTTCCCTTGCTCCTGACTGCCAGGAGCTTTCTATTTCCCTGCCTGGCATGCTCCCACTGGATGTGGCCACAGATCTGGTACCTTCCACCCCTGCACCCCCCCCCCCATTCTATCCCCACAGAAGTCCTACGAGGAAGGTTCTCTATACCCCACTTCAGAAGGAAGGTGAAGGGACAAACACCACTCACTCCCTAAGTCATCTCATCCAGTCCCAAATATGGCCTCATATCATCTATATGGCCTCAAATATCATCTACACCAAGGGCTCCCCAATTTCTCTGCTCAACCCGACCTCTCTCCTGAACTCCAAACTCTTATATCTAACTGCTCTCATGGTTCTACAGAGTATCTAGAGGGATCAGAGAGCCAGGAAGAGATCTGCTAACCTCATTTGTCTCCCCTCAAGGGGTCATTTTTTTTTTTCCTCCATAGAATGTGAGAGCTGGAAAGGAGCCCAGCGGCCATCTGGTCAATCTCTTCCATTTTTATAGATGAGGAAACTGAGTCCCAAGAGAGGAAGTGACTTGCCTAAGGTCACATTCAGGATCAAGCATCAGGGCTCCATGTGCTGCCCAGAATGTGGGGAGAGCAGTGTTCAGCCCAAACACCCAATATGACCCCATCATCTTCTGTTTGAAATCTTTCAGTGGCTTCCTATTGCTTTGTCACAGTAAAGTCGAAATTCCTTAGAAGGACAGAGAAGTCCCTGCTACCTCGGCCAGCTGCACCTCCTACACTCCAGGGGTCCACCCATACCAAATCACTAGCGTGTCCCTGGAAAGGCCCTAGTGTCCCTCGACACCTGCAGACCTTTACACAGACTCATCTTTGCCTAAATACTTTCCCATCTTCTTTACTTGGGCAGCCTTTACTCAATCTTTGTTTCAGCTTAGATGTTCCATCCTTCAAAAAAACCTCTAAAAGCTTCCCCTCAGTCTGGCGCAGGTCGCCTCTCAGTCCCCACAGCGCCTTGTCACCCACATGGCGTTGTATTTGTCTGGTCTTTAGCTTCTCTACATCTCTAGAGATTCTAAAGTTCATGCCTTAAAGTGTAAGGGGAGTGATGGGGTAAATCACGACTGGTGTTGTTTTAGAATTAAACCAGTAAAGGCAATGTCAGCTCCAGAGAGGACTGGGGAGCAATCAAGGTTCAGAATCAAGCACGCCCAGGCTCACATCCCAGCTCGGCCGGTCCTTAGTTGTGGGATCCATGATTCCTTACTTGTAAAATGAGGCAGTAATCATTAGTCAGGGCCAGTCCTGGAACGGCGCTAGTAGCAGGATGAACGTAATGTGGAACCCAGTTGAGCGCTCACCAGAAAAGAAAGAAGCAGTAGCAAGTGGGAAGACCAGGCTTTGTTTGCAAAGGGTAGGGGTTACCAAGCCTTTCTTCAAAGTGCCTTTCCCCTTCTGTGTTCTAGACTCTCTGCATCTTTGGTCTTCTGTCTCTATGTCAATCTCTCTAAACCCCTGCTCAACTCTTAGCTTTTGGCTACTAGAATATTCCCTGACCTCCTCTCCTACCTTGCCCTGCCATAAAGATTGGCAGGGGGTCATCCAGCTGGGTGGGGCTGTGGCTCTTAGGGGAGGAGCCTTGTGACTGGAGGGAGGCCCCATGAGAGACATCCTGGGGATTGTCCCACCCTTTGCCTGTCTCTGTGCCTGGTGGCCTTGTCACATGCCTGCTGGCTGTGCCTCCAGACCCAGACCCTGGGTTCCTCCTGACCCTAACCTGGCATCTTCTGAGTGGAAACACTGGCCATCTCTCACGGAGCCTTGGCCTCCCAGGCAGTAGACTCAAGTCCAGACTGCATTTTTGTCTCTCTAGTCTTAACTGGGAGGTGACTGCCCACCAGGTCGCCTATCTCACCACTGGCCCAAGCCAGGGCAGGCCCTCCACCACCAGTCCTCAGGGCTCAGTACAGCCTCACCTCTTCTGTGAAAGCTTCTCCATACTCTGAGTCTTCACTCAACCCCCTTCTTTGAACTCTTAAAAAGCCCTTTTCTGTCCTAGGTATAATTTGCACTCATCATCTTAGTCCTGAGTTATATGCTTCACAAATCAATCATTTTTTTTTTTTGCATAATATGGTAAAAAAAAGAAGGTTTTCTTTATAGTCAACAAATCCCAGGTCTGCTGAGGGACTAAGGCAAATGACTTCACCTTTTTGGGCCTCAGTTTGTGCAATCTGTAGAATGGGATAATAGTTAACTTTTCTGATGGGGCTAGCTGTAAGGATTAGATGGATTATCACATCAAGTGCCTAGCCGAGAGCCTGCCATATGCTAAGGTGATCGATAAATGGCAGTATCTATTGTGTGGGGAGGCAGATATTTAGACAGCTGGCTTCAAGTGTGCTCCACCACTTTCCAGCTTTGGGATCTTAGTCAAACTTCTTAAACTTTATAAGCTTCGATTTCCCTACCTGTGAAATTGGTCCCTCATTTGTGACCAACAGTGTCTAGTTTTAAAGGTAAAGACACCAAAGCACCAATGGGTTGAGAGACTCGCCCCAGATTTCACAGCCAGCAGGTGTCAAGTACAGTGTACAAAGGCTCTAGAGCCTGCTTGCTTGACCAATACCACAAAATGGTGCAAGTAACAGACAGAGGCCCCAGAATGAGGAAGTGGAGAGGAAGGAGCTGTCATTTCTGCTGGGGGAGCCTGGGGGGATGGAAAAGCTTTAAATAGAAAGTGAAAATTGCTCTGGTCCTGGAGAGATGATGTGTGTGGCTAAGCTGAGAATGAGGTTAGAAAGTCATCCCAGATGGTTGCACAACGGTGTGAATGCACTTAATGCCATAGAACTGTACACTTCAAAGTGGCTGACATGGTAATTCATTGAGTAATTGAAAAGAAAAATTTAACTTATATTAAAAATAATTGACTATGGTGATATACATTTTCTGTGAACATGCAAGAAATGCAGATCATCAAGAAAAAAAATAAGTGGGGGCACCTGGGTGGCTCAGTGGTTGAGCGTCTGCCTTTGGCTCAGGTCGTGATCCCAGGGTCCTGGGATCAAGTCCTGCATCGGGATCCCCACAGGGAGCCTGCTTCTCCCTCTGCCTATGTCTCTGCTTCTCTCTGTGTGTCTCTTCTGAGTAAATAGATAAAATCTTAAAACAGAGGCAAACAAACAAAAAAAAAAAGAGGGATAGAGTGGGAATAAAACCTGGATTGGCTGGGACCCTTGGGTGGCTTGGTGGCTTAGCGTCTGCCTTTGGCTCAGGACATAATCCTGGGGTCCTGGGATCCCATCCTGCATTGGGCTCCCTGCAGGGAGCCTGCTTCTCCCTCTGCCTGTGTCTCTGCCTCTCTCATGAATAAAAAAATAAAATCTTAAAAAAATAAAACAAAAAACACCTGGATTGGTTACTTGGAACTTGAAACTAGAGGGCCTGAAAGGAAAACCATTAATTATGCCAGAAAATATGGGCTAAAGGGAAATACCCTATCTTTTTTTTTTTTTTTAAGATTATTTATTTACTAATAAGGGCTGAGGTTCCTGGTAGCCAAGACAAAAAGAGAAACGCATAAAGGCCAAGAGCTTCACGTCTTACAAAGGACTGAAGCCGCACATGCTTTGGAGCCCAGCTCCCCAGTTTGAGTCCTGGCTCTGCCCTCTATTGCTTCTGTTGCTTTGGCAAATTAGTTAACCTCTTCGTGATTCGGTTCCTCTGTTCCTAAAACAGGAGAAATAACAGTGCCTACTTCATACGGTTGTTAGGAGAATTAAATGAGCTCATGCATGTAAAGCCCTTAAATCAGAGCCTGACACCTTGTGAACTCCCAATAAAACTTAGAAATCGTTGTTATCAACACGTTTTCCTGGCCGAATTTTAAGATGACTTTATCTTGAGGTTTCCTGAGGCAAAGAGCTCGGCGGAGCAACATAAGAGATAGTATTCTCAATAAAAATGTGACAGTACCCATGGCTGTTCTCAGTAAGCAAGCCTGCGTCTGACGTCTCCTGGAAGGAAGCCAAGGGCAAGCAAAGGGCTCTAAGAGAGAGCCAGTGCTCCCATCCCATCCGGGCCCAGACGCCCCCACTGCCTGACATGCTCCAGGAAAGCCGCTGGGAAATGCAGAGAACATTTGCACCCCCTTCCTGCTTGCCCTCTCTCTCCCTGTTCCACTCATCCTCTCGGCCTGGCTTTCTGCCCCAGTTGTTTCCTGTTTCCTGAGCATTTATCTCCTGCAAATTCATGCTTTTCTCTTGTATCATCCCCCTGCCGGCAATACTTCTTCCTTCCAGAATCCTCCTGGCAAACTCCTACATGCCCTCCAAAACTCACTTCCCTTCTCTGGCATTCCCTGACTCTCCAAGCTCTCCTCTGCTCCTGGAGGACGCTGCACCGCCCTCTCTTCTGTGCTGAGTGACGGTGATGATGGTGATAAAGATGGTGATGAAGGTGGCCGTGGTTACGATGATGCTGGCAGCTTACCATACTGACCTCTTCTAATGCGCTCAGCGCTATGCTAAGGGCTTTGCCAGTGTTGCTTCCATCGGTTTTTCCAACTACCCTATAAGGAAGTTGCTGTTTGCACCCCCATGTTATAGAAAAGGAAACTGAAGCAGACAATGGCTACGTAAGTTGCTCGAGCCGCACACCTAGCAGCCGAAGAGCTGGGAATCCTACACAGGGCATCTGTTTTCAGAACCAGCACCCACAACCATTATGACAAACTGCTTCCCTGTAGTATTATTTCCATTTTCCTTGTGATGATCATTATTCATTGACGATGGGTCCGTTTCCTTTGTGCTTGGGTCCTCAAGGCCTGGCGCCACAACTAACACCCAGTGAGCATTGAAGAGGTATCTTCTATGGTCCAGGCTAGTAGTTCCCTTCTTTGAAAAGAGTCAACCCTCATTTCCAAGACTTCTTCCTCCCTACTGGACCTCCCAACCACCCCACCCAGTCCTCTTCGGGCTTTATGCTTCTCCAGGAGCACTCCCGGTCCTGTGGTGTACACACATGCATACACACACGCTGAGAATGCTTCCAGAGCGCCCACCAGCAGCCGCCATAGGGTGAAGCCCTACTATGTGCCAATCAGCATGCTGGCGACTTCAATACCTCATCCCATTCAACCCGCACACAGTTTAATGAGGTGGGCGTAGCCAACCCCACTTCACAGATGAGGAAGCCAAGGCTCAGAGCTGGTAAGGGACCATGCTGGGGTTTGGTGCCAACACTCTCTGGCTTACAAGCCATTCATTCCTCCTTCCATGTTTCCTTATAGCGTATCCTGCATCTCTGGATTTCCCACTCCCAAGTCCTTAGCACAGACCTTGGCACACAGTAGGCCTGCACTAAATATTTGCTGAATTGAAATGAAATGAATTAGGGTGTGGGTGGTCCAAGAAAAATGTGCCACGACTCAGGCATTTCAAGTGAAATGCATAGTTTCCAAACCCGGGCCTGGAGGAGCCCGCTAGTTTTGGATGGCCTTGCACAAATGTTGTGTGGGCTTCCTTTTTGCTACTAAATGTCACTGCATTAGTTTCCTAGTTTCATTCTCCTGCCTGGGCTGGGGAGGATTATGCAACCAGAGCCTAGGAATGAGTCATCCTTGGCTCAGCTGCCAAACTGTCCACAATTGCCATGATATGGTACAGTCTTTCTTTTTTTTTTTTTTTTCCAGGCTATTTGTGGGTGGTTTTGTTTAACTTTTACAGTCTTTCTTTCTTTCCTTCTAATTTTGCTTCTCCCTGTCTTTTTATTTGAAGAGATGGGCTAGAGATATGGAAGGACTTTAAAACTTTGGCCACTCTGTTTCTGCAAGTCAGTCTATACTCTATGAAAGCCATACACGGGGGCACCTGGGTGGCTCAGTGGTTGAGCATCTGCCTTGGGCTCAGGTCATGATCCCAGGGTCTTGGGATCAAGTAGCATCAGGCTCTCCACAGGGAAGCCTGCTTTTCCCTCTGCCTATGTCTCTGCCTCTCTCTCTCTGTGTCTCTGATGAATAAATACATAAAAATAAAAAAAAATCCATACAGCGAAGAAAATCCTTCTGGTGATGATATCATGAGGAGCTGACCTGCAAAGGAAGGTGGATGGATCTCTTTGGGCACATGGGGTTTCCCTCCACTGGACCAGGTGCTGTCGCCCGCCCCCCCCCATCCTACCCACAGCCTGCTGGTACACTAGCAGAATTGGCCTTCAGCACCCCATACTATGGCTGTGCCCTTCACGCTCCTTACACGGGCCTGTTCCTGGATCTGTCGCGGCTGGCTGTTTACTTACAGCAGGACCCAGCGGCCTTGAGCCAGGGCAGCTCTGGGGCCGGCCCCCAGCCCTTGCAGGAGGAGAAGGCTGACCCTACAGGGGCAGCAGCTCTGAACCATCCAGGAGGGCAAGGCCCAGTGCTCAAGGTGACTGATAGGTATGTGGCACTTTTGGCGTGCCAGGTGCAGTGCCGGACAGCCAGGCAAAAAGGGTGAGCTGATGTCCAGCTGTCTAAGTGCTTCCTTTATACAGGCCAACCACTCTGTGATCAAGGCAAGTTTGGACTTGTAGGTGAAGCAGCAGATCCACATGTGAGGGGTGGGAAAGACGGAACAGGAGCCGGAATTGGTACCTTTCTAGATGAATAACAGCTACCAGCAACACTCAATCCAGCATGCAAATGGGGGACCGGCAGTCCCTGGGGACCCAGGTTCAGGAAGAATCATCAGGAGCTTTTTAATAAGTTACTATACCACTTGCCATATATGCAAGACTTGATCATTTCCAGGGTGCTTTCTTTTTATTTTTTTAAATATTTTATTTATTTGACAGAGAGAGAGAGAGAGAGAGCACAAGCAGGGGGAGGGGTGGAGGGAGAGGGAGAGGCAGGCTCGCTGCTGAGCAGGGAGGGAGCCCCATGCCAAGCTCTATCCCAGGACCCTGGGATCATGACCTGAGCTGAAGGCAGATGCTCACCCACTGAGCCCAGAGTGCTCTCTGTACATGATCTCCAGTGCTGCTGTAGAACAGGTGCCTGGCAAGCCGAGGCAAAACGAGACCTCCTGTCACTGCCCTGTTCCAGCGCTGGTTTTCCAAACACCCCAGGCTCATTCCCACCTCAGGGCCTTTGCACTGGCTGTCCAGCTTTGGCTTTGCTGGAGCGCTCTTTCACTCCTTCCCCAGGTATCTCTCCACAGCACCCCCTCACCTCTCAGGTTTTTGTACAGATATTAGCATTTCAGTGAGGCCTTCCAAGAATTCCCTAAAACTGCATCAGCTCTTCCCCACACACACTGCCTCCCCTCTCCACTAAAATAGTAGCTCCAGGAGGGCAGGACTTTCTCTGTTTCATTCTCTGCTATAACCCCAGTGCTCAGAATAATGCCTGGGGCACATATTAGATGGTCAATAAATATTCCCTGAATGAATAAAGAGGTCTTTAGTACTGCAATCCTAGAGCCAAAGAGCCAGGCTCAGTTTTAGTATCCTGACCCCACTAAGGCCAAGGCCTGGGGCTCTTTGAAGCTGTGGTCTCCAGAAAAAGCTAAATCCTCTTCCCTCTCTCAGCTCTTCTGAAACCCCAGTTTGATAACACAGAGCATCAGTTTATCATGTAGTGGATGACTGCATCTTGAACATCATGCTAATGGCTTGCTAGTGAGAAAATGGTCACTTAGCCTGTCATCAGAATCAAATGGGGTGAGAGAAGCTTCTTCAAATGCCCAATTTCTCCTAAAGAGAACAGTCACTTTGCAAGAACTAGGCCATCCTGTTATGACCAGCAGGGGTGGCAAGGCCAGGCCCCCTCCTGTGCGTCTGTAGACTGAATGGAGGAACAGGTTTGGAGTAGAACTACTACGTCTTGCTCCTTAGACTTGACTGCCAAGCGCTCTGGAGCTGCAGCCGCCTCGGAGGATGCCGGTTGACCCCTCCGACCGCAAATCCCAGGAGTGAGTTCCTCGGGGATCCTTTATAAAGCTGATTGTTCCCTAAGTGATAGCGCTTTTTAATATCTTCTTTTTGAAGACACTTTTTTTTTTCCTTAAAAGGAAAGGCTAGCTAATTCTCCCATGAAAGGGTTGTTTCCCTTTGATACCAATGACTCCATGATATTATAGGGGATTATATTTTGATGACCAATATACTTTACCACAGTGTTTTTTTCTAGATAGAAAAGATAAGCTGGATATATTTATAATTCCTAAGTTTTAAAATGCACCCCCCCCCCCTGCTGTTTTTATTCTCACAGATTTCCACTGCTGCTACCTTTGTTAGGTGTTTGGAGGAGTCCAGGTATAAGTCAGGTATACCTGAAAACTAGAAAAATAGAAATGTTCCTCTCCCCAATGTTTACTGTGCCCTTGCCGAACAGAAAGCCAACTGAGGCCCCTCCGGCAGCCAACATCAATACTGGGGTGAGCTGAGGCCAGAGTGCCAGCCAGAGAGCGGGCAGGGAGCCCAGACTTGGTCCGCCAGCAAAAGCTGAGTTGGACTAGCTTGGGACTCTGCCAGGAAGGGGGCCACCCACTTCAGGATCTGAGTCTGGAGAGGCTGACGAGGAAGCAAGCCCAGGAAAGTGAGCCACTAAATCCATCCAGGTGGAAGGCCCAAGCTCCTTGCCCCTGTGGGTGTCAGAGGCACAGCTCAGCAACCTTAGAATCAGCAAGCAGAACACAGTGGGGCGCTGTGCATCTCTCAGAGGCCCAGCCCCCGTGATGACATGGAGCCCCCTGATTCTTCACACCACTTGTGAAGGCAAGACGTAAATGTTATTACTGTATATCTGAATGGGTTGGTAGCCATGCCACCTTGCAAAGCAGCACCTGTCAGGAATAATAATACTTCGTGGAATGCTTTGTTGTGTAATGAGCATCGTTCCAAGTGCTTTAAGTACCTTAGATCACTTGTCCTTTAAAGAAAACCATACCTATTTTAAAGCTGAGAAAACTGAGACAGATGGCAAGTGGGTCAGTTGCTCCCGGTGGAGCTGGGCTATGAAGCCAAACACTCTGACTTTATAGTAAGGATTCTCTACCTTGGCCCTTTTGACTTGGCGGGACAAATAAGGCAGACAGTTCTTGGTTGAGGAAGCTAAACTGTGTGCAATATAGAATGCTCAGCAGCATCCCTGACCCCTGCTCACTAGATGCCAGTGGCACACCCCACCCCACCCCGGGTGTGATGATTCACAGTGTCTTCAGGCATGGCCAATGATCTCCCTTCTCACTGGGAACCGCTGCCTTGCAACCGGAGTCATTCACCGCTAAGCCGTGCCTCAAGAGCCAAGCTGGAGTGCCGGATGGGGTGTGTTATGTGTGATGCATCTAGGAGAGAGACTCAGGGGGGCTGCGCACATCACATCTCCCAAGGGGATCCTCACAAGGGTCCTTGGCTTTTAGTTTTAAAAATCATCTCAAATCAGTTGGGCCCATGGAAACAAACGCATCCCAATACAGCCAACTCTTGCTCCTGTAATATGGGGCAGGGGTAGCGATGGGTTATCTGGTTGGCTGACCACACGGGACATTCCCCTGGACAGGTGACTGATGCATAGAGCAGTGAGAGAGTGCAGAGGGGGGTCAGATTCCTCTGCTGCATTCTGGTCTTGAGTCCTGGGTTCTTCCCTAGTGTTTCTCTGTGAAATCTAGCATGAGGGTCTTGCCTTTTTCTGCCTTGTGAGGTAGGTGACTCTGGCAATGGCTTTGGCCCAAGGCAGGGCAGGACTATTTGTCCCTACTTCTATCATGTTCTTCCTACCGCATACTACCCTGTGAATGTGGGATGTGTCCCCCCCAATGGGCCTCCCCTCCCTGAGAAGGAATCCATTCTCTCAAACTCCCATTTTACTGTTTGAAGACTGAGGCTGAGTGGCAGGTGGTAAGTTTTCCAGAAGCACACAGATCATTAGTAATTGAAGAAGGACAAAACCCCGGGTCTCCGGATCACCCCCTTCCACCTCTTATTGGTTGGTTCTTCTCGGAATATTGAAGAAAAGCCCAGAAGCTGAACGTTAAGGGGACTTCAAGACACACATGTTTACCGAGGTCCTACTGCATGCGGAGCCCCAAGAGTCATGCTGGGACATGTAATTCCCAAATTCTGACCTTAAGATTATAGACTGGGGAGGGGGAGGAGCCAGAAGCTAAGCAATTATCCACAGATGAAATGAGAGGAGAAGGAAGGAGGGAGGTACCATGAGGCATGGGCAAAAAAGGTTCCCATTCAGAGTCCAAGGAGCTCTCTGAATCTGCACCTGGATTCTATGCTTTGCAACACAGGTAGAAGGACAGGGTCCGGGGACAGGCGATGGCCCCATTTGAGGCCAGCGATTTGAAAGGCGCACGGGCTGTCCAGGGGCGAGCCAGCTGGCTAGGCCAGCAGCTCTGGCTGAACTCTGAACTGGAGATGGAGACTGGTGGCTCGGCTGTCAAGGTGAAAGGACAGGGCTGGAGTTGTGGGATCCAGGGAGGGGACGCAGGGAGGGGTGTGCAGAGCGGCGAGCAGCCCCAGAAGGGGGAAGCTGCAGGGTGGCTGAGAAGGAGCAGCTGGAGAGGAAGGAGGAAAGCCAGTGTGTCCTGCCAGAAAGGCGGGTGACATGAGGACAGGGGAGGACCACCAGCCGTTAGGAACAAGGGGGCACTCAGGGCCCCTATGGAGAGCAAGTCTCGGTGGGTGCTGGGCAGAGAGGTGAGTGGAAGGTGAGTCCAGACTCCACCTTTGAGAAGCTTCACCGGGAAAGAGAGGAGACAGGGCTGGAGCTTGGGGGAGAGGCACATTTTCACTTTCAAATAAATCCCTGGCATTTTGGCCAGCAGAGGAACTGGGAGATGGGGGAAGTCCCACGATATTTCCCCACCAAGCTGCCAAGTTACCCAAGTGTGGGTAACTGCTCTTCCTCTGCTACCACGGCTGCCACCGCTGCACACCTCTCACCGGGCTTGCTGTCGTTGCCCAGGGGAGCAACAGGCCACCAGTGAAAGATGCCCTGGGCTCTCAGGTGCTGGAGGGGGTTCAGGTTCAAAGCGTGTGGACTCCTCTTCCAAAGCATCTCAGATCTTCCCGGTGAAGAACCCCTCACTGGCACACAGGAAGGAGGTCATATCCCAGGGCTCAGGGGTCGAAGTGGAGCGCGGAGCAGTCACCACAAGCCCAGTGTTCCTCTGAGGCCTTGTGTTTCAGCTTCAAGATTCATGCACTTTTGCCCGCTACTCTGTGATGCGCATGTGTGTTCTGGGCTTTCAAACTGACATTCCAAATCACTTCCCTTCACGTAAAACTGATGCTTAAGGAAGATGTGCCTGGCTTGTCCCAGGGCACTCCAGCCAGAGCAGGGGTCTGACCTCTTGCCTCTACCCAGCCCCTACACCTGCACCCAGGTGCGCGCGCGCGCACACACACACACACACACACACACACACATGCGCGCGCACACAGATTTTATAGTTGAGGAGGAGACTGAGGCTCAGAGAGGGGAGGTCATAGGCCCAAGGTCACACAAAGTGCAAAAACTAGAATCCAGGTCTATTGATTCCCTATCCAGTGCTCCTTTTACTCGGCTTTATTGCCAAGGGAATTGACGGTGCCACACCTTTATTGGGGGACCTTGGATTCTACATTTGATTTTGGCAGAGGAAATGAAAAATGGATAGCAGGAAGTTTCAGGTAGAAAATAGTAATTTAATGAGCTGAGCCCCATAACAAGGTTCTGCTGCTTTTAAGACTGGACACTATGGTTAGAATTAACAGCCACATTCCAGGGAGGGTTTAGCAGACTTTAAGAAGGGCTTTCAGCTCCAAATCATCTTCTCTACCTCTGGCATTAAAAAATGTGAAAGCCGCCTTTCAGGTAAGCATTGCCCTTGCCCCCTAGGTCATTACCATGGGCTGAATAGGTGCCCCCCAAATTCATATGTTTAAGTACTGACCCTCTGTACCTCAGAATGGGACCTTATTTGGAGATGAGGTCTTGGCAGATGTAACCAAGCTAAAATGAGGTCATGTGATACGGGTGGGGGTGCGGGAGGTGTTGCTAATCCAGTATGACTAGTGTCCTGTTAGGAAGAGATTTGGACACAGAGATACACAAGGAGGAAGAGCAGGTGAAGAAATACAGGGAGGAGGTGGCCATCTACAAGCCAAGCAGGGAGACCTGGCACAGATCCTTCCTTCCCAGCCCTTAGGACACCTTGACCTCTGACTTCCAGCCTCTAGAACTGCAGGACAGTACATTTCTGTTGTTTAAGCCACTGGAAAACTAATACAACTGGCCAGATCCCTTTAGCAGAAACGTGTAATCTCTTAGCAAGGGGAGCTCCTGTTTTTGAGCTCAACTTTTTGCTAGATGCCTCACACATGGCATCTCATTTCCTCTTCACTGGAGAGATAATAACAAAAATTATGGCTCATCTTTATGGAGCATTTGCTATGTCTCGGGTGGTTTTTAATGCTCCACATTTAATACCCCTACCAGGAGGTCTCAGGTATTACTGTTTCCATTTTATAGACTAGAACATTGAGTCCCAGTGAGGTCAAGTGCCTAGCCCGGGGCACTCAGCTAACAGTAAGTGGGTGATCAGAATGAGAATCCACTTTCCACCCACCTTTCCCTATACTTTCAAGGTGAATGAGCTTCCCCGGGGCTCTCCTCCCGGAGTGGATAGAGGGGAATGGCTCCCCTCCCCACACCTGCCCTGCCAAGGGGTGCAGCTGGTTAATGCAGGAGGAAAGAGGGGGACCCCTACGTGGTGCCTGAAACCCTGCACCTCTGACCTCCCAGCAGCCCAGCAGCCGTCCCTCATCCCCCCCTGCAGGTCGGCTGGGCTTGGCCGCAGTCAGGGCTGACGTCAGCCAGCTGGAAATTCCTCTGCCCCACGATCAAGGCTTGCAGAACAAAAGCTCCCACCGCAGGAAAAAACTTCCTGCTCAGCCCCTAGCGAGAGGCTCAGGTTTCAACCACACAGCCGGTGAAGTCATCGGTCCTGGGCCAGCGGCAGAGGGGCTCCCAAGGGCCTGGAGCAGCTGGGCGGAAGGCCTCGGCTCTCCTCCCCTCCAGGCCGCAGGGCCCGGCTCCCCGGCCGAGATTCCCCTGCGGCCCGCGGGGAAGGCTGCTGCCCAGCCTCGTCACAGCCCTTTCCCATCTCTGACCTCCGCCAGTGCTCTCACCATTGTGGCCACATCCATGTGCCAGCGGAGCAACCGAGGCCCAGAGAAGTGGCATCAGGGGCTCAATGATATTCAGCAAGTTAGATTCGAGCACTCTAACCTGGTCCTTAAATTAAGAGGAGCTGAAAGCCCTTGGATACTAAGCAAAGAGGGAAGAAAGGAGATAAACTCCAAAAAACCTCATTCCTTGGCCATCTGCCCTGCCCCCGGTGGAGCGCAGAGGGCTGGGTGCATGGGCAGGTGGGCTCGCTGGAGCCACCCGTGCTGGTCAGCAGCCTGCGCGCCACGGGCCCTGCTAATTTACTGAAGTCAGCAAAGCGAGGTAGGGAGCGATCGAGGCAAAGGGAGGAGGTGACTAGGGGAAAAATGGACATAAAGCATCTGGAGACATGAAAGACATTGCCATTAACAATAATGTTCCGTCAGAGTCGAGCGCTAGCTAGGAACACGGACGGCTGCGCAGCCCAGCACTCCACCCACAGCTGCCAGGCCCCGCTGGTCACTTTCCTTTGAACTTTGTTTAGTCTTCACGAAGACAGCCCTGTGAAGCTGCAGCGTGGACCCCAGGATCTGCAACCCCCCCTCTTTGGGGACCTGGATCCCTGCCCTGTCCACTTAAGAAGTCCCTGAGGCCATGTCTGTACTGACTGGCTCTGCCCCATGGTCACAGGCAATTGAATTAAGAGTGTGGGCAGGTGACTCAAGCTGGGCCCATCAGATTCTCTTGAGAATTTAGAATTGGGATGTCATAACAATGGAGGATCACAAGAATAAGTTCTGGAAGTGGAGAGAGAGAGATAGGGAGAGAGGGAGAGAGAATGAATGAATAATGCATCCAGTATACTGAGGGCAGGAGAGTGGGTGATGGAGTCCTGGTCTTGCTGCTTTCCACCTGGGGTCTCCACACTTGTCTACATTCTTAATAATACATTCTGGTTTTGCCTAAGCTGGCTTGAGTTTGTCTCTGTCACTTGCATCCAAGGACTCTCCTAAGTAAGTTCCATGATGGCAAGGATCAGGTCTTGTTCTCCGGTACATTCCCCAGACCTGGCACATAAAAAAAGTGCTTGGTATATGTTTGTTGAATTCATGAAAAGTGGAGGTTCAGAGAAGTTAACAGATCTGGACCCAAGTCACACACAGTACGTAACAGCTGGGACGTGAACTGGGTCATCCAGCTTCAGAGCGTGTGCTTTTTCTACTGTACCACCGCCTTTTACTGACCGTTATTATTCTTCTATTAAAATCACAGACAGTTAGAGCTGGAGTGGATCTGCAAGGTTGGTAGGTCTGAAGTTTGTTTCACAGATAAAAAAGTGAAAGTGGCAGATGTCTCTTGAATCCCATGCAACCTCCTAACCCCCGCTGGGCCTGCTGGTTGTTGGGGTACTGAAGTACTTTCATACCTGCTGGTGAATAGCAGCCACTGGAAACCCCCAGAGCTACCTCTCTCTCCCAAGACCCTCTCTTTGGGACCCCCGGGCCTTCCATCACCCACAAGCAAAGCCTAGTAGGAGTTTCTCGGCACTTGGTTATTACTTCTGCTGCTCTACCTGTTAAATATTGTGCATATCAGTGCTATGTCTCCCTAGATGTGATCTGAGGAGTTCTGGTCACTGTTTCTCCCTTAAAAAAAGCTGTCCCTTCTGCCTCCCATCACAGCTGAAACCCTACTGTTCAGAGACAGTTCATGTATCTATTCATCCTTCCATTCCACAAATATTTACTGATGCCCCTTCTGTGCCAGGCTTTCAGCCCCCAGGAGCTCTTGTTCCCAGCAACCTTAAATGCAAATACCCATGGGGAGGAAGGAATCCAAAGTCTTTATGGTCCTCAGGGCACAGGGATGGTGTGGCAGCAGGCTGGGATTACCCACCAGGCTGGCTAAACCACCCGGAAAAGACCAGTAGCAACAGAGAGACCAAAACGAGAAAGCAAGAGCAAGAAGGAAAATACAGAGATAAGCAGTTTATTTGCTTTCAGTTCTATTTGCTTTTTTTTTTTTTTTTCTATTTGCTTTAAGTACATTTCATGGCCCATCACAAGGCAAAAGATGCATATGATGTGAAGAGAAACCAGAGTACATGTTTTGGGGGCCCTGTCAAAACACCAAATTTTATTGTATGGATTGGTGATGTTATTTTGATTTACATGTCTTGGAGGGAGGGGGCATCGTGAGCACTGGGGGCTCGGGGCCATCTAAGGATTTGAATCTGGTCCAGCTGGCAGGCAACTGAGAACAAATGCCATGACCTCAGATACGATACGAGTGCTTGAGGCAGGCTGAAGGTCTAGGGGTAGAAGTGAGGACTCCAAGGTGCATTTAGGACTTCTCTGTGCCAGACCCCGCCCCAGCTAATTTGTTGTGTGCTATCTCATCACACCTCAAACCCGACTAAGCTGTAGATTGTGTTATTCCACCTTCCAGATGGAGAAAGCTGAGATTTCAGTATTGCTAAGCAATTTTCACAAGATGGCCTCAATAATAGTTAACAGAAATGGGATTTGTCCCTGGATCGGGCATCAGGTAATTATCTGTTGAATGAATGATCCTTCGGCTCCAAAATCCATGCCCTTTCTACTATGATTGAGAGAAAATAATAGAGAAGTTCTTTCTGCACCCCCAGAAATAATAGCTAACACTTATACAACACTTACTATGTACTACGCACTGTTCTAAGCACTTCATCCATCTATCACCTACCTACCCTCCTAGAGAGATTCATCTAAATCTCATTTGATAGACAAGGAAATGAAGGCACAGAGAGTTGAAGTCCCTTGCTATAGGTCTCAGAAGGGGCACATGGTAGAGCTAGCATTTAGTCCGGCTCCCAGGTCCCTGCTCTGAGCCTCTCTGTACTCTCCTGCCTGCTTCCCTCAGCTCTACCAACACAATGTTTTGCTCTTTTATTTTGATAGTTTGATGAGCATGTGCTGATACCTTAGAGCCGGTTTGTTTGCATTTTTCTCATTTCTGGTGGACTTATGTACTTTTTCACATTTTGATCTACCATCTGTACTTCCTGTATAAACTGTCTGTTCATCTCTTTTGCTGCTTTCTGAGTGGAATCTGGGCACTGGTTTTAGCTCTTTGTGAAAAAGCAAAAATTAATATATTTTCGATGTATCGGTGGTTTATTTTTTCCAGGCTGTTATTTTCCTCTTGAGATTATCCTGTATCTTATTCAACAAAAATTTCCTATTCTTTAATATGAAAATCTTTTTTGTCCCTGGTGATGAATTCTTTTCCAATGTGATAAACATGGAATTGCAGATTCTTGGAGTTTGTTTTTTTTTAATAGTTTTTCAGAAGTGCACCAAATCCTACCTGCAGTTTATTGTAGAAAATAATATAAGGTGTACCCTTCTCTGTATTCATTATGACTCTCTCCCAAACATTTATTATATAGTAATTCCTTTTCTCATTGTTGGATAACTTGTTGCTTTACTATATATTGGATTGATTTTGGATCATTTAATTGCTCCCACTGATTTTCCCCCATTGTTAGTTACCATATGCTTTGGATAATTGTCATTTTGTAATATGTTATGAAATCTGGTAGGTTAAATTTACAATCATACCCTTTAAAAGGGAAGCTGTAGACTTTTTAACTATTTAATCTGGTAACTGAACATCATTATTCATTTATCAAGTTCTTATATACTATCCCTTGGAAATCTTAATTGGTGGTGCATTATAGCGATCTAGAATTCATGGAGAAGTGTTGGCTTTGCTATTTGTCATCCCCTTGCCTGGAGTAGACGGGCTGTGCATTTATTTTCTTTCTTTCTTTCTTTCTTTCTTTCTTTCTTTCTTTCTTTCTTTCTTTTTCTTTCTTTCTTTCTTTTTCTCTTTTCTTTCTTTCTTTCTTTTAAATATTCTATTTATTCTTATTTCTTCTAAATATTCTATTTATCTATTTGATAGAGAGAGCACAAGCAGAAGGAACAGCAGAGGGAGAGGGAGAAGCAGGCTCCCCACAGAGCAGGGAACCAGATGTGGGGTTCAATCGCAAGACCGGGAGATCATGACCTGAGCTGAAGGCAGACGCTTAACAAACTGAGCCACCCAGGCACCCCAATCATCTTCTTTTATTTCTCTCAACAGTGTTTCAAACCTTCCTTGAGGAAATCTTATAACTTGAAGTAAACTAGTGTTCAAATATTGAATGTTTGATGTTAAATGAAGCTTAAACCTTTTCCTGTTCATTTTCTATCTATGCAGCACTGGGCCATGTGCCACAATGGGCACTCTTGGCTCATGGGATGGTTTCATGACTTGGAAACTGGACTCTGACGTTGGAATGTGGCAATGAGGAAAGTTCTCTGGGAGCTGGGGGTTGGCATACCACTGGGGGCTATGGGAGTCCTGCAAGAGGGAGGCACCCACTGGGGAGTGAGACCACTTGACTGTCATGGAGGGCCTGTGCAGGGGGTCAGGGCAGAGAGCAGGAGAACTGTTTGATCCTGGCCTTGAAGTTAGAGCCTTGATGTTAGCTCTAGATGAGATATCTACACAATCAGTGGGTCCTTCTGAGAGCCTATGGGGTTACAGGTATGACATCCTTAGAATCTCTCTTATGCTCTTATCCCAAATGCCCTGCAGTATCTCAAAGTTTATTTCAGGAGGAGTTAGGAGTCTGTAACTGCTGTTGAGTGCCTGTAACACATACCAAATCCTATGCCTGAAACTGTTCTTGCTCTCTTGTGTAGTATTCACTGTAGCCTGATGAGGTAAGTGTCATTATACCCATTTTGAGATGAGGAGGCTAAGGCTGCAAGAGGTTAAGGATGAAGCCCAAAGGCGCACACACAACCACTAACTTATAGACCTGCAGTTGAACTCAGTGTTGCCTACAAAATCCATATTCCTTCCATTCACCATCCTGTTTTTCTATCCTACAGGGTCTCAGTGTGCAGCTGTGTCACTTGGGAAGGAGTGAACACAAGCAAATCCCAAGTCTTGGCCAGGTCACTCATTCATTTGCCCATTCATCCACTCAATCAACCCATAAACATTTGGCACATGTCAATTATGCATGCCACTTCTTCCAAGTGAAAGCTTCCTCTCCCTGCTTCAACCACCAATGACTCTCATCTATCCTTCCAACCCAGACTTCTTTCCCAAACTTTACACTTGCACAGCCACCTTGCTGTGGGTGAATGTAGCAGGATGTCGCATGTTAATATGTCAGAAGGAACTGGCCATTTGTCCTTCATCTCCCAAACCTGTTCTGTTCCTTCTAGGTGAACAATTTCACCATCCATCCTCCCTCTTGTCCATCTTTCCAATTTTTCACAAAGCCTTACTGATTTTCTCCCAAACTATGGTTAAATGTATGTCTTGCTCTCTGCCTCAGCAACCACCCTGTTGGGCTGAATCCTGCCCAGTTGGTGTGAGTCTGCCCCTTGGCCACCTTCCCCACAGCCTGACCTGCTCTGGCATTGCTTGTGTGTTTCAGGTGGATCTTTCTGAGACATGCCTGTACACCTTCCAAAGCTGAGAAATACAAATCCAAAGAAGATTTTTGTGCAGCCATGTCAATCCCTTCCAAGGGGAACTGGCTCACTACTGCCACCTGCTCAAAGGGCTACCCTGTTTTGGGCCCCACCGGCTGATTGAACCAGGGGTGTCCATCTGGCTGACCGGCTGGCCAACAACACATAATACAACTTGGTGTAGAAGAGGCATGTTAGGTCAAGCAGTTTCCCTTGAGAGAGTGTGAGCCAAGAAATATCGAGAGAATGGAGAAGTTAGCAGTGGAAACAGACCAAAAAGTCATGAAACAGCTGGTACCAGAGAAACCAGTAGTCGGGTCTTGAGCAATGAGGAAGCGGGTCAGTACAGAGAGGAGGATAGAGTATCACACAGGGCTCAGGAGCCATGTAAAGGATGCTGTGCATCATAAATGGGATTCTTTACATGGAATACTTTTTTTAGCTTTAGGGAAAACTCTCTGCATTGTCCTTATTTTCTTGTTTTGCTACAGACCAGCAAAGATCACAGTGGGATGTTGGGGGTCCCCCAGTCTGGCTCACATCAAACAAACCCTCTTTCATTCAGTGGGGCTGGGGGGGGGGGAGTGGTGGCTTGACAGAGGCGGCGGAAGTCTTGCAGAACTAGAGAAACAGCCTCAGATCTTCCCTCTGGGGAATCCAGACAATAGAGCAGCTGACTTCTTTCCACTGAGATCTCACCGCACGTGGCGAGGCCCGGAAGCTCCACTTCAATATTTAGACTTTGGTGCTGTGGAAGTCCACGGTGTTTGTTATTCTGGTGGCTGGTGTTTGGAGAAGCACATTGTCTCCACGGAGATGCCTGGTGCTCACAGGTTGTTCTATTGTCTCTCGAAGCCCCGCTGTGATGAGATCACAGGGCTGTTCCTGCAGGCACTCTTTCTGATAAGGCCCCAGGAGGTTGAGGTTGAACTAATTCTCTGAGGGAAGCTGGTTCCCTGACTCTGGGGGTCAGGTGCCAGGGTCAGTCCCTGAGACTGTCGGTGTCTAGAGAGGGGGTCCACGAGCGTGGGCTCTGGAGTCAGACCCCATGGATTTGTAAGCTGGCTCCATCACTTACCAGCTGTGTGAACTTGGGTGAGTCAATCTCTCTGAGCCTCAGTCTCCTTACTGAAAAATGGGGCTAGTAATAGTATATTCTCCATTGAGTTTTATCATGATGAAAGAAATGTGTTAGGTTGGCCTATATGAAATTGTCACTTTAATTGTCTTAAACTGGGTTATCCTAATACAATGGTGACTAAGAGTAACAGCATAATAAATGCTGGCTAAACATATAGGAAATTACATTAATATTTATGATTCTTTCAGTCCTTCTCTAACAGTGAGGAGCAATCATTTCTGACCAGGCCTCGCCAGACTGGTACAGAGAAGCAGGTGGTGCTGAGGCCTACTTTTGGGCTGCAGGCACCAGGAGACCCTGGGTTCCCTAGTGCTAGATCAGGCTCTGCTCTACTTGGCTGTGTTTTTCCCCCTCTGAGCTTCCTCATCCAACAAAAGTCATGACATTGGATGAGCTCATGAACCCCTTTCTAGCTCCAATTATCTGATTCTAAGTGTTCTCAGAACACAGAAGCCTTCCTCCCCCTTTCAATTCTGAGTACTTTGTCTCGGTCACTTGTTTACCACTTGCAAATTAATAGCTCTAAGACCTAGTCTCCCAATTGCCCCTGGGTTACTGCTATGTCTAGATAGGCTGGGTAGCCTCTGTAGCCCATGACAACATATCAAGACTAGAGTTCCTTTTTTTGCCCCAAGTACAACATAGGCCACCTCCAGCTTTACTATAAGAAATACGGGCATTTTCTCTTCACCTTCCCAAATGATAACAGGTGAGTATCACTTCTTTACCACAGTCCATATATCAGTATTATTCTAAGTGCTCATAGGTAGTAAGCCACTTAAACCCTCACAGCATTATTGTTCCCTGCATATTTTCAGACCGCAAGGCTTTGAAACTAGAACTGATTCACGAGAAGAAATTTGGAAGAAACTCAAACACATAGAGATTAAAGAACATCCTACTAAAAGACGAATGGGTCAACCAGGAAATTAGAGAAGAATTAAAAAGATTCATGGAAACTAATGAAAATGAAAATACAACTGTTCAAAATCTTTGGGATACAACAAAAGCAGTCCTAAGAGGGAAATACATTGCAACACAAGCCTCCCTAAAAAAAATTGGCAGAAACTCAAATATACAAGCTAACCTCGCACTTAAAGGAGTTGGAGAAAGAACAGCAAATAAAGCAGAAGGAGAAACATAATAAGCCCTCACAACAGCTCCATAAAGTAGGTACTATGATTCCCACCTTACTGCTGGGAAGTGAGGGACTAACTAACTCTCCCAAGGTCAGTGGGTGCCCAGTTCTGCCAGAAAGTGAAAGGACTAGGATTTAGACCAGGATGCATGTTTGTGGCCACAAAATCTGCTCACATCGTAGTCCCTAGAAATTTTTACCTGTTCCACACACCCCTCTTGGTGTCACTTGCCACCTTATCCAACAGTCTGGCTCCAGAATCCTGTCCCACTTGGTGACTCATTTCTAGCCAGTCACAGCCTTAAAACCTTTAGATGTGTAGTATGCAGCAGACTGGTACTTAAAGGAGCCACCCTTGATCTTTCTGAAGTGTTAACAAAGGATGTCACAGTCATACCCTCCTTTTATTTCATCTTTAGACCATGATTTCCTAAGAAATAGTTGCACTTAATCTTTACTCGGAAGCTATTTCTTAATTTTAGCATCATTTGCCATCTGAAGAGGTGGGAATCTTCACAAACACCCAGTCCTGTCTTTTTTTTTTTTTTTTAATATTTTATTTCCTCATGAGAGACACACACAGACAGAGAGAGGCAGAGACATAGGCAGAGAGAGGAGCAGGCTCCATGCAGTAAGCCCAATGTGGGACTTGATTCCAGGACTCCAGGATCATGCCCTGAGCAGAAGGCAGGTAGGTACTCAACCGCTGAGCCACCCAGGTGTCCCCCCCACCCCCACCCCCGCTTTTTAAAGCAATCTTTCCTTCCTCTTATGTCTCTCTTCTAGCATTTTAGTATAAGCAGCAGGGAACCCAGCCATACCTTCCAGAATGTGGGTGGAAGTCACCTCAGCCAATTACCCAGTTCATTTGCATATAACTGCAGGTGCAGTGTTGCTAAACTTTCTCCAGTTACAAATTAAGAATCCCTTTTCTTCCAATTTCCAAGAACATGCTTGCCACTTGCCCTTAACCTGCCATCAAAAGTTTTCTCAAAGTCCTCCCATCTCCATCCAGCTCATTGCTAAATTTCAAAAACCCTCACAAATTTTAAGTTTTTGTTTTCTGGCAGCAGCCCACTTCCAGACACCAAAGCCATTATTAGTTATCTACTGCTTGGTAACAAGTTCCCCTAAAACTGGTCAGCTTAAACAAAAGCCACGTATTATCTCATGTAGTTTCTGAGGGTCAGGGGTCTGGAGTTGCCTAGTTAGGTGATTCTGGCTCAGAGTCTTCCATGAGGTTGTAGTCTATTCGTTGTCTAGGGCAGCAGTCGTAAAGATTCATGGTCTTGAAGTTGGGGGATTCACTCCTTTTTATTTTTCAGATTTTATTTATTTATTCATGAGAGATATACAGAGACAGAGACAGAGACACAGGCAGAGGGATAAGCAGGCTCCATGCAGGGAGCCTGATGTGGGACTTGATCCCGGGACTCCAGGATCACACGCTGAGCTGAAGGCAGACGCTCAACCACTGAGCCACCCAGGCATCCCAAGGGGATTCACTCCTAATATGCGATCTTTCATATGGCTGCTGGCTAAAAGGTTCAATTCCTCATTGGCTCTTGTCAGTAGGCCACGGTTCCTGGGTACACGGGCCTTTCTGTAGGGCTGCTTGTTATGTCATCTGGCTTCCCTCCAAGACAAGTGATTCTAAAGAGAGTGACCAAGCTAGAAGCCACAGTGGCTTTTTATTATCTAGTCTCTGAATTCACACACTGCCACTTCCCCATTATTCTATTGGTCATACAGACCAACCCAGATACACAGAGACTAGCGAGAACATGGATACAAGTTAAGTGAGGATCATTAGGGAAGTTCTACTTTCTCCACTTTCCCATCACTTGCTATTGTCCATTGTTTTTACTGCAGTCATCATAGTAAGTGTGTTCATTTGTTTTATATATATGTATGTATGTATATATATTTTTTTTCTCTCACCACACAAAAAACTGTAACTGTGAAATCTATATGTGTGTACGTACACATATGTATACGTATATATGCATATATGTATATATATGTTATACACTTACACAATGGAATATTATTCAGTCTTAAAAAAAGGAGATCCTATTATTTGTGACAATGTGGATAAACCCAGAGGACATTATGCTAAATGAAGTAAGCCAGGCACAGAAACACAAATATTTGCACTATCTTATTCATATGTGAAATCTAACAAAGTCAAACACGTCGAAACAGAGGGTAGAGGGTTAGAAGGGTGGTTACCATGGGCAGGGAGGAGGGGAAATGGGAGATGTTGGTGAAGGGACACAAAGTAGCAGTTATGTAGAATGAATAAGTCTAGAGATCTACTATACACCATGGTGACTATAGTTAATTATACTGTACTGAATACTGAAATACTGTATTGCTGAGAGTAGATTTTAGGTCTCTCAACACATTAAAAAAAAGGTAATTATGTAAGGAGATAATATATGAACTATCTTGACTATAGTAATCATTTCAGTGTGTGTGTATGTGTGTATACATATAGATTCACAGATACATATAAAAGCATCATGATATAGGTCCTCACTATATATAATTGTTATTTAAAGATAAGGTAATTCTAGAGGCATCTGGGTGGCAGAGTCAATTGAGCATCTGACTCTTGGTTTTGGCTCAGGTCACCCTCTCAGGGTCATGAGATCAAGCCCCACATGGGCTCCAAGCTCAGTGAGGAGTCTGCTTATGAGCATCTCTCCTGCTGACCTTCTCCCCATAATTCTCTCTCTCGAATAAATATTTCAAAAACTAATAAATTAAAAAAATAAAATAATTTTTTAAATAGATAAAACTATAAAAAAATAAAACTATAAAAAAAATAGTGAAGTATTAAACATACACCTACTATAAAGTCCAGCTGTTCCATTCCTAGGTATTTACCCAAAGGAAACAAAAATGTGTCCACAAAATGACATATACATGAATGTTCATAAAATATTATACACATGAGTATAATTATCATGAAGTCTATTTCAAAAGTGGTTAATGAGGTCGTTCTAAAATACCATTATTTATTAGGCATTTGTGCTTTGACAGATTCTTAGCTTAACATGGCTATTTTCTTCAACCTATGATTGCTAACTGAAACTCACAGAATACATTAAAGTATAATTTGAACAAAACCAATATAACTACACTAAGAGAAATCAAAATGAAATGGAAAATTCAATCATGATCCACTTTTTTTTTGACAAATCAACTCATTTATTTTTCCTTCTTCCCATCTGGTACTTGTCTGCATGCATAAAACATTTCTACATAGTTGTAAAACTCCAGTTTTGCATTTGGCTTTTGAAAAACAATTGTAATACTATAAACTATTTTCCATATTGCTACTTAGTCTTCACAATGATTTTTAAATGACTATGTTGTTTACTTTGTGGGTCTACCACTCTTTTACATGCCCCCTATTGCTGGACATCTATAGATTTTTTTTAAAAATGTCCTACAAAAAATGCAGTTATTATCTTCATGTATAAAACATTTTCTTTCTTTCTTTCTTCTCTTCTTCTTCTTTTTTTTTTTTTTTGGATTACTTCCTTGGGATAAATTCCTAGAAGTGGGATTATTCGATCAAAACATAGGAACATTTCCATAGCTCTCAAAATATATTGCTAAATGGATTTCCATTTGTTCATTCACCAAATATTTATTGACCACTTTCTTCTTGCCAGACATTGACTAAGTATTAGGATTACGACAGGGAGGAAGAATATACAGTCTGCATTCATAAGCCCTACCTTCTATCTGGGGAGGCAGACTCAATCAGGTCATCACACAGACGGATAAAATTATAGCTACGCTAAGCATTACTAAGAAGACAGGCACGGGGCTGGAAAAGTATTTCATGGTGGAACCCTACTTTGGCTGGTAGTTAATGGAAGGATTTCCTAAGGAAAAAGTGATTGAGCTAAGGATTTAGTGATGACTAGGAGCTAATTAAAACAAAGGAAAGGAAAGAATAGCATTCTGGACAGAGGGAACAGTGTGTACGAATGCCTTTTGGCAGAATTAAGACGACAAAAAGCTGGGGGCGCCAGGAGCAAGACCCAGGAAGGGCCTATGGGTCATATGATGGGCATTGGTCTTTATTCTGAGAGCAGTGGAACCCTTTTGAACTAGATATGTACTTCGAAATACTCACTCTGGCTGCAGTACACGCATGACAGGAGGAAGTTTGAGCAGGGAGATGGGGTACCAAGAGGCAGCTGTTGCAATGGTCAAGAAGGAAAATGTTAGTTGTGCAGATGAAGAGAGTAGGGATAGAATTGGAGAGAAGTGGGCAAGAATTGGAGAGAAGTAGGAAATATCAAGGAGGTAAATTTGACAAGACTTAGTAGTAGATCTAATTTAAGGTGGGTGGGGGAAGAGGACGGAGAAGGAAAGATGAAGAAAAACAGCTAGATTTCTGGGATGAGGAACAGGATGAATGTGGTACTGATCACAGAAACAGGGAATGATGGAAGTGGACCAGAACTGGGGAGTAGGTGGAGGTCATACATAAGAAGTTTAAGTGTCTTTGAGATAGGTCAGTTGGTGGTTGGACCATGGGTCTGAAAACCAGACCAAAGTTTGGGATAGAGCCATGAACTTATGAGTTGTCCACATACAGACAGGAACTAAAGCCACAGGTGTGGATGATCTTGTCTAAGGAGAAAGGTTGAGGGTGAATGGGGTCTGGACCAGATGAGTGAGGAACTCCTACTTTCATGACCAGGTGGAGGAAGACAACTGGCTCAAAAGCCTGAGAGATGTGGGAGGAAAACCAGGAGGACAGGTTGTCACAGAAGCCAAGAGAAGAGTATCGTAAGGAAGGAGAGAGTGGTCACCACTGTCAGGTGATGCTGGGCAGACCCAGAAAATGGATTTAGATCAATGGTGACCTTGGCAAGATCTGTAATGATGGTGAGCAGCAGAAGGGAGACGTGGCTAAGACCTAAGGACAGGGGGATGGCATGTCTGTACAACCCCTTCC
Source organism: Vulpes lagopus (assembly GCF_018345385.1). Classification (NCBI taxonomy): domain Eukaryota; kingdom Metazoa; phylum Chordata; class Mammalia; order Carnivora; family Canidae; genus Vulpes; species Vulpes lagopus. Next base: position 50,529,769 of record NC_054825.1, read on the forward strand.
GGAAGGGTGGCTGAGACAGGGTTGTGGGAGGACAGCTGGAGAAAGTGGATTGATGGCTTTAGGGAGGGTTTTTGGTTTTGTATTTCTTTCCAGAAGAGAGGACTTGTGCGTATGTTGAGTGCTGATGGGAATATGGGTTGAGAGCAAGGGGGTAAATGTCGAGAGAGAAGTAACCATCAATAACACAGTCCCTGAGTAGATGGGACAAGATAAGGTCTGAAATGCTGGTGGAGGGATTGGCTTTGGGGAGGAGAAGGAACACTTCCTCTTCCATAACACGGCTGTACCCATGTATACAACCTCCAAGGAGGACTTAGAAGAGCCCAGCATTTTATTTAATGCTCTGATGCTGCCATCCTGAAATTATTAATAATTTTTGAACAAGAGACCCCACATTTTCAGTTTGCAGCAGGCCTGCAGATCACATAGCCGGTCCTGCTTCCGGCAATATCAGAGCTATTACTTTCCCCCAGACCTCACTGGAATGGAATATATCATCTAAACCTTTTTGTTATGGCTATTAGTTTAATAGGTGGAAATGTGCGCCTCAGTTGTTTTAACTTGCATTTCTTTGACTACTGGCCAGGTTGACTGTTTCCTCATGCCTGTTTACTAACCAAATTCCTTTTTGTGTGAACTGCCTGTGTCCTTTGCCCATTTATGGTGTTTTTGAATGCCATAAAACAGTTTCCTATGTGGGAATGAAGTACCAATTTGTTGAAATGTATGGAGAGAGAGTTTGTGGTAGAAACGGTATGGGGTTCCAGGAAGGAAGACCAGGCAGGGTGCCTTGGAAAGCAAAGATCCTCCCTGTCAATAGAAACAAACTGGTACAGGTGCATGGCCTCTGTCTGAATGTGGGAACTCAGCATGCAGTACTTTGCCTGGGCTGTCCCTCCTGCCCGAAGTACCCCTTTACCCTTGATTTCCCCACCACTAGATTCACCGCGTTCTATTCATGTTGCTATTCAAACATATCTAGATCACATTTTACTGTAATTATTTGTCTTATATCTGTTTCTCCTTCAGGGCCATGAGCTACAGATGATCTCTCTGCCCCACAATGCCTCACATGGTGTCTACACACACCAGGTGCTCAACTTCTGTTTACATGTGAATGAAATCAATTGATGAATGGATGGTGTATGAATCTGGACTGTTTTGCTCCTCCTCTACAATTCTTTTACCCTTGACCACATCTGGGCAGCATGTCCGATCTGGGACACCAACTTTAAGGACTGATGAGCAAGGTCCGTAGCTAGAAATGGAAGTAGGATGCTGTCATCAGATATTGGAAAGATGGCTGTTTTCTCATCACGGTAGAGGAGCAGATGGGTGGACACCAGGACTCACATATGCTCAAATCCAGCTCTGTCACTAGCTGTGTAATCAGGGGAAGTGGCTTAGCTCCCAAGCCTCTGTATCCATCAAAAGGGACTGGCTTATTTCACAAGGTATTGGGAGAATGAAATGAGAAGAACCATGGAAGAGCACATAGCCTAGCACCTGAGGTAGAGTACGTGCTCATTCCTCTAGAGCTGATTTAGAAAACTGCCCTGTAGATACCTCTAGTTAGCGCTAGAACCAGTCGGTGGGAGATACAAGAAAAAAGATCCCTTACAACTTTCCAACAGTCAGGGTTGACCAAAGATGGAAAGGGCTCAGAAGAGAGAGGTCCCTGTCATTAGAGATATGAACATAAAGATGAATATTGCAAGAGAGATCCAGGCAGTGAGTTGCAGGTTGGACTAAGTCATCATTAGGTGCCATCCAACCTTGAGGAGCTTAGATTCTGTGACTGATACTGGAAAGTCCACTGTAGTAGACATCTGTTGGGTGCCCTCAAGCATCTACTCTCCTTATTCTCCTTTCTTAAAAGGCCCAGAGCCTCCTTACCAAGTCAATCAGTTCATTTTATTCCCCAGTCACAGAAATTGGCTTGGAAATAGGCATTTCAAGCCAAGAAGATAAAAAGAGGTGTTTGCTTGAGGCTCTGGAGAAGCACTGTACTCTCTTATCTAGAAGCTACCAAACAAAGAGGAAGAGGGATAACATGAACAGGAAAGAGGGAGAAAGAGTGAGAGAGAGGAAGAATGAAAATTAGTCTTAGCATAGGGTTGTCAGATAAAATACAAGATACTCTGTGAAATCTGAATTTCAGATAAACAATAAATAATTTTTAGTTAAAGATGTCCTAAAGAATGCATGAGAATACTTTTTTAAAAAAATATTTTATTTATTTATTTGACAGAGTTTGAGAGAGAGAGACAGAGAGAGAGAGTGAGAGTGCACAAGCAGAGGGAGCTGCAGGCAGAGGGAGAGGGAGAAGCAGTCTCCCCACTGAGCAGGGAGCCTGACACAGGGCTTGATGACCTGGGCTGAAGGCAGATGCTTAACTGCCTGAGCTACCCAGGTGCCCCGAGACATATTTATATTAAAAAAAAGTATTAATCTGTTCATCTGAAACTTAACTAGACACCCTGTAATTTTTTTTTCTGCTAATTCTGACAACCCAATGACTCCATGGAGGACAGAAAAGAGAGACTAGAAAGAAACTGGATTCCTGGTAATAGCCACTGGATCAAGCCTTTCCTGAAGCCTACACTTTTGAAATGTTCAGGTACACAACCCAATAAATTGTCTTTATTGTTTAACTAGATTTGAGACCAGTTCAGTCCTCAGGACCCTCCTTGTCCTAACAGGTTTATCAAAAGCTGAAAGTTTTTATCTTACTGGGATGCAGACCTTGTTAGGAGAAAGCTCGCTTTGTACTCTTGGTCTAGCTGCCCTACTCAGGAACTTCTGCAGGGCTCTGGCCCTTCCTGTGATGTTAATTTTATGTGTCAACTTGACTTGGGCCACAGGGTGCCCAGATATCTGGTTAAACATTATTCTGGGTGTGCCTGTGTGGGTGTTTCCAGATGAGATGAACATTTGAATCAGTAGACTAACTAAAGCAGATTGTGCTCCCCAAATGACTGATTCTCATCCAATCCACTGAAGGCCTGAATAGAACCAAAAGGCAGGATAAATGAGAATTTGCTCTCTGGGCCTGCCATTAAGCTGATAATTGGTCTTCTCAAGCCTTCAGACTGGAGATCTGGACACAGACTGGAGTTCACATTATTGGTTCTTCCAGTTCTTAGGCTTTGGGACACATGCTGAAACTATACCATAGGCTCTCCTGGGTCTCCAGCTTGCTGCCTACAGGACATAGGACTTCTTAGCTTCCATCACCACGTAAGCCAATTCCTTATTATATATATAATATTACATATGTGTTTGTGCATGTGCATGTTAGATACACACACATATCTATATCTCCTGTTAATTCATATACAGAGAAATGTATACACACACATTTCCTATTAATTCTGCTCCTTTGTAGAACCCAGACTAACTAATACACTCCTCTACTCAGACAAGCATCCCTACAGACACTCACTAGGCTAACTCTGTCTTTATTTTTAGAATGAGACCTTTACGAGAAGCACAGTTTTGTCTTCGGCTTCCTTTCCCCCCACCCGAAGCGGTCTGAGCTGAGGCCAGCTCCCTCCGAGAAGTCATTACCACCTGGTGGGTGCTGCAGCCTCAGCCCTGAACACAGACTGGCCAGTGTCTGCTTGGCTCCAGGGCAGCGAGGAGCTGCCTCGGGACTAACAGAAAACTGACCAGCTTGTTTTGCTTTGGGACCAGAAGAAACCAGCTCCTTTTAATTCTCGATGGCCAGGCTTGGAAATCTAGCTTGCCAGAAGAGAGGAAGGGGGCAGAAAAGCAGTCCTTTGGGGGAGGCTCTGGCCAGGACATTCAAAAAGCAGGATTTTGCTGGAAACTGTACTCCCTAGCCAAGACCAGGTGGAAAGATCAATTTGGGCTTTATGAATTAGTCCCTTCATTTTTCTGGGTCTGCTTTTCCTCATCTGTAAAACAGGTCGGCCCATCAGGCTGCAAAGCGGATATGTCAGGGCCCAGGGCCCAGGAAAATGATATGGGGTCCCAGTTACTTGGCCTGGGGCCTGAGGCAGGGGCTGGGTCAAGGGCAGGTGGACCAAGCCAGGCATGAGGCAGGCGCAAGTACAAGAGCAGTGGCTGCAACTTTGAAATTAGTACGACTCACGATAACAGGCCGGGCACAACTGCACTGCTTCCAACAGCTCCATGACCCACCTCCCTCCGTTTCTGACCTTACTTTACCCCCTCCTAACCCTCAACTTCATTTATATCCTCACAGATCTTGCATTTGGTATCAAGGCACGTCGGTTGCAACATCTTGCATTCTCTAAGGATGATGATTCAGGTCTGCTCTTTGGTTTTTTTGTTTTGTTTTAAAGATTTTATTTATTTATCCATGAGACATAGAGAGAGAAAGGCAGAGACATAGGCTGAGGGAGAAGCAGGCTCCATGCGGGAAGCCCAGTGTGGGACTCAATCCCGAGACCCCAGAATCACGGCTCAGAGAAACTGAGTCGAAGGCAGACGCTCAACTGCTGAGCCACCAGGGCATCCCCAGATCTGCTCTTTGGCCCTTCCTGCTTTGGTCTTCCTCAGGTAAGATACCCCACTCTGGGGTGTTAGTTAGGTGTTGCTGCTGTGAAAAATAGACCCAAACATATCATGGATGAACAGGAAGGAAGTTTATTTCATGCCTCATCTAACAATTTAGAGCACTTCTAGCCTGGGGTCCAGGTGTGGTGAATGGGGGTGGGTATCCTTCTCCATGAAGTCCGAGACTCTGGCTGATGGCAGCTGTGCCATCTTTAAAATGGTTTCCAAAATCATGCTGAGGAATCACTGTCAGTTGACCAACAAAAAGAGTGTGGAAGGCTTTTATTGGTCAGGCCTGGAAAGAGCACTCATCCGTCACTTTTCATTGATCAGAACCATGCTGTTTGGCCTCACCTACCTCCAAGAACAGAGTCTAGCTGTGAGCCCAGGAAGAAGGGTTAGTGCGTTGGGTGAACAGCTAGCCAGTCTCTGCCAAGCCCGACTTCAGCCCACTGGCATCTCTGGCAGCCTGGGCTCATGGCCCACCTTGGCTCAGATGCTGGGCCCAACCTACGGTTCCTGAAACTCCTCTGACTGGAAATGGGAGTGGTTTGGGATTTTGGGAAGTGCCATTTCTATCTCAGATGGATTAAGTAGAAGGGTGTGGAGCAATGAGCCAGGCAGGATGTGACACCGCTGCCTTCACTACTGTCACAAATCACCATCATTAACCACATGCCCTCCAGGCCTATGGAATCTGTCTTTCCCTGCATGAGAGGAGAATTGTGGAGACAAGCTTTCTGGTAAGCTCCCCAGAAGGAAGTACATCTTAGTCCCATGGCTCTGACATTTCCTGGGAAACCTGTGTGTATGTGTGTGAAGATGGCCACACAAAATAATCACAACAATGCAGAGGTATATTATCCCCATTTCACAGGTGAGAAAACTGAGGCTCAGAGAAACTGATTTTTCTAGGTGCAAATTATAAGCCAGGGTTTGGAGACAGATCATCAGGCTCCGTATCCCAAACTTCTTTCCCTATGTCATACTCTTCCCCCTTCTGTTTCTCATGCGTCCTCTCTCTATCCAAATGCAACCTCCCCATGAAGTCTATCGCTCCTGTCTCTGAATCCCCACTGTCCCTCGTTTGTGTCTTTTTGAAGTCTGCCTTGTGATAGGATTCTTTGGTGTATTTTGCTCCCTTGTAAGCCTCTTGAGGGCAGAAACAATGCCAAATTCACCTCTGCACCCCGCCCTCCTGAAAGCAACCCATGTGTACTTACCCATCCCGTGAATGAATACTTCAGTCAGAGAATTCTTGAATTCGGTTAAATGGAAAATCTAAGCCAACCATGAAAGAAAGATCAAAGGACAATTTATAGTAAAGGACACACACTGGCTCTTGTTATTTTCTCTTCACACCCTGTTCCCTTCTCTCATCTCCTGGTTTTCCCGGGCTGCCTTCCATCAGGAGTGGTTCATTCACTCTGGCTAGAGAATTTCCTAACATTTTGTTTATTATTACTAGTAGTAGCAGTAGTACTACTACTATGAATAGCTGCAATTTATAGAGCCTCTGAATGGCATCGTCCTTGAATAAAGGGCCTGTGTAGCCCATAGGCCTGAACACAGGTCTAGCTCCCTGTATACTCTCTTTTATTTATTTATTTTTTCAGATGTATTTATTTGTCTGAGTGAGAGAGAGCATGATGAGGGGCAGGAGAGATGGGAAACAAGTAAACTCCCCACTGAGCAGGGAACCCGACATGGGGTTTAATCCTAGGACCCTGAGATCACGACCTGAGCTGAAATCAAGAGGCAGACACTTAACTTACTGAGCCACCCAGGTACCCCTCCCTGTATACTTTCAATATGTGTTTTTGGATAAATGAATAAACTTGTTTAGTGTCAGGCATTGGGTCAGATTCTCATAATATATTATCTTTAATTTTCAAAGCCACCTAGCAAAGAAATTATTCTAAGCATTATTTTATAGATAAGGAAACTGAGGCTCAGCAAGGCTAAGTAATGTGCCCAAGGTCATACTGGTAAAATGCCATTGAGTCCAGGTGCCAGTCAGGGACCATCAGAGCCCAGGGTCCACCTTTGTGTTATGAGATCCTACTGCTTCCCGGTGCCCTTTGAATATTGCATCCCACTCTCTTTCTTTCCTTTACCTATGCACACAGGAGATATTTCTGGACTTCTTTTCTTAAAGGGTGATGCCACATAGGGATGAACAGGGCAGCCAGAGTTTTTACCCTAAGAGCTCATGGTGCAGTGGTCAAGAGAGGTGGCAAACAAGTGAATGCCCAGTTACATGCCCACTTTAAAGTATGGTGAGTGCCATGAGGGAAAAGAAGAGAATACTGTGAGGGACTTTCTTGGCTCAGATGGCCAGGAAAAGCCTCTCTGAAGCTTGGACTTAATAAATACCAAAGAGCCATTGGTAAAGAGAGTGTATTCCAGGCAGTGGGAATAGTAGTGGCATAGGCCCTGAGGCAGGAGAGTGATGGGCACAGAGAGAAATGGAGGAAGGTCAGTGTGGCAAGCTGTGGTATGGAGGACTGTGGGTGCACGTGATCCATAAGCAATGAATGATGGTAGGGCCCCTGGGTGAGGAGCCCAGATTGCACTGGGTACCACGGCAGACCCCAGAAGAGCTTTAGGCAGGAGAACCACTGCACAGTGAGTAGACCTGCTGGAGACCAGAGAGGAAAGGGGAAGGAGGCCATTGCAAGAGTCCAACAAAGAGAACAAGGTGGTTTGAACCAGGGAGAGGAAGTAGAGGTATAGAATGGGGCTCACTGATGGAACCTTTGCAGAAGAATGAGGTTTCCATGTGTTGCTGGGGCTTGATCTCAGTCCAGTCCACACAAACAGGGGGTGTCCTGGACTAGGCTTCCCAAGAATTTCTGATGAAGAGATTCAAGTTTATCCCATCAAGTCAAAGCAGTTGAGTTTGCATCTTGAGCATGTGTGATAGAAGGACACTCAAGTGAGGGCTGGTTCTGCCTGTGAAGGTGTGATCACTACAGAGTAAAGGCATGGCTCTGGGTTGGGTAAGGCCACCATGTCCCATCAGAGGGAAAGATGGGTCAGTGGTGTGCCCCACAGGGTTGCAGTTGGCTCAGGATGAGCCAGACCAGGATGAAATGTTAGAAGGAGGTTAAAAAAAATAAAAAATAAAAATACCCTGGCCTTTGGAGTGTAGGAAGTAGGGTCCAGAAACCCAGGCAGAGGGGCCATGTGTCAGGAAGCAGGCTGTGCCTACGATGTGGAGATAGGCAGTGAGTTAGGGAACAGAAAGCCCAGCCAACGGGTCACTGACTGAACAGGGTTGAGACGGTGCTCAGTGGAACCTACAGAATTGGAAAGCTTTTCATGATTCACTTTCCAACTTGAGAAAGGTTAAGGGTTATTTTCTTGTCTACCTTCTTTCCCATAAATTCCCCAGGGGATCCTCCAAATGCCAGTTATATTTGGGGGAGGACTTGTGAGAGATGCCTTCTTTAATTTCGAGGTTTGGCCAGATCCACTGGATTTGCCTCGCTGTTGGGTGAGATTGACTTTCTGGGGCTTGGGAGTCCTTGGGTTCCAGTTCAGTGAAAATAGTGGGAGTTCTTCGATCAATATCTGCTCCCAACCTCCTTCTCTACTCCTTACCCCGACACTGCTCCCTGACTCTGGCTGCATCCACAACCCCCAGCTCTGGGTGGGATATATTCTCCTTGCCAGGCTCTCTCCTCCCACCCACCCCCCTCCCCCCAGGGCCAGAGAAGGGGTCTGGACACCTGCCACACACTCTGAGCCCTCCATGGTTGCAAAGACAGGTCCCATTAGCCCACACCCTCCCTCCTGAGGAAACCAGGCCCTTTGAGCAAACCTGTGATGGGCCACACATTTCCCCCTCTTTTTAAAAATAAGCACTCCCTGTGGCTCCAGTTGGCGCTAACACTGGTGAGGTGAGTCCCTTCCAAAAACCTATGTCAGAGCATCCTTTGTAACACTCGGGAAGAGAGCAGGCGGAGAAAAAAGGCTTCTATGTATCTGGATGTTTGACATCCAGAGAAGGAATATTATTGTTTCTCCAGTCAAACACCGGGGTTCTACTGAAAAGTATTTTCAATCCGCCAGACTGAAGTCCAGCATCTCTGTGAACCATCGCCAATACTCGCAGGCCCAGGGTGTCAGAGCCCCGGCTGTTTCTTCCAGGCAGCCACATTCCTGACACATGCTCCGAATGTGGCCTACCTGGTACTGTTCCGTGGAGGCAGCTGCTGTGTCATTCTCCCAACCTACCGGTGGGGTAGGGTTAGGGAATTCCCTCCCTGCCATTCATTACAGGGCCAGCATCCCTGGTACTGCCACGGTAGGCGTGGAGTTAGGCCGAGGAACTGCGGTGACCTGGAAGTCACAGAAATGATGTGGCTGAAATCTCCTTACCGCCAGCTAGTATTTGCCCAGGTGCAGAAATTGGCCTGGGATAGGGTTCGCAGAGCCCACCTAGTCCCTTCCTCTGCCTCTCTGCATTAAAAACATCATTTTGGGGGCTGGGGGGGCAGGCATTTGCTTTTTTTATATAGTGCAAATGTGACACATCATCATTAAGGAAATTTGGAAAATACGGCAATCAAAAATAAAAAAATGAAAATCACTCAATTTCCCATCTCTCGGAGAGAATAGCTGTGTCCACTACATTTATATCATTTAAGGATTAGTTTTATGCATGACTTCGATCTTTTTAACAACACTAAAATGACTTGCTTTATAATAGATAACTTGCTTTCTTTACCTCATAGTATACCATGACTATCTCTCCATTTGATTAAATACTTCTCTAAAATATTTTTTTAAGATTTTATTTATTTATTCATGATAGACAGAGAGAGAGAGAGAGAGAGAGAGAGAGAGAGAGAGAGAGGCAGAGACACAGGCAGAGGGAGAAGCAGGCTCCATGCCGGGAGCCCGACACGGGACTCGATCCCGGGATTCCAGGATCGTGCCCTGGGCCAAAGGCAGGTGCCGAACCTCTGAGCCACCCAGGGATCCCCATTTCTCTAAAATATTAACAGACATCTAGTATTTTATTTGACTGAGGCATCACATTTTTTAAGGCAGTCCTCAATTAATGGCCATTATGTCATTTCCAATTTTTTGCTACTATAAACAACACCATGATGAACATCCATAAGGCTAACTCTCTGGTTGATTGTTTTTTACCTATGATTATATCTATGATTATTTGTTAGGAGCTGCCATATGCCATATTTTTAGTGTGCATTCGACCTTATGTGGAAACAGATCTAGCTTAGCCAGTGTACAAAACTGTACTTGTCAGGGGTGGAATTCATACCCAGGATTGTCTGGCTCAGAGTCTAGATCTCTAAATGGCTATTCCCCTTATTCTATTAGGTTGATGCTTTAGAATGATGAGGAACATGGTAGGACCAGTGACTTCCATGAGCACAACCCACTGATGCACTTCATTAGCTGTGAAATGAGTTCCCTAGTCAGAAGCAATGCTGTGAGAAATGCCATGACGGTAAATAAGATCTTCTGTAAGCCCATGGATGGTGATGTGGGCAGAAGCACTGTGGACAGGGAAGACAAACCCATATCCAGATTAACCACCTATTCCAGTAAATTTAAGGGGAAAAAATGCTTCCAAAATATAAGTGGTCCAGTGTAATCGACCTGCCAGCAAGTATTTGGCTGGTCTCTCTAGAGAGTGGTCACCACACTGGGTGCTCTGTGTTTGGTAGGTCTCTGCTACTGGTAAGTAGGTTGGGTATTCAGCAGTGATTGCAGCCAGATTGGTCTTGGTGAGTAGAAGTCCATGTTGCTGGGTCCAGGCAAAACCTGTATCTGTGCCATCATGGATTCTTTATGAGCCCAGTGACATACACAGAATGGGTCATCTCACTGACCATATTACTAAGATCATACTGTGCTGAGATCATTCTTTGATGAGCATTGACATAGGACACAAACAGATGCCTTCATCTCTGAGACCATTTGGAGAGGTCAATCCAAATACCTCTTTCTCAGACCTCCTTATCATCAAACTTCCAATTGTGTTATTCCAAGTCTTTGACGAAACCATTAGCCATGTCCATGAAGGAACACTCAAAGTTCTCAGGTTGGGAGGATTTGCCTCCACCACTGTCCTTCCAGGACATCTCTAAGTGGAGCTATGCTGCTGGAGAGCTATAATCAGTTGTCTCCCCAAGACTTGTCTCTCACCCATGGATCTTTCCCCATAGCCCCTTAAGGTGGGATTCCTAATGAACTCCTTAACCACAATTATAATGCTCCAGAACTCTTTTATAGAAAGTTCCCAGATCCTTCAGATTTGTATCTGGGAATAGTCACTCAATGACACAGACATCGGGTTGCTTTCTCAGCCTTGTCTTGGTGGTCCAGGGTCAAGGACCATGTCTACTGACCCCCTTACCTAAGATTGAAGTTTTTTTCCATCAGGGGATGCTCTCCCAAGGGTGGCAGCGACAAATCTACCTCCCTGTCCTGGTAGTGCTGGTTCCCAACATCCAGAGCACTTAGCACAGAGCCCAGGTTCCTCCTCAGGTCTTTGACCTTAAGGCACAGAGCCATGTATGCAAATCAAGCCCCATAAGCAGAAAAGGCCACAACCCAAAATCCACTAACCTCAGGGTAGTGGGTTGTTTTAGTTAGTGTGGTTGAGGAAGTTGTCAGAATATTTCAATTTCTCATCTTGAAGCACAAATCCTTGACTTTAACAGTTCTGAAATGGGTATATCTTAGAGTCAAAGGGTACATTTACTGGAGGCTGCTCCCCTCCACACAAAACAAAACAAAGACACTATATTAATAGTGGATCTTCCAGTCAAGGTCATTCTTTGCATTCAGGTATTAGACAAAATGAGAGCCAACCTCCAGGGATGGGTGAAATCACCTAAGGAGACGGGGGAGGAAGAGAAGTAGGAAATGAAATAAAATAATTATTAGTATTCCTGTAGCATCAGTAAACAATTATTGAATGCTTGCTGGGTGCTAAGCACTGTGCACATATTAACAACTTCAGTTCTGATGAGAGCCTTGTGGGGTAGGCATTGCTATCATCAGGAGCATCTCCATTTTTTGGGTAAGGAAATTGAGGAAAGTTGCCCAGAGCCTATAGCTACTTAGTGGTAGAGGTGGAACCTCAACTCAGGCGGTCTGGTTCCAGAGACCTCTCTCTTAACTTCTACGCTATAGGTCCATCTCAGTATAGGCACTGAATCAGGCATTTGCCAGGTTGAGTTCAAAAAGCACCAGACTGGATACCCGGTATGTATCTAGCAGAGTTCTTAGTTGCAAGCAATAGAAACTTACTTCTCTCTTTGAGAAGGAAAGGGATTTATTGAGAGGCTATCAGTTTAGGCACCAATGAGCAGCAGTTGCCAAGTCTGTGAGCAGCAATGTTGAAGACATGTCAACCCTGGGTCAATCACAGCCCCATGGAAAGAGGGACATCTGGACATTTATATGTCCTGATTATGATGCCAAAATAATGAACCTGAATCTGATTAAGCCTCCGACATAACTGCCAGTTTCCAAGAAATGCAGAGGCCAGAGGAGATATTAAGCAAAACTATGAGACAGCAATCAGCCAAGACCAGAGGTTGAAAATTCTCTTAAAGAATTCACCCTAATTCTTCAGGAAATAAGAGGCACAAAACCAAAAAAAAAAAAAAAAAAAGAAAGGAAAACTTTTAGAAATGGAAAGATATTTAGGAGCATGTTAGCCAAATCCAACAGGTGGATGTTGTTTGGATTCTGATTTGAATAAACCAACCAGAGAAATACTTTTTTGCAGACAATCAGGGAAAATTGAGCATGATCTGGATATTAAATATTAAAGAATCACTGTTGGTGGTGTCGGGTGGCATAGTGGTACTGTAGCTAGATGTGTGGTTTTTAAGTTCATGCCTGTCACACTAAAGTATTTAGGAGTGAAATGATAGGATGTCTGAAAGTATCTTTAAAATAAACTATATAGAATCTCCACCTTTGAGGAGCAGGAGCATATTTCCTTAATTCTTTAATTGTGGATTCTGTATAGTGACTTCCTTCCAAAGAGTCCAGTACATAAAGGGGGAAAATGGATAACTCAATAGTAGAGAAACCTAATGAATACCACCTCAGTAGGTAATTGGTGCCAACGCCGGCAACGATAAATCATGTTGACGGTATGTACACTTAGTATGGTGTGATGAAAGTCATACTTCACTGCTGACTTTCCTCCCTCAAACCCATAACCCTGGTATAATCATGAAAAAATTAGTAGACAAATTTCAACAGGGTGGGGAGCAAAAGGGGGCTTCTTACAGTATAGGTGACCAGTGCTCCTCAAAACTATCAAGGTCATCCAAAACAAGGGAAGTCCATGAAAGGAAAAACTGCTTCTCTGCTCACAACACCTCTGATACCAAATGTGTGGATTTTCCACACAAAGCAACTCTCCGATTTTCTATAGATGCCTACTGGCTGTCCTGCAATTTAATTCAGTTCTGACACTAAGTACCCAGAGTTAACGCAGATGCCACAGGTTAAGGGCTCAGCCCCCCGCCCCCACCCAAAACTGACCCCATGTCAGACACCAATCACTAGTGGTGGGTGTCCAAGTTACCCACACTTCTGTCTGACTTGGCTACAGGTTGAGGGTTCCCAGTATCTTCTTGTCAGTTTTGATAATTTGCTATAACAGCTCACAGCCTTTCGGGAAACACGTTTACTGGTGGCATTATAAGGGACATTACAAGAAGTACAGAGGAACAGCCAGTTGAAGAGATACACAGAACGAAGTCCAGAATGATCCTGAAGCAAAGGTACTTGGGTCCCTCTTATACCAACATCCCAGAGCATGAATGTTTTTACCAACCCAGAAGTTCTCTGAGCTCCATACGTAGTTCAGGGATTTTTATGGAGGCTTTAGCAGGTAGGCATGATCAATTAGCAAGTCAATCTCCAGCCCCTCTCCTTTTCCCAGAAGATGGAGGTAGGGTGGGAATGAAAGTCCCTACTTTCCAATCTTACCTTGGTCTTTCTGGCAACTAGCCCCCATCTCAAAACTAGTTAGGCCCCCCCTCCCCCCGCAACAGTCATCTGGTTAGCATACAAAGCCACTCATCACTCAGGACTGTTCCAAGGGTCTTAAAGCTCTTGTATCAGGAACCACAGACTAAGACTAAATATCATAGCAGATGGTGCTCCTGTCACCCAGAGAAGTGCAAGGGTTTTAGGACCTCAGTATCAAGAACCAGGGACAAGACTGAATTATATATTTCTTACTATATCACATTGTCACAGTACAGTGCCCTTACTATGGTGTGATGAAAATAGCCCTTAACTTCTGTGATCTTCCTTCCACAAGCCCATAGCCCCAATCTAATTATGAGAAAAACAGTAGACCAGTGCCCAGATCACAGCATCCTACAACATACCTGATGAGTGCTCCTCAAACTGTCAAGATCACCAAAAACAAGGGAAGTCTGTGAAACTCTCATAGCCCAGAGGAACCTCAGAAAACCCTACAGCTAAATGTACCGTGGTCTCCGACATGGGATCCTGGACAGGCAAAGGGCATTAGGTTAAAAACCAAGGCAATATGATGAAGTATGGACTTTATTTAATGACCTATCAGAACTGGTTCATCACTTGTAATAAATGTACCATACTAATGTAAGATGTTCATAATAAGAGAAACTGGGTATGGGATGGGGTTTGCAGGAATTTGTAGAACTATCTGCTCAAATTTTCTGTAAATCTAAAACTCTTCCGAAAAGTCAACCTTCATTAAAATTCTTGAGGAAGAAGGCATTTGGGGATTCTACAGGGGAGAAGTTGAACAAGAATGGAGGAATGTTTGTGAATTTTGAAGCTTGGTGGTGGGTAGGTACATGGGGATTCTTCATGCTGTTTTACTTTTATATATGTTTGAAAGCTTCTAAATAAAAAGTTGATTTTTGAAGAATACGGAAAGCTTCCCCTGTCTTACAGGTGGGTTGGGGCATCATCCTAGTGGGAATTGTCACCCACATGAAGAGCCAGAACTGGCCAGGTGGATGCTGTGGCCTGTGCCACCAGCGTCATCAGCTCTGCCCCTGCCTCTGGGTACTCCATTACACTGCAGCTGCCCCGGCCATGAGATACCCTTGTCCCCTTTCTTTGCATCACCAGCTTGAGTATAAACTGGGACAGGTGTATCTACCTGGGCAAACTTTGTTCACATATCTCAAGTGAGGCTGGGATTGGGGGTTACTGGCCTTCCCGGCTCCTTCAGTGGGAGGTGGGATTAGTCTGCAAGCAGGATTCACCACGGCAGGAGTTCCCCAAGCAGAGGGAGGGGTCTGCTGCTGGGGCCCACACGTTCCCTCACAGTCTCACCACACTGGGCTGTGACAGCGGGTGCTTCTCTGTCAGGTCCACCCTCATGTCCTCTGGACCTAACACCAATCCTAGTTCCTGGGAGGCCCTCACTCAAAAGTGAGTGAAAGAGAAATAAGTTGTAAAAATGTTCTTGCCACTTAGGGAGAAGGTGGTAAGATCCTAGGGTTATGGGGCCAGGGTCCTGGCTCTCATTCTACATGGTCCTGGCTGTGCTTTCTCGGGGAGTCGCTCTCCTTCTCTGAGCCTCCCTTCCTTCCTTCTGCAAGGTGGGAGGTGGACCAAATGGCCTTTGTTGCTTGTCCATTCCTCAGCCTAGGTCAAGGACACGGTCTGGACAGAGAATCAGGTCCAGTGGGTCCTGCTGCCAGAAAGGCCATCTCACGGCTGACCTGGTGACTCCCTGTGAGGACCCAGCCCTTTTTACTGCTGAGGGGGAAGATGGGATATCTGCCACAGACTGGCGGTGTGACCTTCAGAGGGGTCTTGAAGACACTGAGGGCTCTTTCCAACCCTCAGTTTCCCCATCTATAAGATGAGGGGACAGGGCTGGTGACCAATCCCCAAGGACTTTCCCTACTCTGGGCTTCTGTCATCACGAAGCCCACCTAGGAAGGCCTCTGTCACAGATGTCCTGGCTCAGGGACATCTGGAGAGCAAGCCCTGGAAGAAGGAGCTGTTTGCTCAGGATCTAGGGTCTGAGGCTGGCCCTTTCTGATAGGGACTGGCTCTGTGGGAGTGCAGGAGAGCCAGAGTGGATGACACATGCTGTCTCTCCAGAGGGAGGGAGTCTCTGAGAGAGGAGCAGATCCGGGAACATAAATCAAATGAGGTGTAAAATTGTTCCAAGCCACGCTTCGTAAAGCTGCTGCAACATGTCATTAATAGCAGCCCCAGAGCTGGGGACACACGGGCAGGCACCTGGTGGGCGGGTGAGGTGGCAATTAGTCCAGAAGTGATGACGGGGGCTCACTGTTCATGTGGGGGTGCCACTGACCCACTCTGGCCCTCACTCCTTCTCTGGCGGGACCCTAGCCAGGGGACTGGGGGGCAGGCACTGCTGGCCTGCTGGCCTTACCAGCCTCTCCTCCTCGAATTCTCCTCTGAGACTCTCACCATGGGTAACATAGAGGTGAAAGGGGACCTGAGGTCACTCCCACCTGCAGCTCAATCTACAGAGGGGCCTGAGGCCCCAGGAAGGACAGTCAGCAAGTCATCGGCTGCCCTAGACGTGGCCAGGGTCAAGGTGGCCAGCTGGCCTGCTAGGCCAAGGTCAGCGGGCTGCTAACCCTCGCTTCACTCAAGCCTCTCCACCAGCAGCACAGGGAACCACCTGCCAGTGATCCCCAGATCTAGATTTCCAGGGTGAAGCTTCTTTTGCCCAGTGAAGACATTTTAAAAGATAACAAACTACAATCTATTATCAGTATTATGTAGTCATATTCATCACAGACAATTATGATCAGCATAATCATTTCCCTAAAATCCACTGCATCTTTTTCCTTACTTCACTCTGGGCTCAGAAGTTTCTCCTGGCAGCACCAGAGGTCGGTGGTTTGACCAGGGGCCTTGGTGGACCGAGAATCAGGTCATCGCTGTGCGTGACACACTCACCACCCAGGCTCACTCTAGAAAGAGGTGTGAGTCTAGGCGTGCAGCTCTTCTCACCTCCCAACCCGCATTGCACCTTTACCAGCAACTCTAATAGAGCTTACTGAGACAGCCTCCATCTGAGCCAAACTATATTTCCAGATTTCTAGGAATCTGAGCCAGACATTAAAGGGCCTATTTTTCAGGGGTGGGTGGTTCAGGCCCTGGACGGGTTGGGGAGCTGCCTTCTCTGCATAATGAGGATAGTGGTATTGGCAAGGTAACCTTCTTATATAGTTTTCACAGGCTGGGTTCCCCAAGAGCAGTCAGAGGTGAAGATTTGGGGCCCAAGATGTTATGAGGGGTCAACGTGTGAGAGGAAAGAGGGGAAGAAGGTGAAGGGGGCAGAGGTGACCCTCAATGTAGGTCTGAGGATGCAGGCTCAGCCAGCGGCCCCAGGAGTAGACAAGGTGGACAGAAGAGCCCTAAAGACAGACACCACTTCCTGAGGGGGCCAGTGCTCTGACCTGGGGGCTGGATCCACTTCTCATCCTGGTTGTGTGCCCTGGAGCCAGCCCCTTTCACTCAGGGTTTCTGGCAAAAGGAGGGTCTAGCCTATCCACTTTCTAAAGGATCTTCCTGAAAACTTCTAACCATCTGGGTTTCTACTTTGGATTCCTATCTGGAGCCACCTTTGGCTTTGTAGACCTGCTTCTGCAGGAAGCCCCCTGGATGCCCTGGCCCCTCGCTACCCCCAGCTCCCCATCTACAGGTTGGACCATGTAGGTTACATCTGGCCCCACACGGCAGCAAGCCGGTCTCCGTGCTGTGCCATTTCCCCTTCCCCATCACACTTGTCGTCTACAAGACCCAACTGGCTCCTGTAGGAGGGTTTGGCAAACACTGCCTCCTCCAGCTCTCCTCACTCCTGGGCCCTGGGCAGCCTTTGGCCTAGGAAGATAGTATGGAGGCTCCTGGAGAAACAAAGCTGGGGAGGGAGGAAAAGAGGAGGCAGCAAGGGGGGAAGCAGGGAGCAGGGTATATAGGTTTCAGGGGGGTGGGGTATGAAAGGGCCGCAGGAGCTCCACATTCCTCAGGGAACCCTCTCCAAGAAATTTCATGCTCCAGCAAGAACTCATAAAATCAAAGATGTGCTTCCATATGCAATAATTTACCCAGAACCAGTGATGAGAGCTTCCCTCCCATTAATCATTGGGCAAGAGGCTAATTGATTTACAGGCCTGTGGCCTGTGCAGCACTCCGGGGGTTATGTGTGGTGTGAGTATGGCTCTGACATCACATGCTCTCCAGCTTGGCATTCAAGACTCCCCAGGCAGGGCCAGACCTGGCTCTCACTACCCACACCTGCCTACGCCACACTTCCACATCTTATCCCACCACACCCCAACTTCTCATATGTTCTTGGAGCTGCTCCTATAAAATCAGAGCCAGGACTTATGACCATTCCAGACAGGTTTTGGCTGCGTCAAACCAGTCACAACAGGCGCAAAGTGCTTCTAACCAGCCCAAGCTAGTTCCAGCTCATTTCTGATTCTGACCAGATCGGGATAAAAACTGGTTCTCACGTGATCTCACTGGATCATGCTCCTTTAGACCTTTTAAAACAGATTCAGGCTAAACCTAACCAGATCAAATGAGTTCTACCCAGATTAAACAGCAGCAGTGCTGACTGCTTTTAGATGGGTTCAATATGGTTCCAATGTGGCCTGCATCTTCAACTCTGAGATAATTGTCATGGAAACCAGCCCCTTCCTTGGCCTCCTCTGAGAAGGTGGACCCCACTGACTGTTCTTGAAGAAAAAGTAGGCTGGTCATATGTTTGGTTCTGAGACAGTCTAGAGAAAGAGTTTGTTGTTTTATCAATGACTCCATTTACAGTTCCCTCAGTGCCTTTGTGCACGCTGGTTTGATCCCCACAGGAAATGTCTGAGCCAGGGGTTCATATCCTGCACCCATTGGATTTTCAGAGGGGGTAAGAGGTTGGAATCCCAACCCTCTACTTGCCAGCCTTATGGCTTGG
Source organism: Vulpes lagopus (assembly GCF_018345385.1). Lineage (NCBI taxonomy): Eukaryota > Metazoa > Chordata > Mammalia > Carnivora > Canidae > Vulpes > Vulpes lagopus. Next base: position 50,548,295 of record NC_054825.1, read on the forward strand.
TTTCCCTGCTCCGAGCTCAGTTTCCTCCTGTTGAAAATGGGGAGAGTAGAGGAGTCCATTCCGTTGTGATAAAGATTGAGAAAGATAATCTATGTCAAAGCACACAGAGCAGTGTTTTAATAACCCACAGCAAGCACGCAATAAATATTAGCTCTTTTTTAGAAGCATGGTTATTGCCACTGTACAATTATCACTGGCTGGCATCAAGCAAATAGGAACTAGAAAGACTTGTCCTGGCTCTGTCTCACTTAAACCCTGGCCCCACTGGGCCCTGACCTCCTGGCTTCCCTCCTAGAGGGTTCATAGGAAGTTAGAGACCTGCTTACCACAGGTGCTCCCCACCATCATCTTCCAGGTGAGACGTGGGCTGTCCTGCGATGGCTTTTCCAATACAGCTCCTGGGAAGTGTCACTTCTAAATCGCCTCTGGATGCCTGTAGAGGCTTCCTCTTTGCAGAGACTTCCTACGGGTGCGTGAACTCCCTGGGGACAGGGGAAATGGAACCAGCTTTGGAGCTGCATCTGGCAAGCTGGGCAGAGCCCAAGACCCTGTGTAGGTGGAGGGCTGAGGGGGTGCTCCCCTTGGGCTGCGGAGAAAGCCCTGGGCTGAAGATTCAGCTCCTGGGGTGTCTCTGACCCCCTCCAAGCCTCTGTCTGCTAAGGAAGGACTAGCTGAGGGGGGGTCCTTTGGGGATGCTCCCCAGGGGTTCTGGGGAGCTGGCTACTTAGACCTCTTGACCTGTTGTGACCGAGGATGGGGAGAAATGTGAAAGGCACCTCGCCCCAGGAAGGATCCAGCTCCTGTGGCTGGGCCTGGAAAACTTCCCCTCCTCCCCTTCTGCCCCCATCCTTCTCTCTCAGAAACAAATTATGCACACACCACTAAACACGCAAAAACTAACAATTTATATAAATTACAGTTTGTTGAGGGTTCACTGTGTTCCAGGCACTTTCCTCCATTCTGTCATTTACTATCACAAGGACCCTATGAAAGGGATGCTGTTATCTGGCCCTCACACAGAGAAGGGAGGGCAGGATTGAGCCCGCCTCCCCCAGACTCCCACACTTCACCCCTAACCCAGAGCTCTCCACACCAGCTGGCCATCCAGGGGCCCGCAGGGGCCTGGGTCCAGATAATGCAGTAAAACGTGGCCCCTTGTTCTCTTGCTGGCTCCTCCCTTGCTCACCACCCACTAGAAGCTCCTGCAGGGCAGGGGTGTGGCCAGGGAGGCAGGTGCTGGGGACCAGGCCCGGATGGGTTGTTGGGTGCAGAGGCAGGACAGAGGCACCAGCAGATGGTGGTAGGACACAGCCTGAATCCTCGCCAGAGTAGGGAGTCCAAGGGCACCTCCAACTGCAGCGCTTGGCCACCTGACCTCCACTTGCACACCCCTTCTGCCGAGAAGCTCACCACCTCCCACAGTCAGCAGTGGGCACAGCTCCAGCTGCAGGGACCTGCCTTCTTAGGAAAGGGCCAGAAAGGGAGAGGGTTCCTGATGTGACCCGTCTACACTACACCCGTGCAGAGTGATGGAAGGGGGAGCATCTCACTGAAGTCCTACAACAACCCCGTAATGTAAATGCCCTTCCTAGCTCCATGTTTCAGATTAAAAACTATGAATGGCAGGAAGATATACATGAAGTACAAGTCACCATCGTAACCACTCTTAAGCTATGTCCACATTGTTGTGCACCCATTCTCCAGAATGCTTTCATCGCGCAAAGCACACCCTGCCCAAACAGCGCCCCTGCTTCCTGTCCCCTGAATTTGACCACCGTAAGCACTCAGGCAAGTGGAATCATACAGTACTTGTCTTTTTGTTATTACTATCTCTGTCTAAAGCAAGGAAATAGGGGTGCCTGGGTGGTCCAGGTTTGAGTTCAGCTCAGGGTATGATCCCAGGGTCCTGGGATCAAGTCCCACATCGGGCTCCCTGCATGGAGCCTGCTTCTCCCTCTGCCTGTGTCTCTGCCTCTCTCTCTGTGTGTCTCATGAATAAATAAATAAAATCTTTAAAATAATAATAAAACAAGGAAATAGGGGCTCAGAGAGACTAAGCCACTTACCTACTATCACCAGCACATCCGTGACACAGCCAGGCTCCGAGGTCAGACACTCCTTCCACATGGGCCCCCGAAGCCCCTCTAACTCATCTGGCCTCTTCACAAGCCATCCTGCTGCAGGTGGAACAGCCCGAGGTCCTTCCGTGTCACAGGTGTGAGGGCAGTTGTGTGGAGCCAGCCACCTGGCTCCAGGCCCAGAGACACCTCAAGGGAGGTTGGATGTTGTTTGTTTGTTTTTTAAGGTTTTATTTATTCATGAGAGACACACACAGAGAGAGAGAGGCAGAGACACAGGCAGAGGGAGAAGCAGGCTCCATGCAGGGAGCCCGATCTAGGACTCGATCCTGGGAGATCACGCCCTGAGCAGAAGACAGACGCTCAAGCGCTGAGCCACGCAGGCACCCAAGGGAGGTTGGTTTTTATTATCACTCCCTAGAATTTGGCCTGAACCTAGTCAGCCAGGAAGGGGAGGGGAGGGGCGCTGAAATCTTTCTCAGCTGCTCCCTCAGGCCTAGCTTGCTTTTCTAGACCTTTCACCTGGTGGCATATTAGGGGTGGGACAACCTCTCAGCAAACAGCATCGAGAGACCATCCTCTCAAGTCTCTACTTAACGCTCACTCTTCATTCTGAGCCACAGATCCTGGTGGGTACCCACCTGTCTAGGTCTAGGCCCAGGGGAGTCGGTGAAGCTCAGAAAATAGACCCTGGCCTCTGGGGCACCTCAGTGATTGAGCGTCTGCCTTTGGCTCAGGTCATGACTCCGGGGTCCTGGGACTGAGTCCTGCATTGGGCTCCCCGCAGGGAGCCTGCTTCTCCCTCTGCCTCTCTCTCTGTGTCTCTCATGAATAAATAAATAAAATCTTTCAAAAAAAAAAAAATAGACCATGGCCTCAAAGACCTCCCTGAGCTAGGACAAGTGGTGTCACGTGAATACTGGGAAGGTGGGGCTAGATGAACACTCCATGACAGGCACAGTGAAAGAACTAAGGGAGTCTTCAGGCAGAGGTCCTTTCCAGGTGGGGCAGTCAGGAGGTGACACTGAGTCAGGAGAGGGTCTAGACAGGGTTTTAGAGAGGCAGTGGAAGTGCTGCCCAAATGGTGGAAATGGCCTGAGTGCAGGCCCAGAGGCCTGCGAGTGTCTTGTCCTCACGGGTAGGGCAGGGAATAGGTCCTCACCGTGTCTCATAAAGTACTCAGTGAGTGCCCACAGACAATAAGGGTTCCTGGAACAGGGAAGAAAGTTGGGGAGAGCCTTGTCCCCGATTGGCCTCAGTCTTCCTCTTCCCCCAGGGCACAAGCTTCACAAAAGTGGTCCCTCTTCAGAAGTGAAGCCACCCCACCCTAGAGAGAAAGAACTGAGAGTGCCATGAGCCCCTGCCAGGTGCACATAGTAGGTCTCAGAAAATGTCTTCGTTGTGACTTCTATTTGGAAGGAAGGGGGACAGACCAGGTGATGCTCCGGTTTGCACACAGTACTGGCTGTGAGTCACCTGGAATTTCCTGAGCAAGTCAGAAGGTGGAGGGAGGGGCAAGGATAGGTATGTGGAAAGAGGAGAAGAAAAATAGGACTAAAACTAAAATTTATAGGAGGGAGAGAGAACCCTTATTGTGGGGAATCTGTGAAGCGGTCGAGAAGGTGGCAGCATTTGCTAAGATGGTCTTTGAATACGGGGAAGGTTCTGAGAAGTAGATGCAGAGAGCAGTGGTGAGGGCAGGCACTCCAAGAAGAGGGGACTGCATGGCCCAAGGCCCAGGGGTGGGACAGTGGGGGCCACACACAGGGCCAGACATTCACTTTGGCTGAAATGTGAGTGAAGGGGAGTCGGGGAGTCACATTGGGTGATGAGCCCAAGGGCCAGGTCATGGACACCCTGCAGCTGGGCTCTCTTGGGAAGGCGGCGAAGAGCCTTTGGGAGCCTGTGAGCAGAGAACTCTGGAAAGGGCATGCTGATGAGCTCCCACAATGCACTGGAGCCAGAGAGGAGACCACGACGGGGCCCCTCAGGGGTGACGAGAGATGGGGCTGCAGTGGGGTTGAAGGAGGCAGAGAAGGGTCAGACAGGACTTGTCAACAGAGCACTCTGCAGAAACACAGGACTTGTGATCCATCTTCCCGTCTCAGATGGGACACTGACAAGACTTGCCCCAGGCCACCCCAGGCAGTTGACCTCCACCCACGCTACCAGGGAGGGCAATCCTCCACCAACTGCTGCCTGGAGGGCTGTGTGGATGGAGAAGCATCCTGAACTGGAAAGAAAAGAGGATGTGATTGATTAGTGATGTCTGCCCAGGCAAGGGTTGGAGACGCATGGCCTCAGTGCCCCCCCATCTCTGCACCCACCCCCCAGGCTGAATAGATCTGCCCACCCTCCCTGACCAAATGGCCGCAAGGACCAGAGATCATGTGTGCGAACATGTTTTGAAGGCTATCAAGACTCCCTAAGTGGGAAGGGTTATTTTTATGGTTATGCATGCCTCACTTAGTCACCTGGAGCCTGGTGCCAGAAAAAACACACAGCCCCCCAATATCCTCGACAGCTTTCACCCACCAAATGTCCCCAGCATGTTGCCTTGCTTGTTGACTAAGGAGGGCTTAGTCACAGGTGGCTGCATAGGCGCTGCGTTTGAGGAACATATGGAGAGATGACATACTTCCCAACCACAGACCAAGGGCGCTGTGAGTCACCAGCTCCCGGGCACAGGGAACGGAGGGCAAGGCCCTTTCGTGATCGGCCAGGCCTGACCCCAGTAGAATGTGCAGCCACGTTAACCACCTCTGCGGCATCTTGTCAGAGTCCTGCTTCAGCTCAGCATGGGCTTCCCCCTACCCCCGAACTCCAGGGTGCCGGGACAGACAGAGACACAACCTCCTGTTTACACTTCTGGGTAACGTGCCCTGACCTGCTCATTTGCTGCCAGGACAGTGGACCCCAGGGTAGAGGAAGTTCGCCCAGTAGGGTGGAATTCACAGAGATTTTCTTTCCATGGAGATTTTGTACAGAAGCGATTGGTGGAGCAGAGACTAGACTAGACTCACAGCACCGTGACCCTGGCTCAGTCACTGCTTGTGGGACCTCAGGCAAGTCACTTAACATCCCTGTGCCTCAGTTTCCTCACCTGTAAAATGGGGATGAAATGATCTGTCCACCTAACTCCCTGAGAAGGGTAGGAATGAACTCTGAGATGAGCTTCCATTCTTACAGGACTCCCACATCTGGAAAGACCTTTCATCCCCACTTCTATATTTGAGCTTCACAAGGCTCCCGTGGGGGCAGCACATGTATTTGGCTATCCCCATTTCATAGAGGAGCAAACGGAGGCCCAGAGTCATATGGCCAGGTAGGGGTGAGGCCTGGGATTTATTCCAGGTCTTGTGCTCTGTTCATAGCGATGCCAGGAGAATAGACACCAGGATGTGGTCACAGGTCAGTAAAGGCATTGCAGAGACAACCCGATTCTAGAAATGGAGGATGGGATCAAGCGAGAACCCCTGGTCCGGGCCCTCAGGTGAGAGAGTGGTGGAGACACTCAGCCCCAGAGCTCCAGGTCAGGTGCTAGGAGACATGCCATTCCTGAAAGGGGAACGCCACACAGCCAGGCCTCTGCTCCAAGGCCCTGCTGGCCCTGCCCAGCCTCCACCGTCCCACATCCCCCACAGGAACACTGTCACTCTCAGCTCCACACTGTCCCTGTTGTTGATTTATCATTTACACTGCTGGTCTCCAGTGGTGGTCAGACACCCAGCACCTGCCACAGAGCTGGGCACACAGGAGCCACCAGGAAAGTTTTGTGCAGTTGAGCTGAACTGAGGAAATCGCTCCCCTTCCGGGCCCTCGGTTTCTACCCCTGAGGGGTGCTCCCCCACCAGCATCACAGTGCACATGGAGACAGGTGCTTCTCGGACTGACAAGAGTGAGTGAATGTGAAATTCAAGGTGATCTGTGTCCATGTGCTACCCCTACTTAGCTATCATCTTGGAATTCCCCCCAAACCCAAGAGGCCCACTTCCCAGAGGCCACCACTCCCCAGAGGACTCACTTCCCAGAGGCCACCACTCTTTACCTGAGTGGTAGGGTTTCTCCCCCATGCTTAGACTATAAGCTCAGAAACTCAGAGACCTGTGGCCAGGTGCCTGTCAGCTACATAGGCCTCTGGGCTTCCCTGGCTCAGGCATTTTTACCTGGGCCCCAACCCCCGAAACTGTATGCAGAAATGTGTGGGTGTGCGCACAGATGTTCACACGTGACTTCCCAGAAAGGGAGGCCCGCCACGCTCACTATAGTCTCCAAGGGACCCAGTACCCCGAAGTGTCAAAACTACTGCTCCATCCTCCTGTCACATGCCTCATTACACGGGATGGCCCCTTGCCTCTGTGACCCCAAACGGACTCTGACTTCATATGACCACCCCCCTCCCAGGCCTGTCACACACTTGTTGCTCAACACACATCAGTGAGGCCCATATCAAGTTGAGAGCTGAATAAATGTGGGTTTGTTTGCCCCTGAGACAGGCCATGTCAGTCCCCTTAGTGATCTTTCACTCTCGTGCCTGATGTGGAATGGACTGCCTGAGTCACACACTCCCTCTCTCAGGTCTCTTGAGCGCACCCCACCCCTCAAAAGATCACATGAGTACCTGCTGAGAGCTAGTGCACCCCCACATGTATTCCTGCTGGATCCTCACCACTCTGCGAGGTGGGTCAGCCAGGGAAGCTAGATTATGCTGCAGTGACAAAGAGCCCTCCCATTCCTGTAGCCGACACTGGACTCGTCTCTCATTTGTGACTTGGCGTGACTGGGATTTCTGATCCACGTCAGCCTTGTTCTCACTCTGAGACCCTGATGAAGGAGCAGCCACCATGTGAAACACTACTGACCACACCAGCAGAGGGAGGAAGGCTCTGGAGGGTCCTGCGTCAGAGATTACATGTCAAACTAAAAAATACACATGTCACAGGGTGCCTGGGTGGTTCAGTAGGTTATAAGCATCTGACTCTCAGTTTGGTTCAGGTCTTGATATCCTGGGTTGTGGGACAGTGTCCTGCATCAGCTACGTGTTCAGCAGGAAGTCTGCTTGGCGATTCTCTCCCTCTGCCCCTCCTCTGACTTGCACATGCTCGCTCGCTCGCTCTCTCTCTCACACACACATACATAAATCCTTAAAACACACACACACACACACACACACACACACACACACACATCACTTTTACTCTTAAATCATCAGCCAGAACTAGTCAGAACACAGGTTCTGAGAAATACCTGGAAATAGGACAACAGCACTAATTATCCCCATCTTACATTTGTAGAAGCTTACCCAAGGGCATGCAAGGCAGTAGCTGGGCTGGGAGCTGATACACTCATGACTGCTCCAAATCCCAGTCCATTCTTTGGCACCATCCTGCCCCCACAAGGGGCTGCTCAAGGCCCAGGAGCAGCCTGGGGCAGATTGAAGGCTCTCCAGGGGGCAGAATGAGGTCAGTAGGCTCTCAGGATCAAATTCCTAGTTGGGCCACTCTAATTTGTGGAGTGTTGAAGGAATGATGAATGTTAAGGGGTCCCAGACCCCCTCTTGGCTGTATCCTTTGCAGAGAAGACATGTCTGTCAAAGATGTGCTGAGTTTCTCCCTGATGCCCAGCTAGAGTCTCACAGTCCAGCTGGGGAGCTGGGATGGCATAGATGATAACCAAAAAGTTCATCCATCATGGGGGCTAGACAAGAGGAATGTGTCAAGATGGCAGATGAGACACCCATGTCTACTTTTGCTGTCTCCTCAGTCCTTACCACAAAAACCAGAGTGACTTTTTAAAAAGTATACATATTGGGAGAATAAGAGAAGAAACAATGGCAACAGAAGACAGATTGCCAAGAAACTGGAATACTAACATGGTAGTGGGGAAAGCCAAGAGCCAAGCTGGCTTATCCTGCAGGGTTTTTAGAAGGTTCACGACCTGGAGGCTCCAGAACCTCAGAGGAGCCCGCCCAGAGAAAGGGGTCAGAGCCTTTATGGTGTAAGGAGAGCATCCATGCGGTATAAGGACTGGCAGGTCCACAGAGTGTTGGAGACCATGTAGGGTGAGGAGGGCACCCCACTGGGGGCAGCCTGGGGGAGCAGAGACGACCAACCCCGGGGTGGTAGGTGACTATAGTGACTCAAGGAGGGGTGTCAAAGCTGGAGCAGGGGGTGTGGTTCCTGAGGGTGTCATGTCAGAGGTGGGAGGTTGGGTACATTTGGAGGATTGATCAGATATGTAGATTTATTAAAGATGGTGGGATCTTGGTTCCTCGCTGTCAGAAAAGCAAGTTACAAACACGGAAGGGGGGGAACTAAAAGTCTCAGGTGAAACTCATGATTTTCAAGATGGATAGGTAGATGATGGACAGATAGATGTTGGATGGATAGCTGATGGATGGATAGATAGATGACATAGATGGATGATAGATTAGATAGATAATGATAGATGATAGATAGTGTTGATATAAACATGTAAACGTGAGTATAAATTTATACATATTCTCTAACTCTAACCACTGAGAGCACCTAGGAGCAGCAACATCCCAAGAACAGCAAGCACACCTAGCGCCCAGATCTTGGCTCCTAAATATCATTGTCCATCTGGGGAACCAGTGCTCTCTGGACAGGTGGCTGATTCCAGAACTGGGGCAGAGAAGGTCTGAGATGAGCGCAGAACATTTTGTGGTGCCAGAAATCAAGGAAGCACTCAAATGATGGAAATATGTCCAAAGGACGCAGGTGCCATGCTGAAGGCACTCCCACTAGATACCCGATGGAGCACCCAATTATGTAATGTTGGTAACAGGTTATAACCCAGTGCAACAAAACATGAGTCCACGCTCATATAAGTGAATAAATAAATTGAACAAGATAGTTACGTGATGTCAAAGTACCTTCCACAAAATATTTATCAATTCCAGAAGACAAAAAAAAAAAAAAATAACACTGCAGTGGAAAAGTCTGGCGGCTAGCACCCAAATAGAGTGATGGATCCAGGTGAATGAACATCATCAGGAATGATGCAAACTGAAATCTCGCCCCGCCTGGTAAGAGCAATGAGAAGACTCCAGCATCAGAGAATAGCACTGCGGCGGAATTCCCGCTAATGACGCAGGACTAAAGTCTAATCATGAACAATGTCAAAAAAAAAAAAACAAAAAAACAAAAAAACCTCCAAATTGAGGGACATCTTCCAGCAGCGTGGGGCTCATAAGAGTCCAAGAAATACTAAGGAACTGTTCTAGATGGAAGAAGGCGAATGGGACTTGACCACTAAGTGCAGGAATATTTCTAATCTGGACACTTTTGCTCCAAAGAACACCATGGAGAAAGCTGGTAAAACACGAATGGGGGCTATGGTCTGGGGGGCAGTGATGTTCCAGTGTTACTTTGCTGTCATGTGGTTAGAGTATGTCCTTGAGAGGAAGTTGCTGAAATGAGACCCCACGTCCACCAAATTCTTTAGGGCGAATTTCCCTACAAACAAGGACGTACTTTTGTAGAAAGCACACACTGAAGAACTTGGTGGATGTGAAGCCTCATTTCAGCAGCTTACTCTTCATGGTTCAGGGCAATAATTCCCTGTATTTCATGTGCACAGTTCATTTATGTATGCTACTGTTTCAAAATGAAAAAAAAAAAAAAAAGAAGACAATCAGACAAGTAACAAAACGTGGAAAGGGCCTTTCTTGGCTCTGTGGCTTTGGGAGAACTTTTTGGAGGCACGTCTTTTTTGGTGCAACGGCGCTCTCTTGTGGTGTTCATAGCACAGTGTGGCACGCACAACCCAGCGGGTCTGGGAGCTCCTTAACTCTTCCCAGGGGTCAGCGTCCTCGGAGGACATCTCAACCAGCCCTGGGACCTTCAGGCCAGGGTTTCTCCTCACCCACACCACAAAGATCCCTATGTCGTCTGCCTTCAAAGATTCTGATGTGTCCCCTTCTGGCCAGGACGCACTGGGATGCTGGGAATTGCTCTGAGGACTGGACCCCTTGGAGGTTCTCAGGACAGACAGAGGAGCCTGGAACCAGCCTGATGAGAGGTGAGACCAGAGACAAGGGCTGTGGAAGACACATCCCAGCTGGGAAGCCAGAGGCTGCCCCTGTCCCCTGGGCCTTGGGCACATCACCTCTCGACTCCTCCTTTTCTCTGGACATTTGCAGTTTAGAGACCATGAAACTTGCCCAGACTTCTCACAGAAGCTGATGAGATAAAATAATAGATCCTAGGTCTCAATGAATGGACAACCGCATGTCCAAGGCTACCTGGGAAAGTCCTGATCTACACTTGCTTCCCCCTACAATTACTAATGACCACTCTTTCTCTCTGATAGGTCACTTGGTCACTGCTAAGGATAAATAATCTCCCACGTCGGTGAAAAATGATATGGCCACTTGACCCCTGGGGGCTTACATGTGATGGATTTTTGAAAGTCCTCAGGTTTCTAAGCCTTTGTGGTTTCTTCCCACCCCTTCCACTTTGGATGTGATACTTGTAGGAGCAACGGATACGAACTCATTTTAGCATCACTCTTAGCAAATCACAGACAGCAAATCTCATTCTGAGTTGGGAGCTACACCCATCTAAGGTGGATGGGGACTTGGTGGCTGGTTGGCAGGGAACTGGCTCCTTCTGCAGAAATCCAGGAGTCTTGGCAGGCAGGTGAGCCCCAGGGGCCTGAGCAGTGAAGTTATAGGTGATTTGTGGAAAACATTCTTAATATATTTTCATGGTAGAAGAAAATGAAAGCTCTCTCCTTCTCCCTGAGAAGAGGAGCCCAAGCCTTTGGGTTCCAGGGTCAGGAAGAGGTGGGCAGAGGGACTTCTGTGTGTTTCAGTGGCTGTTGCCAGATTTGGCCCATCATGGGCGTGGATCTGGCTGAATTTCCCCAGGGATAGGGGGTGACAGGGGAGAGCCCTGAGGGTCAGAGAGCCCTAAGTGGTACCTGGAAGGTGATGGGAGCCTCTCCATGCTCTGCTAGGAATGGAGATAAGGGGGTTTAAGGCCCAAAGTCACGTCGTATACCTGCTCCCCTATATAGGCAGGGCCTTGATGGGCTGGGGGTGGTGGTCAGGTGACTGGACAGGCTCTTTAGTGGCTCTGGGCACAGCCAGCAGAGTGGAGCATCTCAGCAGCAGCACCATGCAGCAGGGGACACAGGGAAAATATCAGGCCCCATGCAATCATCTGCAGAGGAAGGGGCAGTGACATTGTCAACAGCCACAGCCAGGCCTCGGGCCAGGCTCTGCCCTGTGTTCCGGGATGCCATGTGATCAGACTTCCTGTAAGATCTAAGAAGGGAATGGGGGAAAAAATAGGATGCTGTAGAAATACACAAAATTGGCCCTTATAATCACAGTACAGGGGGCATGTGGATTCAGGCTGAGCTGGATTTAGGAAAGCAAAGAAGTGACATTTCTTAGACCCAAGTATAGATGAGGCCTCAGACCAGTCACAGAAACTGAGTGAGTTCCTCAAAGGGGGACCAGGCTCATAGGAAGCTGGGGCTGGGGGCAGCAGATAATTAGTGTTTAATTTTTCTTTACTGGTATTTTCTAAAAGTACAGTCATTGTGAAAAGGGCATTTGCTCTAGAAAACAGGTAATATGAATGTTAATTTAAGAGGTATTTGTACCATCGACTCTTTAAGGTGAACTTTCCATGGCCAGGGGCTTAGGACATGATCCCAAATGCTCATGATCACCCTGTAGAGACCTACTATTATCCAAATTCTCTGGGTGGGGAAATTGAACCTCCATGGGGTGCTGAGGGGTATGGACAGGGACTCTGAGCTCTCATAGGTGGTAAGCATGGGGGCCAGGACTTGTACTGGCCACTATACCCCACAGCCTCTCTGGAAGGAGCCCTATTCCAGCTGTTCCACTCAGCTCCTGGGCACCGACTAGATTCAGGCCCTGGCGTGGTAGGCGGGCCCCAGCCTGTGAGGAAATTGGAGAAAGGACCGTGGAGAGAGTTCTGGGTGTCTACGGCCCTGTGGAGATGCATGGTGGGGGCTTGGGGACTGCTGGTAGTTGGCAAAAGGCCTGCAGGATAGTCCTGAGGACAAGCCGGATATGGGACAGGAGGGCACATCTGTGTGCTTGCAAATCTTGCCAACTTAGACCGTGCAGGGAAGGGGATTCTGGGAAAGGCAGTTCTGAGCTCTATGGGGGAGCAGAGGTGCCAAGATGACACCCCAACCCAGCACAGCAATCCTAGGGCCTCGCCTTGTCTCTTGGGGCATTGATGTTGGGAAGGTAGTTTGGCAGCTACTATGTGTCTTCAGCCAATCATCTCTCCATGCCACCCCCTGCCCTTCTCACATGGTGACACAGACACAGGGCAGCCTGGAGGCCTTTCCTGCCCAGAGCCTGGAGCCAAAACCGATGCCCTGGGGGTGGGGGTGGGGGTGTGACAGTGAGAAATGCGGCTCCCACAGTGGCTTCTTCAGGGAGCCCTGGGCTCCAACATTCAGAAGGGAGAGGAGGCAGGGAGGCAGGGAACCAGTAGACTTGCCATAGGACACTGGGCAGCATGCGCCCTCCTCGTCCTATACTGGTTTCCCGTATCTCTCCTCCACCTTCTGCCTGGCCCAAAGGGGCTCTCCATGCTACAGAGCCTCTGTTCCCCACAGCCTCCACCCTGGCGTGAGTGAATGGGTCCTGGAAGGACAGAGTCGGGGAAGCCCACCCAAAGCTGGCCCTGCCTTGGGGCGTCTGCTTTTTTTGGAGCTGGGTCTGCTCCTGCGGCCTGTGCTTCCTCTCCCCAGGAGAAGCCTAAGACCATCACCCCTCTCTGACACCAATCCCTCCTGGCCTTGACACCCTCCCAGCTTCCCAATGGAATTAGCCAGTTGGGAGAAGGACTGCAGCCAGAGGCCCAGAGTGGGGTGGAAAGTGCTAGGAGCAAGAGGTAAAGACCTAGGCAGCTGCAAACCTTCGGGCGCATTTCTTTCTAAGATTAGGACTCGAGTTTGCACCCGGGCTGAGCAAGGAGATGCCTCCCACCACCCCCAGCCTGTGGGCAGGACTGGAGGTGCACGTTGCTGGGTATGCAGTGGCCACACAACCAAGTTGCAAGTGGCCGTACGTCCTCCCGCTGCACAGAGGGAGCCAGGGGTGATCGGGTGGGTCTGGGACCATTCCAGAGAGTTGCTGGGGAAGCAGCTGGTGGCAGCTGGCATGCAATGAGTGTGACATACAAAGTGAAGACCTGGCTCTGAGAGGGGAACGTTCCTGGGACATGAAAGACCTCAAAAGAGAAACTGGGTAGACAGAAGATGAACAGTAGTGACCAGTGAATGTTGTGTCACACATTTTTTCTTGCATCCCTGGGAAGCAAGTCTTATTGTGTCCTCACTTATTGTGTCCTCATCTCTGCTTTTAAGACCATACACTGCAAACCCGTCCTCTTACAGAGGAGGAAACTGAGGCTTGGAGCAGGTGCGACCCCTGAAGGCCCCCCCGCCAATGGGCAGCACCAAGACTCTACTACTCCCTGGGCCTTGTGATGTGGGGAGCGCCCTAGGAAAAGGCAGGGAGGCCACAGAGTGAGCTGGAGCAGGGGGGCTGCCCTGGGGGTTCTCCAAAGGGGCCCAGGGGATGATCTCTGAGGAAGATGGGACGTGGGTTGCAGGCAAGGCGGACAGGTAACAAAATGGAAATTCGAAGGCAATCCTGCCCCGGCTTCTGGTGGGCCGGCCTGTGTGCCAGACCTCTTCACATACTGCCTCTCACCCACGTAGACATTGTCAGCTCTGGGCCACAGTGCAGAGCACAAGGGCTCTGAGAAGGGAGAGTCTTCCCCGGGGTCACAGGAGGAAATGGTGGCGCCATTACTGAAGCCATGGTCTTCTGTGTCCAATGCATAGTCCTTCCCAGCATGGTCCATGGTTAAGGAGACTGGGTGATGAGACAAGGAGCCAGGTACAGTGCCAGGTGCCTTATCTGGAGTATCTTTTATCTCCACGACCCTCCCTCATTTTATGGAGTGGGAATATCTGGATCAGAGAGGTCAGAGGTCATGCCCAAAGCCACACAGCTTTCTTTCTTTTTTTTAAACTTATTTTTATTTATTTATGATAGACATAGAGAGAGAGAGAGAGAGGCAGAGACACAGGCAGAGGAGAGGGAGAAGCAGGCTCCATGCCAGGAGCCCGACACGGGACTCGATCCCGGGACTCCAGGATCGCGCCCTGGGCCAAAGGCAGGCGCGAAACTGCTGAGCCACCCAGGGATCCTTTTTTTTTTTTAAAAAGATCTTTTATTTATTCATAGACACACACACACACACACACACACACAGAGGCAGAGACACAGGCAGAGGGAGAAGCAGGCTCCATGCAGGGAGCCTGACATGGAACTCGATCCTGGGTCTCCAGGATCACGCCCAGGGCTGCAGGCGGCGCTAAAACCGCCGCGCCACTGGGGCTGCCCGCCACACAGCTTTCAACCCCGATCTTCCTGGACTCCAAAGCCCATACCCTTTTCTCTATAGCTTGTTTCCCAAAGCGTGTTCTGTGGAATATCTACGATGTCCTATTGGGGGGGCGGGCAGCTGCTGGTGGACAAACATCTTGGGAAACATTGAGCTAAACAGTTACCTTTACATTCAGATTTCTCAGAGCTTGGATAAGCTAATCAGTTTGGCAAATCTCTGACAGTGGAAACTGGCATGCCCCAACATCACCTGTGCACAGTCCCCGTTTATCACAGAACACTGCACTGGTCAGGAATGTGTTGAGCTGCAAGAGAACGACCTCCCCCATGAGTGCCCATGACCCAGTATGGAAATAGGCAGTCCAGGGCCCATGTTGTGGCTCAGATGTGGTGCTGGGAACCCAGGCTCCTCCCAGCTTCCAGCTCTTCCATCCTTGATGCGGAGCTTCCATTCCATGGTTGAAAATGGCACATCCCCTTCTGGACCCAGCAGCACTCCAGGGAGGATGAAGGAGAAGGGCCAAGAGGGAAAGTGAATCTGAACCTTTCTACCCTGAAAGCCCCTTCCAGCAGACTTCCACTTACATCTCATTGGCCAGACGTGTGTCACACGACCACCCCGACTGCAAGGGAGCCTGGGACAGTGAGTACCTTGAAGGGGCATGTTGTCAGCTGTATGGAATAGGTCTACGGCTAAGAAAGAATGGATACCATAAAACTCCTCCGGGGCCTGGTGTTCTGTGAACCCGATCTGGAGAATGCTGCTTACCCCTCATGCCACGCTCCCTTCTTTTTCAATGAAAAGTTAGCTCATTCCCCAAGACCCTTCCTGGGCAGGGGACCCCCTCTCCCCTACCAAAGCCCTTGGATTCTCTCACCTCCTGCTCCCCACCCCTTATCAGCACACAGCAGGTTGTGCTGAAGTGAGGAACAGGGATGTGTTACCTACCAGCTGCTGGAGGGCAAGGACATATACCCACTGGTGCCTGCATCCACCCCCGGGCAAGCCAGGCACGTGTGTCCAATAGTTGCACAAACAGCGTGCAGTGGCAGAAAGTGGTTCAGGATGCCTCACTTGATTAGTTGAGGCAGGTTTCAACTCGAACAAACATAAACAGAAAAGAAGACTCCTTAATAAGGACCCAGGGGGTATTGGGGGAACATGGGGCTGGGATGTAGTCAAGGCTTAGCAAGGGATGGAGCAGAGTCTGGAAGGGCACTGGGATTCCGGGTGGCCTCTCTCCCTGGGGCTGCTCCATCTGTATGCTCTGCAACCTGGTCTTTTCTGCTCCTGTGTCCAGGGAGCTGGAGGATGATGTCACACTCAGCTCTCAGGGAGATCAGCCAATTCCCAAGCCAGGGGAAAGACTCTGAGTGGCCTGGCATGGGTTAGGTGCCCCTCAGCAGCTGGGAGAAGGGGCAGGCAGGGCTCATGTAATGCAGTGAGGGGGAGGGACAGTTACAGCAGGTACCCCAAGACGTGACTACTCAGTTTAGGGTGTTGGAATACATCAGGGGTCAAGAAATTCTGACCCAAGGGCTAAATCCAGCCCGCCAGCATTTCCATAAATACGATGTTATCAGACCACAGCTATACTCATTCATGTACCTATCATCGTCCATGGCTGCTTTTGTGCCACAATTACAGTTGAGTGGTTGTGACAGAGACTGTACAGCCTGCAGAGCCCTCTTTTTATTATCTAGCCCTTTAAAGATTGATTTATTTATCTGAGAGAGAGGGAGCAAGTGGAGGAGGGAGATGGAGAGGGAAAGAGTTTTTCTTTTTTTAAGATTTTATTTATTTATTCATGAGAGACACAGAGAGAGAGGCAGAGACACAGGCAGAGGGAGAAGCAGGCTCCCTGTCAGGAGCCCGATGTGGGATTCGATCCCAGGACCCCAGGATCATGTCCTGACCGGAAGGCAGATGCTCAACCACTGAGCCACCCAGGAGTCCTGAGAGGGAGAGAGTCTTAAGCAGATTGCTCCCTGATGGTGGAGTCCAATGTGGGGCTGAAGCTCAAGACCCCGAGATCACAACCTGAGTTGAAACCAAGAGCTGAACGCTCAACCTACCTTACCGCCCAGGCACCCTTTATCCAGCCCTTAGAGACAGGTTTGCCAAGCCCTGTGTTGCAAGAAGGAATTGAATCAATTAGGACCTTGTGGGCACCTTGAGGGCAAGAATGTGTCACTCAGATCTGCATCCCCAATCCCCAAAGGTGGCAGTACAGGTCCCTGGGTGAGGAAGGGAAAGGAGGGACAGAAGGGATGAAAGGCAGGCCGGCACCAAGCAAGCAAGCTAGCAAAGAGGGAGGGAGAGAGAGCAGGAGGGAGAGAAGGAAGGAAGGTAGAAGGGAAGGCAAGAGAGGGAGGGGAGGAGGAAGAGAGGCCAGGAAAGAGGGAAGGAGGAAGGAGGGAGGCAGAGAGGGAGGGGAAAGGGAAGCAGGGAGGGAGGGCGAAGCAGAAGCTGGTGCCCTTCCTGGGTGGCTCAGTGTTAGAGCATCTGCCTTGGGCCCAAGTCATGATCCCAGGGTCCTGGGATCGAGCCCCATATAGGGCTCCCCATAGGCAGCCTGCTTCTCCCTCTGCCTGTGTCTCTGCCTCTTTCTGTGTGTGCCTCTCATGAATAAATACATAAAATCTTAAAAAAAAAAAAAAAAAAAAAAGCAGCAGCAGCAGCAGCAGCAGCCCTTGCTACTCAGACCACTTCTCTGGAGTTGGAGCAGAGCAGAGGGACGTCGGGGAAGGGGGTTTCTCTCTCTCTTCTGCGCTCAGCCCTGCATCTGCTCTTAATTGAGGCGTAGTGGTACAAGCCTGATTGGGAATAGCAGGTGCTGGGACGCGGTGAACATTAGGGAATAGTCACTTGGCGGGCTCCGGAGCTGCCAAAAACGAAAGTGTGCCGATGGGCCAGATGTTCGCTCATTACCATCCGCTCCTCCTCAGAAACGTTTAAAGGGAACATTTGTTTGTTGAGGAAACACAGCTGTTCCTAGGGAAATGGGTTTCCCTCCTTTGGGCAGAGAAGTGGGGGAGGGGACTGGTGGGGGAGGGGTGCTGGGGACGCCTTGGGTGCATGACAGTTAAGAGACTCTATCCATCCTAGCCAAGGGCGGGGGGAGGGGGCCTGGGAGGACAGGACCTCAGACACTGGAAAGGCCTGGTACACCCATAGTGACTTGCTCCACACTTGTGTGGAAGATCATTCGCCCCATTTCTCAGGGAGGGAAGCAGAGGTGGAGAGAGGCCAAGTGACTCTGCCAAGGCCACAGAGCTAATCAGTAGCCAGTCCCAGGCTCTGTTCTCCAAGACCCCGGCTCTGACACATGCCATCTCTGGTCCCCTTCCACTCTGTCTGGGACACATCTCTTGGCAGCTCAGTTTTAGATGCTTCATCTCCAGGCCTGTGTTTCTGTCTCTGTATCTCATTTTAAATTTCCCGTCTCTGCATCTCCCACTCGCTGTCCCTGGGCCTCTGTGTTTTTCATCTGCCATCACCTGGCTCCTTCTCTGCCCTCTCAGGGTGTCTCGTTGGCGTCTGTGGGCGAGTGGCTCTGCGTTTCATTCTTCCCCTCCATCCCTCTCCCTTCCTCTCCCTCTCCATCTGTCTTTCTTTGTGCCTGAGCAACCTCAGTGATGTCTATAATATCTCAGAGTCCGAGGCAGGGTCCGGGGGATCTTGCCTCCTTTGGTTCTCTCTCTCTCTCTCTGGCATCTCTTTCTGTGTATTCAAGATAGTGTTTTTCCAAGTTGTGTGTCATTATCATAGGGAGGTCATAATATCAATTTATTAGATTGTGACGAGTGATGAAACAAACAAAAAAGAATAGAAAATAGAACATTTCAGGGGTGCCCGGGTGGCTCAGTCCATTAAGTGCCCAACTCCTGATTTTGGCTCCTGTCATGATCAAGCCCCAAGTTGGGTTCTGTGCTGCAGGTGGAGCCTGCTTAAGATTCTTTCTCTCCCTCTGCCCCTTCCTCCTCTCTAAAATAAAATTAAAAAAAAACTTTCAGGATGTGTTACGCATACTATCTTCTGAATTATTTCAGTTCTCTACATGACTGTACCCTGGGGTCAAATGTAAAATGTTTTCACTATGAGATCTGGTAAACAAAAATATCTTCAAAAACCACTGAGTAGGGGCACCTGGGTGCCTCAGTGGGTTAAGTATTTGCTTCGGTTCAGGTCATGATCTCAGGGTCCTGGGATCCAGCTCTGGGTCAGGCTCCCTGCTCAATGGGCAGCCTGCTTCTCCCTCTCCCTCTCCCTCTGCCCCTGCTCATGCTCCACCTCCCACTTTCTCTCAAATAAAGAAATAAAGTCTTATTATAAACAACCCACTGAGTGGAGGTTCTTTGGCTATAAGTGCTGAAATCTCTGACCTAAGATATTCAAGAAGGAATTTATTTATTTATTTATTTATTTATTTAATTTATTTATAAAAGATTTTATTTATTCATTAGAGAAGAGACACACAGAGAGAGAGAGAGAGAGGCAGAGACACAGGCAGAGGGAGAAGCAGGCTCCATGCAGGGATCCTGATGTGGGACTCAATCCCGGGACCCCGGGATGACGCCCTGAGCCAAAGGCAGACGCTCAACCCCTGAGCCACCCAGGCGCCCCCAAGAAGGAATTTATTATCACCACTACAAGAGGTCTGGAGGCTGCCAGGCAACATCCTCCTCCTCAGGAGTCAGGCACTTTCCCTTCTCCTTTTGCTCTCAGCCAACCTCAGCAAGCCAGCGCACTGTCCCCAAGGTCACAAGGTGGCTACAGAGGCTCCATGACCCCCCACTTCCCCCTGGTCAGGTCCAGTGGAGGGTGAGTGGGCTATCTGGTTCTCTGCATCCCTTTTTATAAGCCAGGAACCCTTCCTCTTGGGTCTCCTGGGCCAGGACAAGGTCACATACCCATCCCCTAAATCCCGGCAAAGGAGACAAGGCTTACTGTGATTGGCTTAGCCTACTCAGGAGGGGCCTCTTTGCTCAGCTGCTGAGCGCACAGTCCAGGGTGGCGGTCAGAGGACCTGAGCCTGCTCCCACCAGGAGAAAGAGGGAGAAGTCTGTACGCTGGACTGCCCCCCACACCTCCCCTAGTCTCACTGCCCCCTCCGCCTCAGTGCCCACCTCGGTTTCCCTTCTGGTCCCTCTTTAGATCCATCCTAAAGGAGGCCACGGGGTACAGTTTAGGTCACTGTCTGTATGAGCTTTTTGTGGCTGCTGCAACAAATTACCACCAACTCGGTAGCTTAAAACAACAGACTTTTCTTCTCACACAGTTCTGGAGGCCAGAACCCAAAGTCAAGGTGTTGGCCAGCCTAGGCCATACTCCCTCTGAAAGTTCTAGGGAGAATCAGTCCATCTTTGCTTTTCCACCTTCGGGTGGAGGGCTCCCTGGTGTTCCTCAGCTCGTGGCTGCACCCTCCTCTGCCTACCTCCATCTACACATCCTTCCCTTCTTCTCCCTGTCTCTCCCCTGTGTCTTTTATAAGGACACTTGCGACTGGTTTCAGGCCTATCTGGATAATGCAGGATGACCTCATCTTGAGATCCTTAACTCCATCTGCAAAGACCCTTCTCCTCAAATAAGGTCACATTCATGGGTTCCTGGACATGGACATGTCTTTTGGGGCCACTATTCAGCCCACCACGAAGCCTCTGTCCACCCAGGCCAGCCCAGGCTCTTGGAGGGGCACAGCCTGGAGTCATAGCCTCTCTCTCACTTGCTACTACTGTGAGACTTTGACCTCTGAGCTGCAGTGTCCTCATCTACCAAATACAGACCTGAATAGAAATGATGCAAAAAATACCTGGCAAATATCAGGGGGCAACATGTTTTCCGATTTCTTGTCCTGTGAGAGAAAAAGCAGGTTGGCTTCTCCCACGTGTTCTCTGGGGGAACTAGGTTTTTTTGGAAACCAGGCTGAGGTAGTGGGGCCTAGTGAGGTATTAGAGAAAGGCCCCCAGATCTCCAGTGTGAATCATATCATAGGACCTGGCCAGCCTCCCTCTCCCAGTAGCTCCCTTGAGTCCAAGCATGAAGTCTCCAGAAAGCTCCTCATGCACCTGTTACCTAGGAGGAGCTAATCTGGCCACAGCCACAGATCTAAGAAGAGATAGGTACTGCCCCTCAGATCTGCCTGGCACCCAACAGCTCCCCATAGGCCCCCACACATCAGACTCTGACAGCAATACTCATAGCACGGTAAAGGGACTGAAGTATATTCATTCACTCAACAAATATTTGTTCGAACATCTATTATGTACCTGTCAGCCACTGTGCCAGGCCCTGGGGGTTCATCAGGGAACAAGACAAACATCCCTGCCCTTCTGGAGCTGACATGTAGCAGAGAGGTTAAGTGACTTCCTGAAGGCCACACCAGGCCTCGCCCTGGGTCCCCATCATGTTTGTCAGTGGATGGTTCACTGGTCTTCTAGGAAACCCCGTGGGAGTGTCAGGTTAAAGGCAACAAAGTTGGGAGGGCGTTTAATAAAGAATTTGGCTGGCCTGTGTCCCCTGTCCCTAGCAGTTAATTTCTAATCCCTCGGTATTTCCCACAGTATTTCTTCATTACTCATGATAGGTGCCCCCAGACCTTGCGTGATTGTTTATGTTAATGAGGTGATTCACGGTGGGCCTGTCTATAGTTTATGCTAAAGGTATGACTCTGATTAGGGGCTGGCTATATCAGAAAGACTGACCAGATGAGCAGAGTATTGGAGCTCTGAATCATGTGATAGCAGCCTGATTTTGGAGGGGGCCCTTGAGACTGAGTTCAATCATCTGACCAATGATTCAGTCAATCATGCCTGCAAAATGAAGCCTCAAGAAAAACTCTGGACACCAAGCTTGGGTGACCTGCTCCAGCTAGCAACATGCTTTCAGTGTGTCACTCTGCAGTGCTGAGGGTAATATATCCCTGAGGAAGACAGCAGCTTTGCATTTGGAACCCTCCTAAACCTCGCCCTATGCGTCTCTCCTTTTGGCCAATTCAGATTTGTAAATTTTTGCTAAAATAAAACTGGAATCATCAAAAAAGGACAAATACTGTATAATTCTACTTAGATGGGGTACCTAAGAATAGTCAAATTCATAGAGACACAGAGTTGAAGGTGGTTCCCAGGAGCTGGGGGAAGAGAGTTGTTTAATGGCTATTGAGTTTAGGTTTGCAACACGAGAAGCTTTCTGGAGACTGGTCGCAGAACAGTGTGAATGTATGTAACATTACTGAACTGTACACTTAAAAACAGTTAAGATGGTGAATTTTATGTTATGGATGTTTTATCACAATTTTTTAAAACACCATAATCATAAATCTAATGGTTTCCTGAGTTCTGTGAGTCTTCCTGGCAAATGACCAACCTGAGGGAGGTCATGCAAACTCCTGAATTTGTAGCCAGCTGGTCAGAGTGAGGGTGGCCCAAGGGATCCTTGAATTTGCAACGCATGCCCTTAACCTATGAAGTCTAGCCCAATTCCCCAAGGGGAGGCTAAAAGTGAGAGCTGGTGTGTGGGTCAAATGGCTTTTGGAATCCCATTCAGCCTTGAGTTTCTGCAATTCTTCCATGAAGACCAGAGGCCCTCAAAGCATCCACCTTCCATTATCTCTTCTGCTTGCTCATGGCCTGGCTTTCTCCCTTTGGTTTCGTTTCCAGGGTGTGTGTGTGTGTGTGTGTGTGTGTGTGTGTGTGTGTGTGTGTCTGTGGCCTGGAACTACACTTTCTACTATTGCATTGCTTCCACAACCAAAGAGTTTCTTTGAATAGCCTTTCCCTCTTCCCAGGCCAAGGGTTGGCCTCCATGAGGGGCCCACAGTCAGTGTTCACTGTTGTTACTCCATATTCAAAGTTTGCCTACTTGAGTTTGTTCTGGAATGTCCTTTGGAGGTAGCTGTAACTGCAGACGGGAGGTGAGGTGTTCAGCTATAGGACAGCACAATGACTAAGGAAACCAAACACTACCAGGGCTGCACCCCTACCGTTGGTCCCTGAGGCCACCAGAAGGGATCAGACCCTCCTTCCCAAGGATGACCTCACCACCCTGGGGATGTGGACTGTTTAATTAGAACACCTTCAGTCGGAAACACTCATCCATTTATGGCAAAAACAGCGACAGGCTTTTAAGGACATGCCATAAGTTTTACAGTTATTGGATTTTTCAACTTGTTTACAAAAGCAATATTGTTAAATGGCCAGCGGCCAGGCCCAGTTGTTTTTCCTCCTGTGCCTTCTGACAACAGGAAAGCATATTATCTCCCCCAGCCAGTTCCCAGGAGGTGTGTGGAGCTGCATTCCATTTTGCTATCTGTTTAATTATCCATTCAGCCAGGCTTACGCTAAAGCTTTTTCTCGTTTGTTCACAGCCAGATCTGTTCTGGAATGCAGCAAAAAGCTCCTTCCCCATTCCTCTACCCCCCCGCAGTAGTTCCTGCAAGCAGTTTCACTCCAAGAAAATGCCAACCCCTTAAGAACGTGTCCTTTTGGAACAATGGATCCAAAAGGGGATGTGGGACAGCCTTAGTGACCTTGACACTTCACTCAGCCACCTCTTTGTCATGGACTCCTCCTTGTTCAGAGAAAGAAAGAAGACTGCTTTAGAAAAGTGGTTTCCAAAATAGGCTGCTGGGCACCAAAAGCCCCTGAGAAGATTTTAAAAATTAAGCTTGCCCTTTCAGATTCTGATATAGAGGGTCTGGGGCCTCAAATCCAAAGTTTTAAAAGCTCCCCAGGTGATTCTGATAACCTAGCAGCAGCGCCCTCTGGACCTGATGTTTTCTACCTGCCTCTGACTCTGAGGTGTGCTCCCACAGCGGAGGGGGCAGGGAGAGGACCGAGCCTCCCTTCGCTGCTTTGCAGACCAGCACCAAGCAGGAATTCCACACCTGCTCACACCTGCTGAAAAGTCATCTCAGAGAAACATCCAGGTTGGACGGGGCTTCAGAATCATCAAGTGGGTAAGAATAAATGGGGAAGAGCAGATAAGCCGCTGCAAGGGTTTTGTGAATGATGTGATCATAGAACATGTGCACTTGGGGAGCCGGGTGGTTCAGTGGTTTAGCGCCGCCTTCAGCCCGGGGTGTGATCCTGGAGACCCTGGATTGAGTCCCACATCCGGCTCCCTGCATGAGGCCTGCTTCTCCCTCTGCCTGTCTCTCTCTCTCTCTCTCTCTCTCTCTTTCTGTGTGTCTCATAAATAAATAAAATCTTAAAAAACAAACAAACAAACATGTGCACTCCCTCAGCAGTGGAGGGCCTGAGAAGATGCTTGCCTCCCCAGCTTTCATTGGGAAAGTGCCTCCAGGTGAAGGTAGGCTTGACATCTGCTGCTGGCTTGGCTGAAGGATGTAGAGAGGAAGGTTAGCGGCAGATAGCTCTATGCAAGAACTCCTCCTAGCAGCTGAAGATTTGTTCAGAGAAGGGCCAGGAGCTCCTGCATTCAAACTTCACACACCCCATGCCCTCTATAGCGGTCACAGTGATGACAGTCACAACAGCAGCCACAACCCACTAGGGCTTAACCTCTCTGGGGCACCTAACTGTCTAGTACATTCACATATTCCTTCTCCTCCTCTATCCTTCCAGCATTTCTGTGCAGGAGGCAAGGCAAACCCATTTAACAGCTGTAGGGCCTGAGGCTCAGACAGGAAGTCAGGATGGAATAATTTGAAAAAGGTCTCAGGGCTGCCAAGTGGTAGAGCCAGAATTTTCCCTCAGATTCCAAGATTCCAAGTCCACAGCCCCACAGACCACCTTTATCATCATACACTTACTTGCACCCAGGCTTTGATTTTTCTCAAAGTGCTTCCACAGATATGACTCGACTGGACTAACTGGAGGTAAGTGGGGAAGGTTTGACATCCTCAACTCATAATTAAGGAGACAAATTCTGAGAAGCTAAAATGGCCACAGAGCTGTACCCCTGGTAAACCAGGAGCTGTAAGAAGGAAGAGCGTCAGATTGGGAAGGAGGGTACGTAGCAGAAAGAATATAATGTTTGAAATTGGACTGTAGCTCTTAGAAGCAATGACCCTGGGCAAGGTATTTAAGTTTAAAAAAAAAAAAACTTTAAGTTTTGTCAAATTAGAAAACAAAAGCCAACTGAGTACATTTTAAAGATCTTATTGGCTTTCTTCAATGATTCATGAATCGAGCAACATCCAATCGGCAGACAGAAAAGAGTTCTGAGGAGCTGTACAAAATGAAGGAGTTTATTATAGGCAGAAGGGAGTGGGAATAAAGAAGTTTATGAGCAAAGAGTGGGGACTCCTGGGTGACTCAGCCATGGAACGTCTGCCTTTGGCTCAGGGTGTGGTCCTGAGTCTGGGGATCCAGTCCCAAATCAGGCTCCCCGGGAGGAGCCTGCTTCTCCCTCTGCCTATGTCTCTGCCTCTCTCATGAATAAATAAAATCTTCTTTAAAAAAATAGTGGATTGGTTGTGGCAAGGTCACTTTCCTTTAGGAGATGGCAGGGTCTATCTATCAGCCAGATTACCTCACTAGCGCTAATCAGGTAATTCCTAATTGACTAGTTTAGGATTCCTTTACTGGGAGAGCCAAAATTTTAACTAAGTCTGGGTTTGGTAATGAGGGGCTTAGCATAAGTGACTCCATTTTGGGCCTGTTGTCTTGTTTTTAACAATTCTGTTAAAGGACAATTTTTTAAATCTAAAATAACCACTTTATTACAAATGTAAAGATGAACAAATATCAAAAAGACTTTATTTAACTCACTAATTAATGAGGGAACCAGTAAGGTGTTAAAAACTGGCTCAAAGGAGAATTCAAAGGGCACACACAGAAACAATTTGAAATGGATTTACAAATAGTGCAAAACTGATCAATATCCTCAAGGCAATAGTCATTTGCATTCCAACAGACACAATTTATTTGCATGTCTGTGGACAAGATCATTTGCATTATTATCAGTTTTCTACAACTGAGTTGTAAAATAGCTCAGACAATAAAAAACATACAGATTGCCCAAAAAGGCAGACTATTCCAGACAGCCAGTAACCTTTTTTTTTTTTGCTCATGCCAAAGACTTCCACAATTTTTCCTAACTTGGGGAAATGGGATGATCCAAAGGGCTGTTGCAAGCATTCAAGGAGATGGTAAAAGTTTACTGCCCAGGGTGAAGTAGACGCCCAGTAAAGTTCCTTCCTCTCCTTCCCCAGGTAAGGCTCTTCCCTTCTAGAATGGCTTCCTGATTACCCAAGCACATGGGTTTTCACTCCTCTGAGTCTAGCACAGAGGAAAGGAATGGGGCTTTGATGTCACCCAGCCCCAGGGTCTGGTCCTATCCCTGCCACATCCTTGGGCAAGTCATTTCTCCGCTCCTTAGGCCTCACTTTATCGCCAGTAAAAATGAGTAGCTGGACCAAGGAGCCTCAAAATGCTCTTCAAGCCTCTAATCCTGGCTTCACATTGGTTGTTAAAGCACAACCAGAACTGTGGGTTTTCTGAGACCGATTCATGGCATAGTGAACAAACATGGACTTTGGGGCCAGCAGATAGATGTCTGAATCCTAGCTTAGCATCTATCTGCGTGCTGTTTGAGCAAGTGGCTTAACATCTCTGAACCTACATTGTTTATCTGTAGATGATGAGGTCACAACAGAGGTCCAAAGGGTTACTCCAAGGAGGAAGCTGGACACCATGCTATGTCTCTCACCACTTAATGCTCTGCAAGTGTTGGCTTCCATTCTCCTGTGCCTCCCTTTGGGTGTGATATTCCCTGCCTTGGTCCATCAGTCAGTCAGCGAACAAACCCTCACAGAGCTCTCCCCTGGCCAGGTGTTGAGAGCATGATTGCATTTGGCTCCTATGCTCAGGCAGATCCAGTCTTGTCATGGATCTAGGCCGAGGACATGGTTAAGGACAGGGGAGAGAGAATTCGGTCCTTAGAGAGAGGCTTGCAATGGGCAGGAAGAGGTCACAGGAGATAGAGCTCACTTTGGCAGCTACATCCAAGATGGGCTTCTAGAAGGAGGTGACCTTTGAGAGAGTGCTGCAAGATTTAGACTCAGGAGAGTGCTTTAGAGGCACAGGGGCCACTTGGACAAAGCAGTGGAGTCTGGAAGACAAGGCCTGTGCTAAGAAACTTCTTGTTGTTTAGCTTGACCAGGGCCCAGGGTACCTAGAGGGGAATTCTGGAGGACAGGAATGGAAAGGGATGTGTGATTTTGATTGCCAAGGGCTTTCAGTGGCAGGCAAAGGAGTTTGGACTTCACCCTTCAGATGGCGGTACGCCAGAGGAGGAGGCTGTGGAACTCTTGTCTTCTGGCCAGAGGATAATATCCTGGGGAGATGTACCTCCCCACTTTGTAACCTTTCCAATGTCTAGCATGGGGCAGGGCACATAGGAGGCACACACGAGTCCTTAGGGATCTTATGAACATGCCGACTCTGATTGAATAGGACCAGCAATGGGGCCACAACTCTGCATTTCTAACCAGCTCCCAGATGACACTAATGCCTCTGGCCACACTTTGAATGACAGTTGCATCAAGTGTGCCCTGTGGGTAACCTCAGAATAAGCAAAAGACAACACTGTCGGGAAAATGGAACTTAGGCTAGATACCTTTCTCTCCTCTTTCCTCCTAGTCTCTAGGCTCCAGATCCCCAGACTTCCTGTACCTGGCTTCCTAGGACTCAGCACCCAACACACTGCCCTACCAGGGCTGCCCCTTCCAAGCCTGAGAGATGCTGAAGGTCTCACTTCCCATGACTCTCATCTTAACTTACAAGTCTCCTTCCCTGTAGGTTCTAGGAGGTGAGAAGGATGGGACCACTTTTAGCTAAACCCTCCAGAGAAGTTCATGGAGCAGGTGGCCATTCAGCTAAGTCTGGACCAAGATGTTAATGGCTGACAAAAAACTGTCATCCATGCCTTCTAGAACACATTCTTGACTTCCAACTGGGGCTTCGAGTGCCTCAGGCCAAAGGAGCTAATCTAATGCTGGGCATCGTGGAAGGCTCTAGGATGAGAGCACATGATACAGGTACCTCTCTCTCCTCAGTTCCCAGAGTACCCCCATGCTCTTCCACTATCATCACCCCAACGGCCTGCCTCCCCTGCTGTACTTGGGAACTTCATGAAGAGAGTCAGCTTGGCATTTCCAGCACCAGCACCTGCTTCACAATGTTTGAGAAATGAACAAGCGACACTCCCCAGAGCCCTCACCTATGTCCAGATTGGTGGTTCTTGATGTGGCAGTTTTGCCCAGGGACATTTGGCAATGTCTAGAGACATTTTTGGTTGTTATATCTGTGGTGTTGGTGGGGGACAGGGTAAGAAAGGATAGCTGGCCTCTGGAGGCCAAGGATGCTGTAAATAGCCTCCAGTTCACAGGACAGCCTCCACACAAAGGATTATCCAGTCCCAAATGCCAATAGTGTCAAGGTGGAGAAATCTTGGTGTAGGGGGACAATGAGTACATAGGGACACAGTACTTCCCGGGGATGTTCATGGGGGCACCAATAGAGTCCACTATAGAAACCGAGACCCAAAGGGGGTGAAGTGACTTTCTCTGGGTCATAGCACAAGGTAACAAAAGCCCCAAAAGAGAAACCCATCTTTGGAATCATCAGCTAAGACCCTTTCTGCCACCACACCCAAAACCCCTTTCTCTTCACCCACATTGTCACATCTCAAAATCATCCTGCCCCTGCTTCCCTGACACTAGGGATACTTAAACACTAGTTTACTAAGTCAACACTAGTTTACTAAGAATACTTCAGTAGCAGAGGTGAATGTGTCTTGGAAGATATCAGATGGTTTAAAACTATGAGACTCTGAGCCTTCACAGACAGAAAGACTCTTGGTCCTTTTCCTGAGACCTGCATTTATGACAACATGCCCACTCAAGAAATTTAAGAAAAATTTAAATGGTAACAAGTAGAGGCAGGCAACAGTGAGCTAGCAATAAGACACACTGGGATGTTCATTATGCCGGATTTCCGGACAGTTAAATTGGTTAATGCATTTCCCTTTGGCTTGTGGATCAGTCTCAGTGACTGCCAGCAATGCAGCGACCACCTTGTTATACATTACAGCTTAAATGCCTTGGTGACATCAGTGAAGTCCTCTCCAGGTAAGACCTTGATTCATGAATAGCAGAGTGGAGGAGACAGATGACTCTGTGCCCACCATTCAGGCTGCTGGGGCCCTCACTCTAACTCTCCTGCACCCTCATATGCCCATAGCCCCCTCACCAAAACAAGCAGCTACATACATGCAAGTGAAAGTAATTTACTCAATTATTTCCTGCTGTTAATTAATTAATTCCTGTAATTATTTCCTATAAGGCTTGGGCATGGGGAAAATCATAGTGTCCTTTCTGCATGGGGAGTTTCTTTTAAGGGAGCTACAACCAGCTAGCATTAGCATGGCTCAGGGAGGGAGTGGCAGAGGGGGGCAGTGGGACGGTTTAGGGCACTGAGCATCACGAAAACCCAGCCAGGGCTACAATTCTATAGAATGAGTCTGCTTTCGGTTTCCTTGCCTGTCACAGCAGGGCTAACAGGCTGTCCTTCCATCCACCCTCTCTTTCTTCAACAAATACTCATTTAAGAGGCACCTGGGTGGCTGAGTGGGTTAAGCAGCTGGCTCTTAATTTTGGCTCAGGTCATGATCTCGGGGTTCTGGGATCAAGCCCTGTGTCAGGCTCCATGCTCAGTGGGGAGTCTGCTTGAGGATTCTTTCTCCCTCTCCCTCTGCCTCTCCCCCCTCACTCTCTCTTTCTCAAATAAATCTTTTTTTAAAAAAACAACACTCCTTAAGATCCTAGCAGGTGCAGACTCTAGGCTAGACACTGGAAATATAACTGGAAGAGAGGAGGGGTAGGAAGGAAGAAGAGAGGAGGGGTAGGAAGGAAGAGAGGAGGGGGTAGGAAGGAAGAAAAGAGGAGGGGTAGGGAGGGGCCAAGGACTGTGAGACCCATGGAGAGGGTACAGGTTGGGTGAGCATCAGGTGGGACAGGCTCCACCTATGAATTCATGGCCTTCCTCACTGGCCCACAATACCTATGATCTGCCCGCCTCCCCAGCCCCCCAGCCTCCCTCCTGCCAGGCAGCAACCAAAGCCAACTTCCTCACCTCCCTGCCTCCTGAGATGTCACCTTCTCCTGGAATGTCACACTTTCCTGGATCTGAGGCATTCTTCACACTTCACACACCTTTCCCTCCCTCTCCGTCATGGTTGTTGAGCTTTCTACTATGTTCTTATTCTGCTGGTTGATTTTCACACGGGTTTGCCTTGGCTCAAAAGCTAAGCTGTACCACCTCACCCCATCAGGATGGCTATTATCAAAAAACCAGCAAACAAATGAGGAAGTGGAGAGATTGGAACCCTCATGCACCCTGGTGGGACTGTAAAATGGTATTGGCCACCGTGGAAAACAGGATGGCAGTTCTTCAAAAAATTAAACAGAGGGGATCCCTGGGTGGCTCAGCAATTTAGCACCTGCCTTTGGCCCAGGATGTGATCCTGGAGTCCTGGGATCGAGTCCCACATCGGGCTCCCTGCGTGGAGCCTGCTTCTCCCTCTGCCTATGTCTCTGCCTCTCTCTCTCTCTCTCTCTCTGTCTCTCATGAATAAATAAATAAAATAAAATAAAAAATTAAACAGAGAGGGGCGCCTGGGTGAGATGGTCAAGTGTCCGACTCTTGATTTTGGCTCAAGTCATGATCTCAAGGTCACAGGATGGAGTCCCACATCAGGCTCTATGCTTAGCAGGGAGTCTGCTTGAGATTCTTCTATCCTTTCCCTCTGCCCCTCCCCCCACATGCATGCATGCACTCTCTCTCTCTCTCTCTCCCCTCTCTCTAAAATAAGTAAATAAATAAAATCTCTAAATAAAAAAATTAACCATAGAACCACCATTTAATCCAACAGCTCCACCTCTGGTATATACACAAAACAAGCAAAAGCAAGGTCTCAAATGGATATTGGTACACCCATGTTCAAAGCAGCATTCACAGTAGCTGTAAGGTGGAAACAATACAAACATCCATCGATGGACGATGGATAAACAGAATGTGGCATATACATACAATGGTTTATTGTTCATCCTTAAATAGGAGTGAAATTCTGACCCATGCTACGACATGGATGGATCTTGAGAGGGAATATGCTAAGCCGAATTAGCCGGACACAAAAGGACAAATATTATAAGATTCCACTTATATGAAATACCTAGAATAATCAAATACATAGATTTTATTTGATACATTCAGAGATTTGATACATACACAGAGAGTATAATGTTGGTTATCAGGAGCTGGGAGCAGGAAGGAATGGGGAGCTTGTGTTGAATGGGGACAGAGTTTCAGTTTGGGAAGATGAAAAAGTTCTGGAGATGGATGGTGGTGCACAATGTGACTATACAGTTCAGTGAACTGTATTCTTGAAAGTGGTTAAAATGATACCTTTTATGTGTATTTTACCATAAGAAAAAATATTACCTATATTTCAATTTTAAAAAGAGAAAGAATGAAATCTAAGATGTGAACTCTTTGGGTCTGAGCCTGTATTTTTTTTACTCCTTTGCCTTCTGTTCAGTGATACTGACAAAAGCAACCACTATGGGGATTGAGGGAGCGGGTGCATCTCTGGGTCAGTGGTCCACTAGGACCAGAGAGGGGAGCTGCAGTTTTCTGCCCCTGTGGCAGGCATCTCCTGCAGTCCCTTCTTCCGGAAGTGGGCACTGTAGTCACAAACCCCAGGCCTCCACATACCTCACCAGGCCTTCCTGCTCCATTCCTGCAGACCTGGAAGGCCCTGTCACTAGCCACTCTCCCCATGTCCCTTATGCTCAGATCACACTCAACAACCTTGTTTTCAGTGGTGCTATATTCCCACTACCTCTCTACGCCTTTGCTCAGGTCATCTTTCATCTGGGAAGTCCAGCTTTACCTGCTCCCTGGTAAAGTCCACTTCATCCTTCATGCTCAGTTCACACACATTGGCTTACCCTGAACTCCTCCAGAGCTCCTGCTCCCCCCTGGGGACCCCCACAGAGCCCTGCTGCGCCATCCCTGAGTCAGCACCGAACACCCAGATCTGTCATTATAATTGGGGGCATATCTGGCTGGAAGACTGGCTGGATGGTAGAGCACTGTCTGGTGATGGGAGCTTTCCCCTTCTTCCCACCTTGCTGGCAGAGTGCCCCTGTCCTTCAGCTCATTCCCTTCTGTCTGGGAAGGGAGGGCAGCCTCCACCCCAGGGAGATGGAGACTGTTTCTTCTGCTCTAATCACTGTACCCCATTCCGCTTACCAGTATTGTTGCTGAGGAGCGATCATGAGATCTAATTCTGGTCAAGGAAATGGGAAGAGAAATGGGGCGGGGGTGGAGAAGGCCTATAGAAATGCCTCTTTCTGCTTAAAATGACGTGGGACAGGACAAGAGGAGAGAAGTCCTTTCCACCTCTGGGCCTGCTCATTGGCATTTGTCAGCTGCCACCTTGTGACTCAAGTAGTGACACCACCGACACACCTGGGCGTGTCAGGGCAGAAAGAAGTGTTATCAGGCAGCGTCCAGGCAGAAGTCAGGAACCACACCAGTGAAGCCAACAGTGGAAATTACTAGTTGTTACCTAGGCATAAAGAATGCTACCTAGGTCCCTGAAAAGGTTAAAAAAAAAAAAAAAAAAAGGAGGGAGCAACCGCAGGAAGCACAATCATTGACCGGGACCTAGAGGAGGGTGCCGCAGCGCCGAAATGGGGATCGGGAGCCCGCGGTTGCAGGCAGGTGCTGCGCCTCTGAGCTTGGAGAACCCACGCCGGGGGCCTGGTCCAGGCTTTGAGCGGGTGGGCAACGAGGCTGTACGTGTGCGTGCTGGACACACAGCAAACTCACTGGGCTCTGCTGTGGAGGCCGGGCCTCGGCCAGGGGGCACCCGCAGCCCCCAGGGGAGGAAAGGTGGACCCCAGGCGCTGCCCCCTTGGTCGCCCTCCTTGGGGCCCCCTCCTGGCTTTGACAGAGCAGCTGGCCACGCAGAAAGGTCTGGTTGCACCTGGCTAGGGTGGCGGATGCAGGGGAGGGAGTAGGCCCAGTGCAGGACCCTGGCTTTGTGGCTGATGAGCAGCACCAGCTGAGGGCGCCTGAACCTTGGATCACATGCTAAGCTACTGAAGTAAAAAGACCATGGAGCTGCCCTACCTCAGATTTCCTGGCATCAGAGAAAATAAAATGTCTCCATCCATGAGCCACTCCTGCGGGCTTGCCTGTCACTGACCTAGCGTCTGTACCACCACAGCCTTGTCTTACTCAGCTTTGGCTCCCACAAGGCTAGGACAGGGCTCCCGCGTCTAGAAACATTAATGAAGTCTAAGGGAAGCCCCTCATGCAGCTAGTTAGGGTGCGGGACCACTGGGGTGAAGCCCTACTCTTTACTCAATATGCCATTTCAGGCCAGTCTCTGGTTTTCCTGGCTGCCATCTTCTCATCTGAACAGTGTCTCATCGGATCCTGGTGGGGGTGATGTGAGAGGCTAAGGTACAGTGCTGATGTCACCTGCCTCACACACAGTAAGCAATACCAGGAGCTGTCCTGCCTGGTCATCAGCTCCTATGCTGCTGTTCTGACAAATGGGCTTTGGGCTGGCTCCCCCAACACCCAGCGGCACCCTATGCCTCATAGTAGAGCCAGGCTCTGTGCCTTACCTCCCTGGGCTCTGGTCACTGGCTGGATGACCTGTCTAGTGCCCGCCCGCAAGGCCCAGGACTCCACGTGTCTCTGGGTCTGTC
This sequence comes from Vulpes lagopus, assembly GCF_018345385.1. Taxonomy (NCBI): domain Eukaryota; kingdom Metazoa; phylum Chordata; class Mammalia; order Carnivora; family Canidae; genus Vulpes; species Vulpes lagopus. Next base: position 50,581,564 of record NC_054825.1, read on the forward strand.
CACCCTGATGTCTTCCTGGTGCCATGGCTCTGTAGCATATGCTACATTTGCTGCAGTGGCCGTGTCCCATCAGCCTGGACTTCCCTTCCTTCTGCTCCAGCTTCCACATTCCACTCCCTTCTGGCCAGCTTGGACCATTCCCCCATCCCTTCAGGAGATAGGTCAGGGATGCTCATTTCATGGTGTTGTTCTTCAGCACTCTATTGGTATCCTGGGGATATTGTAGCAAATAACCACATACTTGGTGGCTTAAAATAGCAGAAATGTATTCCAGAGGCCAGAAATCCAAAATCAAAGGGTCAGCATGGCTACACTCCCTCTTCCTTGTCTCTGTTCTCCCCTGATCATCCCTTGGCATGTGACAGCATCACTCCAATCCCTACTTACTTGTCCTGGCCTTCTCCTCACTGGGTCTCTGTGTGTCTTTTCTGTCTCCATTAGGACACTTCCATTCGATTTAAGGACCACCCTAAATCCAGCATGAGCTCATCACAATCCCTACCTTCATGTATCTACAAAGACCCTATTTCCAATGAATCTGGGGGACATACCTTTCAACCCACTGTGAGTGGCAAGATCCAAATCCAGAGGAAAGTGGAAGAGAGAGCAGCGACTGTCCCCACCCAGACACGCGGGTTTCTTCTTCTGGAGCCAGCTGTCACATGTTAGCCAACATTTCAGCCCCTGTAACCACTCAGGCCCTGGCAGTCGCTGGTCACTGCTAGAATCTGTCAATAGGTTACATTATACCACCCTTCCATCTCACCTACAGGCTGCTGGTTAAGTTCCATCTGTCAAAGCACACATTGTAAATAAAGCCAATTCCATCTGGGGACTGGCAGTATAGTGAAGGAAAAAGGAAAAGTATTCAACAAATAAAGGCAAAATCTTCATCATCCACCAAACAATACGCAAAAACCAGGGCATTCCTCTGGACCGTCAATAAATAACCCACACCACAAAAATAATATATTAGACAGCTTGTGTAATGGTAGCGTGTGAAAGACTGTGGAACTTTCTAAAATTAATTTTCTTCATTTTGGTTTATTAAAATTGCACTCATCTATCTCCCCTGTTAAATATTTTATTTTTTCATATTAATGGCTGCAATTTCAGCTTGTGCCTGTTTCTGTCATTAACACTGTACAAACTTAATATCATTAGTAGTTTTTCCCTTAATTATGTGACTAGAGAAGAAAAACATCAAAGTTTCCGTGAAATTGGAATAGTATATCTAAATTGCCTCATGTTTATTTTAACATTAACAGTAAATGAAGCTAATGGGCTTTTATATTATTAAAAGCACTCATTTGTGTCCTGCCTGTTCTAATATATAACAAAGCTTTAAAAGATGTTAAATAATTAGTTATTTAATAGGGATGGGTGGAATAGATCAAATGAAAGGAAAAGTTGAGGGTAACCAAAGCACACGGTTGAGGGGTCCATCCCTTTTAGGGCTTTCAAATGGGATTCCCTCTCCCCAGGATCCCTACCCCACAGTAAAGTGAGAGCTCTAATTTATAACTACCCTGGAGAGTTAAAGCAACAAAATCTATTGCTGCAGCCCTGCAGAGGACACACATGTGTGAGGGGCAATAATGTTTGCAATTATTTCTGGGCAATCTCCATTCATAATTCAATACCTGCACAAGGGCCGTGTGAGGCTGGGGCTCGAAGGTCCTCTGTGGGAGAGAGGCCGCGGGGCTGCTGCTGGTCTGCCATCTCTCCCCTACAGCCTCCTCACCTCATAGCAAGATATCCTTGGCTTCAGGGGATGCTGATGCGTGTAGACATTCAGCTGTGTTAGGAACCCAGGGAGACCTAGTGAAGTTACTCCAGCCTGTGAGTCTGAAAGAGGTACCAGACTGTTGTCACTGTCCTGCTCAAAAACCTGCAATGGCTCCCTTGGCCTGCTCCATCAAGGCCAACCTCCTCCTTGGCACCTAAGGCCTTACCTCTCTGACACTAACTTCCACTCTTCCCAACATCTGTACTCTGTTCCACCAGCTGGTTTCCTCACCGGGCCCAGAACATGCCAGATTGTCCCATCTTGTCACCTCTGCTCATGCTGTTGCCTGTGCCTGAAGCCACTTTTTACCCTTTCTCTTGACTAGTCATATTCTAGTCATTCCTTATGATTCAAATTCCAGATCCTCCATCAGGCCTCTCCTGGTTCCTCTGGCTCCTGAATTCCTAGAGCAGTGGTTCTCAAATGTGAGCATGGTCAGAACCTTGGAGAGGGCTTGTTACAGCACAGGTCACTGGGCACCACCCCCTAGCAGGTTTGGTTTCCTAGTTGGTTCCATAGGTCTCAATTTCTAACAAGGTCCCAGGTGATCCTGACTGATGCTGCTGGTCCAGGGACCACACTATGAAAACCACTGGAGGGATCCCTGGGTGGCTCAGCAGTTTAACAACTGCTTTCGGCCTGGGGCGTGATCCTGCAGTCCCAGGATCGAGTCCTGCATTCAAGCTCCCTGCATGAGAGCCTGCTTCTCCCTCTGCCTGTGTCTCTGCCTCTCTTTCTCTCTGTGTCTCTCATGAATAGATAGGATCTTTAAAAACACAAAAACAAAACATAACAAAACAAAACAAAACAAAACCACTGGAGCATATACAGTCAGTCCAGACCATTAAGCACTGTACTTGTGTTGCTAGAAAGGTTCTCCAATAGTGGCATGTGGCTGATGTCTCCTCAGACAGTTCTTTGAGGGCAGGGACACTGGGATACTTCTCTATAGCCCTCAAAACACCACCAGCTCATGGATGGGCTCATGGTGTATGAGACAATGACTCCCGTTGAATTGGTTGACTAGTTGATGTGGAGTTTCATTCAATCCGTAGAGACATCTCCATCATATGGGTGAGGAAGCTGAGGCTTTTAGAAATGAAGTAAGTTGCTGGTGGTCACACACATATTAAGTGACAAATTTGAACCCAGGTTCACCTCCAGAGCTCTTGGACAATACTTCCTGGTTGAGTGATTTCAGACATGAGGATTTGGAGGGCAAGGCACCTGTTTTAGGAGACCAGATGTTTCTTCTGTCACTGCTGTGTAAGGAGCCTGGGCTTCCAAAACAATTATGTCTAGTGGCCAGGGGCTGGGGTGGTGGTGGTGGAATTGAGATAATCTCCCCTCCATGGATTTAGTGATCCTTTAGTCTGGGGAAGATATACAGTGTAAAATAAGCTGCAGTCTAGCCAATTGCTATACTGTCACCCTGATGTTAGGTGCAGTCTCCGAATCCTTCATCAATTGGCATTTCTTTTTTTTTTTTTTTTTCAATTGGCATTTCTAATGCAAGATGATCTATATCTGCAGTTACAATGTAGTCCAACTTCTCTGCCACATAGTTAAAGAAACAGAGATTCCAGAGAGGAAATGCAGCATGACCAAAAGCAAATCAGTTATGTGTATTAGTTATCTCCTGGGCATAACAAATTAGTCCCCAACTCAACAGCTGAAAAAACAACAAATATTTATTGACCCATGGTTTCTGTGTGACATGAATTTGGGAGCTTCCCAAGAAGCTCTTTCACCCAGCTGTTGGCTAAAGGTCTAAGATCTTCATCTCAGGCTAATTGAGTGTCCTTACAACATGGTGTCCCCCAGAGCAAGCAATCTAAGAGAAAACAATGATTAATTTATAGGGCCTTTAATGCCCTGGTCTCTGAAGTCACATGTCATCACTTCCACTTTATTCTATTTGTAAAAACAAGCCAGTGAGTCCAGTACATATTCAAAGGGGAGAAGAATCAGTTTCCATCTCTTGAAGGGAGGAGTATCAAAGAATTTATGGACATCACATGGGGAGCAGAGTCTAGAACTCAGAGTGTCCAATTTTTCTCAGTTATTAAATAAATTGTGCAAACATACATTGATTCTACATATATAGTGTAAAGCAGAATTATAAAATGAGCACCTGAGTAGTCACCACCCAACTTACTAGACCTAGAATTTCATCAGCACCCCAGAACTAATCATACCTTGTGATTACAACTGCTTTCCTCCCGACATGTAACCACTATTCTGACTTCTGTGATTTTTATTTTCTTGCCTTTCTTTATAATTTTAACACCAATTGTGAGTCACTAAATAATGTAGTTTTCCCTGTTCTTTGAACTCCATGTCAACAGAATCACATACTATACTGATTCTTTGTCTTGCTTTTTTTTACTCATCATTATGTGTGAGTTTCACCCATGTTTTGGCATGTGACTGTATTTTATTCATTTTTGTTGTTGTACAAAAGCTTATCTTTTTTTTAAGATTTTATTTATTCATGATAGACAGAGAGAGAGAGAGAGAGAGAGAGGCAGAGACACAGGCAGAGGGAGAAGCAGGCTCCATGCTGGGAGCCCGACGCGGGACTCGATCCCAGGACTCCAGGATCGCGCCCTGGGCCAAAGGCAGGTGCTGAACCACTGAGCCACCCAGGGATCCCCAAAAAAGCTTCTTATCTTTAACAGTTCTTTTTTGCCTTAAAGATTATGCTGTTTGATATGATACAGCTATGCCAGCTTTCTTTTGATATTTGCATGATATGTTTTCTTCCATCCATTTGGATGGATTTTTGCACTTTATATGTTTTCCAAATAGTTTTAAATTCAGTCTGATAACCTTTAGTTTTTTAACTGGAACATTTGTTCTGCTTACATTTGATATCATTTCTGATGTATTTGGATTTATTTCTTTTTTTTTAATTTTTATTTATTTATGATAGTCAGAGAGAGAGAGAGAGAGAGAGAGAGAGAGAGAGAGGCAGAGACATAGGCAGAGGGAGAAGCAGGCTCCATGCACCGGGAGCCCGACGTGGGATTCGATCCCGCGTCTCCAGGATCGCGCCCTGGGCCAAAGGCAGGCGCCAAACCGCTGCGCCACCCAGGGATCCCTTTGGATTTATTTCTGCTACGTTTTCTTGCACTTTCTAATTGTACCACTTTACTATATTTCTTTTACTCTCCTTTTCTGCGTTTTTTATATTAATGGAATATTTTGTGACCATTCAGAACTGCTTCTTCAACCAGTTCAGAAGGTACGTTCTCTGTTTTTATTCTTTTAATAATTGATCTGGAAATTACAACGATCTATATTCAAAAACTATCAATAGCTAACATTAATCAATACATCCTCCTGGACTATTCAAGGATGTTAGGACACTTTACATTTATATGTTGGTGTTTTCATATTTTAAAATCTATTTTTTTTAAATCTCAAATACAACTACTATTAAAGCTGTTAATATTTATTTAATCAACCTATATAACTCCTGGCTTCTATGTTCTTCATCTGTTTATACATTTTATTCCTCATTCCAGGATAACTATCTTTCTCCTTGTAGCACAACCTTAAGCATTGTCTTTGGTGAGTCTCTGCTAATGGCAAATTTTTTCTTCTTATTTTTTATCTGAAAATCCTTAATTTTATTTTATTCTTGAAAGACATTTTCACTGACTACAGAATTCTAAGTCAGTGGTTGTTTTTAATCAACAGTGCGCTAAAATATTCTATTATCTTCCGGTTCCCACAGTTGCTATTGAAAGTCAGCCATCAATCTACATTTTTTTCTTTTGAATAGATTATAACCTGTTTTCCTCTTTTTCTGGCAGCCTTAAAAATCTTTTCTTTGTCTTTGTTCTCCATTTTCACTCTGAGGAATCTACATGTGTATTTTATTTATATAATCTTTCATTGGTGTCTAAAAACAATGGATCAAGGTCTTTCTTCAGGACTGGAAATTCTTAGCTATTATTTCCTAAATTATCACCTCTTCCTCATTCTCTTAAGCTTTTCCTTATGGAATTGTTATTTGATGTATATTAGATCTTATCATTTTATCTCTCATACTGCTTAACTTCTCTTTCATAGTCCCTATCTCCTTTTTCTCTTTACTGGATCCATCCATTTCACTGATTCTCTCTTCGGCTGTGTCTAATCTATTATGCAGATTCACTGTGTGTTCACTTTAAATATGTTTTTCATTTCTAAATGTAGTATTTCCTTATTTTAATAATCTTTTAAGTCTCTTTCTTTTTAAACATTTTCCTCTTCCCTGCAGATATTATCATCCTTGTCTTTTTACTCCTTTTAAATGATAAGCACGGTATTTTATATTCTGTATCTGATAAGCACAGTATCTGAGATCTTGCAGATCTGTTTCTGCTGTTTCTTTGGGTTCTTGTTTCCAGTGCCTTGCTTCCTCGCGTACTTGGTTAATTTTGTCTGAGTTGTTCATTTTCCTCGGAAAATTTTTTTTGGTAATTCTTTGAAAACTGAGATGAAAAGATCTTTGTTTACTTCTTCCAGGTACCTTAAAGGCATTACTAGTCCAAGACAACTTTATAAGGTCATGGCTACAGTTATTCTGACTGTTCAGGTGATGTGGATTTGGGCCATAAATCCACTTTTCATGAGTAGCTCTTTTTCCCTCTGACCTCCTCAGACCAAGGCAACTTTTCTCACAGTCACTGAGTGTGAGAGGAATCAGACCGTTTTTCTTCCAGCTCACACATACACTGAGAGCTTCCCTTTGGAGGATATCCTCTTAGACACCCCATCTTTGCTGCCCTAAGTTTTATATTCTCTCCCCCAAAACCCTTGGCAATGTCAAAACTGACGCTCAAGTTTGGTGGTTGGGCAAATACCCATAAAGCACAAGTAGTTGCAGCATTCTCAGAGCTCCTGCTTTCAATTAGCTTTGACTTTGTATCATCTTTCTATATTGTCAGATTTTTAATGCCTTTAAGAACATATTTTTCACTTTTTTCAGCATCTCTAGCTGTTTCTACCCTGAGAATTGATCTAAATGATCCAAACTGCCAAATGCTAGAAATAGAGTCTGCTCTATGCTTTCTCCACAACCCTGGATTAGCATGTTTTCTCAATTGGAGAAACCAAAACAGGAAGTAGGACGGTCCAATCCAGTGGGGGGTGGGAGTGATGGGTAATGGCTATTGGGCAAAAAGTCCTGCTGAGGATGGTGGGGGTTCCTGGCGCACAAAATGTGAGCCCAAACCATGCACCTGAGTCTGTGTTCTCTAGGAGGAGAACCTCCTGATTCTCTTAACCTCCCACTGTTTTGCCAAGGTGTTTGGAGGATTTTAAGCAGAGGATGACACAGTCAGATGTTACTCCAAGAAAAATGGCTGTACCTTCTGTGTGGAGTTGGAGACAGCACAAATTTAGGTGGAATAGTCCAGAGGCTGTTGCAGTGGTTAGGGTGAGAGATGATGGCAGCTTGACGGAGCTCAGGGAAGGGGAAGAAGTGGAAGACTGACTGATATATGAGGGTACCATCCATGAACATCATGCTCTTGGCATTGTTGCTCAAATTTCTTGGACTTTTGATACAATGATGATTGTAGCTCTTAAGAGATGCAACTCCGTTTTTTTTTTTTAAGGTTTATTTATTTATTTTAGAGAGAGAGAAAGAGCACAAATAGGAGGGGCAGGGGTAGAGGAAGAGATAATATCAAGCAGACTCCATGCTGAATGTGGAGCCTGACATAGGGCTTGACCTCATAACCCTGAGATCACAACCTGAGCTGAACCAAGAGTCAGTTGCTCAACCGACTGTACCACCCAGGTACCCAGGTACAAGAGATGTAGCTCTTCTTAAGTTTCAGTTAACATGAATGGCCCAGCAGCTACTTGATTCCAATGAACCAGTGATGTGACCACACTGAGTTAACTGAGGGATACAATGCTCCTTCCTTAAAAGGGTATGCCAGATGGACCACCACACAAACAGGGGGTGAGGGGTACTGGGGCATCCAAGATGTGCACAGGGCCCTTCATTATTATGATTCCCTGGCACCCATTCCATCTGCTTCCTGGCAGAAATGCCCATTCCCAAGTAAAGAGGATTTCAAAGAGAGAGCAAGAAGAACGGAAATAAAGAATAGAGAGATAGAGGATCCTGGGTGGCTCAGCAGTTTAGCACCTGCCTTTGGCCCAGGGCATGATCCTGGAATCCCGGGATCGAGACCCACATCAGGGTCTCCCTGCATGGAGCCTGCTTCTCCCTCTGCCTCTCTCTCTCTCTCATGAATAAATAAATAAAATCTTTTAAAAAAAGAATAGATAATAAAAGTAGGATGAGAGAATTACAAAAAGTCAAAATTAGAATGAGAATAAAAGGATGAAAAAATTTTAAAGGAAATCAGGAGTTGAAAGTAGTGTTTATGGATAATACAATCAACTGGACTTTTAAAAGTAAGATACTAGGGGCACCTGGGTGGCTCAGTGGTTGAACATCTGCCTTTGGCTCAGGTCATGATCCCGGGGTCCTGGGATCGAGTCCCACAATGGGCTCCCCATGAGGAGCCTGCTTCTCCCTCTGCCTATGTCTCTGCCTCTCTCTGTGTCTCTCATGAAAAGATAAATAAAATCTTTGAAAAAAAAAAGGTATTTGAACCTGGGAAATAAAAAGCTGTGTAAGTGAGAGGGATTCACTTGGAGCAATGGCAAGTGTGGCTCTAACTCAAAAGGTAAAAATGATAATAAAGTAATTATTTAAGTGCAAAAAATTGGAGGATTGGTAAAAGGAGTTCAAATAGGAATATGAGATGAGAAAAAATGAGGTAGGTGGTAAGAACCTAAAATAAGAGGAAGAAAAAAAGATGATTTAAAGATAAAATCAGGTTCAAAAAGATACATGCACACCTATGTTTATGGCAGCATTAGTCATACAGCCAGAATGTGGAAGCAGCACAAGTGTCAACTGACTGATGAATGGATAAAGAAGAAGTGGTATATGTATGCAACGGAATATTATTCAGCCATGAAAAATAATGAAATCTTGCCATTTGCATCAACATGGATAGAACTAGAGGGTATTATGCTAAACAGGATAAGTCGGTCAGAGAAAGATAACTACCATACAATTTCACTCATATGTAGAACTTAAGAAACAAAACAACAACAAAAAAAAAAAAAGAGAGAGAGAGAGAGAGAGAGAGAGAGAAAAGAGACCAAAGAAACAGACTCAAATACAGAGAACAAACTGGTGGTTGCCAGAGGGTAGGTAGGTAGGGGAAGGGTAGATAAAGGGAATTAAGAGTATGCTTATCACAATGAGCACTGAGTAATGTACAGAATTGTTGAATCACTATATTGTACACCTGAAACTAATATAACACTGTATGTTAATGATGCTTTAATCTTTTTTAAAAAAAAGAAATTAGGAAACAAAAAGGAAAAATTCAACAAATGTGAGACCTAAGAGCTCCTGGGGAGAATAAGTGGGCCTGGTCCAGAAGGTTCCTACTCTTTCTGCTCTCAACCCCTCCTACTGCAGCAAAAAGAGGGAGCGCATGGTGGAGAGGTTGTTGTGAGCAGGGTAGGAAAGCCCCAGTCTGAGAGTTGAGAGAGCTGGGTCCCAGCTGGGTCTGACTTTCTCCCTGCGGGGCCCAAGCCAAACCCTTTCCAGCCAGACTTCGGGCTCCTCTTCCATACAGAGTAGAGCCAACCAATATGCATGGGGTTCCTTCTGCTCTGATGTCCTGGGGTGGGGAATGGATGTCAGCAGGAAGCAGGAGATAGGATCTTTGTTTTGTGGCTTCTTAGGGGAAGCACTGAATCTGGAGTCTGAAGTCCTGAGTTGGATTCTCAAGGCTCCAGAATGCAGCAGAAAGCAGAAAATGAGAGGTGCTCAGCAGGCAGCCAGCAGAGGAATGTGACCCCCTGCCCAAGACCATGGCCATCCATGTAGGACACCCCACCCATGGCAAAGTCCATATGTGTGCTGCAGCATGAGCACCATCCCAGAGCAAGGCTTCTTTAGCTTCTCATTGTCTGTCTCCCTGGGCACTGAGCTCCTTGAAGGCAGGCCCTTATCTTATGCAGTTCTTTATCCCAGCTCCCCACCCAGCACAGACCTTGCTAAGACACTGCTCAGTGCCTGTATGAGGGATAAATAAAGCAAAAACCATAACTTACTAGGTGCTCTCACTAATGAATGGGTCCACTGACTCCTCATGACAGCCCTATAAAATAAGTAGTAGTATATCTCATTATACAGATGGGGAGACTAAGACTGAGAGCACTAAAATAACTTGCCCAAGGTCACTCAGCTAAGAAGGAACCAACCTAGGTATGCTAGCTCAAAATGGCAAGATTCATCATTCTGCTACGAAGCAAGCGGGAGGGAGCAACTCTGGATCTCATAGCTCAAATGGTATGGGTATGTTTTAGAGAGGAGGTTATCTTAGGCCCCACAGAATGAGGCAGCCATAGTATGGCCAGAGCATGGATGAGGCAACCTTACTATATGGTTAAGGGTGGGGACCCAGTTCTCCAAAGTGCTGGCTCATCCCTCTGAGGTCTCCTCTTCATTGGCTCTGAAGCAAATGGAATCTTCTACGAACAGAAGAGAGTAGCCACTTCAGTATAAAACCCAAGGAAGAAACAGCCAAGGGAAACAGCCTTTGTTCCTGGCAAAGGGAGATGGAAATTTCCCTGTGGGGAAGGAGCTTTGAGCCGGGAGGACTGGACAGCCTCTCAAGGGGCCTTGCCCCCTTTCAGTGCATTCTTCTCACCATCTTCCTCCCCAGGGTCTTCTGAGACACAATCTCCCCACAGCTCCCACCCCTTTGCCAGCTCTGGGTCCTCAGGATGCGCCCAAGCTTGCTTCTGTGCCCCGTCTCCGCCTCCAGCCTTTTGCTGGGCCTCCTACCAGACCCAAGCACTGTCTGGATCCTTAGGACTCCCTCATTAGGATGGTTAGGATCCCACAGCTTAACCTCAAGTCCTGAGCCAGGGGAGTTAACAGGCAGACCCAGTTCCCTCTGTATTTAAGGCAAACTTCTGGTGGAGGCTGCTGGTTCTGCCTTGTAATTGTCTCCTCATTAACCCACGAGGACACTGCAGCCTCCCTACAAGGATGTGGAGCTAACCCCACCTCTGCACAGGCTCCTACAGATGAACAACTCCACTGCTCCCCTGCACTTCCCTCTCTGCCTCCTCTGATTGTCAAACTTTCCTCTTGGGCTTCCCAGGTGATGAGTTGCAGGTGACCCTACTCTAGTTCCTGAGAGGGCCCCTCCCCTCCTCTCCTGCTGGAAGTATTTCTAGTCCTCTGGGCTGTGAAGGTCACTTTGACATGATGAAGCCTGTGAGGCCAACCTGGCCCCTGCCTTCAGGAGACACAAGGAAGGAGGACAGGTAGCCAAGAGAAGCCAGAAAGAACTCTGGAACAGAGCCTGGTGAGCTATGGAGGCCAAGTACAGGACCTGGTGCCCTGGCCACACACACCGCTGATTTATTCAACAGTTCCTGGGGGGCTGCTCCATGCCAGACACTGGCGGACATTGGGGAAGAACCAGGTGGATGGGGAACTTCCTCAGAGGAGCATATGGTGCAGTGACAGTCGAGATGCTGAGCACTGGCAAGCTGCATGGTTAGAGCTGGGGCCAAGCTGCTCCTCCTTCCTCCATCTCTGTTCCTCATTTCTAAAACAGGTACACAGCTACCCAACTCCTGGGCAGGTAGGAGGGTCAAATGATATGAAACACAGAAAGTCTCCCACATGGTGGCTGGTGCAGGTGGCTTCTTCTAAACTGAAGGTTGAGGTTCCACAAAAGAAATGGAATAAAAATATTACACGCATCATACGTACTAAGGGTATCATGTTTGTGAAACTTTCACTTTAGTTATAAGGCTGTGTGTATATACTCTGGGTCGTGTGGGAAAATGTATTATTTTTCAAAGAAGTTTGAAGGTCACTCCCCTAGTGGTTCAGAGCGGGGCTTTCAGGTGACCTGGGTCTAGTTCAGATCCCAGCTCATACTGTGACGCGAAAACCTCTCGCTCCTCCAACCCTCACCGGAGGCGGCGCACATGAACCAGATGCTCAGAACAGCACCCACGACCTCACAGGGCCTCCAAAAGCAGTACCTGGTCTCTGTTAGTATTGTGTATGTATCACAGGTGCTCAAGTAAGTGCTAATTGTCTCTGATTGAAAACAAACAGGGAGCTAGTATTTTTGTCAACCTACTTTTTTTTTAAGATTTTATTTATTCATGAGACACACACACACACACACACACACGCACACACACAGAGGCACAGGCACAGGCAGAGGGAGAAGCAGGCTCCATGCAGGGAGCCAGATGTGGGACTTGATCCTGAGTCTCCAGGATCAGGCCCTGGGCTGAAGGCGGGGCTAAGCCACTGAGCCACCCGGACTGCCCTATATTTTTAGTATACCAGGCACCAACCTCATGTCCTCACAGCAGCTCTGTGAGGTGAATTGGCTCCTTATTCCTATTTTACAGCTGAGGAAATGGAGAAGCAGAAGGTTCAGATTTAGTGTGCCTCTGGCAGGCAGACCAACCAAGCTCACTCCGGGTGCTCAACACCATAGGCACTGCCAGCCCTGGTTCCCTGCCTCCGTCTGCCCCAAGCACCCGCCCCCCACCCCATGGTTCCAGTTTTGAGGCTCAGGAGCCGGCCCTCCCTGCTGGTCCTAGTGCTTGTGGCCTCACTCTGCAGGTGACCAGCCTGGCCACTTTGCACAGCTGCCTCTTGCTATCACACTCCCGCTGTTTCTTCTTAAAACACAAGCTCCTCAGGGTTCCCAGAGGCTGCCTTGAGCACTGGCAGCTGCATCTGGGGAGCCGGTCACAGGTAAGCAGGGAGCTGGGGGGAGCCTGGCCTTTGAGGCCGGGGCTGCGGCCTGCTGGCCTCTGCTGCGGTGCCGAGCAGCCAGGAGAATGGAGCTCAGCTTCTGCCTTGGTCCCCGGAACCGAGGAGGAAGCCCCTGAACGGAAGTCTTCCCCCGATGGAGCCCCAACTCAAGAGCTGACCCCTCCTTGCCCGGAAGTGGTGAGCCAGCACAGCAGCCCACGGGTGGGCCCAAGGTGCCAACGTCGCCAAAGCGGGATTACAGGCAGCATCCCAGCGCGGTGTCAGCCGCCGGCTCTCACCACATCGATCATCCAGTCCTTAAGACATATTAAAATGGATTTAAAAAGACATTTTGCATTTTCTCTCCTTAACACCCACATTATTGCCACACATCGGCTTTTGTTTTAATTAAAATCGGTTTTGAAATCCTCCATGAAACTTCAGTGGGATTGTTAAAGGCGGCAATTTCCTTATCGGCAGTGCGTCCCCACAACATACTGTAATAGTTATTTTGCAACAAAGCACAAGTCTTATTAATTTAGCTCAATCAAATCAGCACCACGTTAATTTATGGGGCTGTAAAAATCTGGCAGCGCTGCTCTAGATCAAGGAACTTAGGGCAGGCAAGACACCAAGTGGGATGTTTATTTTGTACAATGGTCCCTAACTGCATTTCTGTGATTTAAAAGCTTTCCGAGGCGTGCGATGATAATATTACATGCATATAGAATTGTGTGTTTGCTATGCCTCATTACTCCCCACAGAGACCCAAAATCATTTGGTATTCAACTCCTACCTAAAATATTTCCTTTTACATACAAATATTTTTTCTGCTTTAAATGGCTTCTCTATGTTAGATTTTTTTTTTCCCCAGCGCTGTGGAACAAGATCGTTTCCTGCGTGGGATTCTATTTTGGTCCAGTATTGATCTTTAGTGGTGGTTATTAAGTAGGTATTCGGCTCTCGCCCCTTCTTTTCCTCTGGTCAATCCCTCCAAGGCGGTTTTGGCTGGGTTAATTTTGCCTTTTTCTGCCTGTTTCTCCCCCACCTTCCAGATTCATGCTTCCGGATTTACTTTTACTAATGTCTTCTTTGGTGACTCAGAATGCTTCTCTCTCACTCATGTCTTAACAACAGAGCTTCACAATGATTACAATGATTTACCAGGAAACCAGCTTAGCAGCCAGCAGAGGATTTGAAAGTCAGGGTGGGGCGGGGAACTGCAGCAGATGTGAGTTGGAAATCAGGAGATGGAGGCTCAGAGAGAACAAGCAACTGGCCCAAAGTCACACAGCAAGTTAGGAAGTGCACTGGACTCTGGGACTCCACCTGGATCCTCCAAGCACTAATTTTCCATCAGCTGAATAAGGACCATATAAATTGGAGGTCACTTGCGTGAAAGGCTTTAGCTCAGGGCTTGGCACGGAGTGGGTGCTCTGGGTTCTCCTCATTAACCCATGAGGACACCGCAGCCTCCCTACAAGGGTGTGAAGCTGACCCCAACTCTGCACCTGCTGTCCTTCCTCAGCAAGGCCGGGTCTGATTTTTCAAGCACCTGACTGAATTGCAAAGATGGACTCTGCAGGTGCAAAAAGGAACAACTGACATCTCAAACATTTACACCTGCCATGCTGCTCTCCCTGTACAGAGACACTTCCGTCTACTCCAGGAGGGCATGTGCTTGCTCTGAGGATATAGACTGGGCCCTGAAATACCACATAAGCATTAACTAATGGGCTCAAGACAACCTGTCTTAGAACAGGCATACATGAAACCCCATTTAGTGCTGAGATGACAGAGACTAGCTGAGAGTTTTGAGGGCTGCCCATAGACAATCAGTGGCAGAGGGAGATTCCAACCCAAGGCCATAGCCAAGGTCAATGCCCTTTCTAGCACCCTGGTTGTGGCTGGCACCCTGGCCAGTCTGCAGGGGCCCACAGAGGCTAAGGTTTGGGGAGGAAGTTCCTGCTGGCAGCATAAGCATCTGCTAATGAGACAGCATTTGAGAGGCCCTGGAAGGCATCCCTTGCTCCCTTCCTGGCTGTAGCTATGCCTTCAAAAGGACTATCCTCTGGGGTAAGTCTTGCCTTTTCCCCACACCTGTGTATTTGTTTTCGTTATAGAACCCATACTGTCCAGTTATGTTCCTTCTGTGTCCCATTAGTGAGAATGTGTTTCTAGATAGTCTAAAAACAGGAGAGCTCTCAGTGCCTGGCAAGAAGCTTTGCACTGGAGGTGGAGATTTTGATGTGTGACTCCCAGATGCCATTACATCTTTAGTGACAACGATGTGGCACTTACTACCTCCAAGGCCATTAACATCCACACCATTTTTGGGCAAAGCCCTTGTCAGAAATTCACCCTTCCTGTGAATTCAGTATTCCAGTATCTTCAGTAAAGCATTATGACTTCATCATGAATAGCCAGCCAGGCATCCTCTCTGACCTGCCAGTGCTGGAAGGTTCCCAAACCACCTAGAGATGGAGGTGTCTCAGCTATGCTGGGTAGCAACTCAATGCCATATAAGTTAGTGGAGGCAGAGAGAGTTGTCTCTAGGGCGAGGAGGGTGGAGGGGCAGAGGTGAAGTTATGGGAGATGAGAAGATGGAAGGGGCGTTCAGGCCTAGGCCAGATGTGGAGTGCTGGCTGCCGTGTGTGGTCCTGAGGCCTTCTAGGCCCAGAAAAGTCACAGCCACGAAGTTCGGTTCTAGGCAAATGCAAACCCTTTGGCTAAGTTCCAGAAAAAAAGACAATTGAAATGGGAGGTGAGATGTGAGCCAAGAGTTGGCTGGATCAAGTTTCAGAAGAGGCTTCACCACTGAGCGGGGATGTCAAGAGTGGAAAGCTCCACCGTCGACTTCATTCAACAAGTACTTTGGGGAACGTACTATGTGTCCGGCCCTCAGGTGGGCTCAGAAGGGAAGAGGAAACACAAAGCATTCCCCATGCCAACGCTGTCCTCCCAAAGCATGCCGTTGGCCACAAGGGTGCAGGCTCTGGCCAGGCTCTGGGCCGGCGAGAATCAGTCCTCATTTCCTGCTGCGTTTGCCTCCTCCTTACTTTGGGAGCTGGACTCCGTAGAGGAAATGAAAATGTTTGCAGAGGAGGCTGCTCTTTGGACCTCCTAGCTCAGCCTCTGCAAACAAATGCTAAGCCTGTGGGTACAAGGCCAGGACCCACGGTTGAACCAGTCTGAGAGGCATCAGTGGCCACAAAAAAGAGATGGCAAGCAACTTGGTTGCTTTCAAAATGGCTTCTCTCAGACAAGGCCACAGAGGGATCACAGACTGCCTTTGTGGGAATGTGAAGAAGGCAACCTCTTAGGGCAGACCCCCCCACACTCCTACACAGGACCTCGGACTGGCACATGGATCCCAGGATGGACCTCTGTTTTTATAGCTCCCTGGGCTGGGCACACTTGTGCAATGAAAAACTTGTATAACTGCAGGTGGGGGCTTTGCTCCAGACCCCAACTGCATGACCAAAGCCGCCGGGGCCTTTTCAGTTACGAATTATGAGAGGGTGCAGGCTGAGGCTCCCTCTACACATCTGGATCACCCCAGAGCTAAACCAGAACTCCCCGCAAAAGATGAGGAAAGCTGTGCTCTAACACCCTGCCCCTCCTGCCCTCATAACCAGCTCGCTCAGGGCACCAGCGTCATACCCATGACCTCCTCCATCGCCGCCTCCTTCCTTTTCACGGGAGGGACAGGTGGACGTGGCAGGGGGAGGAGGAAGCCCCCCGCCCCGAAACTGCTTCTCCGCAGCCAGTGCCAGGCCTTCCTCTCTCCTCCCGGTTCTTTGAGAAGGCTTTCTAAAGAAGAGGAACCTTCCGTGGTAGCAGATGGCGGATAAGTAGGAATGGTAAATAGTTTTAATTACTGCATAATGTAAGTGAGACAATAAAGGGGAGACAGTGGAAGCAAGCTGCTGCCGCCGAGGCCCTGAAACTGTTGCAGGGCCCAATTTGTCTGGCATGTGCTGTTCGCAGTCTTGGGAGGGCTTTAAAGAGAACGCTGAAAATATTAATTGCCCGCCTCACTGGCCCATCCATCTTCACAACCGAGTAACACGCTTTTTTAATTTCAGGGGAATCGTTTTCAAATGGGAATCATGCAAATGAGTATTTTAGCTATTCATTTGTTTTACTGCGAGCGCTTTGTGAGCAAATGGCCTACAGCTTGCAATGAATTAAAAGACACGGGCACTGGAGACCGATTTTTAATACAAAGTCTTGACTCGGAGACGACCCCGACCAGCAGCACAGAAAATGTTGGCATAGCAACTTTGGGCATTTTCATGCAAATTGGCTTCTATATAGATGATACGAATGCAATGTTTTCCTTCAACTAATCATCATAAAATTAGTTTCACTATATTTAAATGCCTCCACTTAATGCATTATATCCATATGCATGAAATTGCCTTCGCTAATGCAGTACATAAAATGCCAAAGATACAATGAATAGCCAAATTGCAAGCAGTTATGTTATCTCCCATAAAAACGGCTCCCCTCCCCCCTTCTTTTTTGTGAGTGTGGGTGTTATTGAATGTGTGGGCGCCAAAGGCATCTATCACAAATTGCTATTAACACACAGACACACACACACACACACCCCAAAGTCCTCTTCAGTTAAGTAACGTTAAGGTTGTAACCCAATCTAACAAAAGCCAGATGGAGCCGGGGCTGGGTGGGTTGTGCTCACCTGGGCTGGCCGTCCTCCCTTACACAGTCTGCAGCCAGAGGAGATGGCCGAGGGAAGAGCGTGGCCCTGCCTTGGGGTTGGCTCCAGCAGGGGTAGTTTCATGCGGCACCCCTGTCACCCACTGAGAGAGAGAGGGAGAGAGATGTGTCTGAGCTAATTGGAGACCAAAAGGCCAACCGGAAATAATCAAAGGTGGAGCCAGTGTGGGTGAGAACCAGCCCCCGGAAGACAAGCCCCAGCAGCCTGGAGAGATGAGAACTCTAGCAGAACATGGTCAAAGTCAATAACTGAGGAAGAGCTGGAGAGGAAGGGAGGGACGCCCATGTTCTGGGTGCTGGGCTTGAAACTCTATGTCTTCCATGTCATGTCATCTTTACAACAGGGGGAACTCAACATGATCGTCTTTGGTCTTATGGACTCTGAAATGAGTCTGAAAGAAATTGAGGAACCCATCCAAAGTCACATGAACAGTAGGTAGCAGAGGGAGGATTTAAACCCAGGACTCTCCCCACAAAGCCCCACTTTCTCTGTGCCAAGTTGCCCCGTGCAAGTGGCACCGAGTAATGGCGGGAATGGGTTCCATCACACTTTTTGCTCTAAGAGGAGCTGTCCTCTCTCCAAGCAAGCTAGCAGCTGTGAGGGTGGAAGGAGACAGTGGTTGGGGGGAGGGAAGGGCTTTCAACATCTAAGCTTGATTCTCCTTGAGTATCTGATGAGTCTTCAGTATGGATCCCAAGTCCCCCCAGGGTTCGAAGATTCTTTTTACTTGAACAGATTGCTGTGCTCCTCAACTTACTATCTGGGCCTCTACTTCCTCCAATCCCACCAAGGGGGTCAGGGTCTTTCTCTGCCCCAGCCTTGATGGGTTTGAAATTTAGCTTAAATATATGGATGCTATTCATGTTTGGAGTAGACGTTATGAGAGAGAGAAGCAAGAGGTGAAACTTGAAAAATACAATCCCTTCTTTTCCACCTGGAGATGGTGTTCCATCTCAGGAAGCCTCCGATTCTCATTGCTCAGGGCACTCTGTGTTGCGCTGAAGCAGCGGTGATATTTCCTCATAAGAATGCATGAGGTTACTATGGAAACAGTGTGGTGGTTTCCCAAAAAATTAAAAATAGAATGACCATATGATCTGGCACTTTTACTTCTGGGTGTATACCTAAAAGCAGGGACTCAAACAGATGTTTGCACAGCCATGTTCACGGCAGCATTACTCACAACAGACACAAGATGGAAGCAACCCAAACGTTCATAAAGGGATAAATGGATAAGCAAAATGTGGTATGTACATACAATGGAATATTATTCAGTCTTACAAAGGGAGGAAAGTCTGACATGTGCCACAAGGGGACACACCTTGAAGAGATAAATGCTAAGTGAGATAAATTAGTCACAAAAAGACACTGTATGATTCCACTGACATGAGGTACCTAAAATTGTCAAATTCACAGAGACAGAAATTATAGTGGTGGTTGCCAGGGGATGGAAGAAGGGAGGACAGGGTGTTAGTGTTTAAGAGCGACTGTGGAGTTTGGGAAGACGAGAAGAGTTCTGTGGACGGATGGTGGTATATTTGCACACTTAAAAGTGGTTAAGGTAGTAAAACCTGTGTTCTGCGTATTTTGCCACAATAATTTAAAAAAAAGCATGAAGTAGGAAGGCATCTGCCCCCCAAGACCCCAAGCATGCCACAGCATTCAGGAGCCAAACGCTCTGGGCAGCTTGATGAAAAGGTGAGAACAGCTCCTCCTGATTGCTCAGGACAGCTCACCTCTCTCGAAGCACTTCTGTGTTCAATACAGGCCTGCTGAATTAAATGAAGTGGTAAAGTCAGGGAGACCCCTATGAGCGACAGGATTAGCTGGGGTGGAAGCCATAGCTCAGCAATCCCTCCACTCTCCTTAAGTTTCTCCATTTTCGTTTCCTTCCTTCTCCCCTTTGTCTTCTGTCTTGTGTGGACAACCCTCCGGACATCCCCAAAACACAAATACTATTACATTTCTTTCCACTGGCCTGTTTGGTTCTTGTTTTTCTCCACAAGTGTTTTTCTCAACACCTGAAATTGTTCCTGGCTGCCATGACTTTACAAACTCTAAATGGAACTGGCATACTCTTTTGCAAACTGAATGATTTATGCCATGCGTTGTTATCCTTATCAATGCCTGTCCTTTTAACACTGGTCCTGCGGTTCTACTAGTAGCCACCAGGTGGCACGATTGAGAAAACCTGACCAGTATCGATAATGGCAAATACCACCTCCGGTGGCTGTAGCGAGATTTGCAGGGATGGTGCCTAGGTGGCGATTCACTAAACTATCTGTATTAAAAAGCCAGCCCTTTCAATGACTGTAAGTATGAGGGCTCTGAAAATGCCCCACAGCTCCAGCTCCTTTTCCCTCTCATATTTTAGCTCCCAGAAGAACCAGGACTGTGTCAAGGTCTTTGGTACAACCTGCCTCTAGTATAGGACTACACGCTTCAGCCCTCGTAATACTGGGTGGACCATTCTCTTGAGATGAAAGGTTCCATCTCATTCTGTTTCTACTAGGTTTTCCAGATTCAATTTTTACATTGTTTTCTCCTGGAAAACCTCTTGTGGCTTTGTTCCTAGCACATCTTCCCTAATGTGCCTTCCTGTGCTAGTTTCTTCCATATGCCCATGGGGGCGGGGGGGGGGTAAGCTAGATCTCCCTGCTGCAATGGAATCACTTCATCCTGGACCTGCAAAGTTGTTGCCTCCCTTCGTAGAACCTTCTTTTGTGACTAGCAGTATTATCCTAGTTTACAAGCAGTTAAGAACCAAAGAAATGATGACTACTAGGAATTAGTGAAGATTCAGCAGGAAAAGGCAGATGCTCAGCTCACCTGGTCTCCCTCTGATGGGATGCTTTTAGACATGCTGCATTTTGATTTCTGCGTAGCATTTCGTAAGTCTATGTTGTTGGACTTGTGAACAAAATGGAGAGATGGGGCAAGATGAGAGCTTAGAGATGCAGTTTCACAGCTGGTTAATCCACCCCACACAAACAATATGGGGCAATCGACTGGAAGAAGGTCACTGGTGAAATGGCATAAGGCCTATTCTTATCTCAGTTCTATTCTACATTTTACTTCCTTGAATGAAGACTCTCAAAGCAGACTTTCTTCATTTCCAGGCATTGCAGAAACACTTGAGTGATAAAATAGAGACTGGAAAAGTACTTAGTAGGCTACACACACACACACACACACACATACACACAATGCAATAAAGTCAAGTTTAATAGACAAAAAAAAAATGTAGGGTCACCTTGCTGGCTCTGTTAATTATCTGACTCTTGATTTTGGCTCAGGTCGTGATCTTAGGGTCCTACTGGGACGGAACTTCAAGGCAGGCTCTGCACTCTGAAAGGAGTCTGCTTGAGAATTCTTTCTCGCCCTCTGCCTCTGCCCCTGCTCGTGCACGCATGCTCTCTCTCTAAAATAAATAAATCTTTAAAAAGCAAAAGCACTTTCCCATTTGAGTTCAAAAAATCAATTGGTTGAGGATAGGACGGGGGATACTAGAGCATGTTCCTGTTTAAAATCCTTGGGGTTTTAGTAAGCCATAAACTGACTCCTTAAGATGGGGTAATGGCTGCTAAAAAAAGAACTAGCGTAAGCTGAGATGGTATTAATTCAAGTGTGTAGTAAAAAGGTGGTGCTGGTGTTAGGGTCACTAAGGATGCTGAGATGAGGGACCAAGTCAGTCAGAATGATGTAGTCATTTGTTGTGAGTACTGCTTGAGCCACAGAAGGAAACAGACAGGTCTTTGAGGGAAGGGACCACATCCTATTGTGTACATTCCCAATATCTACCATAGCATCTGGTGGAAGAAAAGGTGCTGGTTGTGTGTGTCAAAAGAATGAATATGTGAATGACTGGAGGGTTCAGGAGTCTTTCTCTGAAGATTGGAAAGGTTTTCACAGGAGAGAGGGAACCAGGGCCCAACTGTGATAGGGGCCATGGGTGTCTTTAGTGCCCTGAACTCCCTTTCCTATAGGTGACAGCCCATTCCCAGGATTCCAATCATAAGTGATTTGCATATCCTCTAGTGGAAGGAAACATCCATTCCGGGGTCCAAATCCTTGCCCTACTACTCGTGTGAGCCTAGGCAAATTAACTTCTCTGTACCTCATTCCCTAAATGCCAAACAGAAGCAAAATATTGCCTCCTTCATAGGTTTGTTGTGAGGATTACAATAAACGGCCTATGCAAGGAAACTGGCACATAATAAGGGCTCCAAAAAACTTGTGTAGAATGAATGAATTTTCCCTGAACATGTCTCATGCACCCACTAATTTCTCACTGATAACAAATATCCTTCTGGTTACTAAATTCTGTTCTCCAGGTGCAGAGCCTCCTTTCTTCCAGGAAACCTCCTGACATCACCCAACCATGATTTTCCTTCTCTCTCCCGGTTCCCCATCCTGTTTCTTGATTTCCCCAGGGAATCACCTGTAGGGACAGGCATCTGCAGGGATGGGCATCTCCAGAGACAGCCATTTGGGTCTGATCAGCATCACAGTGCTGGGAGCTGGACCAGGCAAGGCAGTGGGCAGTTGGGAACAGCAGCCTCACAGGAGACTCTGGAGACCCGAACTCTAGCCCTGGCTGCCAGGAAAGTGGGCATTTCCAGGCCTCAAGGAAGGTTCTCCAGACTGTCCCTCACACTCGGTGGTTCTCCGTAATATTCTGGTTCCATCGGATTCTCAGTAACTACAAGATGAAGACGGCTCCTTGGCAGGAGAGGGTATGATGTGGCAGTCATTTTTTCCTTCCAAAGAAAACTCAGGGACTTGGAGACAATGACACGCTGCCCCCTCCCATCATATTTGTCTACGTATTTCCTTAACTGTTGAGGAGATCTAGTTCTTTAACTCGTTCAGGATGCACTGATAGCCATGTGAGAAAGATGCCCTCTGAGGCTCCTTGAACCTCTTGCTGTTTTGTTTTTTTTTTTTCAGAAGTAGAAGAGCCCTAGTACCCCAGCCGGAGGTCTCTAACCCTTGCGGGGACCTGACAGGAAGCTCCTTTTCCTCTCTGGGCCTCATTTCCTTCATCTATAGAATGAAAGGATGTGGGCAGAGGAGCTCTAAGGTCCCTACCAGCAACAATGGCACAATTATTTATCTTAGTGTTGCCATATCCCCAATAATTGAGGTTAAAATATCAAAACAAGATCTGGGGTTAGTAAACAATGCTTATTAAATGGAACCCTTCAACAATTATTCTTCCAATCTTAATCAAGAGACCCAAATAATCTGGCTTCTCAATTTGCAATTTCCTTGAAATCCTGCTGTTGATTAGTTCGGGTAGCCAGTTAATGGAGTCTGGCACACCAAACCCATTCATTTTGTTTTCTTAGAGGCAGGCTCCCATCTTGGAAATCAGAACCAGGAGGTAATGGCTTTTGATGTATTGTCAACAGGAGAGTCAGGAATTCTCACACAGTGTCATCACTGCCTGGGATCCCATAAGGACAATGACAATGGAGAATGAGGATGAAGAAGGATGGGGCAGAGGGTGCCCAGCCATCATGAGGCATGTGCAGAGTGAATGTCCGGTGAGACAGACAGAGCCCATAGGAAAGCCAGTTAAGATCTGAGGTGTCCAGTGGTGCGCATCGCAGGAGAGCAGAGGGGTCAGTAAGAGGAATTCACAATTAGGTACTAAGGGCCAGAACTAGAGAGGAAGTGGAAATCCTAATTCCAGGGACCAAGTTAACTTGCTGCCATAGAAAGCTGGCCAATGCCAGAGGCAAGAGCAAAGGCTCAGGACGCAGCTGGCTCAGAGTATGTCCATTCATTCAACAATACTTATTGAGGACCTTCTATATGCCACATACTGTTCGAGACACCATGGATACAGCCATGAAAGGAGACAGAAGAGCCTTACCCGCCCTCCACCCCTATGGAACTAATTCCTATGGAGGAGGCAAATAACAAATAATCACATCACAGGTAGAGATCAACAAGAACCATTAAAAAGCAACACAGAGGAAAGGAATGGAGAATGATGGGTGATCAGGGAAGGCTTCCCTGAGGAGATGATAGGGAGCAAAGACTTGAACAAAGCAGGGAGTGAGCCACGTGAATAGTCACTTTCACCAAAAGCTGCTCTTGAAACCATGGGTGACAGGGCTGCTGGGATAGCATTCAAGCTGTGAGTGCTGTAGAAAATCCAGCTACTCATGACTTGAGCAGACAGCATTAATTTAACTCACTGAATAACGGATGGGGTTGGCAGCCCAGGGCTGGAAGGGAGGGTTCAAGGGGCCTTGGGGCCCAGGCTCCTCTTCTCTTTCTGCTTCAGCATCCTTAGCATGTGGCTTCTGTCCTTAAACTCTTGAGGCAGCTGCTCACTTCCAGGCACAAAGTGCAAGTTCAAGACATGACGGGGGAAGAGGAACAGGCAAAAAGATCTCAGAGGACATCAGCTGATTCTGTCCCCATTAGCCCCAGCCAACAACTTCTGCTGTGTCCTAATGGCCAGACCTGGGTCACATGGCCACCTCTGCACCAGTCACTGGGAGGGAGAAGGGTGACCCAGGCCCACCCACCAGCACATCCAACCTGGGTCACTTTCTTAGGGCCTCCCTTCGTGGAAGGCAGCTCTATGATGGCTTTTACCTTGAGTCACTGGAAAAGCTCATTTCTCCTCTGTAGGGAATCAGGGCTAGCTCTGCCACAAACTTGCTGTGTGACCTTGGGCCAGTTGCTTCTAGTCTCTGGGTCTTGCTGGAGCAATCACCAGACTGCTCTCTGCAATAACGGTCTAAAGCTCCAAGTGCCATTCTCATCTCTGTCACCATAAATTCTATCCTATAGAGCCCCTAAAAACCCAGCAGAGTCCTACAGGGCACACAGAATGATCATTTTACCAAAGGAGACACAAGTTCTAAGAGCAAACCCAGCTGGCAGGGCCAGGACAACAGTTAGGTGAGTGAGACACTTGCCTACATAGGCATACAAGGAGGTGCCAAAAATTGAAGTCACCAAGATATATAACATTTTAAAGCAACACTTTAAAAATCCAATTTAATACAAAAAAATCCATGTTGAACAAAATATCAAATTTTTAAATAAAGACAAGATCAATATTACTGATTTTTCCTTTTGCTTCAGACTCTGGTTTGGCTCAGCATGGCATGGCCTCATTTACTGACCCTGTTTTATTAAAAATGCTGAAATTTTGTTTATCAACTTTTTTGCATTAATTTTGGTTTTCAGAGATCCAGTCTGTTCAACTATTTGATGTTTTAGCATTTTGCCACCCCTTAAATTTTGCACCCAACACAAATCCCTCACCTGCCTCTCACCCTGCCCTGCCACCTTTAGGGAGCCTGAAAGGAGCCTGTTGCTGGACAGAGGCCAGTCTGCCCAGCCAGGCGTTTACCCTGTCTGGGGACTTGAGGGTCACACAGTGGACATGTGCAATTTTTAGCGCTTTGCCATGAGGATGTTTGGATTAAAGGCTCTGGTATTTCTTTAATAAGAAAAGCAGGCAGTAGCCATTAAAAATTTAGTCCTACAAATAGCTCCTAGGAGCTCCTCTCTGAGGTGCTGTATTTATTTAATCATAGTAAATTTGGGCCAAATCCTCTCCTGGGGCTTCCAGCACCTGCCTCTATATCCCTGGGGGATGTGTCAGTAGGACCATGCTATTTGCACAAAATCCCTCTGCCTGTGGCTCCCCTGGCCCGCTGGCTCACAGGGAGATAAAACACCTTAGCCTCATTACTCAGATGGCTAATTGCAAACTGATTTAATTAAAGTATACAGATATTTCCCCAAGTTAGTTACATTTCATATCACTCCATTAGGAGTAATTGGCTGGGATGAGAAGCTGTAGAAAGGGAGGCTGGCCAGGTGGGTGGGGAGCAGGGAGCCCCCTGGTCTGTGGAAGGCTTGCTGCCTCTGGGGGTGGTCCCAAGGCGTTCCTGGAGGCACAGGACCACTGGGCAGCCTACGGGGGACGTCCCTGGGTCACCTTAACCACAGGCACCAGATTGCTCACAGCCTGGGTCAGGAACCTGGGTTTCATGCCCATTCCATACTTAAATGAGTTCTGTGACCTGGCCTCAGCTTCTTCCCCTGTAAAATGGGAGTAATAGTGATGCCTACCTGAAATGGTTGGTAACCGATTAAATGGAACAAGCTTGGAAAGCCTTTAGCATAGTACCTTCACACAGTTAAGGCTTAATAAATAATATCATTATTACCTGGGGCCAGGTGTGTGGTTACGGAGTGAAGCAGTATGGACAAGAGAAGAAGCATCTCCCTCAGAGTCAGAAACCTTGGGGTCTGGTCTCAGGTACGCCCCTAATTTCCTGTGCAATCATGGGCAAGTTGCTTCTTTCCCTGGGTCTCAGTTTACTCTTCTGGCCAATTAAGGAAAGGAGGCAGAGACTGATGTTCACGTACGCTATGTCCATTCTGCCCTTCTTCCTTACTGGCACAGCCCTGATTGGGGCAGCAATGACTGGCTACAACATCCATGTTTCCCAACCTCCCTTATAGACAGGGCTGGTCTGTGAATTCCCATCAATGAAGTGAAAGACAAAATTGTTCCCTTCTTGGGTGGGGTTCCAAGGAATTCACCTTTAAAAGGGGCCAACTCAGCTGCCCAGCTCCCCTTCCACCCCTCCTCCTCCCTTCTTTCTCCCACCTAGAATATGATCCTGATGGTTAGAGCTCCAGCAGCTATCTTGTGACCAAGAGGTAGCCTTGAGGGTGGAAGCCACTTGGCCAAGAAGAAGATAGAAGATGCCAGAGACTCTAATGACATCTGACAGATGTTGCCCCAGTCATGACCACCCTGGATTTCATAGTACCTAAGAGAAAAATGGACCTGATGTTTTGCGCTTTGTTTTGTTTTTGTTTTTGTTAAGCCTTAGCCTTTTTGGGTCTTGATGACTTGCAGCTAAATGTTATCCCTAACTGATACAGGGTTTCCTGCTCTATCCAAATATTAAAGCTTGATCTCTGAGCTAGTCAGAACTGTCTGCCTGTCCTCTTTATGCACCAGGAGGGATCTATCAGCCCCACCCCAACTCCAAACTCAATCTGCTCACCCACTTTAGGATCCTCACTACAGAGCCAAGATCCCCATATTCCTAGCCTATAAATCTCAGAGTTTGAGGAGATAACAAGTAGCCTCTCCTCACAGAGAGATCAGGTTCCCAATCTACATATTTTCAAGCACCTCTACAGCCAGTCCATTTGCTCACTGCCATAGCAGGAGTGGATAGCCTGGGGACAGCTGACGGCTCTGGTGTACTGGAAACTGCAAGGATTCACTGCTGAAATAACTGGTTTTAACCCCTGTTCTGTCCCTTACTGATTGTGTGACTATTGAGACTGAATGTGTTCCTCCCTGCCCCTGCTCCAAATTCATATTTTGAAACCTAATGCCCCATGTGTGGAGATTAGTAGGTGGAGACTGTGGAAGGTTATTAGGTCATGATCACAAATAGGATCAGTGCCCTCACAGCTCCCTTGCGGCCTCTGCCTTATGAGGTTGAAGTGAGAAGACAGCCACCTATGAAGAAGCAGTTCTCACTAGACACTGAATCTATCAGGGCCTTGAGCTTGGACTTTTCAGCCTCCAAAACTGAAAAGAAATGAATTTCTGGGGCACCTGGGTGGCTCAGTGGTTGAGCAACTGCCTTTGCCTCAGGTTGTGATCCTGGGGTCCTGGGATTGAGTCTCATATCAGGAGAGAGCCTGCTTCTCCCTCTGCCTGTGTCTCTGCCTCTCTCTGTGTGTCTCTCATTAATAAATAAATAAAATCTTTTTTAAAAAAAGAAATGAATTTCTGTTGTTTCTAAGCTATACAGCCGAGAGAGTCCTGTTAGAGCACTACAGCAGCCCAAATGGACTAATAAGACAGTGACCTTTGGAAAGTCTCTAAGTCTTTCTGGACCTTGCCTTTCTCCTCTATAAGGTGGGCATAGTAGTAGTGTGCCATTCCATTGGGGATGGGATGAAGAAATAAAACGTGTGAGAGAGGCACTGTACACTTATTAGGACTTATTATGGTCAGAGACCATTTTTTGAGCCAACCCACAAGTCTTTCCTGAGCCAACCGTGTAGGCATGGTGAGAGGAATCCCAAAAACGTACAAGCCACTGTCTTCCACTTTACAGAAGAGAAATATAGAAGTTCAGAGAGGTTAAGTAACTTGTGTAAAGCCACACAGGTTAAGAGTAGAGGTGCTAGGATTTAAGTCCAGCTGTCTGAGTCCAAAAACTTCCAGTCTCCCTACAGAGAGATGAAGAGCTGTGGCCAAATCCAGCCACACCTGATTTTAAAAATAAAGTCTTCTTGGACCACAGACACACTCGTTTGTGTACGTCTTGTCTCTGGCTGCTTTTACACTAAAGAGGCAGAGTTAAATAGTTGCAGTAGAGATTGTATGACTCACAAAACTCAGAATATTTCCTACCTGGGCCTTTTCGGAGTTCTCTAAATGCTAATCTATAGTGTCCTATTTGCCCATCATCTGGCCAGCAGTGAACACCTCTTCTGTGCCTGATATTGCAGGCACTGGTGATGGAGAGACATGGCCGATATGAGTCCCGTTACTTCCCAGGTTACCAGTGAGGCTGGCCCCATTTCGCAGGTGAGACCTTCCCCAGGTCCCCAACAGATTTGTGGCAGAAATGGACCAAAATCCTATTTGGTACCTCATTCTGTCCCCAGGCCCCAGGGGGCCTGGGGATCCAAATCAGGACACAACCAGGAAAAAGGGATGAAGAATGGAGAGGGAATCCGTCTACCCCTCCCAGTGTCTCTTTCCATCCCCTCTACCAATTCCCACTTGTCAGAAAGTCAGGGCAAGTTGCATCCCCTTTCCGGCCCCTCCTCCATCCACAGAAGTCACCTCCATTGGACAAGCAGGCTCTGTGCTGGCCCTGTGCTCTGCAAGGACACCTAATCCACCAGCCCCTGCCCTCCCTCTGCCTCCCAACCTACTGCCCCTTCCAGATAGGGTCAGAGTTCCAGGCTGTCCACCTAGCTCACCACACAAACCCTCAGAGCCCCTCCTGGCCCCTCTGCCCCCACCCACCTCACTTACTTAGGGCTGAATTCTATATCTGGAAGTTCATTAATTTTTTTTTGTGGGTGCCAAAATGCGGATCATTTGTGCTTATCCTCAACTAAATAAGTCAGGTCATAAGAGGTAATGCCATGGGTAGTGGAATGTAAACAAACACATTCTACCTCAATAAACATGCTAATTTCCAGCTATAATATTCACAAGTAAAAGATCCATCACGCCGACCCTATTTGGCAAAGGCAGCGGGCCTCATCCGTCAACAGGGGAGGCTCCCGCCAGTTCTCTGCGGGAGGGAAATAGTACAACTTAACTTGCTTGATGACGCCCTCGGGGGGAAACATGAGCCTCATAAATGAGTCTGGAAATGTGATAAAAGGATAATCTTGCATAAATGAGCCTATATCATCATTACCTGCGCCGACCAAGGCCAGGCACAGACTTTGAGTGATGGAGTCACATTTCATATAAATTAAGGCCAAGGAGTGGGTGCACCAGGCCAGCGGGGGCTCTCTGTTCCTGCCGTATCCCATTGCCCACCCTCGCCTGAGGCTGCCACACGGGATGCATGGAGGGCCAAGCGTGTTGTGGGAGTGGTAGTTTCAGTGCTGGCTGGGGCTGGGGTGTTGGGGCGGGAAGAGCAAGGACTACCCAGGCCCCACCTGAACATGAGTATACCCCTTGGCAAGCGGTGATGTCACAGTGGGTCTGGGGCCTTCCTCCCACCTCACAGAAAATATTAAGGAATCTATTATTTTTATTCGCTCAATTTAGTGGACAGCTATTAAAGGCCAAGGCACTGAGGCAGGCACTTGGAAAATCAAAAAAAAAAGATGAAGCCCTTGCTTGTAAGGATAGGCCATGGGCTTAGTGAGGCAAAGCAAGTCCTCCCAGCCTGCTTGGTCTGTGGTCAAGTGTGGAGGGTGCTCAGAGGATGGAAGGACCCCAGGGCCAGGGTGAGGCAGGGAAGGTCAGGCCCACTGTGCTTAAGGGATGGTGGGACACTCTCAGTGAGTGGCAAAGAGCCAGGGCCATCCTCCTTGCTGCCCCTCCCCAGAGCACTCAGGGACACTGGCCCTGTTCCGCCCGCTGTAGGTGCACAGCCTCTGCTGAGCTCCTCTGTTCAGCCTCTGAGGCCTTTTAGCAAAAGACAGGAAGATGGGGGACTAATGTGCAGAACACTTGCACCATCTTGGAAAAGGTCTGGTAAAGATCTTGATGCCCCTTCCTGATCCACCCTTGCCCTCTCCCCCTGGGATGTTGTAGGTGCCCCACCCAGGTCCCCTACACACGCACCTGAGGCTCCCACCTCCTGCTGCTGGGGTTGTTGGCAGCCACCGCTCACAGCCACCCTCTTCCACAGAGAATTGTCTTTGGCCAAGGAGGAGCCACCTCACCTGGGAGGCTATTCCTGCTCTCCCTCTGGCGTCAGACTAGGAGGCTCTGGGGTACAGAGGCTGGTCCCCTTGATGGACGCCCTTGTCGGAGCTCATGCTCTGAGGTTTCGTTCCCACTCTGACGGATCAGGCTGAGCCTGGGCTCCAGCAGAGATTCCATCCTTACTGCCCCATCTTGCTTCCCTCATGCCCTTCTCCCAAGAACGTGCTCCTCGTCCCTGATGAACTGCTTACATCCAAATCTCTTTCTCAGCCTCTGCTTTTAGGGAGCCCAAGCTAGGAGCTCCATCTTCCCTCAGAGGCAGACCTGAAAGCAGCCCACCACAAGGCAGTGAAGGAGGGGCAGTGCTCCGGTTAGGACTAACGTGCTGGGGGGCTCAGAGAGAGAGAAGCTAACTATGCCTCAGGAGGTCAGGGAAGGTACCTCAGAGAAGGGGTGCCCACCTTCCTTGGCTTGGTCCTGCATTCTCCAGGTGGGTGAGGTGGGAAGGGGGTTCTAGGCAGAGGGAACAGCATGCCCTTTCATTTCCAAAGCACTTTCAGGTATCACTTCACAGCAAATAGGAGCAAGCCTGTGACATGCGAAGGCCTGCTTTAGAAGCCCCCAGAACCACCATCGGGGGGGAGGGGTGGCCAGACCCCATAAATGCTTATTGCGGGAATGGGTGCATATGTATAAGTGAGTGAGTAAAATCATTCTGAGTATTCCTCCGGTGGACAGTGTTCCGTCCATCCTGTCATTCTCACTGTGGTGACTGTGCCCTCACGAGACCAGAAAATCCTAAAAAAATAAGAAAATAAAAATAAAAATAAATAAAATAAAATAAAATAAAATAAAATAAAATAAAAAGAAAATCCTTTACAACAGGGGCTGGGGCTACGCATCAAGAGTGTCTCCATGAGACCTAGCTCCTAGCTCTGCTTTTTGCAGAGTTGATGCTCAGCAAATATATATCCCATGTCTTTGAAGTGTTGACCTGAGAGGAGAAGGGGATCATAAAGAGCAGAGGGTATTTAGATGTATAAAGACATTCATTCATTCATTTACTAAACAACTTTGTGATGAGATAGTAAAATTAGTGAATCAGAAATAGGGAAGGGAGCAGCGCCTGGGTGGCTCAGTTAAGTGGTTAAGTGTCTACCTTTGGCACAGGTCATGATCCCAGGAACCCCGGGATTGAGCCTCACATCAGGTTCCCTGCTCAGTGGGGAGGCCTGCTTCTCCCTCTGCCTCTCCCCCATGATGGTGCTCTCTCTCTTGCTCTCTCTCTCTCTCAAATAAATCAATAAAATGTTTAAGAAAAAGAAAAAGAAATAGGTTTAGAGGGGAAATTATTGTGTACCTAGAGTATGCAGAAATTGTACCAGGTACTTTCACATACTGCACTCAAATTTCCCGATAACCTGGAATTATTACTGCCATTTTACAGATGATGAAACCAAGTGGGAGCAGATGTGCAACGGACATTTAGCTCTACCTAGGTCCAGAGCCTGTGGTCTTTCCCTCCCCTCTCCCTCCCTTCATCCTCATGGATGAAAATCAAAAGTTACAGAGGTCTGCAGTGGGTTAACCAGATCTTTTCTGGAGGCGGAAGATCTAGAAGACCTCTGGGTGTCTCTTTCAGCAGAGAATCATTCGATTCAGGCCACCTGGGTCCACGCAGACCTGATGGGCAGCAGATCCCCACCCCCACCCCCCCCACCACACCTCCCAGGCCAAGGCCAGCTCTCCTGAGGTGCATCCAAACACCTGTAACAGAGAGAAAGTCATGCTTCCAGGGTTTGTATGATTCAGAACCAGCTTTAGGGTTAATTTTTCTGAAGGAAAAAAGAAAGGTATAAACACTGTTGGAAAACTGAGCTGACAAGCTCAGGGGAAACCCGAACCACAGAAGTCTTAGTCAAAAGTGCTGGCTGAGAAATTGCTGGCCCCTGCCAAGCCCAGGGAAGGGAAGCTTGCACATTCCCGGGCTGCGTGTTTCAAATACTTTCCGCGGTTTCGCCAGTGGAGGGCCAGGAGAGAGGAATCTGTCATTACCAACTTGGGTCTGCAGAACAGCTTGGCTGGCAGGGAGCAGTGAAATCGCAGGAGGCAGGAGGCGGAAAACCTGACTCATGAGCTTCAGGGACAGGGGAATGTGCAGGAGGGAGGGGGCTGGAGGCAACCGACCGCAGACCCGAAGGGCAGGCGCGGATCCTTTGACTCATAATGCATTCTTGCGGGCTAACCACCGTGACTGCCCCTTCCCTGTGGGGTGAGAGCCTCATGCACTCTCCCAAATGTTCAATCAGCGCAAACATTTGTTGAGCACCTACTAGGTGCCAGGCCTCATGCTGAATATCCAACAGGACAACCCGTGGAAGTTAGCAGAGAGGGCACAATAGGCCTGCTTTTCAAACGAGGACACTGAGAGCCAAACGAGGAAACTGAGAGGAACTGCCCCATGTCCCAGAGCAGATGGCCAAAACATCAGTTCATCCTTTGTGTGCTGAGGGCCTACTAAGCGCGGGGCACTGGGTCAAGGGTGGACACAAAGATGGAGGTGATAAGGCCTTTGCAGTGAAGGGCTCAAAGTCTTATATGCTTGAACCATTTGGTGTTTTTTAAAGATACATTTATATCTGCTACCAAAGTTTTCTTACAAAACCATGTGTGGGAGGAGGGGCAAGGATGATTTGGAGACCTGACAACAGGGAGGTGACCGGGGCGGGGGTGGGGTGGGGGACATGATGGCAGAAAGAGCCCCGGATGACAAGCCATGGGGCTCGGCTTCTCGGTTCAGCCTGTTGCTAACATGCTATGTGACCCAGGAAAGTCACTTCAGTCGCTGTGGCTCTTGATTTCTGAAGAGGACACTATCTCTGCCTGACCTCCCTTTTGGAAGTACTGTATGTTCCACACCATTGCTTGAATTCATGCCAATTGGCTTCTTATTGCAAGCCTCCATCACTCTGCCTGAAGAGCTTCTCTGGTGGCAGGAGGATGCTGTACCCAAGGTGGGGCCGGCCAGAAACAGGGGACCCCATGCCCCCAGGAACAGCCCTCAACAAAAGAGCGATAGGAGTTGGGGGATGAAGACTGGCCTTTCTGTCCCCTCGAACAGGACAACTCTGAAGGCATGTGTTCACAGCCTCTCGGGGCTCCATGGTGGCATGGAACCCCAGCTGCCCCCCACAGGGGGACTGTGCTCATCAAGCACCCTGTGTTCTGGCCATTCCTTCCACCTCTCACATCCCTTCTGGTGCTTCCTGAAACCACCTCCTAAATAAACAAACGACTTGCACTCAAATCCTGTTTCAAGCTCCACTCCTGGGAGGAGCCAAATGAAAATACTTTCCTGGATGGTAAAGGAGGAATCCAGCCTAGAAGGGTTTTAGCGGCCATCTGCAACAACCCCATTATGGTATAAAGGAGTGACTGAGGCCCCCAAGGAGAAGCTAAGGCCCATTGGTTGTAACATTCCCCATCTCTTCCCTAGATCTCGAGAAAAAAGCTTCCTGAGCCTCACGGCCCCGCCTCCCGTCTGGAACAAGGCTTAGAAGTAAGGTCCAGGGTCTGGGAGAGCACAGAGGTCGGGGCACCAATGCAGGGGTTCTCTCAGGCAATAAATGCCCTATTGGCCCCCCCACCTCACTCCCACCAGCCAACTCCTCCTCTTCAAAGCAGATCAGCCTTCTCCACTTCTACAGAGGCTTCTTGAACATCTGCCCTGTTCTGGCCTCCCGGAGTTCCCTGCTGCTCCTGCCCTTCTATGGGGTCTGGGGCGCCCTCCAGCACCACACCCAGTACATGGCCTATGGGGAACCACTATTGATGATGAGTCTGTATCATGTCTTCCCAAAGGTCTCTGAGGGCAGGACTTGGGCTCATTTTCTTTTTATCCTCAGATGCTGGCTCTTACAGCTCTATAAATGCTTGCTGAGTGAATAAGAATAGGAAAACCCCTCAAAACTTGTTGAGACCCCAGAATCATTGTCATTTCCCCACCTACAGGGAGCCTGATGGAGATACCAAAGACTGGAGATTTGAGACCACAGACTGGAGCCTCAGAAGGTCAAATATGCCCCCACTGCACAGATCCAGAGACTTCCATTCACAGCTAGAAGTACACAATGAAGTGGCCTTGTGACAGGTCCCTTCTTGGCACAGTTCTGTAGAAGTCGTGGTTTTAAATGTTTTTCCAGCTGTGGAATTCAAACAAAATCTTCTCTAGAAGTCCAGCATGTAAATAGTTGCCCTGACTGAAATGGGGGGTGGCTGTGGGTGGAGTCCTCTCAACAACCCCTTATCCCTAAGGGAAACCACTCTGAGAGTGCCCTGGGGCTCCACAGGGCTGTTTAGAAGCCACTGGCCATGTAGGAAGAGCTGGGTTGTGTCTAAAGA
Organism: Vulpes lagopus; assembly: GCF_018345385.1. Classification (NCBI taxonomy): domain Eukaryota; kingdom Metazoa; phylum Chordata; class Mammalia; order Carnivora; family Canidae; genus Vulpes; species Vulpes lagopus. The sequence goes on from NC_054825.1 coordinate 50,615,762, forward strand.
CCCAGGTTCTAGTTCCACTCCAGGCTGTGTGACCCTGGGCCAGTCACTTCACCTCTGGGCATCAATTTTTTTCATCCCTGTGATGGAGAAGATAGTGTCTCCCTCACAGGGTTGCTGAAAGGCTCAAAGCTGATAACCAGGGTAGCTTTGCACCATATTATGGCCACACACAAAATCTGTTGTCAGGCAGCCCAGAAGGACACGAGAAATCTTATGTTATTTTGAAACAGGCACTCTTGGAGGCACTCAGCCCTGGTCTGCAGAACAGACACATGGCTGTGAGACTCAAGGTTGCCTTTTTTCTTGGGGCTTCAGGCCCCCACGTGCTCACAGGGCGCCTCTTTGCCCCAGACCTCATTACCCAGCCAGCTGGGGCCCTCGCACAGGCATTGTTTCTCGTCCCTGGGTGTAGAGCTGGAACACGTGAGCACGGAAAATTCATCCCCTCGCTGCTCCACCAGCCAAACCCCGGTCCCAGCCCGGGATACGGACCCCTAAAGGGAAATGGAGGCAGAGTGTTCTGGCTCCAGGAATCAGCTAATGGAACCTTGTTAATTACTATGTAAATTACTTTAATAGCCTGGATCCCCCCCAGACTATTGTTTAGGGGCTGGAGACTCTAGACTGGGAGATGGGGTCTCAGGTGAGGGGAAGGAGCAGCCTATCCTTGGCCCCAAGAGCTCCCATGTATGGTGTCCCATGGGGCAGGAGTAGAGGCACAGATGGGGAACCAGAGGTGAGAATGACCTCATGTCGACCATGGACCATGAGGATCGTGAAAATGACACTGACCTGTAGGAATCAAGTCCATCCTTGAAGGTTGACCCTAAAAAGGCCCCCAGATGATCTCTGATCCACCCTCATGCCCTCTCTGCATCCCAGGAGAATGGAAGCCCAGAGCAGGTGAGTGACTTGTCCAAAGTCAAACCACAAGGTGATGGCCAGGCAGGGGCTAGAATGCCAGTCTCCCATCTCCAGCCCAGGGATTCTCACACTGGCACCTGTGGATGAGCAGGACTTGGGTGTCTTGCCTGAAACATCAGGTAGTGAGATTTTCCCAATTTACAGAAGAAAAAAAATAAAGTTAAGGGAAGCATTGTCTTGATTTCAAGTACTACACTGTAGCTTTTTAAAAAAGACACATTATCCTACAGACATGATATGTAGCTATATTTTCTTCCATAAATGTGCTTTCGTACCACACAACCAAGTATGTCAAAACATCATAGCGTTCTATGAAGGACACCATGACTTTAAGATTCTCTGACCTGAAGAGAATACTCATTCCTGAAGCACTTCTTTTCATCTCAGTTTTCCAGATAAGGGAAGAGACACTGAGCAATGCTAATAATGACTTCTGCTAGATCAGTGCTCTTTCCACCGTGCCATTTGTTAAGAGTATGTATAAACCGAGAGTGAGTAAGTACCCAGAGGGTTAGGAAGGGTGACGGGGTAGAATGAGGACGGTACTACTATGGGGCTATTGCCAGGAGGAAGAGCTGTATGGGACAGGCTCCCTGACCTCTCTCCTGGCTGCCTGCGGGCACACTGCTCCCTCCTGCAGCATGGGCTGAGTTTCAGACAGTAGGTCTGCTGGCAGGACGGAGGCTATGCTGGAGTGGTTTTATCATAACACAGTGGCTCTGTGGCCACTTGCTACCTGTGTGACCTTTGGGCATGTGGCATCATCTGAGGTTTGATTGATTTCTTCATCTGAAAGATGAGAAACAGAACACTTGCCTCACAGGCTGGTTGAAAGCATGAAATGAGATGGTAGGTACTATGCACCTGATATGACGCCTGACACTCGCCTTCTCCCTCTTTGTCCCCATTTCTCTCTCCAAGATGACGATATAAATATTTTTGAAACAGGGTCAGGCACAGGGACCTGGGGCATCACCCAACCTTCCTTGCACCTCCACTGCACTGCACCCACCTACAGGCCATCAGTGGCTAGCAAGGCTAAAAGCCCAAAGCCTCTCCGCCTCTCCCTCACACATCCTACAGGCCCAACTCTGCCCTAGGCTTGGCACTGACTGTTGGCTCCCCACTGCCAATCCCCAATCCTCCCATCAGCACCCCCAACTCAAGAAGCCTTTGGGGTGTCTCCAGAACCTGCTTTTCTTGGTTCTCAATGGTGCTTCCTCCTCCCCTACTCTCTACGGATATACACCACCACCTTGGCCTGGGGTTCCAGGTTTCAGTATTTCCTGGAGGCTGCTAGAAGGAAAAGAGAGGGCCATCTGAGACTTGGTCTCTGCCTGAGGGGAGGGGGAATAATACTATCCCCCCTCAACCATGTGAGGGGAAGTGCATGGAGGCTATGAAGCTCTTCTAGCAGCAGAGGTTGTTACCGTTTGTGATAGGTATAGAGGTACAAATATAATGTCGGTGTATAAAATATGCCAGACTATCTTGTCTAATGGTCTCCTGCTGGGGCTATTGTCTCCTCTCCCTTCCTCACTTCCTCAGAGGTCATGTCTTTGGAGAAACCCTTTTCTCTCCATTTCTCAGAGGGGACTGTCATGGCCTGTTCACCTGCCTGACCCTGAACCTGGCTGAGCTCTAGGAAGGGAGGGGCCACATCTCACTTACCTGGCTCTGAACTTTACTTTTGGCCACAAGTAAGAGAATCCAGCCAAAGCTATTTAATCAAGAAGGGGAATCTGCTAGAAGGCCATGAATGTGCTTCAGAAGGAGCTCAAGGTAATGCAGCTGGAAGCCCTCAGGAAGGGATTAAGATCAGAAACAGGTCACCACACTCTCCCTTCCTCTCTTACCCCTTTTTCTTCCTCCTCCGCATTAGGATTTTTAAGATTTATTTGAGAGAAAGAGAGAGAGAAAATATAGGGGGAGGGGCAAAGGGCAAGAGAGAATCTCAAGCCGACTCCCTGCTGAGCCCACCCTCCATCTCAAGATCCTGAGATCATGTCTTGAACAGAAATCAAGAGTCCTATGCTTAACCAAGTGAGCCACCCAGGCGCCCCTCCATTTGGATTTTCTAACTTTTTGCTCGGCGCCTAAAATATTGACTGTACCATTGCCAAAGTGAGAAGCGGTCCACTGTGCACAATTTTAAAGTAACTGGTCAAAAGCTGCCTGGATAAACCTAAGGCCCTCACCTTAAGCCTTACCCCACAGAGATGTTATGAAAGGGTGGGAGTCAGAAGTTAAGGTGTTTGAGAAGGAGGATGGCTTGGGAGCTGGTCTGTATGGTGCGTGTTCTTACCACCTACGCCAAGAAATGATAATGGCCTTTAACCTTAAACATAAACCTGCCAGTTAGTTTCCCAGAAAACGAGGGGTTTATTCAGGGATAATATAACTGCCATGCGAACAAGCTCACTGCAGCAAAAACGTAGGATCGCTACGGGACTAAAAGGGGGAAACATGCTTTTATAAGGAAGGGGCGGGGCTGGAAGGCTGTTGTAAACCAAGCACCCATGGGAGTAGACTGGTAGTTGGAAGCGTACTCGTTTATTGGCTGAGCTGAGCTAGTCTCTCGTTGGCTGCACTCTGGGGTGGGGAGGAAAGCCTTTCTTCCTCCTGCTGCAGGAGTAAAGCAGCATCCACCTGTCTTCTTGTGGGATTTTCAGTGGCAATGACTGGTAGGGCTTGAGAGCTCTCCCCTCCCAACCTCCTGACTCCATTGGAGTGAGCTTCCCTCTGTGGATTTTCAGAAAGCTGACACTGATGGAGCGCTTCTGGTGCACCAGCCCCCATGCTAAGCACTCTAGGGAGGCGATCGCATTAGACCCTCCCAACAGACATCTGAGGGGGGCATCTCTTAGAACCCCCCCATTTCACAGATGAGAACATTGAGGCACAGGAACGTTAAGTAACTTGCCAAGTACATTTCAGAACGTGGATTCAAGCTGTGCATTCTACTGCATCACATGTCAGCCTGTGGCAGCGGCACATGTCACTGTGACCATGATGACGCAGGTGTGCACATGCACCTGTGTCCCCAAGGGGGCTACATACATGTGCATGTGTGACTGCCCGCATGGGAAACCACTTCTGGGTCTGGCTCCTTTGTCTCCAGTGCAGGGCTGGTGAAACTTTACCCAGCCGCTGCTCTTTGGTGACCATTTTTCTTTTAAAATTTTTTTTTAATTTTTATTTATGATAGTCATACAGAGAGAGAGAGAGAGGCAGAGACATAGGCAGAGGGAGAAGCAGGCTCCATGCACCGGGAGCCTGATGTGGGATTCGATCCCGGGTCTCCAGGATCGCGCCCTGGGCCAAAGGCAGGCGCCAAACCGCTGCGCCACCCAGGGATCCCTGGTGACCATTTTTCTTAATGAAAAATTTAATGAGCATAGGAATGGTTGCCATGCACTGGGGAGCCCTGCACGCTTGGCAGCTTCCGCAGATGAAGCCCACCACGCTCCCTGTTCCCATGTCAGGGGGCTCTTGGGGAAAACCGCAGCCATGACCCGGGACAGGGGGCAGCTACCTTCCCTTGGCCACCAGTCAGGCAGGCTCCTCCACCCCCAGCCTTATGTCTAAGTGCCTCCTCCAAACTAATGTCAGAGCTGCCTTCTAAATGCCCACTCCATCCTGATCACACCCCTGCTCCACAAAACTCCATGGCTCCCTTCTACCCTAAACATAAAATCCCATGCCTGTGCCTAGCTTTCTTCCAGCATCCAGGCCCAACCTGACTTTCCAGAAAATCCTTTGAGGTAGCTGCCAGGGCTGGCACTAGGTGAGGGGAGAGATGCCCTCCCTCGAGGGGTCCAGCCTGCTGTGCCTTCCCTGCATGTGCTCTGCAAACCTTGACACAGGAGTAGGCATAGCCACGGGCTCCTCAGAACTGAACTAAAGGTGCTGCAAGAAATTTAACTCTGATTTAGCAAAGGTTCTGAGCACCAGCTCACTGCTGTGCCTCTCTGTCTCCATCCTGTCACTGAGTCTCACCACACCCCATTTTGCAAGTACCACACTGTCATAGTGTCTGACGTGCTAAAGTCACAGAACCAGCAAGTAGTGGAACGAGAGCTGTGATGACCATGGAGTGAGGATCTACTGTGGGGCAAGCCTCATAGTAGAGCTTCCATCTTTTACTTTGTTAACCCTTGGGTCAACCCAGAGAGGTCAGTCCCAATTATTTACTGATTCCATACGTATGAATTCACCAGCTCAATGAAATGTATTTTAATCCCCAATCAATACTCCTTGTGCTTTCAGGGTCATTTGCAGACATGAGCAAAGTGGCAAAAAACTGGAGTGGTCCTATTCACATGTTCCCAGATGAAGTCCGACAAGGTGACGCCTCTGCCTTATTGTCTCAGCTCACACTACAAACAAGTGGCCTTTTTGTGGTCTCTTTAGTGCCACACTTTTCACATTCTTGTCCTTTTTGTTGGTGATTTCTTTATTTAGGGTGGCCCCAAACATACTGGGGTTTGTTTGTCTAGCATTCCTCGATGCAAAAAGGCTATCGCGTGCTTTACAGAGAAAATTGGCCTATTAAATAAGCTTCCTTTTGTTAACAAATCAATAATTTATATTAAATAAGGTGTCTAAATAGAAACACACATAAAACAAGGTTATCTATTGATCAACTGACGAAAATGCAACCAGAGGCTCACAGAAAACTAACCCTGTATTTTCCCTAGGATAATGGCTCAGTATTTACTAATTCAGTATTCTCAGCTGCTTTCACGAACCATGGCTACCAATGGGGCGCCTGGGTGGCTCAGTTGGTTGAGCAGCTGCCTTTGGCCTGCTTCTCCTTTTCCCTCTGCCTGCTGTTCCCCCTGCTTGTGCTCTCTCTCAAATAAACAAAATCTTAAAAAAAAAAAAAAAAAAGAACATGGCTACCACAAATAATGAGTAGCTGGTGAAGAGGCTATTGGCTCAGAGAGGTTAAGTCACCCACCTGAACTTCCATAGCTAGTGAGCTGCAGGCCATTCTGAGAGGAGTCACACCTAAGTGGTCCCCCAACCCAGTTCCTTTATGAGGTGTGGGGTAAATGCTGGTGGTCTGGGGTGGGGTGGGGGGGCAAGGTAACGCCGATTTGGTATTAAATAGCATTATCAAAAGTTCTTTTTTGTTGATCTCTCTCGGTCCTTAGGATTGGATACAAGTGTAAACCTGAGTTTGGTGCGAGTCAGTCCTTAACACCTCTCAAATCTTCCTGCTGATTCCCCTTTTTAATAAAGGAGAACAACCATCAGGTGCACAGCCTGTAGCAAGTAGGAGGGTCAGGCTAGAATTTAGCAGCAATTATCTTTATACTTGCCTTCAAATAGAATACTTGCCACAAATAATGGCTCTTAATAATAGTTTTTAACTTTTAACAAGGTGATAGAAAGTTTTTTTCTCAAATAGATTCAGTTAAGTAATGATCTGGATATAGAAAAAATGTTAAGTAAATAAGTGTAAGAAAAAAATCCCAAAGGTGGTCTGTAGTGGTTTCTGAATGAAGCCAAAACCAAAAAGGTAATGGGTGAATGACCGGTGTTTCAGGGGTGCAGGCAACATTCTATTTTTTCATCTCTATGCCAAATATACAACCATGTATCAAAACTTTTAATGGTTTAAACCATAGTGCCTTTAAGCCAACAACAAATTTATTATTTTACAGTTCTGGAGGTGAGAAGTCAGTAGGGCTGTGTCCTTCTGGAGGCCACAAGAGAATCTGTTTCCCAGCCTTTTCCAGCTTTCAGAGGCTGCCTGCACTCCTTGGCTGGTGGCCTCATCTCCTATCTCTAGAGTCAACATCAAATCTCTCTCTCCTGCCTCCTTCTTTCCTTTCTAAGATGCTTGTAATTGCACTAGGCCCACCTGGATAATGCAGGATACTCTCTCCACCTTAAAAATCCTTAATCACACCTGTAATGTCCCTTTTACCATGAAAGGTAACATATTCACAGATTCTGTGATTAGGATGTGGCTATTTGTTGGGGTCCTTAATCTGCCTACCACACACATTAGTGTAAGGGCATGGAAGTGCATGCAGGGAGACTGACAGCGTGTGAATGCACATGCCCAGAAGCATGGGTGTGCTCAGTGGGGGTGGGGTGTACAGAACCTGCAGAGGTGGGCATAACTAAGGCTCCTCCATGCCCACAGCATTCCAGCACAGCCAAGCATGCAGCTGCCACCTGCCATTGTCCCCTTGAAGCCTGTCTTTGCAGCCCTGCTGTGGTCAGTGATATGGCCTCTTCCCTCTAAGCTGGGACCAGAGTAGAGGCAAGGGCTGGGGATCCCATAATGGGGATGGGTGGTGCTGGCTTGCCAGGGCCCTTGCTGAAGACACAATGGCCTGGGTAGGGAAGGTGGCCCTGGTCCACCCTCAACAGTCAGTTCAATTGCTCTTTAGGAAATTGCTCCTTAGGAAACTTGGGGCAGATTCATTGTCTGTATTCACAGAGAGTCATTTGGTCATGTTTCTGGGCACCGTGGCCGCCCCCATCCTGGTTTGGCTGGGCCTGGGGGTTTTATAAACTGCCTTCATAACTGCACCATTTATTTTCAAAACTGAGGTGCCCTCTGGAAATAGCTTATTAACAATTACAAAACACAATAGTAGCAAGCTATCCTTGGTGTGCTTCCTACCTTCCACATGAGTGTGCTAAACCCTTCACACACATTATATGCCTTAACCCCCAGGCAACCCCACGGTTTACAGGTCAGGAATCCAAAGTTACAAAGGTTTAGCGACTTGCCCAAGATTCTGAACCAAGTGAACACAGAGCTAGAATTTTGGTGCAGGTCCTAAGGGTTACTCACACTGCCTCATTTTTTAAGAAGGGCATGCCCAGGGACCCATTCCCTTGATTGGGCTTGGCTCTCCGGGAAGTTCTCCTCCAAAACTCCCCAAGCCCTGGGGAGGAGAGGATAGAATGGCCCAGGTCTGGAGCTGTGCCTCTGTCAGTTTAGCCCCAGAACTCCTGCTGACAGGCATCAGCCCCTTCAGGCCATGCGCCCAGGGCCTTGGAGCGGGAACTAACCCGAGGGATTGGTCTCCAGCCATTTTTCAAGGATACGAACCAAATCTCAGGCGAGAGATTTTTACACCTAATTTCCCTTCCTTAAAAACAAAGAAATCAATATGTAAAGTATAATTGCCAAAGTGTCTAAAATGCTATAATCCAAACGCTCCCACAAAAACCTCACAATGAGGGTTATGTCAAAAAGACACAGGAGCCAATGGAAAGCGCTCCAAATGGGCAGAGCTGGGACAATTCAAGCAACAAAATAAACAAGTATCAGATTATAACCTGAAGTATAAAATACATATCCATGAGTCCACAGTACTATAAATTAATGATTGAATGAATAAATAAATAAGGGAGACAAGACAAATCTCTGGTGCAAAAGAATTCCAAATAATTTATGCAGATACTCTGCACTCAGGGAAGAAAAGCACAAGTCCCCAAGCCTTAAGTATGGGTTGTGCATAGTGACTTCCTTTCAAAGAGCATGGTAGAGAAACAGAAGAGTTGCCTACCGTGGAGACAGCTAACCGAAACCACCTCAGCCATGTGATCAAGGCCAACATCAAGAGTGTATGTTGATAAGTATAATGAGAATGGCACTTTACTTCTGTGGTCTTCCTCCCCCAAACTCACAACACTGGTCTAAGCATGAGAAAAACAGCAAAGTTCAGTAGAAAGGCCTACCTGACCAGTGCTCTTCAATACTGTCAAGGTCATCGAAAACAAGAAGAGTCTGAAAATTTGTCACCACCAAGAGGAGCCTAAGGAGACTTGACAACTAAATGTAGTGTGACAGGGATCCCTGGGTGGCGCAGCGGTTTGGCGCCTGCCTTTGGCCCAGGGCGCGATCCTGGAGACCTGGGATCGAATCCCACATCAGGCTCCCGGTGCATGGAGCCTGCTTCTCCCTCTGCCTGTGTCTCTGCCTCTCTCTCTTTCTCTCTGTATGACTATCATTAAAAAAAAAAAAAAAAAAAAAAAACTTTAAAAAAATAAAATAAAATAAATGTAGTGTGACAGCCTGGATGAGCTCCTGGAAAAGAAAGAAAGTAGGTAAAAACGAAGGAAATCGGAATGAAGTAAGGACTCTAGTTACTATGAATGCACCAGTATTGGTCCATTAATGATAAGAAATGTACCATACTTGTGTAAGATGTCACCAAGAGGGGAAGCTGGGGGAGGAGGTACATGAAAGGAAGCTCTCTGTACTACCTTTGCAATTCTCCTGTCAATATAAAGCTATTCTAAAATTAACATTTATTTTAAAATAACATTAAGTTGTTATTTAATATATACATTAAATTACTAGCAACTTATGATATTTATTACCTGAGCTTTAAAAGTAACAAAAAGAATAATAATTTTGGTATCTACTCATGTACTTTAATTAACTTTTTAGCCGCATCTGTTTCTAATACCATGTTACTGGTACTTTTCTAAAGAATATGTGTTTTTAAAAAAAAAATGGTCTCTTTCTTCTGCCTCAACGAATTGCTATAATCATCTTCAAAGTTTTATTTTATGATTAATATAACAGGAATTGTTGATACCCTTTGTAGACTCTCCTCTGTAGATCACAATATTTTTTCAATTTAAATTTTAGTTAACATACAGTCCAGTATTGGTTTCTGGAGTAGAATTCAGTGATTCATCACTTATACACAAAAACCAGAGTTCATGACAAGTGCCTTCCTGAATACCCATCACCCAGCTAGCCCATCCCCCATCCACCTCCCTCCATCAACCCTCAGTTTGTTCTCTATGGTTAAGAGTCTCTTACAGCTTGTTTCCCTCTCTCCTTCTTTTCTTTCCCCCCCTTCCCATATGTCTATCTGTTTTCTTTCTTAAATTCCACATATGCTATTGTTGAGATCACAATTTTTTAAATAAGAATGAAGTTTCTCGGGATCCCTGGGTGGCGCAGCGGTTTGGCGCCTGCCTTTGGCCCAGGGCGCGATCCTGGAGACCCGGGATCGAATCCCACATCAGGCTCCCAGTGCATGGAGCCTGCTTCTCCCTCTGCCTGTGTCTCTGCCTCTCTCTCTCTCTCTCTCTCTGTGACTATCATAAATAAATAAAAATTAAAAAAAAAAAAAAAAGAATGAAGTTTCTCTGCAGAGATACCTGGGAAACCCTGAGCAAATTCTGTCAGATGGAGGATATTCTCAATTCCTATTTCTTCAGATAGGAATGGTTAATTATTTCAGCCCAAATATTTTCACGGGTAGTGTCTTTTTAACCTCCATTTAGAATATTTTTCTTTAACATATCATGAGAAGATAAAAACCACATAACTTTTAATTCTTTTTAATATTTTGCCAACTGTAGATGCTGCAAAACGTCAGCCTTTCATCTTCCCTTCAATTCAAACATAAAATATAAACTTCCCCAATTAAAAATAGGAGCTCCATCAAAATATTCTTCCCACAAGTCAAAGAAAAACTATAGAATTTCAGAATTAACTCTTGGCCACCATTTGAGCTCCTTTATTTATTTATGACCTAACTTGTTCAACAATTCCCTCATTTTGAGGGATAAATGTAAATTTTTTTCCAGTGTGAAATTACTGAAATTTGCTTAAGGCTTTGTCGTTAATACCTAAAATTTGATACAAGTTTTAAAAGTTACAGTTTTTTTTTGCATACTTGTGGAACATTGTGATTAAAGACTTTTAGTTTCATTTACAAAATGTTCAATTCCACTGTAAATGCTTAATTTTACAGAGTAATTCTCCAAAGGCTCAAACATTTAAAAATCCAACTGATGGCAGCCAGCAAAAACAAAAACAAAACACATCTTGCTATATAGTCCTGTGCCAAATCATATTGGATGACTGAGGCAAAAGGAAAAATCGATAATAACGATCCTGTCTACTCAAAATGTTGATATTTTGTTCACATGGATTTTTTTGTATTAATTTTGATTTTTAAGATATTGCATCAAAATATTATTTGTTTTAACTACTATATTTTTGGTGCCCCCTTCCCTCCCCCCGCAACCCCCACCCTCCTCCCCACCTTACACTTGTACCAAAGGTGGATGCCTTCCTCCCCACCCCCTAGTCCTGGCCCTACTGCCATGTCGAAATATGTTTTATATTAAATATCATCTTTGCCACAAAAATATTATAGTGTAATTACTCTTTATGTGTGTGTACATGCAAATAAGTACAATTTCTATTTCAATTGATACACCATTTCAGCTTGTTTTATTCCTATTTTCAAATATGTGCACCACCACCAATTCCAAGTTCATTTCTGCTCCATGAATTTCCTAATTGGATGTGAATATTGTTTTTACCATGCTGCTGTGTTCTACTAAAATTTATGTTTGTGTTTGCAAGCACAAAAAACTCTATCTATGCTGAACTTTGTAAACAAATGTGCAAATAGGTTTACAACAACGTGAGATGTTTTACCTTGATCCTGAATGAATTTACAAAAGCTTACTCTCATTCCACTACTAAACTGAATTTCTTTTTTTTTTAAAGATTTTATTCATTTAGGGCCCCTGGGTGGCTCAGTGGTTAAGCATCTGCCTTTGGCTCAGGTCATGATCCCGGGATTCCAGGATCGAGTCCCGCATCGGGCTCCTTGCAGGGAGCCTGCTTCTCCCTCTGCCTGTGTCTCTGCCTCTCTCTCTCTCTCTCTCTCTCTGTGTCTCTCATGAATAAATGAACAAAATTTATTCATGAGAGATACACAGAGAGAGGCAGAGACACAGGCAGAGGGAGAAGTAGGCTCCCTGAGGGGAGCCTGATGCAGGACTCGATCCTAGGAGCCTGGAATCATGACGCCTGAGCCAAAGGCAGATGCTCAACCACTGAGCCACTCAGGCGCCCCAATAAACTGAATTTCTATATGAAGCACTCAATGACCTTGACTTAAAACTGCTGAAGGCCAGTGTGTTTGGTTGCCAGGAGCAGAGAAGCCCTGTCGAACTAGCTCACACTGGGGACTTAATGATGGAGATGGTTCCACCAGCAAAGATTCTGGGCCCCTGGTGGCATCAGGACCAGCTATATCAGCACTGTGTGGCCTGCCTCCATATTTCTTTTATTCAAAAGAAGAAAATGAAACTAATTTGTTTAAATTGCTGTTGGGGGAATTTCCCAGAACATCATTCCTAACTGAGCCAGCATCCAAATCTCTCCTTTCCCACCAAATCCAGGGCAGGGTAAATTTGATAGAACCTCCAGGAAGCACATATCCAGTTCAGAGCGATAACCCCTTATTCTCTCAGCCAATGGCAAGAAGCAGCAGCCCTTGGATATAAACATAGTTGTAGGAATCACATCCCAACCCTGCTCTGATGGGGCAGGAAAGGAAGGGACATTTATTACACATCTATTATGGGCGAGAGGCATCGGCTGTTAGGACTTATTTAATACCTGTGAAGAAGGTGCTTATTCCTTTTTATCCATTAGGAAATAGGCTTCCTAATTCATTTAGAAACTGAGAAACTGGATCTCCTTTCTATGAAATTTAAGAACAGGCAAAACTAACCAATGTTGACAGAAGTTCGAATAATCGTGACCTCTGGGGGCAGGGTGGCACTGACCTGGAAGAGGACACAGGAGACCTCCTAGTGTGCTGGAAATTTTCTAGATCTTGGATATGGTGATAGTTAAATATGTAAAATGTCACTGCGCTGTACATGTAAGATTGGAAATGCATGGTGCACTTCATCATATGTATAATAAACCTCACCAAAAAAAAAAAAAAAAGAGGTCAGTATGTAAAATTCTGAGGTCAGTCTTCACAGGCCTTATGTATGCAATGAATAGTTATTCAAGAGCAGATGGGGGAACTCTTTTTTTTGGGGGGGGAACTCTTTTAAAGCTGAGTTCTAACTATCTTAAGGCTCCATGAGTTGGAGATGCTAACTAGTTTACATTTCTGAAGCAAATAGAAAGTAGTAAAAAAGAGAGAAAAAGCAGCAAGATAAAAAAATCTCTCGTGGTTTTGGTGCTTCCTTTGGAAATGACAGTACTACAAGGAAAATTTTTATTCTTGTTCTAAGAGTTCTGGCCAGTGCTGAGCTACAGTCTCAAACACATTGACAAGGGAATAAGAGTGTGGGGACCCTGGTCCATTCTGGTTCATGCGTCCCTATGCTCCCCATCTGTGTTTCTGAACCAGGGCGTGATATTGATACTCAGACTGAAGTCACATTCAATTCTTGTCATAGACATCCCTAAAGTGGGGTGCAGAACAGAAGGCCCAGACAGAGATGGAGAGAAGAGGAAAGGAGGACACCATGAACTGCTTCTAGAGACTGTACATTTGTCTAAGGTAAGTTAAACAGTAACACGGAGCCAGAGCTGTTGAACTTTCCCTTCTGTGCCAGGACTTCGGCATCCTTGATTTCATCTTATCCTCCCGGCAGTCTTGTAGGTTAGCGTTATCACTGCACTTTACAAGAGACGGGATGAAGACACAGAGAAGTTCAGTGATGTACCCAGAGCCACAAAGCAAAGACCGGACTTGCCCATATTCCTCCTTGCCTGCTGCCCCCACCACTGAGTCATTTTCCCCAATGTAGTCAGAATGATCTTTTAAATCCTGCCTCCCTGTTTCAAATGTTTCAATGTGTCCCCAAAGCTTTTAGAGACAGACCACATCCTCACCCTGGCCCCTATCTCTCTCCCATCACTTGGCTGCTTCCTTCTGCCACAGTGGTCCCCAAAGTGTTCTTCCTTTTACCACAGTACCCTCAGCCTGTGCTGTCCCCTCTGCCCAGAATTTCCTACCCCACTCCCTTCCCCTGGGAGACCCCTTATCATTCTAGACTCAGCCCAAGTGCCATCTTCTCAGGGAGACCTTGCCTGGGCTCTCACATTCCCATACTCTAGCCACGCTTGGAGAATCCTGCATACTTTCCTCACATCACTTACCACAATGTGTGAGTAAACATTTGTGTGACCATTAATTGAATGTCTCTCCCACTAGAATGCAAGCTTACTGGATCTGCTCCACTCACACCTGTATCCACAGAACCTACCAGTGTGCCTCACACCTTGAGGGTTCTCCAAAATTTGATGAGTGGCTGGCTGCGTGAGGGATGGATGATGGATGAGGCAGAGAAAGTATTCTAACCCAAGTCCATCTGACCATAGGACCCTGCTCTTTCTACTCCATTTCACCAAGTCCGCAGTCCTAGGATCTCATTAAGACCAAGTAAAACCGGGACACTGGGTGGCTCAGTGGTTGAGCATCTGCATTTGGCTGAGGTTCTGGTCCCGGGGTACTGGGATCTAGTCTCGCACATCAGGCTCCCCACAGGGAGCCTGCCTCTCCCTCTGCCTATGTCTCTGCCTCTCTCTCTATGTCTCTCATGAATAAATAAAATCTTAAAAAAAAAAAAAAAGACCAAGTAAAACCAACATGGCTAAAGTTACAAGAGATCTCAAAATCCTCCAGTCACCATTCCTAAAACTATTCCTCTGGACCTAAAAATTTGTGGTTCATACTTTTTTTCTCCCCCCTACCCCCTGAAGTTTCTTGAAAATGTTCCATTGTTGTCCTTCTTCATATGTTTCTATGAAGAGGTCTGATGCCAAACTGAATCCTTTCCATCATAAGGAATTGGTCTTTTTAAATTCAAGGCCCAGAAGATTTGTTTCTTTATCCCCAAAGTCTAATGCCTTGGAGCTGACCGTTCCAGATCTATTTCCCCAAGTACAGAGTTAGCCCTTTGAACACAAGAATTCAGATTTCAGATCTTAGTTTATTTCCAGAGAGTGTTATTGTATTATAGTTTTAATTTTTTGTTCTGTTTACTTGTCTTTTTTTCTTTCTTTCTTTCTCCAGGGACTCTAATTATATAAAAGTTGACACTTCTCTGCCTGCCCTTTCCAGCCAGCAGTTTCTCTTTGGTGTTATTAAATCTCTTTATTTCATCTTGGCACTCTGAGCTGTTTTCATCCCTCTCCTATTATACTGTTCAATCAAATCTATTCTCCCCTGGGCATCTTGTAATTTGTTTCATTTCTGAGATTATTTTCTTTTCTATTTCTTTCCTGAATTTAGTAAACACTCATTTTTGGATCTATTGTTTCTGTTTTGTCTATTTTCCTGTCTGAGCTTTTATGATTTGAGGTGGGGTTTTTTTTCCCTCCTATCTGCAAATGTTTATTTAAGGATATTTAATTCAAGTCTGGGTGTTCTGTAATCGTTTTTGCTCTCCTTCACCATTGGTTTTGGAGAGAATTTTATCAGCTGAAACTATTTTCACTCTTTGCTGTTTAATTGCAGGTTTGTGTAGATGTCAGCTTCCATTTTCTGTCTGTTTTAAACATTTGATGTTTTTCTCGACCAGGACTTATAGGTGGTTCTATGTAGACAAGGGTAAAGCACTTGAGAGACTTTCTCAGTTTTAGTTCAAGAGTGTCCTCTTCTGTTGGTACAGTAAAGTGGTTTTAATAAGCTTCCTTTTTTTCTATAGAACTCTTAATTTCTATCCCTCACTCCTTATTTTCCTTCACCATCAACCATCCAGGAGATTTCTCTCCTTCCGAGTTATCTCTCTCCCACAAAAATGACTCCTTATAAAATTGCACCTTTGGGACGCCTGGGTGGCTCAGCGGTTGAGCGTCTACCTTTAGCTCAGGGTGTGATCCAGGGCCCTGGGATGGAGTCCCGCGTCGGGTTCCTGCAAGGAGCCTGCTTCTTCCTCTGCCTATGTCTCTGCCTCTCTGTGTCTCTCATGAATAAATAAATAAAATCTTTAAAAATGTTTAAAAGACTGCCACCTTTGGTCTCATGCTCTCAAGCCCTTTTATTCAATTCCTCAGTAGACAGCACTCTGATCCTTCAGTATATCCCCACTCAGGAGAGATTCTTCTTTTCTTTTTTTTTTTTTTTAATTTTTATTTATTTATGATAGTCACAGAGAGAGAGAGACAGAGACACAGGCAGAGGGAGAAGCAGGCTCCATGCACCGGGAGCCTGACGTGGGATTCGATCCCGGGTCTCCAGGATCGCGCCCTGGGCCAAAGGCAGGTGCCAAACAGCTGCGCCACCCAGGGATCCCAGATTCTTATTTTCTGGGAGTGTTTTTATGTAAGCTCTACCACCATTAGAACTTGCTGCAATCTCCTCTTTTCCAGTGGTGTCCGCCCAGCTCTGCCCTAGCAAAGCCTCTGGAACTGGCTCTGTTGGTTTCAAAGGCTTTTCTGCATTGATTGATATATGCTCCTGTCATCTTTCTTCTTTGGACTGTTAGTAGAGTGGGTTATGTTGACTTATCTTCAGTGTTCTGCATTCCTAAGACCATTTATTTGTTATATATTGCTGGATTCAATCCGTTAATATGTTGTCGAGGATTTCTGTATTTATGTTCATGAGAGATATTGATCTGTAATTTCCTTTTCCTGACTGTCTGTCTGGCTTGGGCATCAGGATAAAATTAGACTCATAAAATGGACTGGGAAATGTTCCTTTCTATTTTCTGGAAGAGATTATATATTAAAAGATTGGTTTGATTTCTTCTTTAATCACTTGGTAGAACTTGTCAGTGAAATCTTTTGGGTCTGAAGCTTTCTTTTTCAGATGTTTTTTAACTATAAATTCAATTTCTTTAATAAATATAGGACTAATCGAGTTATTTATTTCTTCTTCAATGAGTTTTTAGCAATTTGTGGTTTTCAAAGATTTAGTTCATTTTATCAATTAGTTCATTTTAACACAACTTAGATGTTGTCCATTAATTTTGTAAAGTTGTTCATATTATTCTTCCCTTATTAGTCTTTTAATGTGTGAGATCTGTTATGACAATTCATTTTCATCTCTGATACTGGCCATGTGTCCTCTCTTTTTGTTAGTCAGTCTTCCTAGAACTCTATCAATTTTATTCAAGTTTTTCAAAGAATTAGCTTTTTGTTTCATTGTTTTTCTCTATTGTTTCCTTATTTTCCTTTTCATTTAATTTTGCTTTTGTCTTTATTATTGTCTTCCTTCTGCTTGCTTTGGGTTTATATTTCTCTTCTTTTTTTAGTTTCTGAAGGTAAAAATTTATATTGTTGATTTGAGATCTTTCCTCTTTTCTAATATAACCATTTAATGCTATCAATTTCCCTATAAGCATTGTTCAAGCTGCACCTCACAATTATGGTATGTTTTCTCTTTATTCAGTTCAGAATATTTTCTAATTTCCATAACACTTTCCTTTTGACCCACAAGTTATTTCAAAGTGTGTTTTTTAAGTTCAAAGTGTTTAGAGATTTTCCAGTTATCACTCTGCTATAAATTTCTAGTTTGATTCCATTGTGATCAAATAACATAACTTGTATGATTTCAATTATTTTTAAATTGTTAAGACTTGTTGTATGACTCAAAATGTGGTCTTCTTTGATGTAGGTTCTTTGTACACTTGGAAAGAATTTGTTCTCGACTGGTTTTTGATTGAATGTTCTATCATCAATTAGTTCCAGTTGGTTTATGGCTCAGCTCTTGTATATGCTTGCTATTTTCTATTTACCTGTTCTGTTAATTACTGAACAAGGAATAGTGAAGTCTCCAACTGCAACTGTGGAGTTTTCCACTTCTCCTTTCAGTTTAATCAGGTCTGCCTCATGTATTTTGAAGTCCTGTTATTAGGTGCATACACACTTAGGATTGTTATATCTTCTTGATGAACTGCCCCTTTAATTGTTATGTCATGTGTCCCTTTATCCCTAGTAATTTTCTCTGCTCTGAAGACTACTTTGTACAATATTTATATAGCCCACTCCAGCTTTTTTTTGATTGGCATTTGCATGATATATCTTAATCTTTTTTTAAACTGCTTTATTGAGACATAATTCATATATCATAAGTTCACCTATTTAACGAGTACTGTTCAGTGGTTTTTAGTACATAGGTCTTAGTCTTTTAACCTATCAATATCATTATATCAACATAATTGTAGGCAGCATATAGTCGTATCTTGTTTTTCTAAATCCATTTTGACCACTTCTGTCTTTTAATTGATATGTTTAGTTCATTTAGATTTAATGTAATAATAGGTATCTTTGAATTTCAGGCTGTCCTTTTATTGTTTATTTTCTGTTTGCTCTCTCTGGTTTTTGTTCCTCCGTCTCCCCTTTTCTTCTTTCTTTGGGTCATTTAAACATTTTTTAGTTTTCAATTTTAACTTACTGTATTTTTTACTAATCTCTTTAATAATTTTCTTGTGACTGCAACTTACATACTTTTTTCACTACCTTGAACAGATACTTTAATACCTTAAATGGAATGTAGAAACTTTACCACCATGTAAGTCCCTTTACCATCCTTTCATTATATTATAGCTGTCATATATATTAGGTCTACATTGAAAATGTCATTCAAAAAGTCATAATTTTTGCTTTCAACTGTCAATCATACTTTAGAGAACCCAAGAGAAAGTGAATAGTCATTTATTCAGATATTTACCATTTCTGCTGTTTGTCCTTCATCCCTGATATTCCAAGTTTCCTATGGTCTCATCTCCCTTCTCTCTGAAGAATTTCTTTTAGTGTTTATTTTAGAACAGGTGTGCTGATAACAAGGTCTCTTAGTTTTCTTTTACCTGAGGATATTATTTCACCTTTACTCCTAAAGAATAATTTCACTGGGTATAGAACTCTGGGTTGGTGGTTCTTTTCTTTCAGCATTTCCAAAAATGTTATTGCATTTCCTTTTAGCCTTAATGGTTTCTTTCTTTTCTTTTCTTTCTTTCTTTCTTTCTTTCTTTCTTTCTTTCTTTCTTTCTTTCTTTCTCTCTTTTTTTTTATTCATGAGAGACAGAGAAAGAGAGAGAGAGAGAGAGGCAGAGACATAGGCAGAGGGAGAAGCAGGCTCCATACAGGGAGCCTGATGTGGGACTCAATCCCAGGTCTCCAGGATCACACCCTGGGCCAAAGGCAGATGCTCAACCGCTGAGCCACCCAGGCGTCCCAGCCTTCATGGTTTCTGATGAGATATCAATAGTCATTCAAATATATGGCCTCCTACAGATGATGCACTTTTTTCTCTACTTTCCAGATTTTCTTCTTTGTCTTTAGTCTAAAAATGTTTGATTACCATGAACCTGGGAGGTGATGTTTTTGAGTTGATCCTGTTTGAGGTTTGCTGGAGTTTCTTGAATCTATAAATCTGGGAAGTTTTCAGCCATTATTTTTTTATTATTATTTCCTGAACTTCACTTTCTCCACTCCTTCAAGGACTCTGATGGCATGAATATTTGACATTTTAGTATTGTCCCATGGGTGCCTGAGATTCTCTTCCATCTTTTTTTCCTCTACATTCTTCAGATTGAATAATTTCTACTAACCTATCTTTACGTTCCCTGAGTCTCTCTTCTGTCATCTCTATTCTGCTATGGACCCCATCCAGTTATTTTCAAATTTTGGTTATTGTATCTTCCAGTTCTATATTTTCCATTTGGTTCTTCTTCAAATCTTCTGTTTTTTATTGAGACTTTCTATTTTTTTCATTCATTTCAAGAGTGTTCATACTCACTTCTTATAATTATATTAGAAGCTTTAAAGTCTTGTTCTGATCATTTCACTATCAATGTTTACTTGGGGTTGATGGCTATTTATTTCTTTTTGTTGTGAGTAGAGATTTTTCTAGTTCTTCATATCCCAAGTCACTTTAGATTATATCCTGGACATTTTGAATATCATGTTATGTGACTCTGGGTCTTATTTAAATACTAAGAAGAATGCTAATTTAAAAAAAATTAGCAGAAAATTGATTGAAGCAAGGTTCAACCATAAGGTTCTACCCACT
The DNA here is from genome assembly GCF_018345385.1 of Vulpes lagopus. Taxonomy (NCBI): domain Eukaryota; kingdom Metazoa; phylum Chordata; class Mammalia; order Carnivora; family Canidae; genus Vulpes; species Vulpes lagopus. Next base: position 50,635,471 of record NC_054825.1, read on the forward strand.
TTTTGTAGGCTCTGGTTCTAAGATCAGTTCAATAGTCAGAGCCTTTTGCAGTGCTATCCAAATGTGTCCTACATGTGCAACACCAGCCTGAAAACTGGGTGGTGGTCCACCCCATAGTTCAGTTCTCAAAATCTTTCATATTCTGTTTAAGCATCAGATTGATGCATGCAGTTTGGAAGTGACCCGAGGTTTACACACAAAGTTATGGAATTACTCTCTGGTGCTCTCTCCTCTTTACAATTACCCCCCAAAACTTCCTGGCTCCCTGGGGCCTCTTTTCCCAGTTCCCAGCCAGAAATCTGGGGCTTTCATTTCCTAGCTTTGCTATGCAGATTTGTGTCTGGGACCAGATAGTGGGAGGACAGAGAGAGAAGACAGCAACAGGAATTTGCTCAAGCTCTTGTGTTCACAGATCTCCTAACAGAGAGAAGGTTTTCTTAGCCTCAGGATTTTAGGTATCTACTTGCTGATGCGACCATCACCATTGCCACTACTGCCACTGCAAGGCTGACCGGACCCTGGCATGGCTAAGAATGGAAAAGAGAAAAAAGAAACAAATACTTCCTTCTACCTCTGATACTTAAGAGCCCCCTTCCTTCTCTTCAGGCCAGAAAGAAAACTCTATTTGCTCTCTTAAAGCTCTTTCTGCCTGTACACAGTACACACTTTCAGATTTCAGGCTGCCTTTGAGTCCAGGCCAGCCAATACTGGAAGGAAAAAATGAGAAACTCAACCCCATTCAGTTGTACTTCAAACCCTTGTTTCCTTCTCCACTCTATTCACTACCATTTACTTTTCAATGGTCCACACGTTTTCTCCAGGTATTATAACTGCATTCAGTAGGAGACCTAACAGATCATGTTTACTCCATCTTTCCCAGAACCAATCCTTTATCTGTTAGGCTTCACTTTCAATTGTATTTGTAATTTCTAGAAATTCTATGTGTTTCTTTTTCAGATTCATTTTATCACTTTTGATATTCTCTCATTCTTTTGTCATACATTCAATCACTTCTTTATTTTAAACAAACCACACATAATTATTTTATATTCTATAATAGATACTTTCAATATCTTTAGTTGGTTGGTATTGCTGTTGGTCGGATTCAGCAATATTGTTTTCTGCTGACTCTCATTACATGTAGCTTATTTTCTCTTCTGTTTAATGATTTTCTTTTTTTTTTTTCTTTTAGTATGACCTCCTGTTTCTTGGAAGTTTATCTGTGAGAATTCTTTGAAGCCTAGATTTAAACTGTGTTTCTCTAGGGAGCATTTGCAATTGCTTCATCAGGCATCTGGGGAATATTTTAACTGCATTTTTACTTAGATTTCGGGGGGGGGGGCAGGAGAATGCAGGGAGCAGTAGGCAGTGTGAATTCTGTCACCACACCCACTTAAAACTGGACTTGTCCTAGAGATTCTCAGGAAAGACACTTCTTTCTTCTGCTTCAACTCCAGTGAAGACAGAGGCAGACAAATCTCTGTGGACATGCTTCCTCCCTAGTTGACTAGCCCTCTGGAATCTAGCTTTATGTAGAGGTCTTCGCAAATATTTCTTATTTGCTTGGGGCCCAGAAATTATCTTCTGTGCCATGAGCGGTATAGCCTGTTAAACCCAGACTCTAGGACACCAGGAATAGGCAGGTATCCTTTGGGCAAATGCTAGCTCTAAAATGTATATACCTCTATGGACTCAAGATTTCTTGATGCTTCTGAACACTGACATTTCCCTCATTTTTTGTCATCTAAGCTATGTTATTAAAACTATATTAAGGGATGCCTGGGTGGCTCAGTGGTTGAGCTTCTCTCCCTTTGGCTCAGGGCATGATCCCAGGGTTCCAGGATGGAGTCCTGCATTGGGCTCCCTCTGCCTATGTCTCTGCCTCTCAATCTGTATCTCTTGTGAGTAAATAAATAAAATCTTAAAGAAACAAAAACTATATTAAAAATTTTTATCCAGAATTTTAGTTGTTTTGTCCCAGGGGACACTTCTCTACATATCTACTGGAAGTGGCGCCTCTGATTCCTGATAGGGAAATTTATCCAGGTCATAATGATTGTGATAGCTAATGAACTTAGTTTTATTTTGCCCACTAACTTCATATTTACTAGTGATTATATTTTCATCCCTCTTTCTCCTTTCCCTTTTTTGGCTTGGTCAAATTTCTTTTTATTCCTTATTTTGAATCCCACCACCACTATCACCATCACTTGTTTATTTAGAAATTCTACCCTCTTTTCAATTTTGCTGCTCGTTTTTCCTGTTCACTTCCCACCATCCTTCTAGATCTTTAGAAGACTATATTATCTGTGCTCCAAAACATCCTTTCCCCTCCATGGATTTGCTGATAATTTAGATCACCACTGTCCAAAAGAACTTTCTGCAATGATGGAAATGTTCTGTATCTGCCCTGCCCAATACAGTAGCCACTAGCCATGCATGGCCAATGAATGCTTGAAAATGGTGACTGCAATTGAGGAACTGAATATATGATTTTATTTAATTTTAATTATTTTAAATGTAAGGACTCGTGTGACTAGTGACTACCACACAGGACAGTGCAAACTTTCCAGATACTTCATTTCTGACTCTTAATAGGTCTTCTCTTATAGCATGGCCTTTTTTTGTTTCAAGAATCCCTACTTGAAACAACAAATTAAGCATGTCATCATTCATGTAGATTTGGCTAATGTATCCATTCCTTCCTAATGTTTCCTGTACACTTTTTCATCTCCCATCTTTTTTTCTTTTTCATCCCCTATTTTAAAGATCTAAAAAAAAAATAAATAAAATAAAGATCTAACACAGATTCCATTTGGTTTGAGTATCTCCCTGAGTATTTTGTTTAGTCCTTACATCCCCCCAAAATGCCCTGACAGAATTAATGGTATCTTGACTAGAATGAAGACTCTTGGATCACAAATCTTTTTTTTAACAATGTATGGATATCTTGTTGTCCAGTATTGCAGATCTAAAGGTTATTATTAGCTTAATGCTCTTGAAAGCCACCCAGTCTCACCTGTGTGAACTTGTACAATGTACCCTCTATCCCTGAGCAGCAGGTAATCTCTAAACTGAGGTATATGAGAAATAAAATTTTGCTTATTTAACTAAATTGTATTTCTTTTTTAAGCCCTCATTTTACTTGGATGGAGAACACCTAATCTTAGGGAAGGCTATACCTCGGTTCTTGGGTAGGGGTGGGAATTATGTAGTGCTAAGGTGAGGGAGGAAGAACACAAGGGAGATCAAGTTCTTGGTCATCTGTCTTGTTGTCCTTCCCCAAGATGTCCAGATATCAGAAACTGATGGCCAGTGGCCATGCATGGCGTCCTTCTGGGCTCCACCTTAGCCTCTCTGGGTCCTCTTGCCCTCTGTGCCTTGTCTGTGCCATGCTTGGGAACACCAGAAACACATTCCAGAGTCCACCCCACTACAGGCTATGGGAATCCCTCCTGGGCACCCAGGAACCTTCTGCTGCTCCTGGCAATTCTGTAAGGCCAATCGGGCCCATCTGCCTGGGTGCCCACTGGACAACTTCCATTTCCACTCTACTACCTATTATGTTGCATGAAGGCTCCACCCACCTCCTTGGCAGTACCAAGAGCCCAAGGCCTCTCCCTACTTGGATTTCCAGACCTAACTGGGGGATCCATCTTCCTTTCTCACTTCCCTATGATTCTTCTCCCTCCCCAACTCATGGACTGTTTCTTTAGCTGGCAGGGGGTGGGGCACATAGGGGGTGAGTAGCAAAGAATAGATTGAAATCCAGATGTCCAGACATCCCAACACAGGCTCCTCCCAAGCCTACAGCGAGTGTGCACACAGTAGAATGCATCCTGCCTGTGCACAAATGCCTGGGAACCCTTCAGAGCAGAGACTTGCCTGCCACATGGGGAATACTTGATCAAAGCTGAATGGAGGAGGTTGAGGCCACCCAGGCAGGAGATTCTGCAGTGCACTCCCACTCTTGATGCCTGGTTGAGTCTCCACTGTGGGCCAGACGCCTATCACTGCTTGGACCATTAGTCAGGGTGCCATGAGAGGTGGGGCCAGGGAAGAGGTGAAGGAGAGGAGATGAATGAGCATGTCCTCAGCATACTGCCCCAGCAAGGCCACCTCACAATGACGTCATGCCAAAGCTTTCCAGGCATTCTCTTATTGAATCTTTACATCAGCTTTTAAAGAACAAAAGAAAAATTCTTCTTCTTCCCCTTTTATAGATGAGGAGATTGAGACTTCAAGAGATTGAGTAATTTGCCCAAGTAACTGGAGAAGCCAGATTCAAATCAGCTCAACTGTTGAGCCCCCAACCTCCATACCACACAGCCTCTTCCCCACCAGTTCTGCGGGATGATACCCACCTGATAGAGGAGCCAAACGCCCTAAGGAGGAAAAGAACTAGTTCAAATTAGTGGAAGAGCCACACCCGAGCCAAGCAGTAGAGACTGGGCTATTTAACTGCAGGGTCCCCACCTCCCAGGGTCCTCTGGGCAAATGGGAAGATGGGCAGACAGATCCCGGCGTTCCTGCCCTGGGGTGGCGGCCACCGGGTAGGCGTAGTACCTGTCCTGGCCAGCAGAGGTCGCCTTTCTGGGTGGGCAATAGCAGGGCAGGCCCGCCCGGACTCTCCTTGGGGCCACGGGGTGTGCAACGCCCCAGCACTGGGAAAAACAAGAGTCCAGCTCCTGGCCTTGTGGAGCTACCAGGTGTGCCCCCTACACCTCGCACCTCCCCACCTGCCCCGCGAGGGCCCTACCCCAAGGTGCGCACCTTCAGCTCAGCTCCCAGCGCCGGCGCCCAGGTCCCGCTGAGTGGGCGGGCAGCTGCTAGTGGCTCCGCCCTCTGGCCGTAGTTGATTGGGCCGGGGCTGGGCACGTGACACCAGACCGACCAATCAGCATCTCTCTCGGGTTTCCAGGGCGCCCATGCTCCCTCCCTGCAGCTCAGGTGGGTGCTGGTGGCTCCGCCCTCCGGCCGTAGTTGATTGGGCCGGGGCTGGACACGTGATGCCGGTCCGGCCAATCAGCCTCTGTCTCGGGTTTCCAAAGACGCCCGTGCTCCCCCGCTGCAGCCCAGGTGGGTGCCGGCGGCTGCGCATCCCCAGCCCGCCCAGGAGCCAGGCGGGTGGGAAGGGGTGGCCTGTGGAGGCCCTGAGGACGCCCCCCTCAGCTCTCTGACCGGGGAGCAGAGTGCACCACTGGCTTCAGCAGCTGTACTCCAGACCTTAGAGCCCAGCAAAAAAATCCACCTGCCTCATATTACCTGCGGGGAAACTGAGGCTCGGGGGGTGGGGGGACATGTTCAAAGTGAAGGAGGATGGGGGAAGTGGCCACCTCCGTAGTTGGATGTGAACAGGGAAGTCAACTGAATTATGACTGAGAAAGGGGCATGCACGGGGCGTGCACAGGACACACGCCTTTGCACGAGCTCTACGCCAGGGAGAGCTTTCCTCACCCTCGCCAGGGTGCCAGCGTCTCCACCCCGGGCACTCAGCGCGGCCACAGTCGTGCACCTGCAGGGGCGGTGGCTGAGCACGCAGGACCGCAGGGGGCAGGACCCCGGCCACAGGCACCCCGGCTGGGGGACCCCGCCCCCCGCTGGCCTCCCCAGCTTTCTTAGAAGGGTTCCACCGTCAGCAGCACCGCCCCTTCCTGGCCTCCTGACCCCAGGTCAGAGCAGCATCGGCCAGGCCCCTCTCCCAGCCTCCCCAGCAGCCCTCCCTTCCCCACACGGATTTGTTCTCTAATAAAACCCTTGCACATCTAATCCTGCCCTGGCATCTGCTTCTCAGAGAAGCTGGGTGAATTCCAGTCCTTACCCTGCAGCCACGCCATAGCTCCTGAAGTGATGGGACATTCGTGGCCACACACCAACTGGGACAGTGGCCCAGCAGGTGCCTGCCCGTCCTCACCGTGCCCAGGACCCAGTACCCCCAAACACCCAGACTCAGGGAATTCACCCCCCATGGGACCTGGGTAACCATGTCCCACTTCAGTCCCTGAAGCCGCTCCTCTTTCAGACAATCCCAGCTCCGAGACTCTTTGCTCACACAGCGGTGAACGTGTGGAACTGAGGCAGACTGGAAGGCTAGCAGAGACGGAGAGTTATATATTTGTTTGTGGCTGCGTCTTATTATCCAGACATTTATCGAGCACTTACTATGCGCAGGGCACAGTGACAGCAGAGTATTCCAGAAATGGAGCAGGATTTGGAGACACTTGGAAAATAGGATCTGGGTTTAAGTGTTCCCACTCAAAGCTGTGTGGCCTGGAGTGACTTACTTAGCATCTCTGATTCCCTGTTTGCTCATCTATAAATGAGCTGTGTGGGAGTCTCATGTTACAGAGCACAACACATTGCCAATAGTAGACTTCTACAAATAGCCAGAAGTATTAATTATTAGGGCTACAGTTACAACTTCTGTCTTTGAAGAGCCAGGCCAGTGGGGTCTAACTCTTGATTTAGGGCATGCAGAAACCAACCTCCCAAACACAGCTCAGCAGCTGGAGCCTGTGGACTGGGTAGCGATTTGCCTTCTGAAGGTCAGGACTCAACAAGAGTCTAACCTAAAGCTCATGTCTTTTTCCTCTGCCGCCAGACTTCCTTCCACGAGAGCAGCCCTATTGGCTAAAGCTGAGGGTACAAGGGAGGCCGACTCCTCGTGAGGGTCAGAGCAATGCCGAGAACAGCCTGGATGCCAGTGGGGTGTGTTCAGTGTTTGCGTGTGTGTGTGTGTGTGTGTGTGTGTGTGTGTGTGTGTGTTCAGTGTTTGAAAGGACTCAATTATGAAGCAGACATGGAGCTGTTCCCAAGGAAGGGCTAGAGAACTGGACAGCTTTGATCTGAGTTACCTGGAGAAACTCTCTACATCCGAAGAAACAGGTGTAGACAAAGTTACCAGGATGTTCAGGGGAAGGAGAGCTCAGATCTAAGTAGAAAAACCCAGGAAGTCTTCCTGGAGGAGGTAACATTTGCCAACTTTTGAAAGATGCTGTGGGGACTAAAGGAGAGAGTAGGACCCTGGGGATAAAGACCAGCAAAAGGAGAGGCTAGGAGATGGGAAAGGGTGGAATAGTTCACCTGAAGTGGAACAGGAAAGAAGGAAAGGGGTAAAAAATGAGGCCATGGGGTGACCAAGCAGGTACCTTTAGGAGGACCCTAAATGCCCTGGCCAGGAGTTTTATATTTAGCCTGTTTAGCACAGGGGCCGCAGGATGAGATTTTTGAGCAGAGGATTAATGCTCTCCACATGTATTAGCAAGATAGGTGGCCCAAGGAATTCTGCAAGCCTGGGCATCCCACGCTGGCCCCGGAAGGTCTTGGCAGGCTTTGCCTTTGTTTTAAATGGTTCTACCTCTCTGTGATTTTATCAGGGGCTGAGAGTCAGAGAAGCTCTGCATTCTATGTATCACAAGCCTGTCACACATCCTCTGTGCACCCTCCCCAATACATAGGCACACTCAACACACAGCCTTACACACACACACACACACACACACACACACACACACACACACACACACACACACACACACACACACACACACACACTGTCTCTCACAGAGGGCCAGGTGGGAGCCCTCTGTTCCCAGGTTGCATGGACAATGAAGGCCACTGGAGGGCGCCTCTGACATCCCAGCAAAGAGCCTGAGACCCGGCTTAAGAATCAGCCCCAGGCTGCAGGGGCCTTACAGACCAAGTGCACCTGCCTCATTTCACATGTGGGGAAACCCGGGCTCAGAGACCCCCGGGGGTGGGGACAGGGCGGGGGGGACACATGATCAAGGCGGATGGAGGAGAGAGTAGCCACCTCAACAGTGGGATGTGAACAGATGGCTCTTAAAAGTCAAGAGAATGAAGACAGAAAACAGCACCCCCTGCCCCCACCAGCACACACAGATCCACACTGCCACTACTCCGGAAACGGTTTGCCACACCACCTGTCACAACGCCTGCCCCGCCGCCACTAGACGCTCACTCTTTTAGATTAAAATACCCATGTCCTGCCAATCTCTGTAGAAATGTATGTGTCCCTCTAATGGTGATAGATGGCATCCTTAGGTCCTGAGGTGGGTGGTCTGCACTGGACACTGGGGGCCTGGCTACGGCCCCGGGCGCTCACCCACCACAGCTAGGAGTGGGAAGGTCTGCCTCCTTTTCTCAGTCTGTCGCCTTGCTCCTTCTCATTCCTGGACCGCCCCTTCTCTACCTCTCCTGGTAATGAGATCCCATTCACCCTTCAACCTTTTATGTAACTCCTGCTGGAAACTTTCCCATGTGTCTCCACCCTGCTCTGCACAGCTCTCGGGACCCGCCCCTGCCAGGCCTCTACCCACCCTGATTCAGATGTGTTGCTGTTCCCAAGTCTCAGCCTCTAGCAGCTCCTCTCGGGCAGGGACTGTGAGCCTCTCATTGGCACACCGGGCACCTGGCTCAGAGCTTCCCCCCCTTCCCTAGCTGCTGCTGAATATCTATCTCCCCTACTGCTCCTTGATAGAAGGGAACAACATGGTCCCAGAGAGTTGGGACTGCAATCAGGAGATCTGTGTTTTATCCTCGCTCTGCCACCAACTGGTGTGGTTAAGTCCCTCCCCATCTCTGAGGTCTTCCTACACTCCATCTGCCCATGAGAGGAAAGGCCAAACACCTCTGGGATCTCCTCCTACTCCTATGTTCTGAATTTAAGGTTTAACTTACCATGGCCCTCCCTTCCGAGAGATGTCAGGCCCTCTTAGCAGAAAAGGTCCAAGACCTCGAGTGTGGACTTCTCACCATTGTGGGGCCGCCTACCCCTTGGCCTATCATTCTCCAAGCAACAGGAGACAGGAGCTGCCCAGTATGTGGAAGAGAGTTTACACACCTGTGTTTGGACCATGCAGCAATGAGGCTGCTATTGTAGACAATACTCTCAAATTCAGCCCACAAAGGGTACAAGTGTTCCTTCCCAAGAATTACTAATTATTTATTTAATACTTAGAAAGCCTTTGAGGTGCTATAGACTCAGTTTTAATGGTGGACCTCGGATGGAAACAGGCAAACATCCTCAAATTTCACTTGTCAGCATCTGTGTCTCAGGCTGGCTTGGCCCTGCAAGGCTCTGAATCTTCATGCTGCTCAAGCCCCCCAACTCCTTCTGGACCTGCTCAGGCTCCTCCCTCTTGGCAGAAGCACTGGGTGTCATGGTCACAGTCTTTTAAAAAATAAACACAGGGCAGGCTGAGGCTGAATCATGTGCTCTGGCTGGTAACTTGAATGGGCCTAGGACTTTCCAGCCTTTGTCTATGAAGGGCTGGATTGAGGAGTGGGAGGTAAGGGTGCAGCCTCTGGGGACCCACCAGTCACCAGCCTGAGGGTCCACATTTTGGAGACCTCAGGAAGACAAGAAGGCAAATGGAGCTGGGGCTAGTCTCCATCTCCTGGGGCTCATTAGGTTGCCTCGTGGGACAGCTAAGTGTTAACTGGGGAGAAGCTCACAGGCACACCGGCTGCCCAAACCCCAAACTGTTCTACCCCTTACTCTTCTTCACCTCTCCTCCTCCCTTCAAGCAACATTTTCAGGGAGAGTGGGATGGCCCATGGCATGTGTGGAGTGCTGGCCAGGGAGGCAGGGGGCATAAAGCTGGTTGCCATACCTGTTGTCAGACAAGTTGTTTTCCTTTCCTGGGGTCACAATCGCCCTGTTGGTAAAATAGGGACAAGAATTCATCAAAATCCTAGAGGAAAACACAGGCAGCATGCTTTTTGAACTTGGCCACAGCAACTTTTTGCAAGACACTCTATTAAGGCAGGGAAACAAAAGACATAATGAACTATTGGGACTTCATCAAGCACTTCTGCACAGCAAAGGAAACAGTCAACAGAGCTAAAAGGCAACCAACAGAGTAGGAGAAGATAATTGCAAATGATAAAGGGCTAGTATCCAAGATCTATAGAGATAAAGGGCTAGTATCCAAGATCTATAAAGAACTTATAACACTCACCCTCCAAGAAACAAACAATCCAGTCAAGAAATGGGCAGAAGACATGAACAGGCATTTCTCCAATGAAGACCTACACATGGCCAACAAGCACCTGAAAAAATGCTCCACGTCACTTGCCATCAGGGAAACACAAATCAAAACCACAACGAGATACCATTTTACACTGTTGAGAATGGCTAAAATGAACAAGACAGAAAACAACAAATGTTGGCACGGGTGTGGAGAAAGGGGAATCCTCTTATACTGTTGGTAGGAATGCAAGCTGGTGCGGCCACTCTGGAAAACAGTGCGAAGTTTCCTCAAGAAATTAAAAATAGAGCTACCCTACGACCCAGCAATTTCCCTACTGGGTATTTACCCCAAAGATACTGATGCAGTGAAACGCTGGGACACCTACACCCCAATGTTCATAGCAGCAATGTCCATGATAGCCAAAATGTGGGAGGAGCCATGATGCCCTTCGACAGATGAATGGATAAAGAAGATGTGGTATATACATACAATGGAATATTACTCAGCCATCAGAAAGGATGAATACCTACCATTTACATCGACGTGGATCGAACTGGAGGGTAGTATGCTGAGTGAAATAAGTCAGTCGGAGAAAGACAGTTATTAATAGTTTCACCCATATGTGGAATATAAGAAATAGTGAAAGGGACTTTAAGGAAACTGAATGGGGAAAAATTAGAGAGGAAGACAAATCATGATAGATTCCTAACACTGAGAAATAAGCAAAGGGTTGCAGAAGGGGAGGTGGGTCGGGGAATGGGGTAACTGGGTGACAGGCACTAAGGAGGGCACTTGATGGGATGAGCACTGGGTGTTATACTGTATGTTGGCAAATTGAATTAAAATAAAATAAAATAAAGTAAAATAAAATAAAATAAAGTAAAATAAAATAAAATAAAGTAAAATAGAGTAAAAATAAATAAAATAAAATAAAATAACTGCCCCACCAAGCACACCAGAACTCCCATACTCTTTCAGGCTTCTGAGCCTTTGCAGATGCTGCTCCCCACTGCCTGGACTCCCCTCTCCCCGGGCTACCAGGGGGAAATATCTGCCATCTTAACTTGTTCTCCCAGCACACCTTGCTCATCTGTCACCCTTGTGCTCAGAGTGAGTCTACGGGTGCAGCAATCTCCCTGAGACCCCACAAAACTGCTGTGAGCAGAGGGGTTAATTACAGAGTTATTTGCAATAGAATTTAAATTTGTCCACAATTAGGATATAGTAATAACAATAATGACGATGTCTAACATCCACTGAGTGCTTGCCCTGCATCCCACCACAATTAACCCTCACAAGGAATTTACAAAGTAGACACCTATTATCTCCATTTTACAGAGAAGGACACAGAGGAAGAGGTTAGGTAGTGAAGCTAGGATGTGATATATCCATTGCATGGCATACTATATGATCACTTAAAATTACAATGATGTGCTGAAGTTTAATGCAATGAGGAAAATATGTATGTTAGAATGTTAAAGGGGATACGTGTATGTATGTATACATATGTAAATACGTTTAAAACAGATATATAAAAATAAAATGTAAATTAAAGAAGAAAGTTGAATGGAAATACACTGGAACGTTCACAGTGGCTTACCCTGGGTCATGAGTTATATCTTTTCTTCTTTGTACATTCCTGTAATTTCCACATTTTTTACAATAAGCAGACATTCTTATTGAAATGAGGGGCACCTGGTTGGCTCAGTCTGTGGAGCTTTTGACTCTTGGTCTCAAGGTTGTGAGTTCTAGTCCCATGTTGGGCATAGAGATTGCTTAAAAATAAAGATCTTAAATAAATCAATGCATCATGAAATGTAACGGGCATCATAATATATTACGAGCAATTTAAAGAGTAGCAATACTAGGGACACCTGTGTGGCTCAGTGGTTGAGCGTCTGCCTTTGGCTCAGGGCATGATCCTGGAGTCCTAGGATCGAGTCCTGCATGGAGCTCCCCGCAGGGAGCCTACTTCTCCCTCTGCCCGTGTCTCTGCCTCTCTCTGTGTGTTTCTCATGAATAAATAAAATCTTTTAAAAATAAATAAAGAATAGCAATTCTAAAACAAAAACAAAAGAGAGTAGCAATTCTGGTTTGAGTTAAATCTGAAGAGAAGGCAAGGGATTAAGAAACTTTGATCCTGAAGGGGCTCTTACGACCAACTCCCCTGACTCGGTTTCCCAGGCCAAAGTGGCCTTATCCTCATAAGATTCATTCATCCACTTATTGATTCATTCATTCCCTCACTCTTTCTTCACTTCTTCATCCATAGGGTGCTAGCCATGTGGGGAGAGATACAGAGATAATCGGGCTCATTTCCGCCCCTTGCTGAGCTCAGACTGGAAGATGATAGGGACCTAAGCAAGGCAGGACAAGGGAAGGGTGGTCACTAGGCAGCAGGACTGGGGTGGGGTTGGGGGTGGGGGGCCCAGAGGACAGTATGGGAAGGGATGGCAGTAAAGAACATCCAGGACCAGAAGAAGGTTCTACTTGGGCAGCATGTGGTGGTGGAGCCCCTCAGAGCCACCCTATGCACCGCTGTGTCTCCAGCATCCAGTGGCCTGAGATGAACGAATGAATGTGCAAGTAAGACAAACGGCCAGCTGAAGGAACCCTGAGCCTTTATCACAGACAAGGGATTAATGTCTCCAATTTATAACGAACTTCTAAAAGTAGAAAGGAAACACCAACAATTTCCCAGAAAAATGGGCTAAACATATTACCAGACAATTCACAGGAAAAGAAATGCGATGGCCCTGAACCATATGAAAGATGATCCACATGCTCAAATAAAAGAAATGCAAATTCAAACTACTCTGGGATACCATTTCGCACCTATCAGATTGGCAAAAATCCATAAGTTTTGCAGCACGTTCTGCTGGGGAGGCTTCGAGGAAACTACCCCTCTCCTCTATAGCTGGTGGCAACATAACATGGAGTAATCCCTTTGCAGGAGAATGTGACAAAAGCTAGCAAAAATACGTGTATTTGACCTGTGACTCAGGAACCCCACTGTTGTAAACCAACTCCAGCAGGTGTCCTGAAAGATGTGAAGAAGCATCAGGCTTTTTGTTGGTGGTCTGTTTGTGACGGCACAAGACAGGACACTAGGAAAATGTCCATCAGCAGGGGACTGTGGTTATTAGCAAAATGAGGGAGTCTGGCCATAAAGAGTAAGGAAGGTCCAGACAGACACCTGCGGGTGAGATCGCCGGCGAGGTGTACCATGAATGAAGCAAGGTGGAGGAAAGCGTGACTCTGTGTTCCTGGGTTAACATTCATCTGAGAAAAGGAGGGAGAATATGGGTATATATGTACACACATATGCATTATATACAATACACATGAAGACATTCATGTGTATTTACACTAAGGATAGCGCAAAACTGGACAGCCCAGGTGGCTCAGCAGTTTAGCACTGGCTTTGGCCCGATTTGTGGTCCTGGAGACCCGGGATCGAGTCCTGCGTCAGGCTCCCTGCTTGGAGCCTGCTCCTCCCTCTGCCTGTGTCTCTGCCTCTCTTTCTCTCTTTGTGTCTCTCATGAAAAAATAAAATAAAATCTTTAAAAAAAAAAAAAGGATAGCGCAAAATTAAAAAAAATTGATACTTGGGCAGAGGGAGCAGTGGGTGAAGCGGACACAAATATAAGTCAGACCTCTCAGAATATACTTTATTATGTATGATAGACTTTGGAGCCACAAACAAAATTTAAGCATTGTAAATCAATTCGTAAAAGCAGAGAGCAGGGATCCCTGGGTGGCGTAGTGGTTTGGCGCCTGCCTTTGGCCCAGGGCACGATCCTGGAGACCCGGGATCAAATCCCACGTCGGGCTCCCGGTGCATGGAGCCTGCTTCTCCCTCTGCCTATGTCTCTGCCTCTCTCTCTGTGACTGTCATAAATGAATAAAAAAATAAAATAAATTTTAAAAAAAAGCAGAGAGCAAAAGAAGCAAATGAATCTATGCGTGGCCTCAGTGATAGAGTCAGAAAGAGAACTATTCACACACACACACACACACACCAGTCACAACGTGTGGACCTCACTGCATCCTGATTGAAACAAACAAGTTGTTAAGAAAGAAGAAAGAAAGAAGAAAGAAAAAGAAAAGAAAAGAAAGAAAGAAAAAGAAAGAAGAAAGAAAGAGAAAGAAAGAAAGAAAGAAAGAAAGAAAGAAAGAAAGAAAGAAAGAAAGAAAGAAAAATATGGCATTCATGGGCAATCAGGACAATGTGAGCACCGACTGCAGACTAGATACTTGATGATCCTGAGTATGATGATGGCACATGTATTAGGTGTGACGGTTTTGTGGCTTTTTTTTTTTTAAATAATCCTTCCTTTTTATAGGTCATATTGAATATTTGTGAATGAAGCGGTAAGACATCTGGGATTTGCTTCAGATATACTTTGGTTCCTGTTGGGGAGAGGGGAGACGGAGCCAGGTAAGGTGTGAGTGGGTCACTGCTGAAGCCTGTTGACTGGCTCAGTGCAGGTACCAGGCAAAGCTCAGACCCCCCTCCCCAACCTCCCCGCCTGAGCGCTGCCCTGCGGGACCCCATCCCAGTGTGGGGGCATCGTGGAGGGGACACAGTACCTTTCCTGGAGGGCCCTTAGTCTAACCTTACTCCAAAGAATGACTCACACTCATTCTTGTGGTTCTTAAGCTTGCCCAAAGAACTTCAAGAAAAACCTTCTGGATGACCCTAGGATGATTCATGGCATCTGCAGGCTGTAGGGGGCGCTAGAAGAACGTAAGCCTCTGTGGGCTGAGCGACAGCGCAACTTAGGCCTTGGGGAAGATTCCGGAAGTTCTGAAAGAGCGTCCCCCAGGGCACATAGGGCATTTCACCTGTAAAAGCCAAATGGTAGTCCCTCTTGCCCCCCGTGGTTATGAGAAAGATCCAGTGTGGTTACACAGATGAAACAACACAACGGCGTTACGGGCGAAAAAGTTGCCTGAAGCCGGGACAACCAAATGGCATTGGGTCAGGAGACGTTTTGGTGTTCTAAGCCAGCTCTTGCAATGTGGTAGAAGGAGCACCTGGATCCAGAGAACTCTGGTTTCAATTCTGGCCGCACTCCTGCAGAGCTGTGTGGCCTTGGGCAGGTCACCGCCCCGCTCTGAGTATCAGTTTCCACACCTGCAGCATGGGCATAGCAGCACCTCACTCAGCTGCTGAGGACCAGATGAGAGACATTCATTGGTGTGTCTTTTGCCCACTGAGCCCAAGCCCTGGGAGGGCGAGGTGAGAGAAAGAACTGAACGGAAAGGTGAGCTGGCCTCCCAGTCCCACGGTGAGGGGACTGCCAGGGGCTCCGGGCCTCGGGAGGCTCTGAGGCAGCAGCACGACTGCAGCATGGACCATGTTGGTGGAACTGGGCCTCAAGCCTGGCAGGGGAGGGAGAGGCACCTGGGCACCAACTCTGCACATTTGACCTTAGACTCAAGGCCTGGTTTTGCTGACCACAAAGTAGGGGACACTAGTCACCTGTCTTTACTTCTCTTTCTTCTTCTGTAAAGTGGGGGAGACTATGCCAGCCTCACGGGGTTCGGTGTGTGTGTACAGCTGGGTCAGAAGTTACCATGTCCCCAGCAGCCTCTCCCCCAGCCCAGCTTTGCTTCCCAGCTCCTCCCATCCCAGGGGCTTTGGGGGCGCAGGATCTGAGACTGGGCAAAAGGCAGAAACCCTGCATAATGAATTGGTTCCTTTTTCCAGGCCGGGGAGGGGAAGGGACGCAACCAAAGCCCCCAGGTAAACTGGAAGCAGAGCCAGGCTGCTTCCCAGAGACAGTGGCATTCTGGAAAGCAGAGGGCCTTCCGGCACTTACTAGGGTTTTGATGTCTGAATCTGTGTCCTTGTACCTCGTTCTGTGGCTTCTGGTGTGTTTCCCTTACCTTCACCCGGAGCACCTGCATTTCCTGGTTCCCAGGGAGTGGTGTCTCTGGTGACATAGGGAGCCCTTATGCCAGACGCCGGACAGTCCTGTCATCAAGGGACCAGAAAAAGAAGAGGCTTCAGGCTGCTGTAAGCTCTGGGGAGAAGGCAGGAGCTTCCAATGGAAAGTCCATGCCAGCGTCCCAAGCCCCCAGCCCGAGGAGCATCACCCTAGGACAGGGCACAGACAGGAGGGTGGGAGAGAGGAAGCCTCAGAGGACTCAACCAGGGGAGGAAAATCTAGAAAGCTTTAGGAGGACTCATCCTAAGACCGGGGAGCCAACCGCATAGCGATGGGCCTCGTGGGGTCAGGGGCCCCCCCTCTCTCTTAAAATAACTGCTTGAAGTCTTTGGGCAAATTCCTGGTGGCTGCTGCTTCAAAATATCTTTCGATGACACTGACATATTTATGGGCGAAATAATATGATATCTGGGATTTGGTTCCAAATAATCCATTTGCCGGGAGGGGGTGAAAGGTTTCCGTAAAACAAAACTGGCCCTAGGCTAATGATGGTGGAAGAGGGCGATGGGGGACGTGGGAGTTCCTTGTACTATTCCCTTTAACTTTTGTGCACATTTGACATTTTCCATAACAAAAAGTTCCCATGTCCAGAATCACCCTTTTCTCTCTGGCCTGATGCTCACTGCCCTGGTCCCCGCCTACCCCCACCCCCCCACCCCTGGGTGGGTGTCATAACCTCCCTGGGGCCGCCTGCCTGAGCCGGACCCCCTCCAGCCTATTCCCAACAAGGCCATCAGAGGGAGCCTGCTGCGCCCTGCAAGCCCGCAGCTCAACCCTCGCTCAGAGCACAGCCCCTCCCCCCCATGGGCTCTCCATCCCACCTGTGGACCTGTTGGGCTCCCCTCTGGCCACACTGGCCTCTCCTTTGCCTCTCACAGTCTTCTCCATGACCTTTAGGGCCCTGTGTGCTGGGGGTGTTGGGGGAAGCTCTGCTGTGACCAGACCTCCTTCACTCCTCGCTACACGTAAACATAATATTGCGTGGGACGTAATTGTACTTAAAACAATCTACTTGTTGTCTATCTGAAATTGAAGCCTAACTGGACATCCTGTTTTATATCTGGCAACCCCGTCTCTCACAGTCTATGAGCTCCTACAAAACAGCCATGTCATCATCGTAACATCCCCAATGCCCAAGTCCTGTCCCCTCCCCACCCACCAACTGCCCCCCTCCAGCAGCACCTTTCCCTGTGGCAAGGATTTCAGGTCCACTGGCTTCAGTGGAAAGGGGTCCTTTTGTGGTGTACAACCTGCCCAGCCGTTCACGGTAGCCTCACCAGGGGCCAGAGAAGCAGGTGCTTCCAGAAGGACAGGCTGAACCCGCCCTCCCAGCAGTGGGCAGGGACTGAGAGGGAGTGACCATGCCAGGGCCTAGACAGGCAGCCCCCTCTGGGTGCTTTTGGATTTGGGCCCATCTGGGATGGTCTGAATCCTGCTGCAGCACCCCGTGGGGGTAGAGGGGCGCCATGCCAGGCGCCAGCTGCCCCCATGGCCTGAGGGTGCCCACTTGAACCATTCCAAGTAAACATTTGACCAGCCCAGCCCCGGCCATCATCCCACGCCAACACTTGGGCCTTGTTCCTGGACAGGCCCCTCTGTGTCCCGTCCTTTGTGGCTGACATTTCAGCTGGGCCCCGGAGGGGCTGGGGTGACCCCGTGCCCCATCCTCATTCTGCAGACAGGCCCTAGGGAGGTGGTCCCTCTGAGGCAGGCGCTCAGCGGGGGGGGTCCCAGCAGACGAGCCGTCGCCAGGCTGGGCCCGCCACCCCCTCGAACACCCCACGTGGGCTGCAGAGCTGTGGAGCACACAGGTCTGACTGCAGAGCATGGGGCCGCCGGCTGACTCGGCTGCTTTGTTCCAGGCCTGGAGTGGTCTGAGCGCCGCTGAGGACCGTGGCTCCTGCTTCTCTGAGAAGCCGCAGATAAGGCAGGCGACAGGGCCTGATAAAGCGTCTGTCAGAGGCTTCCTCCCAGACGGGCCCCGCCGTTCCCGCCGGCCCCAAGGGCCCCTGTAGCCCAGGCCTGTCTCCGGAGGTCAGCCCCTCTCTGGGGTCTCAGCCTTCCCTGCCGGGGGCTGAGGAACAGGCTGGCCGACCCCTCCCCACTCGTATCTTCAGTCTGACTCAAGAGCTCCAAAGGCTTCTGGGCCCAAGAGCAGAATAAACTAATCCTCTGATTTATTCCCATGAAGAGAATGTCAAGGAATGTGACTCTCTCAATGGAATTCCAGACCGTGGCTCCTGCGGATTTGGGGAGGGGGAATGGGAGTTGGGGGGCCTGGAATCTCTTCCTAGAGCCCCTCAAATGACATCCTGAGTCATCTCTGTCAAGTCCCAAGAGCCCACTCGATGATAGGCTCTGTGGGGGCACAGGAATGAAGACATGGTCTGTGACCACAGGAGCTTCCAGAAAGAGGGCACAGGAAGATGGACCCCACCCTGACCTGACCTGGCCCTGCACCCCAGGCCTACAAAGGAGCCTGGCCTGGAGTAGTGGGCGTATAAGGGGACACCTAGCCAGCCTTGGGGGTGTTGGGGTCCTGAGGCGAGACTCAGCGCCAAAGGGCTAGAGAGCGGAGACGCAAGGCACCCACACGCAAGGAGTCTCCAGTCCGATGGAGACCTTGCCCTGAGGAAGATCCACGCTGCTAGGGGGGTTGGGAGACACCTTTGCCAAGTCCCAGAGAATAAATAGGATTTCGGCAGCCAGGCCTCACATGTCCTGAGTGCAGTTCAAGTGAGCAAATGTGGGCTGTGGGTACTGCCAGAGAAGATGTCCCCCGCACTGACAACGGCAGCCTTGATCCCTTGAACCATGTGGGGACGCTGGGCCCCCGGCTGAACCACAGGGGAATATGGGATCCAGGGTTGGGCCTGCCTGTCGTGTGATACCCAACCTCGGTAAGGCCCTTGCACCCTGTAGACAGTGGGAACCAGAGGCCTCTGCCTCTCCCTTGCTGTGTGACCCAGGGCAAGTCGCTGGCCCTCTCTGAGGGTCTTCTAAGGGTAGAGGCCCCAAGAGAGAGTCCCAGTCCAAAGCCAGTGTGGCTAGAAGAAGGCCTGGGCTGCCTCGTTTCCCCAAGGAGAAGGAAGGTCTCTCCTGCTCTACTAGGGGTCTATGAAGAATGGGGACCAGGGAGCTGCTTTTGCCTGACACGGGGATCCCACACAATTTCACAGGCAGGCCTCTGGCTCATAAAAGTTGGGCTTGAGTTCTCAGGGTTGTGGCTCTGAGACGTGAGGAGCTGAGGTGTTGGGGTTCACAGTACCTGGCAGAAAAGCCCACTCTCTATGCTCAATTGATAATAAAAGTACTCCCCCATCAATACTATAGATATCCTTCCTCTTCAGAGCAGAAGGCAACACAGACCTCCTAGCTTCTGCTCAGGAGGGGCCCTGTCCCCATGAGCATGAGGGCGAAGCTGGGCTGGTGGCACAGGTCTCATCCTTCGAATGCTTGCCTGGCTCTGCTGCAGACTTCCTATGTGGCCCTGGGGAAGACACTGTCCTCTCTGGGCTTGGCACAGTAACCCTGGGGCAGGGCGGAAGGGTGCAAGTAGTAGAGCTGTCCCTAGCCAGTTGATCCTGGGGGTATTTGGATGTGGGTGAATGGGAGCTATAGGGGGCTGGAGCTTGCCACTGCATTGCAGGGTGAACCTGGGGTCCTGGCGCCCTTCGCTGGGGCTTCTTGCCCATCTCAAAGGGAGGGAGTTGCTCTCAATGCTGTCTTATCTGCTGCAGGCCTGGAGCCCTCTTACTCTGGGTCTCTACCCCGCACTCAACCTGGCAACCTGCAGCTAGTTGCCACATTCAATAACGATAAAGACTATGAAGATTATAAAGACTATAGGGACGCCTGGGGGGCTCAGCGGTTGAGCGCCTGCCTGCCCTTTGGTCCAGGGTGTGATCCCGGGGTCCCGGGATTGAGTCCCACATCGGGCTCCCTTCAGGGAGCCTGCTTCTCTCCCTGCCTGGCTTTCTCATGAATAAGTAAAATCTTAAAAAAAAAAAAAAAAACTATAATCATGAAGCAAAGCACCAAAAGTAAATAAATAAATAAATAAACCAAAAGGCAAAAAGTCAAAAGAAATGCAATCCTGTTCCATCTCTCAATTCCACCCCACAGCATCATTGGACCCCAACGGGAGCCTGGTCTGTCCAGTCAGGGGCCTGGGTGCCAGGGGGCATTCCTTGTCCCTCAGAGAGCACCAAGGGGAAGTAGGGAATGTTCCCCGGTGCCGATCCTGAGACAGGCATGTCTACATTCTTGCTCTCACTTACTCTTCACCAGCTCTCTGGGCAGTACAGGGGTTTCTTCCTTTCTACATTCTTATTGAAATTTAACATACATACAGCACCACGCACACCAACCTCAAATTGTTCATGGAACTCGGGTTCAACGAACTTTTATAGACACATAAGCCTGTTTTACACCAACCACATCATGATATAAGACATTTCCAACATGCCAGAAGTTTCCCTTAAGCCCCCTCGCAGTCAGCAACCTCAAGGGGAACGGCCACCCCAGCCTCTCCCACCATAGATTAGCTCTACCTGTTCTTGAACTTATTAATGGAATAACATGTACCTGTTCTTCGTGCCTGGCTTCTTTCACTCAGCAAAATGCCAGATTCATCCATGTTGTCGCATCTGTCCGTAGCTTACGTCGTTGTGTGATATTCCATTGCATGACGATACTGCACCTTCTCCAGCCACTGTTCTGCTGAGGGACGCTGGGGTTGATCCCATTTGGGACTACTGTGACCAAACCCTAGGAACCCCTAACACCTTTTGGACCTAGGCGCATTTATTTCCTTTGGTTATGGACCTAGGAGTGCGCTTGCTGGGTCAGAGGGTGGGCGTACACTCGCCTTCACAGCTATTTAGGCAGTAGGTATGTGTAGTCCCATTTTACAGATATAGACATAGAGGCTCAGAGAGTTTAAGCAGCTTACCCAAGCTTCTGCAATTACTAAGTAATCCTGCTCTGGAATCCAGAGATTTTCCCAACTCTAAATTCTTTTCAGGAAAGGTCAGCTTTCTTGCTCATCTTTTTTTTTTTTTTTTTTTCAATTTATTTATTCATGAGAGACACAGAGAGAGAGGCAGAGACACAGGCAGAGGGAGAAGGAAGCTCCATGCAGGGAGCCCGACTTGATCATGGAACCCGGATCACGCCCTGAGCCGAAGGCAGACACTCAACCACTGGGCCACCCAGGTGCCGCTGTTGCCCATCTTTTAATCCTG
The DNA here is from genome assembly GCF_018345385.1 of Vulpes lagopus. Taxonomy (NCBI): domain Eukaryota; kingdom Metazoa; phylum Chordata; class Mammalia; order Carnivora; family Canidae; genus Vulpes; species Vulpes lagopus. The sequence continues at coordinate 50,656,669 of NC_054825.1, forward strand.
CTTTCTAGAACAGGTAAAGCAGGTGCCAGGGCAGAAGGAGCCAAGTAAAAGGGGAAGGAAAGAGGTGACTCTAATGTCTGTTGTGTCATTGGCTCCTCAGGATGTCCAGGCCACCATGGGAAGGCACAGCTCCACCCCGAGGCAGACACAGAAGTGGTGGGGTGACTCTGGAGACACAAAGGCACACAGAGTCCATCTCCTCTGCTCTCCAGTCTCATGTCCTCCCTCTCCTTCCCCAGCCCTCCAGCCACATTGTCTTTCCTGCTCATCCCTGAAAATGCCAAGCACATCCTGCTTCACGGCCTTTGTACTTCAGCTCCCACTTTCAGAACACCTCTTACTGTAGACATCCCCATGGCGCATCTCGCGCTTGGTTGTGGTCTCTGCCTATTACCCACTGTAAGAGAGCACCCCCTTCACATGCTGTCCCCTTTCCTTTTAGACTCTGCCTTCACTTTATCTGACCTAAAATCCTGTGTATATTTGGTTTTTGCCTGTCCTCCATCATAGAATGTGAGCCCCAGAGAGCCAGGCCCCACAGCCTTGACTAGAAGTCCCACCTCCACTATACAGAATGGGCCTGGCACCTGAAAGGCTCTCTGGAAATACCTGTTGAATGAATGAATGAGTGAATGAATGAATAAATGAGCAAATGAATGAATGAGTGAATGAATAGCAACCCCTTGGAGAAACAAATGGCAAAAATCACAGGCCAAGTGAATATTGTGTTTGCAGTCCCAGAGGCTGATGTTCAAGTTCTGAGATAAGGCTCCCCATAGGACATCGGCCTAGAGCCCTGGGGATGAGGGGCTGGTCACCTGGCCTGATCATGGTGGTCTCCAGGCACTGCCACAGCTCTACCATCACAGCAAGTTCTCATGGGAGCCAGACAAGGACAACAGCGTGCCTCTGGGCACCTTCTGGGCTGGCCTTGCAGGATAAGGGGAATTTTGGATTCTTGGGTGAGGAGGAGGAGCCGGACAATGGCCACAGATCTCTCCAAAGGCCTTTTTCCTTGTGTGGGCTCAGAGATCTCTAAAACGGGTGGGGCTGGGAACCATCTGAGGGATCCAGGAAGATCCCTATCACCCTCATCCCTATCTACCCTTGCATAGAATACATTCGTCATTTCCCACTGCTACTTGCCGGCCTGGGAAGCCTTTGCCGATTCACGTTGTGGCTCTGGGCCTCCGTTTCTAACTTCTGTAAAATGGGTGGAAGTTGGCCACGAAGTACAGTGAAGAAGCAGCCATAGATCAGAGGCCGTGACTTCTCAGGTCCCAGGACTGCTGTGTGTCTCTAACAAGTCCTGCCATCTCTGGGCTGCAGATTCCCCAGGTGTCAAATGAGGTAGTGTAGCTGAATTATCTCCAAGGACTGAAATCCTCCCTCAGGTGTGAGCGGAGGGACTGACCTCCCATCTTTTCCCAGGGAAGAGCAAGTTTATCCAGAGAGGCAGGGAGGGAGACAGGACCAAGGGAAGAGGAGAAGGTCATGAACTATGAGCTTTGCCAGGGTCATGGCTTTGCCCTCACCTGCACTTGCTGTGTATTTCCTCTCTGAACCTCCCTGAAAGCCTGGTTGAGGCACAGACAGTCCAGGCAGGTGGCTGGGGAGCTGTGTTCTACTGCTTCTCTTTGTATAAACAGGGCTCTGAGTTCCAGAAGGTTACCAACATCAGACTGCTAAGCTCGGAACCATTTCCCAGAGTTTGCCCAAGCTGCCCACTGCTCTACTACTTGTCTCCCCATGACATTAAGATGGTGCAAAGGTAAGTCCACTTTTCACTCCAAGTCACAAAGAGACCCAATTTTCAGATGAAGAAACTGAGGTCTTCCCAGGGATCCCACAGACCATTCACTTGGCCATGCATCCTGGGCTTACAGCACGTCAGTGTTATCTCATTGAAGCCTGGCACAGCTCTCTAAGGAACACAGCATTATTGCAAGAACTACCACTCAGAAAGATCAAGCGACTCGTGCAAGGTCACATAGCCAGTGAGTAACAGGCCCAGAATTAAAACTCGGGTCTAACTCAAGAGCTGCCCTTCGTGCTTCCTTCCTGTGGACGGGTGGAAGAAAGGGACAATTTTGTGCTTCAAGAGCCCAGGAGCTTGAGAGACTATTTCTGCTGGCAAGGGGTGGAGGGGGGAGCCAGGGCCTCTGTACCTGCTGTTTGCTTCAAACCAAAAGGTTTCCCCTAGAAAATCCCTCGCCCACTGCCACACCTCACTCAGGTCTCCGGTCAAAGGGCCATTTTATCATGACAATCTTTCTAGGATCGCTGAGTCTAAAAAAGAACACTCTTCCCTCCCACAGTGACTTTTCCCTTTACACCATAACACCAATCACCATCTGAAGCATTATCTGAAGCAGACACATTGTCTGATGAGTCTATTTATACTTATTGTTTGTCTCCCCTGAGCATGTCAGATTTGATCTCATTTCTCACTGTAAGCCCAAGGCCTAACGCAGTGCGTCGCACATAGTAGGTGTGCAATCGATGTTCGCTGATGGGAGGCATGATGATTGAGCACCTTTTTCCCTAATGAGTGAAAGAAAATGGAGCATCTATTATCTGCTGACCTCTCATTTCTTCTCATTTCTGCCATAGCTCTTCTTGACCCATTTCCTGGATGGAGAAACTGGGGCTCCCTCCAGCATCAAAGACCCACGGAGAGTGAGGGGCAGATTCTGCAGGCCATCAGGATTAGGGCCTTCCATCCCTTGGCGGTCTGGCTCCAAGCCCATTGGTCTTTCTAAGAGTGGGGGCAGGGCCCAGGGAAGGGAAGGGATGCCCAAGGCCCCCAGAGCCCTCCAGGCAGGTTGTCAGCCTCACAAGCCACACCCTGGGCAGAGCAGCTCCACATTCCTCCCGCTCCGCCCCCCGCCCCGGCACCCCTGCTCCCCCCCATCCCTGCCCTCCCCTGCACCCCCCGCCTGAGCAGGGTCAAGACCCTGCCCCAGCAGGGCCACCCCGTGGCTAAGGACAGGAGAACAGGCCATGGGCCACTCATGATCGCCCCCCCTGCCCCCACTCCCCTGTCCCCTCTCCCCTGCCCTCCCCTGCCCCCTCTCACCCTGTGCCCCCCTCTCCCAGCCCACTCCAACCCTCCCCTCTCCCCTGCCCGTCCCTATCCCCCTCACCCCTGCCCTCCTACCCCCCTCGACCCAGCCCCTCCTACCCCCTTCTCTCCCCTGCCCTCCACCTAACCCCCTCACTGCCCTGCCCTCCCTACCCCCCTCTCCCCCTGCCCTCCCTATCCCCCTCTCCCCTGCCCTCCCTACCCCCTCACCCCTTACTCTCCCCTGTCCCCGTCTCCCCTGCCCTCCCGTCCCCGTCCTCCCTGCCCTCCCCTGTCCCCGTCTCCCCTGCCCTCCCTACCCCCCTCTCCCCTGCCCTCCCTACCCCTCTCCCCTGCCCTCCCTATCCCCCTCTCCCCTGCCCTCCCTATCCCCCTCTCCCCTGCCCTCCCCTGTCCCCGTCTCCCCTGCCCTCCCCTGTCCCCGTCTCCCCTGCCCTCCCATCCCTGCTGGCCCCTGCCCCCCATCCCTGCCCTCCCATCCTGTCCCCCCTGCCCCCCCACCTGAGCGGGGCGGGCTCCTGCCCCGGGAGTTCGCAGCCCCCCACGCCGCCCCCCGGGGCGCCCCCCTCCCGGCCCCGGCCCCCGCCCCAGCCCCCAGACTCGGGGCGCCCGCAGGCCCCGCGGGTGAGCGGGAACCGGCAATTTCCCGCCGCCGCCGCCGCCGCCGCCCGCTCTGTACTTAGCCTGATGACGGGTTCCCGCGGCCCTGGTGGCGGGCGGGCGGCGGGTTCAGGGCGGGCGAAGCCGGCCCAGCCGGTCCCGTGCTCGGCTCTCAGGCGGCCGCCGGGCCTGTGTCATCCACCAGGAATTTCTGTTTTCCCCTCCGCGGGGCTGGAAGAAAAAACAATAATTAGGTCACTGGGCAGGCGGCAGAGAGGGTGTGGGACAGGCCAGTGGCGCCCTGTCGGGCAGGGAGAGGGTCTGGGAGGATGATGGGGCAGGAGAGGCCCCCACCCGGGCCCCTGCCCCTTCCTGCCCTCCCGGGGATGCCAGATGCTGGAAGCAAAGGCTTTCCTGACCTGCTCCAGCCTTCCCTCGTGGGCCCATTCACTGCAGGCCTCTACTGGGCACCTCTGGGCACCCAATTCTGGGCTAGGCCCTGGGGACAGAGCCCAGGATAGAAGGAAGGACTTGGTAGCAAAGCCCCATGAGCAGCCTGCAGGGATACAGGGGGGGAGGCCTGCTGCATGGGACAGAGGAGTTTTAGGGGACCTGTGCCTGCTAGATAAGTGCCGGTGGCCTGCAGATGGTTCGGGAATGTTTCCTCCAGGAAGTGGCACCTGCACAGAACCCGGATAGAGAAGTAAGGATTGGCCAGGCCAAGGCAAGAGGGAGGCAGGAAAGGTATCAGGGTGGAAGGAACAGCATGTGCAAAGGCTCACAGGTAGGACGGTGCATGGTATGGGACTGACTGTATGGTGGAGCAGCATGGCATGGACGTTTCATCCCGAATGTGACTTCACTGACTAAAGACATGTAGTTTTAGTCCAATGACAGCTCTAGGCACAAAGCAGCTACTTTGGTGCTCAAGTGAAGATATAGCTACATGTTTCTAGCCTGAAGGAAAATTATTTTAGACTTCCTAAGAGGTGCGAGGTCTGGGTACTGTACCTTCGGGCAGGTTAAAAGATTTTCAAGGGTCATTTGGATTTAGCACATCACTTCCATTTCACTTTGGCCTTAGAACAGCTCCCTGGGGACGATGGGGGAGTACAGAGCAACCCTATACGGCTGTGCTGTCCCAAGTATGAGTGATGAGACCAGGGAGGTGAGTAGAATTGGTGCGTAGAGGGTCTTATGAGTCATGGTAGGGAATTTAGACTTTCTCAGAAGGGAAGTGGGGAACAATGGTGTAAAGCAGGGTGGGAAGGGACAGGATCAGATTTCTGAAAACTAATAGCTGATAATAACCACCATTGATTTAGCTCCCATTATGTGCCAGCACAGAGCTAACTGAGTGTTTTACACCCAGCATCTCACTGAGCCTGATGACAATCTTGTGAGACTGCTTCTCAGTCCCATTTTATAGAAGAGGAAATAGCCAGGGAGGTCATTTGCCCCCGGGCCGCCTGCCAATGAAGGGCAGAACCAGAACTGAAACTTGCTAGACTATGTTCTGGGAGCTCTGGTGAGAGAGACAGAGGCTTTGTCCCTATCCCCAAGGAGCTTGTTGTCTGCTGGGGAACATGTGAGTGTGATGTATTAGTCAGAGCCGTGTCAGAGCGGAGTTTGCTTCTCTCTCCTATGATGACCTAGAAGCAGATTGTCCAGGATGGGACAGTGATCCCACTCCAAGAGGTCATTGAGGTACCCAGGCCCCTCCTACCTTGTTGTCTCCCATCTTGATGTATCCAGGTTGGCTCACCCACCACATCCACATCCTGGGTGGATGGAAGGAGGACACCCTTTCTCCTTAGGGACCTCACTTCCACATCTGCATCTATACCGGCATCTGCAGCTATATCTGTATCCAAGTCCATATCTACATATAAATCCACATCTGTGCCCATAGACCCACTAATTATCCAGTATCCAAAGCATCAGGTCTATGGAGAGAAGCTTTAGTGCCAAAAAGACAAAACCCAATGATGGGTGAAATCACCCCTAGTGGCAAAGCATAGAAAACATCAACAGAAAACATCAGAATGGAGATCCTCCTTTCCTTTCCCATTGACCTCTTATTGGTAGTTAAAAAAAAAAAAAAAAATCCTTGCACATAATGCTCGATTTACCTGAACAAAGTAAAATAATTTTTATATGGTTATACGGAAACTCTGGAAACTACTCTTTTTCAAAGATGTTTCCTTAGACATTGGGGTGTGTCATTTCTATCTGTGGGCTTTCTGGGTCAGCAAATATGGAAACTTGCTTGGCAAATCGTTGCAGAGAAGAACAAGACAGGGCACTGCCTTTTGCCGTCTTTTTAGCCTCATCACCCTCCCTCAGAGGAGATGGTGCCTAGACAGGCACTCGGGGACTCTGCAAATTGCCCTTGTCCAAGCTTTGGGGGAACTGTCAGGAGAGCATTCTGGGAGCCAGTCTAGAGCACTGGTGGTCAAAGTGTGGTCCTCCACCAGCGCCATCGGTACCTCTTGGAATTTGACAGAAATGCAAAATCTTGGGCCCTACCCAGACCTACAGAATCAGAAACTCCAAGGAAGGACCCAGCTATCTGTGTTTTCACAAGCCCTCCAGAAGATTCTGATCCAAGCTGAAGTTTAGGAAGTACTAGCCTAGGGCCCTATATACTGACCTGAGAGTCAGAAAATCTTGGTTCTAATCCCGGACCCAGCAAGTGGAACCCCCTCCCCGGGGCCTCTGAGTCTTTAGGTGTAAATTGGCGAGGTTGGCCAGGTGATGTCTTTTTTTTTTTTTAAGACTGTACTTATTGATTCATGAGAGACACACAGAGAGAGGCAGAGTGTGCAGAGGGAGAAGCAGGCTCCACGTGGGGAGCCCGATGTGGGACTCGATCCTGGACCCCTGATCACGCCCTGAGCCAAAGGCAGATGCTCACCCACTGAGCCACTGAGGTGCCCAGAGCCAGGTGCTTCTTAAGGTGCTTCCCGGCTCTGACTGATGGGAGTGGAGCCTGGGCCTTGAAGCAAGGAACAGAGCTTCCTTTGTAGGGAGATGCTCTCGGGCCACAGCTGCTGGTGACGGAAGTGGAAGTGGAGTCACAACAGTCTCCCTCTCCCTGAGTGTCCTGGCCTGCAGTGAGGCCCCAGGGGGCACCATGCAGTCCTGCCCACACACACGGGCTCTCTGTAGGCTGAGAAGCAGAATGTGGATTCTCCGTACACCTCTGAGTTTGCATCTGGACCTGCTGAGTGGTCTAGTATGTTGTTTGTGTTGCTCGTCTTTCCTCCTGGCCACCCCCCACCCCCAGTCTGGCAGTCCCAGGTCCCCATTAGAGGTGGAGACAGCAGGGCACCAAATTTGTCCTGGCCCGCCAAATGGGGGACAGACTTTGCCCACCTCGTCCTGGCTTCTCCATGTGGGATGTCTGAGGACAGTCAGACTGTGTCCCCCTGGGAGCTGAGGATGAACTGCCTCTCTTGACCCCCAAGACCATTCAGGCTTCTGTAGGGTCTGGACCCAGGCTCAAGGTCTCAGGCCCCAAACTTATATGGCAAAGGTGCTCTCCCAAAAAATGCTTACCCCTGAGCCCTGAGGAAACCAGGCTGAGACTCATTGAAGTCTGTCTTTTCATTCCCGTTCCATGGGATTCTGTTTGAACAGGAGTTGGTGGGGAGCGGGGAGAAAGGCAGGTTGGTATGTGGTGTATAAAGATCCCGAGCCCTAACTCAGGATCCTGGGTTCCACTTGCGGCTTTGCAACTAATATTCTGTATGACTTTGAACGAGTCAGTCTCCCCTCGGGGTCTCAGTTTCCTCATCTGGCCAACAGAGTCCTAAAGCGACCTGAGTTTGAAGCTCAAGGTGGAGACCCAGAGAAACGCCTTGTCAAGTCCCAGGTAGGATGCTCCTATTTGCTAAGGGGGAAAGAGTGATGGGGACGGGGACGGGCGCACTGTGAGCACTTGCTCCATGTGTGCTGTGTTAGTTATCCAATGCTGCATTAACAGATTGCCCCAAAAGTTAACCACTTACAACCACACACATTTATTGTCTCACAGTGTCCATGGGTCAGGACTGTGCATGGCCTAGCTGGCCCTTTGCCTCATGGTCTTTCATAAGTCACAAGCAAGCTGGTGGCCAGGACTGCCGTCGTCTGAGTGGCACCAGGGATGGATCTTCATCCAAGCTCACTCACAGGCTCTTTGGCAGGATTTGGTGCCTCAGGGGTTGCTGGACTGCAGTCCTGGGTCCCTCACTGATCTTGCCAGCCTCTCTGGCTGCTGGCCAGAGGCCCCACTCAGGTCCTGGCTGTATGGGCCTCTCTACTGGGCAGCTTACAACATGGCAGCTGGCTTCCTTCAAACAGAGCAAAAGGGTGCCCAGAATGAAAGCCATGGTCTTTTTGTAACCTAATAACACAAGGGACATTCCATCACTTTTGCTGTATTCTGTTTGCTGGAGGCAGTCACGAAGTCTAGCCCACACTGACAAAGAGAGGATGACACAAGGGCATTAATACCAGGAGGCAGGGCCCCTGGGGGTCATCTTGGAGGCGCTCCCCCGCCCCCAACTCTGAGCAAAGTCCTTGGAGGGAGGGAGCTCCAAATGGAGGGTGATCCTGGGAGAGGTCAGAGAAAAGTGCTGGCCGCTTAGGGATTCCGAAGACAGGGACCCCAGTGTCTGCACACCCTGATTTTTATCTTCCCTGCAGGGCCTGTCTGATGGGGAGGGGGTGGTATTTGTAGCCAGCAGGAGCTGCATTCCAGAGCTGGGTACTTAACATTCCAGAGCAGCGCTCAGCTAATTATTGCCTTGCCCGTCCCAGGCCTGGACCACCCGGCTCCCCCCAGCTCCCGTGGCTTGGCCAGAAGACTCTGGTAGCTTTGTTCTTGGGTCATCTTGAGAGGCTCAGAGATGGGCTGGACTTGAGCAGGGTCACATGGCAATGAGTCAGTGGCAGCATCAGGGCTGGAGCCCAGGGCTTTCCCCCATGGCCTGTGGACAAGGGGCAAAGGCAGCAGGAGCCTCGGGGCTGAGCCTTTGGAGGGAAAGGTGGACTAGAGCAGGCCTCAGACAAATGGCTACTTCTCTGCGCCTCCATTTCCTTACCTGTAAAAAGGAGAGTTTTCCCAAGATCCCATAACATGTGACAAAGACTCTCTTCTTGACCAAACTTCAGACAGGCTCCTCGGAGCCTCTTTTTTGACTGGGCCTCATCCTTGGGCCTTGTCTTTGGCCTGCCCAGCCCAGTTTTAGCAAGAATCCTGTTAAGTCAACTTAGTAAGAGCCTCCTCCCCTTGATGTCAGCTCTTGGGGATGTTGTATCCACTGCCCCCCTTTTCTGCTTGTTGCCTATACATCCCCAGCTGTCTTTCCTGTGTCTAGAGTGGAGTCCGATCTTTCTCCCCTGCTGTGATACTCTTACCAGCTATGCCAGTGTTCCTGAATAAAGTCTTTCCTTGATACTATTTTAATCATTTTAGACAGTGTTAAAAATAATTTTTCTTGGGGCACCTGAGTGGCTCAGTGGTTGAGCATCTACCTTCGGCTCAGGTTGTGACCCTGGTCTCCTGGGATCAAGTCCCACATCAGGCTCTCTGCAGGGAGCCTGCTTCTCCTTCTGCCTATGTCTCTGTTTCTCTCTGTGTTTCTCATGAGTAGATAGATAAAATGTTTAAAAAATAATAATTTTTCTTTAACACATGCATCTGTTACATATATTCCAGTCCTGCCTCTATGCAAAGGGGTTCCAGAAGGCACAACATTCCCACTACTCCTTGGGTGGTGGAAGGGAAGTGTAGGCTTGAGGCAGGCAGTCCTTTGTCCCAACACCAGGAACAAGCAAAAGGCTTGGGCTGCAGGAGGCCTGGGCCTGAGAAAGCCCAGTGGAGCCAGAATTCTCTAGACTCTTCCCACCTTCTACTCTGATAGTTGGGCTGGCTCAGCTCTGAGGACTTTGCGTCAAGCGCTGAGGGCTGAGGCAGCAAGATGGTATGAGGGAGGCCTCTGACAGGGCGTCAAGGGAACACAGGGGCAGAGATGGGAATTGAGGGGGACCTTGAAAGCCAAATAGGATTTAGCCTGTGGAAGTGGAGGCAGGGCATTTCCGGTGAGGACGCAAGCCTGGGAGAAGCATGGAAGTGGGTGGCATGAGGAGCTGCAGGCCCAGAGGATGGGACATCATATAAGTGGGAGATGCCCGTGGCGCTGAGGATTCTGGGAGGCTGCTGCATCCCTTCATTGCCAGGGGCTCAGTGTCAGGGTCCTTCAACAAGAGCCGCAGGAAGGCAGCCTGGGCTTCTCCTCCCCCCAGGGGGATGCTCACCTGCTTCTTCTCTCTTCACTCAGCATCCAATTCCTGGGGTTCCCTCAACCTCCCCCAAAGAGTGGGAGCTCTATTATAATCGTAAAATTTATTCATAAGTTCACATACATACTGTACAAATGCGAAACTTCACACTCCCTCGTCTCCCCAGCCCCTCATTGTCTTCCCTGAGGCAGCCTTTGCTAGTCCTATATATACACTTTTTCCTTTTTTAAAAAAAGATTTTATTTATTTATTCATGAGAGACACAGAGAGAGAGGCAGAGACACAGGCAGAGGGAGAAGCAGGATCCATGCAGGGAGCCCGACGTGGGACTCGATCCCAGGACCCTGGGGTCACGCCCTGAGCGGAAGGCCGACCCTCAACCACTGAGCCACCAGGTGCCCCTTTACACTTTTCTTCTCACACAGGTAGTAGCTTACTATGTTCATGGCAGCGCACCTTGCTTCTTTCATTTATTATTATATCTCGGATCATTCGGTGCCAATCTATGCCATTCTTTTGGCTTCTGCATAGTATTCTATTATATGGAGATGTTAACACCATTTAGTCTCCAAAATGGTAGCAGATTCATTCTGGCACCCAAACTTTTGTCAGCAAGCATGTCTGCTGGGGCTCGGGCACTTAGTACCTCAAGAGACACCTGGAGGCTGCAAGCTAGTCTGTGCACATCGGAGCTTCCACGGTCATGGAGGCAACAGAAGGAGTAAGGCACTATTGCAGACTAGAAGAGCAGCAGAAGGGTCATGCCAGGAGAGGTGCTTCTTCGCTGGGCTAGGAGAGGGGTAGGTCTCTGCACGCGCTAGTGGGCTTTCTTTGAAGGGTAATTTGGATTTAGGTGATAGGACCAGGGAAGAAGAGCATTGTAGGCCAAGGAAACTGTGTGAGCAAATTGGAAGAGAGGGGACAGTCCTCCGACATGTCTGTGCAATGAATGAGGACCCAGGGCCTGTGGGTGGAGGTGGGATGAGGCTGTTTGGAGCATGAGTCTGGGGAAGCCTTAAATTTCAGGAGAAGGCCACGGTCTGATTCCTGCTACGCCCTCATCCTTCTCTGTGGCCACCTCCTCTGGAAAGGGGGCCTCAGGGGAGATATTGGAAATGAAAGAGGCTTTTCAGGGAGGAGGCAGGGCAGAGGCAGCTCTAGGTCGGATGGAACAGTGGCTTGCGATCATGGACATCTGCCTATGCATTTAATTCAATTAATTTAGTTTATTTTAATGTTTGCTACATTTACTTTACCTCCAAACCATTGGAAAATTAGTTGCCAACATCATGAATTTTCCCCTAAGTGTCTCAGCAACCATTTCTTGAGGAGGAGGGCATTTTCCTACACAGCCCCTACACAGTAACGCCACTCAGGACGTTTAACATCGTGGCACCCTTACCTAACATACCGTCTGTCCATTTGCAGATGTGCCCAGCTGTCTTCATAATGTCCTTTATGGCTTCCCTGTCCTACCCAGGATCCATCAAGGACCATCCTTTGCATCTCCCGTAATGAATCATTCTCCAGACTTTTTCTTTCTTTAGTCCTTTCAAGCCATTGGCCTTTTTGAAAAGGCCAAGTCAGGTGCTTTGCAGAGTATTGCTCTATTTGGATTGTCTGGCATTTCCTCATGACTAAATTCGGGTTCAGTGTTTTCAGCAGGAACCTTGGTGCTCTATGCTTCTCTGATGAATTTGCCCCATGATTAGTGATATTAAATGATATTAAATACAATCACTGGGTAGGGTTGGATAGGATTTCCCACTGCAGTGCATTGCATGTAAGAGTCACCTGTGCTTCGTTTTGCAAATGAATAACCTGATGCTCAGAGAAGCCCTGTGACCTGCCCCCTGCACACACATGCATTCACACACACGTGCACCTCCACACACATGCACCCCCCCACACACGTGCACCCACACACACACGTGCACCCACACACACGCGCACCCACACACGTAGGATAAAGGAGGGCTAAGATGCTAACCCTATTCTGACTCTTTTTTTAAAAAAATTTTTAAGAGTTACCTATTTATTGGAGAGAAAGAGGATGAGTGAGTAGGGAGGAGGGGCAGAGGAAGAGAATCCTCAAGCAGACTCCCCCTGAGTGTGGAGCCTGATGCAGGCTCCATCTCACGACTCTGAGATGGTGACCTGAATGGGAACCAAGAGTCAGATGCTTAACCGACTGAGCCACCCAGACGCTGCCCACCCTGTCTGCTGCTCCTGCACAAGTGGTAGAGAATCACTATAGAAAAATTAGAAAACACAGAAAGGCTAAAAGAAAAAAAAAAAAAAAAAAGAAACCCACTAGGATTCTATTACCTGGAGATCACTTTTGTTAACTTTTCCATATATATCTTTCTAGATTTTCACCCACATGAATACACACATACAAACACAAAATGGGGTCACCTTGTTGTCCAAGCTGATGCATTCATTTAACAAAATAGAACCCCCGAGAGGAAGGCGCGGGGCCATGTTTGTTACGTGTTCTCTCTGTCACTGCTGCCCCAAGCCTGCCCCAGCGATGTCAGAAACTCAACACCCTCTTGGAGGATGCAAAGAGAGGATGGGGGTGAGTGGGCTTTCCCAAGGTGGCTCCCAGGCCACCCAGGTATCCTTCCTCATGTGGGTGGCCCTCCAGTTACCAAAGGTCGCAGCTAAACCCTCTTCATGCTTTTAGGACCTCCTCGATGTCCTGGGGCAAAAACCAAGCCAAGCAGTTGCCTGATAAAGTGGGCAGGGCCCCACACAAGGCAGGGAGAGACCGAGGCTCTGGTCTTGGCTCTGCCGACGATCGCAGTTACCTTGGACAAGTCACGCTCCTCTGCTTTCCTCTCTCACTCACTCCACAGTCTGCTCTGCACACCTGACCGGGCCCAGGCTGGCTGCTGCAGATTCGAGGTGGCGCAATGATTAAAATCCGGGGGCAGGGGGAGGGGGCAACAGGGTGGCTCAGCAGTTGAGCACCTGCCTTTGGCTCCAGTCGTAATCCTGGGGTCCTGGGATCGAGTCCCATGTCAGGCTCCTTGCTCAGCGGGGTACCTGCTTCTCTCTCTGCCCCTGCCTCTCTCTCTCAAATAAATAAATAAAATCTTAAAAGAAATAAAATAAAATCCAAGGGGCACGTGCTGAAGTCAGGGAAGGGTCCAGGTGTGAGGGCCTGAGGCAGGTACCACCAAGGACTGTAAGAGTAAGAATACCAAATGATGAATGTAGGAGAGGTTACAGAGGCTTGGAAGGAGCCCTGAGGTTGAAACTTCTTTAGCTTCTGGGTAAATTCACCTCCAGCAGGAAGGCCTCCATCCAGAGAGCGGACCTTCTCCAGAGGCCTCCGGCACCAGCTGCTCCCCACCCTGCCCGTGGGCCCCACTCACCATCACTCCCCCTGGGTCCCGAGTGGGGACAACATGGATTAATAGTCACAGTGGACCCTGGAGCCTGGTCTGCTCTGACTTTAACGAAAGTGTTAAACCCCCTGGGTTTGCTATTGGGGTTTGGTAAATGCCCTGACCAGCTTTAGGATGCCTTCTTACCGCTGCATCAGGAAGCGCTGCCAGTCAGCCCGCAAACCTTTTCTACTATCTATTGAGAGAATTACGTGGTTTCCCTCAACTGTCTCAATGTAATGAATACAGTTGGTGGAGTTCCCGATACTGGCCATCCTTGCATTCCTGAAATAAACTCCGATTGGATTAGGAGGCATTCTTTTAATTTATTGTCATGCTAGATTTCTTTTGCTAATATTTTACTTAGAATTCTTCTATCTACATTCACAATGAAACCAGTCCCGAGTTTTCTTTGAGCTGTCCAGTCTATAGACTGTTAGGCAACTATTAACAAGAATGACTCAGACCTCTGTTCATTTGGAAGAATGTCTGTAATCTATTTAGCGGAAAAACAAATTATATATGTCGTATGGTATGACTCCATTTCTTTGGGAAGCTGTACATTCATAGAATTTGAAATGAGGGAACTTTAAAAGGTTTTCAAAGGGTGAGGATGACTGGTCGCTGTCTCTAGAGAGCCTACTGGCCTGTCTACACAGCTTGGCCTGTACCTGAGTCTCCTCTGAGCCTCTTGGAGTTACCAAGTCTCCTGCTGTTTCTCCTGGAACCCATATCTTCCCGTGCCCCAGCCCGTGTTGGGTCTTCTTTCTCTATCTGACCCTCTAAAGTCAACCACCCACCCCTGGGGAGGAGGGGGGCCAAGCCTATCCCAGGCATCAGCTTTGTCCTGAATGGCTGTTCAGCAGGAGAATCCAAACAAGAGCTCCTGGGTCCTAAGATGGGACCATGGCAAAGTAAATGTGAGGGAGAATAGGGAAAAGGTCACCACGGCCACCTGGACCCTGAAAGGTATCCCAGAGGGGCTGGCTTAGGTTTAGGGTCTGGGGGAGAACCATTTCTGCCCCCGGCTGTCCAGGTCCATGACTCACAGGCAGGCCTCAGAGCTGTGGCAGGACATGGCATCAGCCTCCTCTACTAGCCAGCCTGGTCTAGGGGTTTGGCTGGGCTCCCCAAGGAGGCCACCTCCAGCCCAGTACTGAAAACTTAAGGCCCAACTGGGGGCACCTGGGTGGCTCAGCGGTTGAGTGTCTGCCTTTGGCTCAGGTTGTGATCCCAGGGTCCTAGGACCAAGTCCCACAACAGGCTCCCCACAGGAAGCCTGCTTCTCCCTTTACCTGAGTCTCTGCCTCTCTCTGTGTGTCTTTCATGAATAAATTAAAAAAAACAAAAACAAAAACAAAAACTTAAAGCCCAACCGGCTCTTTCTCAAGATGTACAAACTTATTTAATAGAATGGAGTCCAATAAGCCCAGAGAATCATGGACTGTGCACGGAGGCCAAGCAGAACTTCCAGGCCAGTGACTTTCAAATGCAACCCCTAACAGGGTGGGTTAAATGTGCAGGAGGAGGGCAACCCCGGGTGGCTCAGTGGTTGAGTGTCTGCCTTCCACCCAGGGCATGATCCTGGAGTCCTGGGATTGAGTCCCACATCGGGCTCCCTGCATGGAGCCTGCTTCTCCCTCTGCCTGTGTCTCTGCCTCTCTCTCTCTCTCTCTCTCTCTCTCTCTCTCTGTGTCTCTCATAAATAAATAAAATCTTAAAAAAAAAAAAAAGTGTGCAGGAGGAGGTCTACTTGGCCTCTAGAATCAGCCAGCCCAGACTCAAGTTCCTGACAGCTGTGTGACTCTAGGCAAGTCGCCTAGCCTCTCTGGGCCTCAGTGTTCTCATCTATCAACTGCAAATAACAAGGCCTACCCCACAGTCATCATAAGGAGCTAATGAAATCACGCAGGTGAAGCTGCTGGCTCAGGGAATGGCAGTCATATAAAAATAGATCTCACTGGGCTCCTCCTTATAGCAGGTGCGATTATTTTAGTTGCAACAGAAACTCTCCTAGCTATAGCAAGAAAAAGAAAATGTTGCGGGGAGAGGCAGGGAGGTTACCGAAAGGAGCCTGCAGGGCCTCCCAGATTCCCAGAGCAGGACCCAGTTGGTCTCAGGAAAGGGTGCCTGTCAGGGCGCCTGTCAGGGCTGAGAGCCCTGTGGGTGCTCAGCCGCCCCCTCCCTCTCCTACCTTGCCGCTGTCTGCTGGCTCTGTCCACTCCTCCGGTCAGGAGTGGAAAGCACGGCTGTCAGCAACTCCCGGCTTGACGTGGCCTCTAGATGTGAAGACAGCTGGCCTTTGGCCAAGTCTTTTGGTTCCGATTCCAAATTCTCTGCCGAAGACACTGATTGGCTCAGCGTAGGTCAGGTGCTCACCACCTGGGGAGAATAATTGTGGCAAATCCCACCGGAAACATGCGGTTAACGGTGGTGGGGAACAGTTCCAGCAAGGGGACACTAGGCCAAAAAAAAAAGAAAAAGAAAAAGAAAAAAGAAAGGTGTCTCTTATATGCTCTAGGCCCTGGGCCCCCACCCCACCTTCCATCACTGCAGCAAAGCAGATGCCACTGGTCCCAGGCTGGCTGATGTTACAGGTTTGGGAAAACATTACCCGCCCCCCCAACATGGACAGAGCAGATAGTGTCATTGGGAATCCAAATCACAAGGCCTCCAGCTGGCCGCTCTGCTTCAGTAGTAAGGGTGCTGTGGGTGCGGCGGATAAAAGCGCTTCGTTTGAATCGGGTGGCACGTGCCTCCCAGCTGGGCTCAGGCCACCACCCTTGGCGCCACTTCCCCGCGGTTGCCTGTCCCGTCCCTGCCGGCCTGTGGGGGTCTTGCCTGAGTACCCGCCCCAGCGCCTGGGCTTCCCGCCTCGCCACGTCACCTCAGGCCATGTCCCAGATGCCCGGGATCCTGGCCTGCCGGCAGCAGCTGACCCCCTGGCTGATGTCTGCATCGGGAGCTCTGCCCAGGGGGATGGGAGAGGCTAGGGGGTGAGGAAGGGGTGCGCCTGAGACGCCAAGGCCCCAACCCAGGCCTGCGAGGGTGGGAAGAGGTGGCGCCATGTGGGAGGCCCTGCCTTCCCAGTGTCCACAGTAACACGCGTGTGTGTGTGTCTCCCACCCACCACCTGGAGGCCTCATTATGCCCTTGGGAAGTGCATTACCACTTGGCAGATGGGGAAATGGAGGCTTCAAGTCACTCAGCATGTCCAGGGCAGAGGGGGTGCCACGCCTAGACCTCGCGCCACGGGAGTCTCCCACTCTTCTGCCTCCAGGCCCAGAGCCGGGTCTGTGCTTCCTCCTGCTGGCCCCAAGATGCCATCCTCTGTACCTCTCTTTCTTCTTCAAGAGCACCGACACCATGGTTCCAACCTGCCATGACCAGCACATTATGGGTGATGTCATCTGTAGGGACGAGGGCTCTCATCGCTCAAGCATGTGGCCTGTCAGGTCTCAGACCCCCAGAACTAGCAGGACAGCTCTCCTCACGGGCCACCTAAGTACCCTCCCAGCCACCACCCAGCTTTTATTTACAGCATTCCCCTGGCCTGGGGGCCCTCACAGCCACCTGCTCTGGCTGCCCCACCCTGGGTCAGAGGCCTGGTGAAGGCCTTCAGAATGGAATGTAGGGATGGACACCTGGGTGGCTCCGTGGTTGAGTGTCTGCCTTTGGCAGGTCATGATCCCAGGGTCCTGGGGTTGAGTCCCACATTGGGCTCCTTGTGGAGAGCTTGCTTCTCCCTCTGCCTGTGTCTCTGCCTCTCTCTCTGTGTTTGTCTCTCATGCATAAATAAAATCTTAAAAAAAAAAGGGATGTAGGGAAGCCACACAACTCCCCTCACCTTTCCTAGAAGAACAAAACAGAAAAAAAAAAGCCCTTGCCAGTTGTCTGGGAACCATGGGAACAGAGCTCAGGGCACTGGAGGAGGTGAGAAGTCGCAGAGACTCCCAGAAACTAGGCATCTTCTAGGCCACCTGTCTCAGTCATCTCTGCCACGTAACAAAACAGCCCACAACTCAGTGCTTGAAATGACAGCTCTCTACTGCCTCCCCTCTCAGTTCTGCGGGGAGCTGGGTGGGTCTCTGGCTCCACATGGGATTGACGTGGCTGTGTTCAGCCACAGAGTCACCTCTACCATAACCTCTTCATCAAGGAAAGTTATGAGGCCAGTTGGGATTCAAGGGGAGGGGACACAGGCCCTCCTCTTTCTGGGAGGAGCATCGTGTATGTTCAGGCAGGGAGAAATTGTTGGTAACGGCCTTTGGGATAGTCCAATCTCACTCCCACATTGCCTCCTATGTGCCAGCCACACTGAGTGACTTGCCGTTACTCAGACACACCTTGCAATCGGACACCTTGGTGCCTGTGCCTGCCTCGTCTGCTAGGACACCTTCTTGCTCCTCCATCAAGAGTCAGCTCTGTGTAATTGTTCCATGACTCATTCCCTGACCTCTCAGCTCGGAATTCATCATTCCTCCCCGGATTTGGATAGACCTCCAGCCTTGCCCTCATCACCTGCAATCTATAGTCACATTGGCTTCATACACATCAGTATCTGTCATCAATTGCCATGTGATGCTGCCTAACAAACAAGCCAGACCTCAGTGGCAAACATCCATTTAGCTCACGTGTTTGTGGAGTCCGGCTGATCCTGACTGGGGTCTCTCCCATGTGGGTGTCTGCTGGCTGATCTAACATGGCCTGGGCAGGGATGACACGGGTAACTTGCCTCAGGGCCACAGGTCGGCTCATTCAGCAAGCTAGTTGTCACGTTCACATGACAGTGGCAGAGGAGAAAGGCAAAAAGGGGAAATGTGCAAGCACTTTGTGAAGCCCCTGCTTACACTAAGTCTGCCAACATCCCATTAGCCAAAGCAAATCATAGGGCTGAGTCCAGTGCCAAGGGCTGCAGAATATTCTAGGAGAGCATCGCAGATTTACTGAGCAAAGCTTGTGGATACAGGGAAGGGTGAAAAATTGTGAGGCCATAAATATCATCAATCTTTCAATCCAAGTGGCTGATTTATCTTCACTGAGCTAGAAATTCTGTCCCAGGTTGGTTGGAGTTTGGTTGGAGGAGATGAGCCAGGAAACTCAGCCATTCCAGCTCTGCGACCTTGAGAAAAACATTTGACTTCCACAAAAGTGTCAGTTTCTTCGCTTGTGAAAAAGGGAAGAGGGAAATCCCCTTCCCCAAGATGAAGATGACAGCAGGGACCCAGTGAGTCAACCTCAAGGACTCAGGCTACTGCCGGACACCCAGCAGGTGGAGGCCCCTGCTAGGCACACCCCCAACAACAGCTTTCCTTCCTGGCAGTTGTTAAATGTGAGTTTGTACTGATGTGTGCCACTCCTTGTTGCAGCTCTTTCTCCCCCCATGTAAATAAAGCAAAAGCCCCATGGGGGCAGGCACCGTACTCAGCATGGTAGCCCCAGTGCCAGACACCAGGAGGGCGCTCGTGGAGTATTTGTGGAATGAGCGGCTGCATGAACACGTGGACAAATGAGAGGAAGGATGAAGGGGGGCATGGATGGAGACCCATTGGAGGGTTTGGCAAGACTAGAAGAGGCTTCATTATGCCTCTTTCAAGGTCCCTGAGCAAGCCCGTTTCTCTTTCCTTCTACAAATCTTAAATTGATAGGGAACCTGCTCCACCCACTCACAGCCCCCACACCTGGGGATGCGCCCTTCTCCTAGGAGCCGATCTTTGGGGAGTGGCAACAACCCGTTCTGCAATCCCATCCCTGATGCCCTGAGCCTGAGGTCTCTCCCCACAGCAGTAGAAGGATCACATGACCAAACCACTGATCACTCTCCCTACCACTCACACCAGTACCCCCCACCCAGGGAGCTAACACAGTTACTGTCCCCATTTCACAGAGGAGGAAACTGAGGTTGCTAAGTGGCCAAGCAAGTCAGTTCTACATCCCACAAAGTCGGGGCCGCTGGGTGGCTCAGCGGTTGAGCGTCTGTCCGTGGCTCAGGGTGTGATCCCGGGGTCCTGGGATCGAGTCCCACATCAGGCTCCCTGCGAGGAGCCTGCTTCTGTCTCTGCCTCTCTCTCTGTGTCTCTCATGAATAAATAAATTTTATTCATTTATTTTTTTTAAGATTTTATTTATTTATTCATGAGAGACACAGAGAGAGAGAGAGGCAAAGACACAGGCAGAGGGAGAAGCAGGCTCCTCGCAGGGAGCCTGATGTGGGACTTGATCCTAGAACCCTGGGATCACGCCCTGAGCCACGGGCAGACGCTCAACCACTGAGCCACCCAGGGATCCCCATAAATTTTAAAAAGAAAAGAAATAGCAAAATTACCCTCCCAGAGCACCCAAGTGAGTGGGCTCTGAGCTGAAGTTTGGGGATCTGCTGCCCTGCCTGTGCCTTCCCCCACAGAGAGAGAGAAAACCTCGGGCTGAAAGGGCTGACACAGGTGGCCCCAGCCCCAGTTCCTGCCCTAAGAGTCATGATGAGGCCGAGTGGAGGCAGCTTTCAGCCGCTGCTCAAGCCCGGAGATGCTAGGCCCACGGGGCCCACCGGCGGGCCGCCCCCCGCTGTCTCGGTTACTTCTGCCAACCACAGGCTGATGGGCAGCTCTGATGGTCATGGATTATTTAGAAACGGGAAAGGAGGATTTAATCCATGTCATTTGGGGCTAACATTGACTTGCCTCTACTGAGCGAGGCTCTTCTCCGCACATCATATAGCCCTAAGCCTTGAAGCAAGGCTCAGTATTTCTTTCTTTCTTTCTTTCTTTCTTTCTTTCTTTCTTTCTTTCTTTCTTTCTTTCTTTCTTTCTTTCTTTCTTTTTCTTTCTTTCAGAGAGAGAGAGAGAGAGAACGAGCTGGGGGGAGAGACAGGAGAGAGAGAGAGAGAGTCCAGAGCAGACTCTGTGCTGAGCGCGGAGCCCGATGCGGGGCTCAATCGCACAACCCTGAGCCGAAACCAAGGGTCGGCGGATTAACCGACTGCACCACCCAGGTGTCCCTGAGGCTCATTATTTCCACGGAGCAAATGGGAATCTGAGGCTGGAGGTAATAAGTTATTTGCTCAAAGTTACCCAGTGAGGCAGTGATAGAAGCCGGGATATCTTCACGGGCGGTGACTTTGATCATTTCCCACTCATGGGTGCAAACTCAGTTGCTTGGTCTGCCCCGGGGGAGGAAAAGGGAGAAGGGGTTGTTCCTTTTCAATGGTTCTTCTTTAACGATGAGTCTGGCAAACACAGAAGCTTTTAACACACGGGCTCTGGTGGCCGGGGTGGCGCGAGGTGGGGGGCTCCTCAGTGGATGTCCAGCTCTCCTAGGGGACCCGGGTTCTCCTCTGGAGGCCCCTGGCCTTTGCTGTCCCCCGGGGTACTGGGGAGCCCCTTGAGTTCAGTCATCCATCCTGGCCAAGCATGCTGGGTTTGCCCTCCCTGGGACTCCCAGGCCCCATCGGAAGTGGGGAGGCCAAACTGTTCCCCCCTGACTTGCCTCTCCTTTGCCGAGACCAGTCGCCTCTCTCCTCCCAGGGAGACCAGATGTGCTCACGTAACGGGGCTGTGGTTTCCACTCTGAGCTCCAAACGCAGACTCCATGGAGTCTCAAATATCCCCAAGGCCTCCGAGGAGGAAGGCCGCCGAGCCTGTCCAGGGAAGGGGCTGCATCTGGTCTGCGTTACCCAGTAGCTGCCACCGCCTGGAACCCCGTCGAGGAGCGGGGCTGGATGTGGGGAGACCCCGAGGGTGGACCTGGCAGGAGAGAGCCCGGCTGCCCGCTCGCCTGCCCCTGGCCAGCCCAGCCCTTCCCCGAGGACCGTGCCGCAGAGAAGGCCCCCGGTGACACACAGGCCCGATGTCCCATTTCTGAGGGTGGCACCGGCAGTTCTGTGGCAGGTTGAGAGGCGCTCGGGGCTGCTGACACCAGCCAAGAGTTCTGTTCTCTGCCTCACGCCGGATGCTTAAAACCTGGCGCGTCCAGGGCAGGGCCTCCTCCCAGAAGGGGGACCCCAGGCCTCCCAGTCTGTCCCTCCCACCACGTCCCCATGGCAGGGAGGGCAGGAGGCTGCTGGCGGCCTGCCTGGAGGAAGCGGAAGCTGGTGCTGGGGGTTCACAGGACTCCAGCGTGAGGTGGGGAAACACCAAGTCGATGAGAAGAAGCGATTCACAGGCCTGAGGCTCCCAAGCCAAGAGCAGAACGAGGGTTTCTCCAAACACATGCTCTTTGACCTGCAAAAGCTTCCTGGGGCCCAGGCCCAGCCTCACAGCCTAGTTCGGCCCACGCTGCCCGAGCGCCTGGCCCGACCTGGTCCTTCCTCCCACCAGGCCCGTGTGTGGCCTCATTTCCCAGAGGACGGAGCTGGGGGCTCCCCTCTCTGAGCGTGGACCCTATGCTGGGTTAGGGGGAGTCTGGCCTCTCCCTCCAGTTGCTTCTCTGCCCTTCTGAGCCTGAGCCAGGGTGCGTGGGGTCCCCCTCCCGGGGTGCGCTGGCTCCGCTTCCCCGTGCTCCCCAGGCCTTCGTTGTCCTGGGACTCCACCCAGGCTCCAGCTGGGCGAGGGGCAGAGAGCAGAATGGTTATGACCCGATTTTGTTTGTATGCTTGTTCTTTGGCCCCGAAGAAGCCTTCAGAACAAAGCTTTATATAAATAAGAAGGACGGGGGTGGGGGTGTGTTTTCGGAGCTAAATTTTCTCCCACCTCCCCATCCACACCCCATCAACCTAATGATTCGGCCTTTTTTCAAGTACAATAAGTTTAAACAGCACTGGAAAAATTCAAACAATGCTTGCTCTTTATCTGCCCTGTCTGGCAAAAAAGAAAGAAAAGAAAGTGAGAGGAAGGAAGAAAGAAGGCAAAAGAGAGACAGGCGCCTGCCTGGCTCAGTCGGGGGAGCCTGAGACTCTCGATCTCAGGGTTGGAAGTTCAATCGAGCCCCACATCGGGTGTAGGAATTACTTAAAGATAAAAAATATATATATATTAAAAAAAAAAAGGAGGGGGGAAGAGAAAAGAAGAAAAGAAGGAAAGAAGAAAAAAGGAAGAAAGGAGGGAGGGAGGGAGGTGGATAAAAATCAACGTGTCTCCAAACTCAGGAAAGCACAGATTAGAAGGAAGGGCATCGGGAAACCTTGACATCGCACAGTTCGGACTGTGTCCTGGGGATACTGAGGTATGTGGGCTCCCTGTGCACCAAAGGCTCTTTAAGAAACTGAAGTCCTCGGGGATCCTCAGGTGGCTCAGTGGTTTGGCACCTGCCTTCGGCCCAGGTCGTGATCCTGGAGTCCTGGGATCGAGTCCTGCGTCGGGCTCCCTGCATGGAGCCTGCTCCTCCCTCTGCCTGTGTCTCTGCCTCTCTCTCTCTCTCTCTCTCTCTCTCTCTGTGTCTCTCATCAATAAATAAATAAAATCTTAAAAAAGAAAGAAAGAAAGAAACTGAAGTCCTCAAGGCACACAGCCCAGTCTCTAAAGTTAATTTTCTAAACCTTTGGCTATATAGTTTTAATGTTTCCCCATTATGCTTCTTTTTTTTAAGATTTTATTTATTTATTCATGATAGAGAGAGAGAGAGAGAGGCAGAGACACAGGCAGAGGGAGAAGCAGGCTCCATGCTGGGAGCCCGATGCGGGACTCAATCCCGGGACTCCAGGATCACATCCTGGGCTGAAGGCAGGCACCAAACCGCTGAGCCACCCAGGGATCCCCCTCATTATGCTTCTGAAACAAAATTAGAAATATGGAGAGAATTGGAAAAGTAAAGTGTTAATACTCCCACCATCTCATCGCAAGCACCCGCGCGCATGTGCACAATCACATACATATACACACACACACGAGATTCAGTCTGTTACCGACCAAGAGACCCGCACTGAAATCCCAGCTCCGGGCAAGTCACTTCAGCCCCCTGCAGCCGGTTTCCACATCTGTAAAAACAGGTGACCGGTGCCACCGTGGAGCGCACAGTGATGAAGTGTGGGCAGCGTCCAGCCCTAGCGAGCGAGTGGCTGCATGGTGGTTGCTGTTACGACTGCTGCTGAGCTGGGCGCCACCTCCCCAGGCCCCCTGTGAGCACCAGGGCAGACAGAGGGCCCCGCACCCTTATTCATTCCGCAGACACGTAGAGGGTGTGTGCTGTAGGCCAGGCCCTGCGCTGGGTGATGAGGGCACGGAAATGAATGTGACAGATCTTGTCCTCAGTCCAGAGCTCAGTCCAGGAGAGGGGGCAGATATATACACTGGCAGGTGAGAGTGTGGGTGATGACAGCAGGCGGCCACACAGACGGGTGCTGTGGGACTCTGCACAGAAGGTGATGGAGTAGCCGGCTCATGAGAGAAGAGTGAGCACAACCAACACCTGGGAGGAAGCTTCAGGCAGAGAAACCAGCAAGTGCAAAGGCCCGGAGGCCCCAGAGAACATGCATTAGCAGGTCATCGACTCTGGCTAGACAGTGGATATTGATGAGAAACATGGTGCAGGGCTGATATGGGGAGGGGGTTGGGGTTCATCCTTATACCAACAAGGCTTTCAGTGGCCACAAGCAGAAAACCCTGATGCAACTGGCCCTGCAAAAAAAAGAGATATTAGGGCTCATGTACAAGGAGGTGAGAGGAAGGGCATCTAGGTTTGGTTAATTCAAGCACCTCGACCACATTTTCCAGGACCCCATTAATTCCTGCCTCTGCTCCCTGTGGCAGACTCTTCTGAGACTTGTCCCCTCATGGACCTAAGGTGGCTGCCTTAGTTCCGACATCACATGCAAACACCACAAGGTCCAGAGGTGCTCCATGGCACTCCTCCGCCAAACTCCATCTCTCTCAGTCAATCAGGGAACTCCTTCCAGAACTCGCCTAGCTTCCCTCCACCCATAGGAGGGCCAGGAGGCGTCTCATACTGTCCCTGAACCAATCTCCATGATTGGCTGAGACCAGAGCCTCCCCTGGGGACCTCCAGTGGTGAGACAAGGAAGTCAGAGGAACATCATTGCTGCTCTATGAGCAAGGGAGACATTCTGGAGTGGATGTGGAAGAGGCATCCAGCAGTGTCTGGTAAAATCCTGAAAGCACTGGTGCCTTCGTTTCCTCAGCTATAAAATGAGAATAATAGTTTCTGCCTCACAGGGTTCCTTTAGAGAATAAAATCACGTATCTCCGGGAAAGCCCTTCCTTGTGGGAGTCCCTAACACATATTTATCTGTCATCAGTATCCTCATCACTAAATTAGCCTTCTCCCTAATCAAACCTCTCCTTCTCTAAGTTCATCCAGGTCCCAGAGGGAAACACATGTAGCAGTACGACAACCGTCAGGGGTGGGGGGTCCCTTCTTCCCTCTCTTGGCCTCAATTTGCTCATCTCCAAAATGAGATGATGCCAAGTAACCCCTGTGCTCTGACCTTCTCAGCTATGACCCTTTCTGGGGCCCGCAACCCACACCAGACTGCTCACCTGTCCTGGAACACACCGTGCTTCAGCTCGCGCAGGCTGCGTTCTCAGCGTAGAGAGGACACCCGTCCTTGGGAGGCTCCCTCAGATGCCCCATGTCAGAAACCCTTCCCACCCTACACCCCTGAATTCAGCTGAGCTAAGCCCACCTCACACTGCCGTCCTGCCTGCCAGGAGCTGGGGACACCTGCTCCCCAAGGTTGTACGTGTGACGCATCGCCCCGTGTGAACCGGAGCGGGGGCCTGTGTTTGAGGCCTGAGTCTCCCAGTGACCAGCAGAAGGTGGTGCACAGCAAGGTCTCCCTACCGGGTTCCTTCTTCCTAGCTCAGTGAGTGAGCAGAGATTATTTATGGAGGCCTTACCTTGAGCTGAGGAAGGCTTAAATCCGTGGAAGGTCTTATTTCATCCTTGTAACACCGTACCCAGGGGGTAGTTACCATTATCATCCCCACTCTGTAGACCTGGGGCTCAGAGAGATGAAGTGACGGGCCCAAGGTCACACAGCGGGTGAGTGACGGAGCCAGACTTGCACCCCATGCCTGTCGGGCTCCAGAAGCCCTATTCCCTAAACAGTAACTTGGTCTCTTGGGAAACGGAACCAAATGCCCATTCCCTAGATGTTCCCCAGATGTTGTTCTTTTTGATTTGTTAAGGTGGGTTATATGGTCCAGTATGTGATCTATCTCGGTGAATGTTCCACGTGAACTTGAGAAGAATGTGCCTTCTGCCATTGTTGGGTGACATATTCTATAAACTGAATCCAGTTGATTGATGGTGCTGTTTGGTTCATCTGTGTCCTTATTGATATTTTTCCCACTGGATCTGTTTGTTACTGAAAGAGGGGTATGAAGTCCCCAAATATAATGGTGGTTTGTCTATTTGTCCTTGCAGTTCTTTCACTGTTTGGCCTCATGTGCTTTGATGTTCTCCTGTTAGGTGCATGCACATTAAGGATTATTATAACTCCTTGAAGAATTCATCCCTTTATCAACGAGGCAACGCCCATTTCGTCGCTGATTGTTTTCCTTGTTTTGAAGTCTGCTTAGTCTGAAATTACCGTAGCTGCTCCAGCTTTCTCTGATTAGTGTTAGTATGGTATATCTTTCTCCACTCCTTTTCTTTTCATGTATATGGGTCTCTACTTTTAAAGTGGGCTTGGGACACCTGGGTGGGTCAGTGGTTACACATCTGCCTTTGGCTCAGGGCATAATCCCGGAGTCCAGGGATCAGGATCAAGTCCCACATCAGGCTCCCTGCATGGAGCCTGCTTCTCCCTCTGCCTCTGTCTCTACCTCTCTGTGTCTCTCATAAATAAATGAACAAAATCTTAAAAAAATAAAATAAAGTGGGCTTTGTCAGACTCTTGGTTTCAGCTCAGATGGAGCCCTGTGTTGGGCTCTGCACTCAGTATGGAGAGTGCTTGAGACTCTCTCTTCCTCTCTCTCTGCCCCTCCCCCATGTGCTCTCTCTCTAAAATAAATAAATCTTTTAAAAAATTAAAAATAAATGAAGTGGGCTTCTTACAGACCATAGATACTTGAGTCTTTGTTTTTTAATTGTTGTATTTATACCATTCATATTTAATGTGATACTAATCTAGTTGGGTTAATATCAGTCACATTTGTAACCCTTTTCTGTTTGTTGCACTTGTTTCTTTTCTTAATCTTCTCCCTTATTTCTGCCTTGTCTGGTTTTGTATGGTTCCATTTTCTCCCCTCTCTTAGAATATCAATTAAATTTCTTTCAAAAGCTGTTTTAGTTGTTGCTCTAATGTTTGTAACATTCCTTTACCACAAATCTAAGTTCACTTTCAATAGCACGATACTGCTTCATGATATTTAAGAGCAGCATGCTCCCAGTCCCTCTCTCCCACCCCTCATAACATTACTGGAATTTATTTCACTTACACAAAGGCTATAATCAGCCATTACTTGTTTTTTTTTTTTGCTATTATTTTTGCTATTTTTACTTTGAACAGTTATCTATTAGATCAATTAAGAATAAGAAAAATAAGGGGCACCTGGGTGGCTCAGTTGGTTAAGCATCCAACTCTTGGTTTTTGGCTCAGGTCCTGATCGCAGGGTTGTGAGATGGAGCCTGTGCTCAGCAGGGAATCTGCTTAAGACTCTCTTCCCCTCCCTCTGCCTCCCTCTCTGCCCTCCCGCCACTTGCACATTCTCTTTCTCTCTCAAATAAACAAACAAACAAATAAATAAACAAAATCCCTTAAGGGGTATTTGGTTGGCTCAGTCAGTTAAGCACTTGCCTTCAACTCAGGTCATGATCCCAGAATCCTGGGATGGAGTCCCTCATTGGGCTCCCTGCTCAGCAAGGAGTCTGCTTCTCCCACTTCCTCAGCTTCTTCCCTGGCTTGTATGTTTACTCCCTCTCTCTCAAATGAATAAGTAAAATCTTTTTTAACAAAGATTTTATTTATTTATGCATGAGAGACACAGGGAGAGAGAGGCAGAGACACAGGCAGAGGGAGAAGCAGGCTCCATGCAGGGAGCCCGACGTGGGACTCGATCCTGGGTCTCCAGAATCACGCCCCGGGCAGAAGGCAGATGCTCAACCACGGAGCCACCCAGGTGTCCCTGAATAAATAAAATCTTTAAAAGAAAAAAAAAAAAAAGAAAAGAAAATCTTTTTTTTTAATTTTTTTTTAATTTATGATAGTCACAGAGAGAGAGAGAGAGAGAGAGAGAGAGAGAGAGAGGCAGAGACACAGGCAGAGGGAGAAGCAGGCTCCATGCACCAGGAGCCCGACGTGGGATTCGATCCCGGGTCTCCAGGATCGTGCCCTGGGCCAAAGGCAGGCGCCAAACCGCTGCGCCACCCAGGGATCCCCAGAAAAGAAAATCTTAATAAGAAAAACAAAAGATTTTATTTGACCTTCATTATCCCTTCTCTGATACTATTCTTCCTTTGTGTAGATCTGAGATTCCAACCTACATATTTTCCTTCTCTTCAAAGAACTTATTTTAACACTGCTTGGAAGGCAGGCCTATTGGTGACAGATTCCCTTAGTTTCGGTGACAGGGTGTTCCCATCATGCACAGGTTACATCTGTTGTCATTGTCCCACAGTTCTTGGATATTCTGTTTCTTTTCTTTTTCCCCCCATTCTTTTTTCTCCTTGCATTTCAGTTTGGGGAGCTTCTATTGACATATCTTCATGCTCACTGATTCTTTCCTTGGCCACGTCCACTCTGCTCATGGGCCTATCAAAGACATTCTTCATTTTTGTTAGTGTTTTTGATTCTCACATTCCCTTTTGATTCTTTCTTAAAATTTCCATCTCTCTGCTTACATTCCCTGTGTGTTCTTGCATGTTATTTCATTTTTCCACTGGAATATTAATCATAGTTATTTTAAACCTCCTATCTGTTTAATTCCAAAAATCTTTGTGATATCTGAGTCTGGTTCCATTACTCACTTTGTCTCTCCAGAGTCTTTTTCCTTGCCTTTTATAATTTTTTGTGGAAGGCCATATATGACATATCAGGTTATAGGAACTGAGGCAATTAGGCTTTTAGTATGGGGTTTTCCGTTAACTTGGTTAGGAGCTAGGCTATGTGTAAGTTTTGCTGTAGCCATAGGTACCAGGGGCTTTGGCTTCCTAGAATTTCCTTGTCTGTTTGCTTCCTGCCCTGCTGTCTTTGGGTTTCCCTAAGAACTTCTTCTGAAAGAAAAACTGCATCTTGCAGCTCTTTCCTTTGTAATCCACTATTAGTACTGAAGACCTGCTGTGTTGGTGGTAAACGCTGGGGAGGGGAAGCATTCTGTACTTCTTTTATCATTAAATCTCAGATTTTTTTTTTTCTTGGCCTGAGTTGCTGGGCTGTGACCTTCAGAAGCATATCTTAGCCCCTTTTTGTTCTTCTTAAATGAGACGGGAAGGCTAGAAAAAGCTGAGATTGTCTAATTGTCCTTTCCTCCAATCAGACAAGGCTCTGGGAAAGCAGTTTCTTCTGAAGGGTAGGTCTTTGTTATGGAAAAAGCTCTGGGCATATTTCAAAGTGTTTATTTCTTCTGCCCAAGACAGAAGGGGTTTTTCTCTGATCTTCACCATGTGAACTGGATAGGGCTCCTGAGGGTAAAGCCCATGAAAGTATGGGCATGCCTAGGAGGGGGCCAAGTTTGTAACTTCCAATCCAGTCCATACTCTGCTTCCAGCAGGTCATCAAAATTACCATTTAATAGCAACAACAGAATAATAATAACATATTAATGAAGAGAATGGGAGGAGACGATGGGGATGTTTATGGCATAAATGGTGCTGATGGTTTCATGGATGCATACTTATGTGCAGACTCATCAAGCTGTATACACTAAATATGTACAGTTTTCTGTATGCCAACCATACCTCAAGAATGTGTTTTTGAAATTATCACTGGGGGAAGGGAGGATAAAAGATTACTATTTAAGTGTTCTTGAGAGTTACTGGCTCTGGTGGCTTCTGCTTCAGATGAGCTAATCTTGGGGGATTACTCTCTGTATTCACGCATTTCATGGGCTTTACCCAGGTTTCCATTCAGCACATTTGCCCTCCCTGGTCCCTACATGAAGGAGGTCTACCCTGGGGAAACTGAGGCCTAGGGAAAGAGCCATGAACCATGTCCCCAGACCCCATCAGCCTCCCCATTTCTCTGCCAGTTCGAGCCTCTGGGTTCCCCTGTCTCCTCATGGGACCAGACTGGGCTGCATTGGAGGGAGAAGCAGGCGGGTCAGGTGAAGTGGGTAGGAGTCGAGCTCAGGCTGTTGGGGCAGATCCACCAAGTACTAGCTCCACCCTTCACTGGCTGACGTTGGACTGCTCACTGCATTTCTGGGGCCTCAATCCTTTGTAAATTCGGAAGGGAACAGTGCTTTCCAACTCTGGAGAGGAGGGAAATGCCTGGCACTGAGCCTGGCACATCACGGGTATCCTACAAACGCATTTCCTTCCATCCCCACAGGAGCCTCTGTCACTCCCAGAATCCAATCTAGGAGCCCTGCCTTGGCACTGAGCCCCACCCCCCCTCCATACCGGGGGCCAAGGGCTACTCAGATGAGGGAACAAAGGCAGGCTGAGAGCAAACAGCTTGTGTTAATGGGGTTATGTGCCAAGTACTGCTCTAAGTACTTCTGTGTATCCGCTGATTTAATCTATGCACACACAAAAAGTATGATCTAGGAAGCACTGTTACTCTTATTTTGCAGGAAAGGAAAGTTGAGGCATCAGAGACATTCACAGCAAGAATCACCATCAGTAAATGGCAGAGCCTGGGTTTGAACCCAGAAGAGAGGGTAGAGGAAGTGAAGATCCCTGACCTTGGGAGGAGGACCCCTGGCAGGGGTAGAGACACTCACACTATACTGGTTTGGGTGTGGGTTTTAAGGATTGACATCTCGTGCCACCCCTCAACTCTGGTGCCCTCGAGCTCCAGGATTTGCTGGTGCTAATGGGGAGCTGGAGCCACAAGGCTGCTCAGGCTGGTAGGGATCCCAGACCCTGTTCTCCTGTTCCCCCACCCCCACCCCACTCTACCGTAGTGGCAGGTAGAGGCTTGGGGACATGCCTATGCACCCCACCCAGTGCTCCTACTGTGTTTCTGGTGCTTCTCAAGCTTGAATCCACACAGGAACCCCCAAGGATCTTGTTAAACTGCAGATTCAGATTTAGTAAGTTTAGAGTGGGGGCTCAAGATTCTGAGTGTCTAACAGGCTCCTGGGGGGTGTTGCTGCTGCTGGTGTCAGGACCACACTTGGAGCGACAAGATTTTGCAAGGCCCCACATCTCTCCAGCCCAGCTTCCTTCTGTCCCTTCGCATTTCTCTCCCTCCACCTGCCTGGTTCCCCCTGTATCCCCAGTTCTGGAGTAAGACTTCTCCCCACCGCCACCTCTGAGGGGGCAGGGCAGCCTCTGAAGGGCACATAAGAAAAGCTACCCAGCTATATAGGGAAAGGCCAGCCACATAACCCAGCTCCCCAGCCCAGGCCAAGTGTGTGCATCGGGCCCAGCACCCTCCATCACCCCTAGATCCCAGAACACTGGCTTCTGGCTGCAAGGTGGCACTTATGTCACCTGTAAAATGGAGAAATGATTACAGAACCTGCCCTCACTTGGTAGATGTGGGAATTAAATGAGATAGCACATGTCAAGCAGTTAGCCGGGTATCTGGCACCCAGCTAGCACTACTTAAGAATTACCTCTATAGTTTTTTTTTTTTTTTTTAGATTTTTAAAAAAATTTATTCATGAGAGACACACACACACACACAGAGAGAGAGAGGCAGAGACACAGACAGAGGGAGAAGCAGGCTCCATGCAGGGAGTGCGACGTGGGACTCGATCCTGGAACTCCAGGACCACGCCCTGGGCCGAAGGCAGAGGCTCAACCGCTGAGCCACCCAAGCATCCCGGCCTCTATAATTTTTTGAATGAATAACCAGCAGATGTGGGTTCGAGGGTGACTTATAGATCACTACATGCATCAGAACAGCCTGCAGGATTTGTTACAACCTGGGTCTCTGGACTTCACCCCAAGAGTTCCTGATTTAGGAGGTCAGGGCAGGGCTGGGGCCTAAGAATCTGCATCTCTGACTAGTCCCCAGGTGATGCCAGTGCTGCTGGTCCAGGGACCCGTGTTGAGAACTGCCGAACCGGGGGAACTCCCACCCCTGGCCGATGAAGAGGAGCCTGGAAGCCAGAGCTGGCAGGGCGAGGCAGGGTCACACCGGGAGCCGGGAGCCATCCCACTGGCCTGGGTTCCAGGGACACCAGTGAGGGGCTCCCCTTGAAGCCAGAGGCCCCTCCACAGGCCTCTCCCCCAAGCCTGCCCCCTCCTGTCTGGCCGGGTGCCCGGCCCTCAGAAAGCCCCCCCAACTGCCTTTGTTTGCATTCCTGGAGACTGCGTCAGCCTGGGCAGTGGGCATGTCTACGCAGGCAGCCCGGTGCAGTCCCAGTGGCTGACCCTGTGCTCCAGGCCTCCCGGGCCGGGGGCTACAGTGGCCACGCAGGGCTCACTTAGCAGGCCCGGTGACTCACGCTTCCTCCTGGATTCCGGGAAATGCTTTCTTGCTGCTGCTCCTGCCACCGCCTTTTTCTTGTTAAATGAGAACTTCTCTGCAGACTTCCATGGTAACCTCGGGATGGGGAGGCAACGGGAAAAGATGGACAAATCCATTCCCCAGAGGGGCCCCAAGAATTCCCATCTCTCTCTCTCTCACACACACACACACACACACACACACACACACACTCCCACCCTCTTGCCAGCCCTGGCCTGAGCCCCCAACCCACCATGGAGCTCTGGTCCAGCCGGGCCAGCCCCAGAAATGCTTGCTTTTATTAAAAAGGAATGGCCTCACAAAGGCACGACTGTAGGAAAGGTTGTAATTTGCCCAAATAAAACTTAATTTGATCCATGAAATAGCTGTGGTTTATTGTGTAATAGATGTGCTATGTGTTTCAATTTAATAGAAGCCAATATAATAGGGGGCCAGCTGGGGCCTCCGGAGTCCGGCCTCTTTCCCACCGCACACAGTAGGGCCGCACAGCCGCCCCGATGGGGGGGGACCCTCCACCAGGAGAGGATGCGGAGAGGCTGGCCACAGACTCCTGGCCCAGACCAGGGGTGCCCGTGGGAGCAAGAGCCCCGGGACAGACAAGTAAGAGTGTTTGAAGAGAAAAAAAATGAAGAAGGAAAAAAAAAGGAAAGAAATGAAAACCACCCTTTTTCCAAAGCAAGGCTGAGAGTGTGTGAGTCTGGGGAGGGGGCTGGGGAGCTGAGTCACTTGGCTGTCCCCTGCTGGGGTGGGAGGGCCCCCGCCAGGGGCTGTGGGGGAAGGAGAAATGGTATGTCACCTGGAACAGATGATTCCGGGGTGTCCCTCTGAGAAAGCCTGCAGGGACGGTCCCTGGGGCAGTGAACCAGGTACTGAGCCCCTCAGAGCCTCTGGGTGCAGGCGGCCTGGCCCCAGGCTCAGCATGAAGGGAGCTGGGGTGGGGGGCTACCTCAGACCTGGCGAGGCTCCCCGAAACAGTCCCGTCAGCACCCCCTGACCCCAGCCCACCCTGGCAGTCCGACTGAGGCCCAGAATAGGGTCAGGGAGCCGCACAGGGTCCAAGAGGTGGGGAGTAGTGCAGCTCTCACCCCGAAAGTCCTTATGACACACGGGTGTGAGTCAGGGGCAGGCAGGATGGGCACCAGGCTGACTTACAGCCCCCCAGTGGCATTGAGGGGAACGGGGGGAAGGGAAGGGGCCAGGAGAAGTGGGACCTCATATTTGCCAGATGCCTCCTGGGAGCCTGGTGTCGCTCTAAGCATGTCGCATGCGTGACCTCATTTAACTCTCATGACACTCTATGGTGGGTATTGGAGGTTGGGGCGGTGGCTTGTCCAAAATTGTAGTCACCCCGGACCTTCTGCTGCCTCCTGTGGGTGGAGACAGTGTCCCTGGAGCAGCCCTGCCCATTCCCTAGTCTTTTTGGGCTCTGGGGGCTCTGATCCTGCGTCGAGGTGGCTCCTGACTCATTCTCCCCAGAAAGTGTCTGTAAAAAGGCCTTCCTTTGGCTCTGTGTGATCTGGGACAAACCTCTGAGTCCCAGTTGTCTCATTTGTGAGATGGCAGTAATTACACATACCCCACAGAGGCCGTTCTGGACATTAAATGAGATACCATATAAAAGCATCTAGGCCAGGGCTTGGCATTCAGTAGAAACGCATCGAGTCCATCTGTTTCAAACAAGTCGCCCAGAGACCACCATATGCCAGGTACATTCTGGACATCAGCGTGGGAGAGGGAACCACCTGGATTTGAATTCTAACTCTGCCATTTGCTTGCCAGGTATCCAGACAGGTCCCTTCACGTGGGTCTCAGTTTCACCCCCCCGGAAAATGGGCAGAATGATACCTAGTTCACAAGGACGATGGACTAATTTAATGAGATCAGACATGGTATACAATAGGTACTCAATAAATGATAGTTGCTTTACTCTTTATTATCATCATTATTACTGTCTTCTAAACCCCCTTCCGCGGCCTGACCTCCAGCGTGCACATGACCCATATGTCTAGAGTAGTGCTACCCTGTAATCTTGCCTGTGCTGTCCCCCCAGTCCCCCAAGGATTTCTTGGTCTGTGAACTGGAGTTTCCGTGCTGAGGCTCAGAGAATCCTCTGTATCCCAAGAACCCCCAAAACAAATCACACATGAATCCGATGCCTGGAAGAGTGCAAAGCAGTAACTCTGGAAGCATCTGCGGGACATGGTCTTCTCTTCTTTCAAGAAAATGTCACCTCTTTGCCAAACCACTGAAACAAGGGGTGGAGGGTGGCTATGGGGGCATCTGGAAGGGCAGGAGCCTCGTTAGTCAGGGTGGGGTGCTCTCTGAAAGCCGAATGAGGGTGAGATGCACCCCATCACCTCCTGAGGACTGTGGGCACCCTCCCCTCCGCCCCTCCTGCCCTGCCAACTCCCACTGCTGCCTACTGCGCCATGGGAGGGCAGAAAGCCCAGTTAGAAAGTCATGCTAGGGACTGGTCATCTAAAGCCACGACGTGGGGCTTATAGCAGATTGGAGCCCTCCAGCACTGCGACTTTGCTCCAGGTCCAGCAGACGTGTGCGTGTACGCACGCGTGCGTGCCTGTGTGTACAGTCTTCCCATTATGTTTGGTTGAGTTCCCTTTATCTCAGTACCTTGCAAGGTGGCTACAAGGACCAGGGCAGGCAGGCAGTCGAGTGTGGAAGTGCCCCACTGGATGATACAAATGTGAGGATTCCCTCCTTGTCATTTCATACAATCAAATTCCAATTAAGCAGAACACTGGCAGTTCTAAATGTTTAATTTAGATTTAATGCCAAATCCCTTTTGGTGCAACATTTATTGCGGAGAATCTGTTTTTATAATTATATAATTATACGAAAGTTTAACATGACATAATAAAGCTAATACATGCTCACCACAGAAGATTTGGAAAATGTGGGAAAGTGTAAAAAAGAATGTGAAAACCAACCCTAACTCCACAACCCAGGAATATTCATAGTTATGTCATATATATGTGTGTCAATACCGTAGCAGTAATGGGTATGCGTACGTACATCCAATGCTTTGTATGGACCAGGGACTGAATTCAATGCTTGCTGCATCATCGAATTATATAGGATGTACATATATATGATGTATATGTATATCATCTATGTACATAATATGTGTACATGTTATACATAATATATACACATCATCTATATGTATCATATACCCTATGTAGGTTTATCCCCGGCTTTTTTCCATTCGAGCTTATAACATGCTAACTTTTCCGATTAATTAAAAATAATTCTAAAACATGGTATTTTCCTTCATTAAAAAAAAAACACACGATTAAGGTAAATAATCCAGAAAAATACAAAGTCGAGGAAAACAAACCCAGTTGCACCTTGATCACCCCTCCCATCCTCCCAGGTGCGCAATTGCCATTAGCGGCTAAGCATGAATTCATTTGTTTGAATTTTAAGATTTATTTATTTATGTTAGAGAGAGAGAGAGCTGGAGGAGAGAGAGAAAGAATCTGCAAGACTCCTCGCTGAGCGTGGAGCCTGACGCCGGGCTGGATCTCAGGACCTTGAAGATTGTGACCTGAGCCTAAAACCAAGAATCCGACACTCAACTGACTGAGTCACCCAGGTGCCCCGAGTCACACATGAGTTTTAAAGGCTGTGTAATATTTTGTCACGTAGATGTGCCATCATTTCTGTAATTCCTTGTAATTGAATATTTAGACTGTTTTAGAGTTTTTGCTACTATAATAATAGTAAAAAAAATTCTCAGGAAAGATCCCTAGAGGCAGAAGTGCTGGAAAAAAAAGGGCATAAACATTTTTCAGGCTTTTGAGCTGTATTGAGAAACTTTTCCTGAGCATCACCCCGTTTACAGTGTCATCGGCACAGAAGAACATTCATCTTGCTCTTCTCGCTTTATCTCGTCAAGCGCTATTTTTTTTTACGTATACATAGTTAGGGTAAAGCAGTAAGTGAAAAAATACCATCTCGCTATTTCAACTGAATCTCTTCTAATGAGGTTACACCATTCTTAGTTACTTACTTTGAAACATAAATTTAGTCACTTACATTTTTCCTTTTGCTAATTTTCTTTTCAGGTTCACTGCCTATTTTTTTTTTTTCTACTGAGGTTTTTGGATTTTTTTCTTCTTCTTGATTTGCAAGTGCTCTTTACATATTTGTTTTTGTTTTAATTCCATCTATGCTTTGCTTGGATGTCCAGAAGTTCCTGATTTTAAGTGAGCAGATGTACACATCTTTTCCATTATAATTTCTTCCATTACCGCTGTGCTTAGAGAAAGGCCCTTCCCATCCAGAGATCAAAATCACCAACATTTTATCCTAGTTATTTCACGGTTTCATTGTTTTCACATTTTGCAGTCTCATCCATCTGGAATTTTTTCTGCTCTATAGTGCAAGGTGAAGGTGTAGCTGCTCTCTTCATCCCCACCTCCACCACCTCCTGTGTGTCCCAAGCACCACTTCCTTCCCTAGCACAAGGGCACCTTGGGAAGTACAGCAGCCCCCGGCGTTCTGCGGCCACCACCTAAAGACACACACAGGCGCCACATTGTCAACTTCTATTCACCGTACACCCGGGCCCTCTTCCTCCTGCTGGGGACACAGAAACCAGTAGGACACAGTTACCACCCTCGAGCAGCTCCCAAGCCAGCCGATCAACAGATGATCACAGTGAAATGTGCTCAAGACTTGAATGGGAGGCAAGTCTGGGTGTTGTGCAAGACTCAGCTGTCGGGGTTCACCTGGATAGCTGTCAGGAGATGGGTCCCAGAGGAAAGGACAAGTGAACTGAAGCACTGAGGAAGGAAGACATGAGAGGACACATAGGCACCTGACAAACAGGTAACCCAAAGGGGTCTAGGTGGCTGGGGCCTGCAGGGGAAGAGACAATCCTCACTATTCGCTATTGTGTACCATTGTGTCTCCTAATCAATACATGAAATTGTCCCAAGGTTTACTACTTGAAATGAACAGGAAGGAGTTTGAGAGTTAAGGCAATGGAGTCGGTGAAGGGCATCTAGGAGGAGGGAACAGCATAAGCCAAGGCTTGGAGTCACAAATCAGTCTGGCCCATTTAAGGAACATTCTTATTTAGGGAAGAGGTTTCCCCTAAAGGGGATGGGAGAGAGGGCTGCAGATCAAGGAGGGCCTTATACATCCCATAAGGGCTTGGACTTCAGTGGGCAGCCAACAGATAGCTTTCTGCAGGGGAAGGGCTGCATTCTAAGATCCCTCTGGCTGAGGTGTAGAGGGGAACACAAGGAGCTCCTGGAGACCTGCGGAGGGACCCACCATGAGACAGTTATAGTGATGTCATGGAAAGGTTATGACATACCCAGAACCATGGTGGTTTGGGGCTGCCCCTTCCAGCCCCTCCTTGAAGAGATAGTCTAGCCTGGGAGCACCTGGCCGCCAGGCATTCTGGAAGCCCCCCACAGGCCTCAGGCTCAGAGTACTTGGCTTCTCTGGAAGTGAAAGCCAAGGGCACAAAAAATAACCAAGGAGCCCAAAGGCAACCAGACTCAATCAAGAGCAATCTCAGCCCAAACCCTGGCTCAGTCCCTTACCTCCCATGAGACCTTAGGCAAGCTCTTGTGAGCCTCATTTTCCACATCTATAAACTGGGACAGACCGATATATAAAGAGGGTTAGTGAGTATCCAGGGTGAGCGTTCCACTAGAGAGTGTATGTAGGCTTCCCCCATGTGCGAGGGGCTCAGGCTACGTAAGTACAACCCCACTGCCCTAAAGGGGATGAGTGTTTTAAGGGAAGGGTCTAGAAAAGGTACCGCTTACTCCACAGGGCTGTCCAGGATTTCAGACACAGGAAGGCGGGTGGCATCACAGCTGACAAACGGCAGCTCATATGGGAATGCCGACCCAGGCCCTGTGTCTGATTGGCCCTTTCTGCTTTCTTTCCATCTCAGGCCCTCAACCCAGCCCTCTTCTCTCCTCTTGGGCCATGTCTCAGTCCATATCAGTGTGCACATCAGTACATCTAGTTTTCCAAAGCACTTTCTGCTCCTGGGTCCATTAGTCCTTTGTAACCTATCTGGGGTCTTAGACTCATTTCACAGATGAAGAAACTGAGACCATCCTCTCCATGTGGGGAGATGGTAGCAGGGAGCCCACTGGCTGCCCCATGCTCCCCCAGCTGGCTAAGCCTCCCAACCACGGGGTCCAGAGCCAGGGCACAGGCTGAGAGGCATGAGATTCTATGGACCAAGTGTCCGTGAGTCACCAGAAGAATCCCAGCACCTCGGACAAGAGAAAACTAGTGAGGAACTTGGCAAGCGTGGACACAAGAGGCAGGTAGACCTGGTCTCTAGCAGCCCCACCACTTAGCTGTGTGACCTTAGGCCACGGCTTGACTTCTCTGAGCTTTTGCTTCTCACCTGTCAGGCAGGTATCATCCCACAGATGCCGAAAAATCGCTGTGAGCGTGAAACGAGAACTAATTGATGGTGCGTTCGTTATTTATTGCCGTGTAACACATTACCTTGCATTTAGAGGGGCCACCTCCCAAACCTAGGCAGTCCAATGTGTCCTGTCTGTCAGCACGAGGCACCAGGTGGCACTCATCAGCCCCACCGATGCTGGAGTGTGGGGAGTGGGCTGGGGTAGCCATCTGGAGGGGTTGGCACTGGGGCTACCTGGCGCTGCTTCTCATAACATCTTGGTTTGGGAAGACCATTCAGGAAAACAACTATCAAATCATAGAGTGCCTGGCGGGGGCTGGCTCACCCCGCAGGCGGGATACTGAAGGTGCCAGCACCGGAGTGGGAGGGCTGCACGGGGCCCTGTCCCTGGTGAGGGAGGTCCCCACATCTCAGGCGCTCCCTTCTCCGGGGGCTGGGTTGGTGCTCTTCCTCCGTGGCTGGTGAATCCTGCACTTCACCCTTTTGTTTGTTTGTTTAAGATTTATTTATTTATTTATTTGAGAGAGATTGAGAGAGAAAGAGCACGAGCGAGTGCAAGGAGGGAGAGAGGGAGAGAGAGAAACTTCAGCAGACTCCTTGCTGGGCCTGGAGCCCAACATGGGCCCTGTCTCACCACCCTGAGGTCACGACCTGAGCCGAAACCAAGAGTTGGACGCCGAACCGACTGAGCCACCCAGGCGCCCCCGCATGTCACCTTTTTTCCAATCACATCTATTTGTACCCAGACCTTTCTCTCAGAAGGATCAGATACAAGAGCAACAGGGCGTTTTTATGACATTTAACCAGAATTCAGTTTGCACCCTCCTTTGGCCAGACTCCCAAGCAGAGGTTGTGTTAACGAGGCTGGTTGTTCGGGGAATGTGAGAAACAGCATGTCTGGGAATGGTTAGGGCGGATGGCAGATCCTCAGACTAGGCTTCAGGAAGCCCCGCTCTTCTCATCCTGGTCATTCCCCAGTGGGTGGTGGAGCAGATGATCCCTTTCTGGGGACAGCCACAGTCCATGACCAACCTGCCTTAGGAGTTTGGACCAAGAGGAGGTCAGGTCAAATTGAGTTGGGAACTTTGACTCGCCAAGACCATTCCTGCGAATGGAAGGGAGCAGGAAAGGTTATCAGATGTCTTGACTGTCAGCTCTTTGTGGAGGGTCCTCCTGGAGGGCGAGGGACACGGCTGTCACACTGTAAATGGCCCAGAAAGCTGAGACTATGACACAATTAGTTTCAAGGGCCACAATGGTGTGGCTGGAATTAGTTGGCTGATCGACCTTGAATATCACCACTATAAGCTAGAAACGTGCCAACAGCAAGGAGGCACCACCCAGAGCCACAAGACGGGGTCAAAGTTTCAGGGCAGTGAATCTGCCTCAAGCAGGCAGGGACCGCGCCCCCTGCGAGTGGGCCAGGTCAGCTCTTGGCAAGAGTTCCAAGGCCAGCGTGTGGTGGAGAAGCAGAGTGTCTGAGGGTAGGAGTCTGGCCACCTCTGCTAGGATGCTAGGTCCCGGCAGCGATGGGGGTGGGGGTGGGGGTGCAGTCTGGGCAGTGCAGGCATGTGGCTGGTCTCATCAGAGAACACGCCCTTACCACGACATCTATGGGACTGACCCACAGGCTTCATTCAGCATTATCAACCTGTTCCCATAGCCCGTGACCCTGTGGAGGGGTGTCTTCAATCTACCAGCCTGTAGTTTCCCAAGTGATGGATGACACAGCCAGGTCATCAGCCCAACCCAAAGGACAGGAAAAATCCACGGGGCTTCATCCAAGGGAGTGGCTGGAGCTATGAGAACAGTCTTGACTTCTGCCCATGGAGCAGAGTGACAGGTGCCCCCCATTTTCGGTTCTGCAGAGCTGGCACAGGTTGAACAGCCACAGCAGTCAGGGGACACCACTGGGACAAACCTGACCTAAGAGTCTTTGGGTCTCGGGCACCTGGGTGGCTCAGCGGTTAAGCATCTGCCTTTGGCTCCAGGGCATGATCCTGGGGTCCCGGGATCGAGTCCCAGGTCGGGCTCCTTGCAAGGAGCCTGCTTCTCCCTCCTCCTGTGTCTCTGCCTCTCTCTGTGTCTCTCATGAATAAATCAACAAAATCTTAAAAATATATATATTAAGAATCTTTGGTTTCCTCTGGGAGTTTGTGTATCTTGGGGTAATTTCCCCAAGAAGTCAACATTCCCTGATGGCAGCAGGACCCGCCAATAGGCCTTTTCTTGTTGTGTCTGAGTGGGTCTGAAGTTGGCACGATGGCCGGTGAGAGGGGCTGGCTCATGATTCTTCCTCAGCCACCCTCTTGTCTCCCCGTGAGCCAGCCAACGTTCTAAGAATCCCTTTGGTTTCTGTCCACAGCAGCCGTGGATTTCCCTCCCGGGCCCCGGTGTGCGTGCCCATCTGTCACTGCCATCTGAACAGCAGCAGCCCCTCTGGCCCCGGGGCAATCCTAGCAGCAGCTGTTTCCACGGGGAGCAAGTGAGACTGGCCATAGACTGCGAAAGAGGTGCCACC
Source organism: Vulpes lagopus (assembly GCF_018345385.1). Taxonomy (NCBI): domain Eukaryota; kingdom Metazoa; phylum Chordata; class Mammalia; order Carnivora; family Canidae; genus Vulpes; species Vulpes lagopus. The sequence goes on from NC_054825.1 coordinate 50,697,466, forward strand.
ACTCAGAGAGTCAGCCACCACCAGGGCACAGTCTGGGTCACTCTCTGCACCTCTTCCCCGTGCTCAGCCTGCAACCGCCTCCCCAGTTCCTTCTGATCAGAAGGCAGAGGGTCATTTACCGTCCATGGGGCTGTATGATTTGGTCAACATGCTTGCTACTGATTTTCATGGACTTCCTTCAAAATCCCATTAGCTATCTTGTGAGGCCTCGGCTTTCCTCTTCCAACATCCCATCTTTGTCACTGTCAAGAACTCTGGGGATCTGAGACTTTACCCTATTGATGACATAACAAGTCTGCTTGTCCCCTTCCTGGATGCTGGCATGGACCCAAGATTCCTGAGTCAGAGACAACAGGTTTCTACGACTCATGGCACAGAGAGTAGCAAGAGCGCCACACTTGCCTTGGCTTCCTTGTGCAAAGACAGAGGGTGACACCTGCACACTTGGTGGGGTGCTTTATAGGGGAGGAACCCAAAATTTTTACTTCAGTGGGTGGTCACCATGCCTGCCCTTTGCACAAAGGGGCATCTTCTAAGGCTGTTGGCTGTCATGCATCCTTGGATTCTAGAATAAAGGAAGTCAGTGCCTTTGTTTGCAAGATTTCCAGAGAGACCCATGGAGACCTGTCTCCCAACGCTACATGCTTTCTCATTTGGTCTCTACGTGGTAGAGGATGCCCTCACCATCTCACGTATGAGAAGAACAAGGCCCCAAAGAAGCACAGGAAGTGCCCAAGTTCACAGAGGCTGGGAAACGGTGGAGGCAGGCTTCAAACCTTTGTCTGCAGGCTTTCACTTCTGTCCACAGCTGGCCCTGCATCCTCCGCGGCAGCAGCCCTGTCATAAGGCCTGACGGAGAAAGTGGCGAAATCTCTGTGTTTTAAGATGGTCGTTAGTGGCTCGGTGGACTTCGGATCCTAAATACCCCCTCCCTCTCCAACCCTGGCAAATTCAAGAGCAGACTTACTTCAAAGGCCTGTGGCTTATTCTGATCCCTTGGGGGCCCACCCCCAAGGCCTAGAAGCTGTCACAGAAGATGTGTGATGACACCGCCTGCTTGGGCTGGGGCCAGGCCAGCCAGAGTCCTCCCCTCACTGAGCACCCCTGGGACTCTCCAGGCTCGGACTCAGACAGAATGGGATCCCAAATATGTGAACTGATGGTTCCTCAACTTAAAACCCCGTGCGGCTCAAGTTGGCTCTTCTTCCCTGTAAACCATGGTGGGGACACTCTTAGCAGGGCTAGGGCATGGCAGAGATCCTGACCGTGGTCCCACAGGAGGCCAAGTGGTCCCAGGGGTCAGACCTCAGCCCCCCGAAGCCCCAGAGTGCGGAGAGCCCAGGAGACAGCCAAGGCCTGTTACCACGGCAGGCCCGGCGCCACTCGGCTTCCTGGGGGTCTGTTGTGGTTTTTGATGTTCATTGACATTATATCTGAGGCAGCACAAAGCAGAGGGTTCTTAAAGAGTCAAAATAGCTGCTGCCGGGGCCAGGAATGGAGCCATCCCCGCTGCATGGGTAGAGGAGGATAGGAAACCAGGAGTGGGCGAGGTCACCGTTTCCAAAGGGTCTACTTCCTACACGTGAACTTAGAAAACACCAGAATGGGGCACCTGGGTGGTCAGTCTGTTGAGCATCTGACTCTTGGTTTCGGCTCAGGTCGTGACCTCAGGGTCCTGATCTTAGGGTCATGATGTCAGGGTCATGAGACTGAGCCCTGCTTTGGGCTCCGCACTCAGCGGGGAGTCTGCTTGTTCCTCTCCCTCCCCCCGCCACTCCCCCCATGCATACTCTCTCTCTCAAATAAGTAAAAAATAAATAAAATCTTAAAAAAAGAAAACACCGGGCAGCCTGGGTGGCTCAGCGGTTTAGTGCCGCCTTCAGTCCAAGACGTGATCCTGGAGACCCGGGATCGAGTCCGGCGTCGGACTCCCTGCATGGGGCCTGCTTCTCCTCTGCCCGTGTCTCTGCGTCTCTCTCTCTCTCTCTCTCTCTCTCTAATAAATAAATAAAATCTTAAAAAAAAAAAAGGAAATCCCCAAAATGCTGCCCATCTTAGATCATTTTTTAAAAGATTTTATTTATTTGAGAGAGCAAGAGAAAGCGCATGCACACATGTGTGCACGTGGAGAGGCCGAGAGAGAGGGAGAGAGAATCTCAAGCCGACTCCACACTGAGCTCAAAGCCTGTCACGGGGCTGGATCCCCAAGACCCTGAGATCACGACCTGAGCCCAAACCAAGAGCCAACACTAACCAACTGAGCCACCCAGGATCCCCTCAGACAATTTAAAGAACTTGGCCAACACTGCGTGACCTATGGAAGAGAACTTGTCTCTCTACAAAAGATCACGCATGGGTATGTTTCTGTTAAAACAATAAGAAAGTACATTTAGGGCTGTGTGCATGCATGCAGTGTTGTTTGTGTGTTTTTCTAGGCATTCCTAAAGCCACATTTTGTTCATTGCTCAGTGATGAGAAATAGAAAGCGAAACTATTAAAAATAAACATTTCCAATTTGCTGGTTCAAACAAAACTGACCAGAAAAGAAAAAAAGAAAAAAAGCTGGCGACAAACATAATATTTTAAAAATTCAACAAATCCTGAATGTTACTCACTACAAACAGGCCCTATTCTAATTGCTTCACAAGTGTAAACTCACTTAATTTAATCTTCCTAGCCGCCCCATGAGGTGGGTATTATTTTTATGTCCATTCTAACAAACGTCAAAACTCAGAGACTTTAAGTGACTTGCCCAACACTTAGCTGGAGGCAGAGCTGGGCCTGGAGCCCAGGGAGTTGCCTTCAAAGCCTGCATGCTCAGCATGGAAAGTCAGGTTCAGAAGTTCTGCAGGGGGTAGGAACACCATCTCAAGATGGGAATCCTAACTCGGACAGCTACTAGCTGTGTGACCTTGGGCAACTTCCTCAACTTCTCTGAGCCTCATCTAGCACACAGGGATGAGGATTAGAAGCGATGATACAAAGTGCATAGAACATGGCACATCCCTCAGTAGGTGGCAACATTATTATGACTATTGCTAAACAAAATAAGTGTTCTGTTACTAGGGACTGTCCCAGGGCCTCTCAGCAGGTCCAATCTGAAAGTCCACCCCAGCTGCCCCTCTTGGGACTTAAGATTTTGGGGTGAGCAGCAGGGGCTCTGTAGAGGCACCATTGAGCCCTCTAGTTTAGACCTTTTGTTTTCCAGGGGAAACAGGCCCAAAGGGGAGCTCACAGCACACTCAGCCAGGTCTCCTCCAGGCCACAGAGGGTCACATTAAAAACCATCTGCCCTGCACCCCGATGTTTCTAGCAGCAATGTCCACAGTAGCTAAACTGTGGAAGGAGCCTCGGTGTCCATCGACAGATGACGGATAAAGAAGATGTGGTCTATGTATACAATGGAATATTCCTCAGCCATCAGAAACGACAAATACCCACCATTTGCTTCGACGTAGATGGACCTGGAGGGTATGATGCTGAGTGAAATAAATCAATCGGAGAAGGACAAACATTATATGGTCTCATTCATTTGGGGAATATAAAAATTAATGAAAGGGAATAAAGGGAAAGGCGAGAAAATGAGGGAAAGTATCAGTAAGGGTGACAAAATATGAGAGACACCTAACTCTGGGAAACGAACTAGGGGTAATGAAAGGGGAGGTGGGCACGGGGTTGGGGTGACTGGGTGATGGGCACTGAGGGAGGAGGCACTTGGTGGGATGAGCACTGGGTGTTATACTATATGTTGGCAAATTGAACTCCAATAAAAATAAATAAATAAATAAATAAATAAATAAATAAATAAATAAATAAATAAATAAAAGTAAAAACCATCTATCTCCCCAGTCACACATTCAGGAATTCTGGGCATTTTTTAAAAAAAGATTTTATTTATTTATGAGAGACACAGAGAGAGAGGCAGAGACACAGACAAGGAGAGAAGCAGGCTCCCTGCAGGAGCCTGACACAGGACTCCATCCCAGGGCCCTGGGATCATGCCCTGAGCTGAAGGCAGATGCTCAACTGCTGAGCCAGCCAGGGATCCCCAGAAATTCTAGGCATTTTATCTCTACTCCACTAGCTTCACCACAAGCTTCTCTGAGAACAGTCAGCGAGGCTGCGAGGCTGTTCTAGCCTGTATCCCTGGTGATGGTCAGCCTTACAGGACAGCCCCTTCCCGGGCACCTTCAGCCGACCCCCCGACCGGGCCAGGGGGACACACAGCTTCCTCTGGGTCATCTGGCTGCCAGAAGTCGGCAAAAGCCTCAAAATCCCCGGGTGGAGAGTTTTAAAACTTTGTCTTCATTTCCCTGTTATTACAAAGCATAGGGATCAGAATAATGAGAATGCACTCAAGGCCACAGAACTGTGCATGTAAAAAAAACTATTAAAGTAGCAAATGTTACATTACTCTCACTTTGCCGCAATAACATAAAGAAAGGGTTTGGGGAAAATGAAACCATTCTAGAAGTGATGGTGATAGTTGTACAACAGTGCAAATGTCCACAAGGCCTCTGAACTGTATCCTTAAAAATGGTCAGTCTAGCCCATTATATGCAATGTATATATTTTACCACAAATAAAAACAAGCAAAATAAAAAATGATCTGCTCCTCTGCCTTCTTGCCTCTCAACTCAGGCCAGTGAGTTTGCTCAGGCCAGTGCTGGCTTCACAGAAGCCCCTGCAGCATCACTGAAAGGCCAGCTCTGGATGGAGCTCCAGGTCATGGGCTTGGCCTCCACTGGCCACTGTCTTGCTGTGTGACCCTGGTTAGCATGCTGCCCCTCTCTGGGCCTCAGTTCTGTGACAGTGATGGAACTAGATGCACTCTAAGGCTTTTTCAGCTTGGATGTCCATTGAGTCTATATCCTAAGAATTTGGGGGATATCTCTTTGATGGCTTAAGATAAGGATGAGTGAGGGTTCTCAGGAGTCTGTAAGGAGGAGCCAGGTGGCATTGTCATGGAGACACATGAGAACAGTAGACACCCCCCGCTCTGGAGGCCCTCTTGGTCCTTTAGAGTTTATAAAATGTGCCCACATTATTTACCTCTGTGACCCCTTTATTCCACAGACAGCCAGGGAGTCTGTGCTCAGCATGGGGCTGACCCGGGGCCATAGGGGGGCAAATGGGACAAGAGACAGCTCTGGCTTCCAGGAGACTCCCTGGAAAGAAAAAGGGGACAATATGGCCAGAGCTTGGACTGGGCAGATGGGGTCATGGCAGGAGGAGGGATCAGCTTGGGCAAAGGCCCAGGGGAGAGAGGTCTGGAGTGTGCCATTTGAAGGGGGTGGGCCAGGTGGAGCTGGGGCATCGCCAGACTCCCTAGGGCCCCCCAGGCACTCCAAGAGGCAATTCTCTATCCAGAGGGTGCAGGGGCATCAGGGAGGTCACTGTCCTGCGGAGGCGGGGCACTGCCACACTGGGCGCACAGCATCACTGCGGGTGGACGGTAGGTTGGAGCAGGCAGGAGCGGGGCAGGAGGCCCGGTTAAGAGGCCACAGGAGGGGATCCCCGGGGGGCTCAGCGGTTTGGCGCCTGCCTTTAGCTCAGGGCGTGATCCTGGAGTCCCGGGATTGAGTCCCGCGTCGCGCTCCCCGCAGGGAGCCTGCTTCTCCCTCTGCCTGTGTCTCTGCCTCTCTCTGTGTCTCTCATGAATAAATAAATAAAATATTAAGAAAAAAAAAAAAAGAGGCCGCAGCAGCTGTCTGGGGAGACCCTTGCGTCCCCGACTACAGATGTCCCAGTGGATGGTAGACTTCCTTTCTCACTGAGGCACAGAGGGCCACACGGGTCGGGTGATCGCCCAATGCCAACAGCAAGTCGAGAGGTCTGGATCCGAGGTCTTAACACTCGCTCACCCCCAGCCAAAGCCTTCCTTTACCGCCCCGAGCTCCCTGCCAGGCTCCAGATTATACTAGTGACTCTAATTTGTAAGCGTCCTTGCTGAGAGCTTAATCCATGCCGGTTCTGAGTGCCAAGCACGTGTTCATGCAGTCGTCCTCCCAGCAATCCTAGGAGATGAACACTCTTATTAGCATTCAGATGGGGAAACTGAGGCACAGAGGTTAAGTAACTTGCCTCAGCTCACATAACTGGTAAGCAGCGGTCAGAATTCGAACAAGGCAGCTGCTGCCACTAAGCCCCCTGAACCGTGGGGAGGGGAGGACAGGAGTGGAATGGGGGCTTCCAGTAAAGGGGAGTTCTCGGAGGGGAACAGAGGTACACGCCTGCCCTCCGGAGCACCGATGGAATCTGCCCGAATACACGGGAAGTAGCCTGACCAGGAGACCTGAGACCTGAGGTTTAGGCTCAGCTCTGCCCTGAATCTGCTGTGTGACCTCAGGCTCCTCACACCCTTCTCTGGGCCTTGGGTTTTGTCACCTGAAGCAGGAATCAAGATCTCCAGCCCCCACTTGCCTTTTTTTTTTTTTTTTAAGATTTTATTTATTCATTCATGAGAGACACAGAGACAGAGAGGCAGAGACACAGGCAGAGGGAGAAGCAGGCTCCCTGTGGGGAGCCCGATGTGGGACTCGATCCCAGGACCCCAGGATCACACCCTGGGCCCAAGACAGATGCTCAGCCACTGAGCCACCAGGTGTCCCACCCCCCCTTTCCTAGTTCTGCTTCTCTCCCTCCTAGATCAACCCCCCCACTCCCCTCTATACCCCCAGACACTAAGGCAGGGGAGGGTGGAGATGGGGGTGGGCTGTGGAACAGAGAGAGGTGGCGGTGGAGGGACTCGCCCGTCTCCAAAAGCCTAGTAATGGCAGGAAATCCCTCCCTCCTCGTTCCAGGCCTGAGCCTGGGTTTGGAGGCGGTGAGGCACCCCCTCTCCGCCCTGGCTTCCCAGGGCCAGTGGGGACCAGGCTCCCACCACACTCTCCAGAGACCAGGCCTTGTTTAGAAAGTGTCTCCTTTAAAGCCTGAGTCACTGGGTCCCTGGGTGGTCTGGGGGAAACCACAGAGTTACTGCGAGTACCTTACTGTGACTGGGGGAGAGGGGACGGGGCGGGGGGGGGGGCAGGCCCCGCCGCCACTCTGTGACCTCGGCTACTCAGCCTCTTGTGTCTGGGACTCGGTTTCCCCACCCGTAAATGGAGGGGCTGGAGGTGGAGTCTCAGGCCACCCAAGGACCTCGGAGCAGTCTGCAGCCTCGGGATGGGGCTGGGACAAGAGCTGGGAGGTTGATGGTCCGGGGCCCCAGATCAGCCCCCCGTCCTGGCACACTGTCCCTGAGGGTCAGGTCCACTCCTGCTAGGCCAATGACATCCAACACCCAGGAGGAGCCCCCAGCTGGCCTCTGACACAGAGGGCTTGTTCCATCCTCCCAGAGTTTGAGCAAATGACAGCATTCGTGTAAGCCTCAGTCTTTCCATCTGCAAAGGGGGCATGGCTGAGACCCTGCGCGCGGAGGCACTCCTGGACACCAGGTGCACAGTTCTGAGCGTGTAGAAAGGGCTCACAGTGCCTGTTGCCAGTTATTGACTTGAAAAGAAGAAAAACCCAGGGACTCCCTGCTCACCCTCACGTGGAACAGCTCAGCTCTGCTCAGTGCTCAAGAGGAGGACCAAGGCCTGGACAGTACTGGACGGCAGAGGGAGTCGGGCCTCTGGGAGGTGCAGGCCTGAGAGTGGTGGGGGAGAGTGAGAGGGTGTGGCCTGGCAAGGGAACCGGGGGAAAGTTGTCCTTGAGGAAGAGCATGGCCTGTGAGGCTGAATTCTAGAATTGACGTCATCCAGCCAATTGGGCACCCTGAGAATCCAGAAGGTGGCAAAAGGGTGTCCCTATCTGGTCTGCACAGAGTAGGTCCTGTGGTCTGGGGTAGGCAATCTGGGCACATCCAGACATCCATGAGTACGGGATTGAGGGGAGTGCTTCCCTGCTCTGGGCCTCAGTTTCCTCATTTATGAAATGGGAGAGTTGATTCCTATCCCTCTTGCTCCCTGATAAAGGGTTTTGATGATTACTTCCACAACCTGGCACCGTGGGGTGACTGGCCACTTCCTCTGAGAGTGAAGAGTCCCTCTCGAGTCTGGCGTTGGTGAGCACCAGGTGCTGGGGAGCCAGGCTGGGTGCAGGGCTCAGCCCGCTCATTCGGCCTGCAGCCTAACCCTCCTGCTGGGAAACCCTTACAAGGAGCTTTCTAAAGGCCCACAATGATCCCCTCCCTGGCCCACTCAGAAACCAGCCCCTCTCCCACCCGGCACCTGTCACCCCAGCTCCTTGTCCTGACATGGGAGGGCTCCAGCCTCCCTCTCCCGTCCCAGCTCCGTATTACTAACAGCAGATACGCACTGATGATGGACCAGGAACTGTGTGATGTTCTTATTTCTCCCAATTTGAACCTACTCCCTGGGCAGGAACAATCCTATCCCCATTTTATACCACCTCATGGTAACACCGAGGCACGTTGGGAGGTCTCTGGAGTCACTCTGCAGTGGCAGACGCAGGATTTGAACCCACGCAACCTGGCTCCAGAGCACGAGTGTCTGAAGACTACCTTCCCCTGCCTTCTGGGTGTTCCATGCAATGGACACCCCATTGTTTCTTCCATTCCCACGGCGTCAGCCCTTTTCTCCTGTCCCCTCCGCCACCCTTAGCCTGTCACTTGCCTGTGAGGACCAGGGCCAGAGAACCGGCTCCTTATTCCATCTCACACTCTGCTAACTGCCCGAGACCGAAGCGGCCCCCACACCGACCCCACACCGACAAGAATAGCCCAGGAAGGCAAGCATCGCCGGTGGGCACCTTCAGGACAGGGCCTCGGTGTGCGGTCCCCGGTGCGTGCAGCAGCTGCCCATGCCAGAGGCGCAGGAGGCCTGGGTGCAGGGACAGGATCAGCCGGGGTGGAGACAAGACTCCATCGGGAAGTAACTTGGGGAAAGAAAGTAAAATGGTGTATTTCTCAGGGGATGCGGTGGCCACGGTCCCCCGCCCCGTGCCATTCATTCTCTCGTGCTCCCTCCCTCGTCGTTAGCAGGAGTGGGTCTCGGGATCAGTAGACTCTGGCGAGGAGACGCACCACGTCACTTTCGAGGTAAGGGGATAAAGGACGGCGGCCGCCCTCTTGGTCTCTCTCCTTTGGACCCTTTGCTCTGGAGGAAGCCACATCACAAGTGGTGAGGGACTGAAGCCTCCAGCCAACAGCCCCGTGAGGGAGCGTGGAAGCGGGTCATGGGGCTGCAGACAAGCCTCAGATGCCTGCAGCCCTGGCCGACAGCTCGACTGCAGCCCACGGGACCCTGAACCCCAGCACCCCGCGAGCCCTCCTGCATTCTTGAACACAGAAACTGCGAGATAAGAAACGTCAGTTTCAAGCTGCTCCGTTTTAGGAGGATTTATTACGCAGCGACAGATAATACACACGACTTCTCAGAGCATTTAATATGCTAATGTAAATCTCCAAGAAAGAAGATATACAATGTAACATTCCCCTTAGTTATCTGGCCAAGGCAGCCTTTTTTTTCTTTCTTTCTTTCTTTCTTTCTTTTTTTTTTTTTTTTTTTTTTTTGAGTTTTCTCAAGAGAGAAAACTGCTTTAATATGGCTCTGGTCCTACCATTAAATGTGACTTCTAACCCTGATCTGTTATGAGCTAGTCATTTGCTTTTCCAGAATCTCAACTCTCTTCCCTTTTATAGAGTAGAAAGAAACAACCTGCCTTTTGCGTGAATCCTAAATACAACCCCCATGGCCTAGTTCTGAGCTCTTTGGTAAGGGGTGGGAGAGTGGCTTGTCTAGGTCCCAAAGGAGCTTCACCCTGGGACTCGGGTGGGTTTTTTGAAGGTGGCAGGTGGGCTCAAGGACCTGTCTTTCTTTCTCAGGCCATTTCCCCAGAGTGGTGAGAGTTAATGTCTTCTGGCTTGTGCACAGTTCAGAGATGGGAGGCATGGACCTGAGTCTCCTCCATCAAACTGGCAGAGCTTACTACCCAGGATGGGACTACCCAGGATGGGTTAGCTCCCCCCACCCCCCGGCCCCCTGCCCCAATCCTGAGGACACAGTGGGGCCATGGCAGGAGGGCGCATCAGAACCTTCTCCGACCTTGACAGTAAACACATGCGCTTCCTTCCTTCTCAATCTATCACCTCTACTCTTTACCTGGTAAAAGACTGAAATCAAGTTTCAGGATGCTGGATCCATAGGCCAGAAACCCACTGAAGCCCTGCATGCCCCCTCTTTGTTAAAAAAGAAGACATTAAAAAAAAAAAAAAAAGCTATAATGTGAATACTTTATTATCAACGAGTGACTGGTATTAGTTTTGTTTTTTGTTTTTTGTTTTTTTTTTTGTCTGGGCATGAGATTTCAAAAACCATACACCAAACCCAGGCTCTCCCACCTAGCTCTGCTGCATCATTTCCTTTAAAAAAAAAAAAACCAAAAACCAAAACACACACACACACACACACACACACACACACACACACAAAATGAAACAAAAACAAGACCAAAAACAACAACAAATAATAATAATAATAATAATAAAGCAGAGGAGGAAGGAGGAGAGGAGAGAAAATATATTTGTATTGAAAGAATGATAAGCCAAAGTGCGTCTTTCTTTTGTCCATATACACACATTGCACCATACATAAATAATTACATTGTAAAAATGACTCCATAATTACAAGTATAATATATATTTCCATATAATATATAAAACTTTATATTAAATCTAGGTAGATGATATTTGGGGGAGGGGAGGGGAGGGGGGTCTCGTCCGTGGAGGGAAGGGGGGCTGTGTCTCTGGGCAGGGGAGGGGGGGGCAGGCCGCTGCCTCGGTGGCCGCCACTATCTGTGGTTGTTGAGGAGGACCTCGAGCCAGCAGGGGCAGGAGGTGATGAACTGCCGTGAGTAGCAGGGCCCCCAGCCCTTGGCGAAGCTGATGCGCACGCTGTTGGGGTCGTAGGGGCCGTCGGCGGCGTCGGGCTCAGGCCCCTGCTGCAGCAGCCCCAAGCGCTCGAAGTCGAACACCTTGATGGAGTAGCCGGGGGGCACCTTGCGCACCACGAGGGCGCGACCACCACCGGGTGCATCGAGCGTCGGGGAGTTGACGAAGATGGGGTGCTCGCCCCGGTTGTAGGCCCACACGCCGTCGGGCTCCTTGCTGAGCAGGATGCCAAAGCCGATCTTGCTGCGCGTGCGGCGCACCGACTCGCTGCGCGGCTCCAGGTTGAGCTGGCCCAAGCAGAAGCCGCTGCCCTGAGGTAGGTCGTAGAAGATGCTCACGGCCTGGTCGTACACCGCGTAGAGGCGGCCCACGCGGGTCCGGTGCTCCCAGTAGGCCACGCTGCACCAGTGGCTCGGCTTGGTGGCATCCGGAGACATGCTGGCGTCTGCGGGGCAAGCACAGGGCACCGGGTGCGGGGTGGGGTTAGTGGGGGGCAGTGGGGTGCAGGTGCACAGGGGAAGTGAGGAGCAGGAGGTGGCAGGGTGGGCTGCAAGGGGAGGATGAGGGGCGGGGGGGGGGGGGGCTGTTTCCAGCATCAAGTGTGCAGAACAGCCCTGTCCACATGTAAGTGAAGGAGGAACCGAAGGCCGTGTGTGAGCTCACAGGGAGGGCGAGTCACCCACTGTGTGCTCGCTGCCCCGGGGACACAAACACAAACCACACCCGGCTCCTGCCTGGAAAATTTTCCAAGCTCAAGCCAGCAGGGGCGGGACAACACCCCTCTGCCTTGTCACCCCTCTGCCCCACACACCCAAAGGAGGGGCTGAACACCGTGCACCCACAAGGTTGCAGGTGTTGCACACTGCACTCCTGACTCTACACCTGACCTCACTGGGTGTTCAATCACTCCACGACGAAGCTACCTTCTCCTCAGTTTACAGAGGAGGATCTGGGACTTGGCAGGCGGCAGCAGCCTGTCAAAGGCCACCCAGCTAGTGAGTGGCACCGCCAGGATCTGAAGCCCACCAGGCTGAGCCTCAACCTGAACAGAGAAGGGCTGAGCTGTCAGAAGGGGCATAAATCACCACTCCCAAGGCACGCGGGCATGGGAAGGCGCAGTGGGGTGGGGCAGATGGCCCCCAGAATCCCCCTTCCAGCCCAGACTGTTCCCAGCCTTGGTGCTGAGCGTGATGCCTTGTTTCTCAGTGACCCCCGCAGCCCACCCTTCAAGGCAGCTTTCCTGGCATGAAGTGCACATTTTCACCCAGACTGCGGCCCCTTCCGTGGGGCCGTGTCCCTGCAAGACACGGAAGCTGAGGGGCTCTGAGCTTAGAGCAGATTGCCCCACAGGGGCTCCAGAGATGGCCAGTTCTCTCCAAGGTGTGTGCTGCTCCTCTCTGGACAGCCAAGGGGTGGCCTAGATGGCTGCGATCCCTTTCCCCTACAGCTGGAGGCATTTCTGCACGTCTGGATGAATAATTTTCTGACCCCAGACCTAAGACCGGATAGAGGCCAGGGCCTGAGCCCCGTCCTTGCTGCTCTCACGTGTGGCCAGCTTCTCAGATTCTGAAGCCTTTGAACATATGGTCTTTCCTTTGAGCCCACAGCTCTGAGAGGCAGGTGGGCACCCATGACCACTCGGAGTGAGGCGGCACGTTCCCACACAGCCCCTGCATGGGGCTTACGCGCACGGGGAGTTCTCCTGAGAATGTGATGGGAGCACAGCGAGGCACTTGAGGGCATGTCTGCCCCAAGAGAAACGGACCGAAGTCCAACCAAACCCGAGGTAGAAAACACTGCTAACAACTTCATTCAGGAGCCTGGGCGAGGTCAACTCTGTCTGCCTGTCGCCCAGCCCCGCCTAGAAGCCCCAGGGCAGCAGGGTGACAGGGCCCCTCAGATCCTCCTATGTGCTGGGAGGCCCGCCCAGCCACCTAGCAGGAAACCGGCTTCCCCAAGGGCCTCCTGTAGGCCGCCAACTCCGCTGAGGCCTTGGACTGGGCACAGCCCCAAAGCGCGTGCCCCTCACCCTCTGCCTGGTTGCTGAGGTCCCAGACACAGGTCCCTAGGCCACCCCCTGGGAATGTACTAATTTGCCTCAGAGTCTCCTGCAGGCTCCTCCTGGTTCTAGCCAGTGGGGAGAGAAGAGACTCTGATCCTTGCCCCTTGGCCAGCAGGTAGAGCAACAGGTCTAGCCTGTGGGGGGTGACCGAGCTGCAGGCACTAGGCCAGGCCCAGCAGGTGGGCAGCCAGGGCACTCCAGGCCACCGCCCCTCTCTCCAGGCATCCATCCGGTACAGGTCTGAGAGTTTCTTTTCTTTTCTTTCTTTTTTTTTAAATCTATTTATTCATGAGACACACACGCAGAGAGAGAGGCTGAGACACAGGCAGAGGGAGAAGCAGGTTCCCTGCAGGGAGCCCGATGCGGGACCCGATCCCGGGACCCCAGGATCACGACCTGGGCCGAAGGCAGGCGTCAAACCGCTGAGCCACCCAGGGATCCCTGGTCTGGGAGTTTCTAAGTGCCAGGAAAGCAGTTCTGTCCCAGCCTGGCCGTGAAACCCCAGCGCCAGCCTTCTCGCGAGTGGTGACAATTCCTCTGGTGCACGAGACACGGAGAGGTAGGGAGGGAAACATCTGGGCCTGGAGAACGCTGGGGGATAGGAGAGGCAACGCGCATCACCGAAAGCCTCCATCAGCCAGGCACCTTCTTCCCAGTAGCCTTGGTTCATTTCTATCATCACCCCATTTTACAGGTGAGGAAACTGAGGCGCAGGAAGGGGCCGTGAGCTGGTCGAGGGTCCAGACAAGCGAGCGCCAGAGCCAGCATCGGTGCCAGGCCACACTCCAGAGCGGGGCTCTTGCCCACGCTCCAGGCAGTCTCCCCCCTGAAGCCCACCCCCCCGCAGTCTTCCTGTGTGTAACCAGGCTGCTCTCACAGTCTGAGTCCTAGGGGTGCCCACCCACAGCCGGTGAGTCACTCCCCCGCCCCATGCTGAAAGGCCTTCGCTCCCAACACGTTCAGCAGCCTCACTGAGTGAGACTTACTGCTTTCCCCGCTTTACAGATAAGGCTCAGAGGGCCACCCAGTCGTAAAGTGGCAGCTCTGCCCCAGGGTGGAGCCCCTCCATAGTAAAAGGCAAAGAAGCACTTTGGCAGTCAGAATTGGGGCAGGGGTGGGGGGGGGGTGGGGAGGAGGGAAGGAGGGAGGTTGAGAGTAATGGAACTCAGGGCCCGTGGTGGGGGACACTCCCTGTCCCCCTCCCCTTAGCTCCTCCCACCCCAGCCAGGCCAAATGCCCCTCATCATCTACCTCCACCCCAGCCCTGCCCCAGCACTCCTCACGGGGACGGATCCTGTGCTTGGGAGATGAACCCCACAGAGCTACCCAAGGACCTGGCCTGCCCCAACTGTCTGGCTCAGGGACTCTCGCTGGGCCAGGCCTCACCACCTGCAGCCTCTCTGGTTAAGCAGACTGGGTAACACTTTATCATGCCTGGGCTCCTGGCCAAGGCTTGCAAATTCCGGGAGATGGACTGCTGCCTCTGGGAAGCCCTCCCTGATCCCTCCCTCCCATGCACCAACAGCCTTCAGTATGGTCACTTCCGAGGCCTGGCTGGTCTAGACTTTCCAGTAGGAAAAGATGGGCCTCAGTCCTCTCTACCTCTGTCCCAAGACTGCATGTATCCCTAGGGTGCTCTCAGAACATGCTAAAAGGGAAAGAGGGAGGAAATAAAAATTCATCCCAAGTGTCAGCCCACTGCCCTCACCTCCAGCTCCCATTGGATTGGGGCCAGTGGTCGCAGGCCCCAAGGGATGGTGGACAAGGTCTGGGGTCTCCCGAGAGCAAGCCAGCAAATAAGCACATCACCATGGTCAGGACCTCCCGGTCCCCATCCAGCTTTTGGGGTCTTGGGGCTCCAGAGCTTGGGGGACCCAGTGACATCATCTTATCCAGGGAACCCCAACACTCTGGCCTTTCTCAAACCAATACATTGTTTAATGGAGGGACTGTGAATGTACAGGGTTACCACTGTTTTATTTTGTCACGTGTAGAGTTATTACAAACCCCAAGACCATCCACTACCACTAGCACAAAAGAAAGTGTAATTTGATACTAATAAAATAGATAAGGCCTATATCAGAAATGCCAAAGTTAACCAAGTGGATTACAAGAAATTTTCTTCTTTCCTTGTGAATCAGGGAAAACGTACTCCTGAGACTGGCCTGTGGGAACCACTAATTGAATCCAATGTCCTTACGCCACACAGATGGCACCCAGGGGTACAGGGCGACTCACCTGAGCACACACAGCAGCAGAGGGCAGAACTGGGGCCAGAACTTGAGAACCTAGAATTCTAATCTAATGCTCATCACATGAGCCAAAGGGTTTCAGAGTGAGACGAATCTCAGGCTCTCACCACTGGCCGGATGTGTGGCCATGGACGAGCCACTGAGTGTCCCTAAGCCTCAGTCTCCCACAGGTAAGATGGATTTATTCATAATCCAGCACCTCATTTATACAGATCATCTTTGGATTTTCGGGAAACTCCAGCAGGAGATCAATGGGGCGCAGAAAGACGTAGCTGTCCGTTTACTGGCCCCAGTGCTGGCCCTAACCCTTCAAAGGCCAGGGCTCCTGAGGGGTGTCAGGGGTCACAACCCAGGGTCACCACCAGGGGAGGTTACAACAGGATAGCGGATGGCAGTTCCCCACCCCCCCGACCCCCCCACCTTCACGAACTGTAACCCTCGGTACTGGTACTATCTAGAACTAAGTCGAGTGCCGCTGTGGCTCTGTTTCACACACACACACACGTGCACACATACACACACGTGTGGATTCAGGTCTCATGCAGTGTGGCTGCCACAATCCGACATGCTCTCTGCGAGTGAGAAAGCAGGGCCCCCAAACCTTTGCCCTCCCCGCGGTGGCAAAGCCCCACTCCTCCGCCAGGCTGCCACTCAAGAGTGCAAGGGGACAGTCTTTTGCAGAAGATCTTTTTCTCCTCGTGGCTCCAAGGCTGTGGTCCCGCCATCAACCTAATTAGGCACCAGCTCCTTAATTGCAAATAAATACCAGGGAGTCAGACCCGAGTGAACAACATCAAAGATGACCGCGCTCTGACCGAAACTCCTGCTCACTACCCCCTGCTCGGGGCCTGGCCTAGTTCCCAGCCAGGCTCTGGGTCCCGGCTGGGAGGGCTCTGGGGGGTGGGGGTGGGGGGGAGGCTCGGTCTGGTGCTGTGTCTGGGGCAGACCTAGGAGAGTGGCCCCGGGCCGGGGGTCAGGAGTCCTGCGGTCAGGGGTCCACCTCCGGGCCTGGTGCCAGTTCATCTTCCTTCGTGCCTGGCCTCAGGCTTCCCATCTGAACAATGAGCTCGAGATTGCTGTGATTCCGGGAAATATTCACAGCAGCTTTCCGGCAGTCACCCAAACTCAGCAGACAGCTCTCAGATGTCCATCAACGGGAGGATGGAATTATGGACAGAATATTAGTGAACCCCTGAAATTCAGATACTGAAATCGTAACCCCCCAGTGTGAGGGCCTTTGAAGGCAGGGCCTTTGGGGGGGTGCTTAGGTCACAGGGGGGTAGAACTCTCACTAATGGGATCAGCACCTTCATCCGAGGACACAGAGAATACAGCTGTCTAGGAACTGGGAGCAGGGCCCTCACTAGACTCCCAAACTGCCAGCACTTTGATCTCGGGACACCCCCCCCAGCCCCCCGCCCAGCCCCAGGAACCGTAAGAAAGAAATACGTGTTGTGTAAGCCACCTGAGCTATGACACTTTTGTTCTAGCAGTCCAGGGACATGAAAGAGAATGGAAACACAAAAATAAGGTACATCCGTACGACGGAACACCACTCACCCATAAAAACGAGAGAATTAGTGAAACACGCAGCACTGCGGATGGATCTCAAAGGTATTGCGCCAAGTGAAAGAAGCCAGACACAGAAGATAGGCTGTTTGTTTCTATTTATGTAACATTCTTGAGTAGACAAAACTAACCTACAGGGATAGAAATCAGACCAGGAATTACCTCTGGGGAGCAGAGGTGACTGGGGAGGGATGTGTGGTAATGTCCTGGGATGATGTACCTGGATTGGTACAATGGGAACTTGGGGGTATATGCGCGGCCAAAACTCACCACCTGTACTCCGAGGAGCTGGGCATTTCGCTGTAGGTATGATGCCTTGAAGGACTCAAAAGGCAGAGAGTGGGAATGTGCTGCCAGGCCAGCTCCCCATGGCTGTCCTGGAGTGGCCTCAGCGGGGCTCTGTGGTGGCCCAGGGGACAGCCCCTGTATTTCCAGACCAGACAGGGGTGGCCTGGCCTCCAGGTGGTACCCACATTCCTGCCACCAGAGGGTGGTGGACGCCTGCGGTGGGCAAGAGGACAACAGGCCTTCTCCCCTTGGCCGGAGCCAGCCCGTGGGGTGGTTGGCATGCCTTCCTCTTGGCCTCTCTGCCCAGTGAGTGTGCTGTGAGCCCAACGTGTAATTGGGGGCGGGGGGTGCTAGGGCAACAAGGGGCCCACTGCAGCCTGGGGGAGGCGGGGAGAGCTGAAATCCCAAGAAGAGCCTTTAGCTTCTTCGAATCAGCAGTTTTCTATCAAAACAAAGGGCAGGAACGTTCCTGTGTGCTCCCCCGTGGGCCGCACGCTCCAAAAGCCTGAGCACACGCAGTGCAGCTTGTCTGCCTCGTGATCCCCCCCTTTCCATTTGGCCAAAGGGCCTCGGACCTGGCCATCCTGTGAAGGGAACCAGAGATGTGCCCAGATTCAAGTCTCTGGCTCTAAGAGAGGTGGACATGGGGGCTCGGAGCATTTGCAGGCTGGGCCCCGAGTCCTCCTGGTCCCCAGGGGCCTGGCCGGGCCGCCCATACTCCTCTGTGTTTAAACTTTGTCGTGTCGCTGCTTCACATGCTCAGGGCCACAGCAGCCTCCCTGCCTCTCCAGAGGCTGGATGAAAAAGGCCGACCTCAAATAAACACAGAGCAACACTGGACAGACCCAGACCCCACTGAGGGCCAGGAAGGGAGACTCAGAGGCCCAGAGAGGTGAAGTGACTTGCCCAGGGTCACCCAGTAAGTTGGTGGCGGAAGCCGGAGAGGAGCCCAGGGGCTGGCTCTTCCAACCCCCTTTTCCTGGGCTGCACCGGGGCCTCCTGCCCTCCTGGAAAGATCCTTTCTTCTGTCCCATGTCATGCCTGTGGCTTCAAGTTCCCGTCCAACCGGCAGCTTTTTCATCTGCGGCTCCCAGGCCTGGGAGTAATTATGTGGCCCTGCATCTGGTTAACCTAACACCCCTTTAAAAGCCCTGTTTGCCCATTAGATAAGTAGTTTTTGTAATCAAACTTAAGGGGGGAAAAGGAGTTTCCACTTAACCTTCCTTTGTCATTTTAAGCTGCAGAAATGGCTTTGGGTTTTGCAGCAAGTCCAGAGATGCAGCATTAATTAGAGGCTCTTATTTTTTTCTTTTGTTAAGGGAGGGGGAGACTGGTCCTTTATCCACTGGGCTCTGGCAGTAGAAGCAGAGAAGGAATGTGCACGGGGCCATGTTAATGGTCAACAGCTTAGAACGAGCCTCTCTGCTGAACTCTTTCCAAAAGCAGGGCTCAGCTGACAGGAGTTTCCTCTTATTCGCTCCCACTTGCCCCTCCCCACCCCCCACCTCAGCTCCAGCACCTTTGGCTCCTAGAGGAAGCCAGGCTTCCAAGAGGAAGTTCCTAATCGGTCATTACATCACGGGCGGTCTGGCCACCGCTGCCGCCTGCACGGAGTCCACCTCAGGGGCTCTTTCAGCTGCTGGTCCCCGGGGCCGGGGACTGTGCTTGCCACCACCCTGCAGACAGTAGGCCGGCCAGCTGCTCTGCTCCGGGGTTTTTACCCCCAAGACAGGGACACGATGGGAGTGCCAAGGGGGGATGACAGCAGGGGAGGAGGGAAGCCAGGAAACACACAGTCGGGGTGGCCAAAAGTGACGATTTTGCAGATGCAAAAACAGAGGCCAGGAGAGGTAAAGTGAGGTGCCAAGGCACAGTGGAAATACGCCTTCTGGCTGGGACCCCTCAGGTCTCCGGCACAGGGCTGGATTTAAGAGCACAGGCTTCCTGCCTGTGAATCTCAGCTCTGTCACTCACCCGCTGGGAAACGTTGGGCACGCAACTTTACCACCCTGATCCTCAGTTTCCTAATCTGAAAAATGGGAATGCAATCATTGCTCACTTCGTGGGGCTGTCGGGATTCATGTCAAGGGCATCCAATAATGCCTGGTTCAACACGAGCCCTCCGTAAACAACAGCTGTTCTTACTCTTACCAATATTGTTAACCACCGTACAATCTTATCTCTATTATGTGTTATTTGTATATATTATTTAACTGACTGAGTCAGCTCCGTAGTTCATAAAGGTATTCACATTAGGTAATAATATCTACAAAGATAAGACTTGCCAATGGAGTTGAGAATCAAGGGGGAATAGCAGTAGTAGGGATAATAATAATAAAAGACACCATCCAGTAATACTAATAATCCTAATATATACCAGCCATCACTTAATGAACCTCTACCTAGTGGCCGCAGAATATGAAGCACTTTAAACACATCATTTCCACATCCTGGCAAGTCACTTTCCACTCCCACCACTCCTCCCAGTCATTCGTTACCATCTCAAGATGAAGGAATGATCAGGCCCAAACTTCAGCCCTCAGCTAGGAAGTTGCAAAGCTGGGATCTGAGCTCGACTACCTGGCTCGGAGACGGCGGACTCTGCGTTATTCCTGTGGTTGCAACCTAGGACAGCAGGGTAATGTGACAGGGACTGCACGGGAACAACCCAGCCAGGGCCGCTAGGAGCTGGCGGGGAGGCCTCTATAAAGACTGGATATTAAAAGGGGTCCCTGGGGGCGTTATGAGTGGCTCAGTAGGTTCAGCGTCTGACTTTGACTCAGATCAAGACCTCGGGTCCCTGGAATTGAGCCCCCCATCGGGCTCCCTGCTCCTCCCTCTCCCCCATACTCATGCCTCCCCCCACCCCCACCACCTCAAATAAATACATAAAATCTTTAAAAAAGACAGTCTTTAGATGCGGCAGTGCAGGGGGCCACTACCCCATCATGTGCTGCCCACCTTACCATAACCAGGAGGGCAGTGGGGTTCTCATAGGGCATGCCTTGTAACAGTTACCAGTGGCCCCCCACATAGTCCTGCAAACACATATACCTTCTTAGTTTTTAAGTATAGTTTCTCCCACACACTCCCACCACTCCGCAACCCAGTGAGCATCTTCTCGAGGCTATAGTGCAGAATGGTGGCCTTGGGAAAGGGGTGCTAACCCAGGCTGAGCCCCTGGGGGTGCGGGGAGGGGCCGGGCACCCTGGGCACTTCATCCATTCTCTCCTTGGAAACTCCCAAGTCCAAGAGGTGGAATCACTCCCCCTTCTCAGAGGACAGAGCCCGGGATGGAGGGGCCACAGGGCAATGCAGTGTGGGGATCCTGGCTGGCCAGCCTGACACTCTCTGCTGGGCCCTTCCTGTTGCCTCATGTGCTCCCTCTGCTCTCCGGGGTGCTCCCCAGAGCCTTTGCCCTGGATGGGCATGGGACGAGGGGTGCAAGGATAGTCGGTGGCCACAGGCCATAACTGGCCTTCTCTAGGGAAAGGCCTTTCTTCCAGCCTTGGTGCCCTGACCCTGGCCTGCCAGGCCCCATGTCTCTGGGTGGAACAAAGTGGCAGCCCGAGCTGAGGTGGGTAAGGTTTCCATTCCTTTATCTCGGGCAGTATTCAAACAAGTCCTGAAAAGTGAACTCCTCGTGCACTCCTGATGGAAAACAAGTTCCCACCCGGTGCCCTAAAACACAGGCCTACTCAGCGTCCCCGCCCCCACTTTCCTGGGACCTGCTGCTCCAGGGGAGGCAGGGAGACCCAGCAGAGGAGCCACACCGGGCCTGCTACCATCAGCATCCATCTCTTTCTCCCACCCGCCCAGAGATTGTTCCAGTCTCCCCGCACTAAGGGAGCCACGGCTTTTCTTCCCTGGCTCTCAGTGCTCTGTGGTCCAAGCTCCCTTCGGACAACACCCTGCAGGCAGCTGCAGCCTCAGAGGGCCACCGAGGCTGCCATCAGCCCCGGGGACCAGAGGACACCGGTGTACCTGCCTGGACCAGCCTGGCCCTCCTCAAGGAAACCCAGCCAGCTGAGCCGAGACAGAAGACCCTGAGGAAGCAGGGCCTGGGACAGAGTCCAGGTGGGTGAATCCAGGCTCCCTGTGCCCTGCAAGGGAAGGTCGGAGAAGTGACTGGAAGGGAGAGACAGCGATAAGCAGCTTTTAAATCAGCCCACACTTTTAGAGAAGGAACCAGTTTCTGCAACAAAAGCTGCTGAACTTTGCTCCCATTCCAAGTACTCTTTTGTCTTATCACAAAGTCAGACTCTGAATCTGTTTGTTTGTTTTCTTAGCCAGAGACCTACTGGGGTGGGAAAGCCTTGCTTTTCATATTGCCCCTGGAAAGATTCTAAAATAACACTATTGGGGCAAGATAATAAAGCTGAGTACCTCGGTCCCCAGCAGAGAGGTGGTGGTTATGAGAAGGGGCCCCCAAATCCTCCCTGCCTGCAGGTGGGCAGGGTTGATGGCCTGAATTCCCAAATTCACATGCAAACCAAGCCCCTCCCCGCCCTTCAGGGTTCTGGGTTTTTTCATCTTCAGGCCTTAGGTGCCAACATTCACTGATTTAACTCAACCTTGACTCCCCCGTTGAATCCGAGACCACAAAGCACAAAACCCGCCCTGTGGGGGTTCAGACGTGTGTGTGTGTGTGTGTGTGTGTGTTTGTGTGTGCACACGCGTGTGCAGCGGACAGCCTGGGCATGCGGCAGAGGGGCAGGGGTGCGGTATGCGGCAGATGGCAGGTGCTTTAGGGAAGCCCCTCTCTGGGCACATTCCTGTCCTGCAGGCTCCCAGAACTGGGAGAATTTGGGGCACCTCTACTTTTATTTCCCAAATACAATTGGCGTTTTTGCTGGCAAACCTCCTGCCCCACACTTCTACTCGGACCCAATGTAAAGCCAGAAAAACAAAGTACCTCAAAATTGCCCTCAATCAGCCCATCTCAGGTCGCAGGTGCAGGAACCCAATGCTGGTACAGACACAGCCCATAACCAGGTAAGGTCCCCATAGCTTGGACCCCTCAAATCCCTGGCCCCGCCATCTCCCGCCAGTGGGGTCCCTCAGCTCCCTGTGCCTTAACTCCCTACTCTGGGACTACTCTGTCCATCCTACTCTCGCTCAATCTGGCAGGCTCCCGAGACCACGGGCAGTAGAGAGGTGAACTGGTGCAAATCCAAACAGCTCTGTTACTGTGGGCAGGTGCCTACATCTCTGAGTGCCAGGACCAGCTACAAAATTCTTGGGCTCAATAAAAAAATGAAAATGCAGGGCTCCTTGTTCAAAAATTATTCAAGGGGTACCTGAGTGGCTCAGTCGGTTGAGCGTCCGCCTCTTGATCTCAGCTCAGGTCTTGATCTCAGGGATGGGAGTTCAACCCCCAGCGTGGAGCCTCCTTAAAAAAATTATCCAGAGGGATCCCTGGGTGGCGCAGTGGTTTGGCGCTTGCCTTTGGCCCAGGACGCGATCCTGGAGACCCGGGATCGAATCCCACGTCAGGCTCCCGGTGCATGGAGCCTGCTTCTCCCTCTGCCTGTGTCTCTGCCTCTCTTTCTCTCTCTCTCTGTGACTATCATAAATAAATAAAAATTAAAATTAAAAAAAAAATTATCCAGAATTTCAGCAGTGAAGGTAGTGCATTAAACTGAGCAGAGTCCCCTTCTGAGTGCAGGTCCCAAGCGGGGCACACGCTGCATGACAGGAAGGTGGCTCTGCTGAGTACTGGCTTCCTCTTGCAGAGTACCTCACTCAAAGCGAGTCAGTGAAGGTCCTAACAACAGTTTCCTCCCCTCCTCCCCAACATTTGTCAGACTCCTGCTCAAACATCAAGACCCCTATGTCATCTCCTTTGAAAAGCCTTCCTCAAGTCCCTGGGTGTGACCACGTCCTATTTGATGCTGTCATCAGGAGGGCATGTGTCTCCACCCCATTTGTCCACGTGCAGGCTGGCCTGGGATTAGGCTCCCCTCGGCTCTGCCTCTCTCTCCCCCTGGGCCCGACACCAAGAGCCTGACAGAGTGCTCTCAATGATGGGGTACCGGGTGGATTTTTACATCCAAGAGCTGGGAGGGTGGCTGGGAAATCTATGGGTCTCTCCTGGGTTTGAAAAAAGGTTGAAAGGTGGCAACCCTGATGTTCAGAGGCAGGACACGGAGGCAGGGAGGGAGAGGCATCCTTCCTATCTGCTGATCCTCATGAAGCAGCCTGGTTGATGGAATCCCCGATGAGCTCGCTCTGTGCAAGTCTGGTTTCAGGGCTCCCCCTCCCCCAAAACGCCTACAGCCTACAGTCATCTGTCTGGCAATGGGGGTGGACTAACTTCTCTGGCTTGCTAAGTCTATGAGGGTGAAGGGAACAGAGGGCATGGCTCTGAATGGAAGAGCCAAAGAACAGGGTGGGAGGCTTGTCTCCTTATTTGCATAGCTCTCAAAAATAAGCCTCAGCTAATACTGGCCTGTTGTTATTTACCAAGGACAGTGTCACGTGACCTCTGCACATCAAACACACCTGCCTTGATTTACACTAAAGCAGCAGGTTAGGATAAGCACCCCCATATTAAAGTACCAGAGGCAGGGGCATTCAATTCAAAAATAATCCTCGCATTAAATCCTTTTCTTTAAAATATCCTTTTGTGACATAAAAGTACATAAACCACACCTCTTCGGTGAATACAGAGTCCTGCCCGCTGGGTTCTCTTAAAATGAGGGTTGCCTGGATCATTCTTGTATATTTCTAGAACAAACAGGAGGGCTTTGTAATAAGCAAAAAAATAATATTGACTGGAGAGATCATTAAGCCACAATTAAATACTAATAGTTGCCGTGAAGAATGCAGTAACATGAGATTTAAATGTTCCCTGCAAAAATGTTGCAAAATGACCCACGGGCTTGGCAGAAGCTCACCTTGCGACCAGGTCTCTGGTTTGTGGCTGTGCTACTGTGCGGCTTGAAGCAGCTGAAGCTGCCCGGTGCGTCCCTGCCCAAGTTCCAAGCTGCCTATAAAGAGCTGGCTTGTTTGATCTGGGGCTGGAGGTGCAGGGGAGGGAGGGAGCCAGTCTGTCTGTCCATCCCGTCAGGCTAGCACGGGGACACGGTCCCACAGACCTGGCCCCACGTTTCAACCCAAGTCCGACACTCGTTTCCACAAGAGCAGGAGGCCAAGCTTGGTTCCTGCAGCCCCTACAACCCAGGCCAAGAAAGTGGCTCTATCCCGCAATCAGTGGGATGCTGTTTTGTTTTGTTTTGTTTTTTTAACTATGGAGGGTTTTCCAATTCTCCAAGCCCATTCATAAGTGACCCCGCTTTATGTTATGGAATCTAAAGCTCAGAGGGGTGAGCTGACTGCCCAGGGTTAACCAGGAAGCGGGATCAGGGCTTGTCCGTGTCTTCTGAGGCTGGAGGCGCTCCTTCTACTGTCACTGCCTCCCGCCAGGCACCCTGGGAAGGTGAGCCGTCCCCTCAGTAACAGCTTCTATTTCTCAAAGTAATTCTTTAACCTGTGTCTGAATACACATGGGCTCACACTATAGGAATCAGGTCAACGCATCAATGATACGAGAGCGATGTGCTTCTCTCTGGTCTCCCAAGTGGCTAACTTTTCAGCTAAGAGGGGCATATGGCTTATTTGCCACAATCCACTTCTTAATCCTTGATTTCTTCCAGAAAAGACAAGAAGCCCAGAAGACATCTGGGCTGAACCCAACTGATGGCAATGCCCAAGTGCCTTCTAGCACTACCTCCCCCTGTTGGAGGGCTGTTTGCTGCTGAGGAGACCTGAGTGCTAGTGAGAGAGACGAGTGTCTTTCCTGAATCACGGGCAGGCACGAAGGGAGTCTTGGGGAAGGAGGCTGAATAATCGTGTCTACCCTAACTAGCAGCACATGACTGGCACGCATGGGCCCAGCGAACCCTATCAGGGATTTGCTAAGTAATGACCCTTTCGGTTGCCGCAGGTACCCTCTGCCCTTGCTGGGTTGTCACTGACGCCTCATCTCGAGTCATGCTATGGGAATCCAGCTGCTAGGGAGCAGCTACTGTCTACGTGCTGCAACCTCATTTAACCCTGATGACAATCCCAGGTATAATCTCCCCGAGGAGCAAACGGAGGCTCAAGGAGGTGACACGGCCAGTTAGTGTGGATTGGAACCCAGGACAGCCAGACTCTACACCCACCATTCCTCCCGTTCCTCCTCAAAGAGCATGTCCCGGTGGGCACTCAACTAGCCCAGACCGAGCCCCACCAGGCGGCCGGTGCAGTCCTTCTCCCTGCCGTCTCCCACGGGTGTGCCTCGCGCCTCCTCCGCCGAGGCTGGCGCCGGCCACACTGCCCCCCACCCTTTCCTCCTCCCTTCCAGTGGGCACGAATGGCCCTGCAGGCCGCCAGCGTCTGCATTCCTGGAGCACATGCCCAAGTTGGGCCCACTAAGGAGGATCCCAAGTAATTCAGCCCATAAATCACGGCCATTGTGAATTTCCCTTTTAGCCACAGGCAAAGTCAAACTTTTCCTTCCCCCACTGTAGTTAACCACTCTTTGTTCACTGTATCTCTCGCAGCTCCGCCTGGCTGGGGGCCAGCTCTCAATTATTAATTAATCTGGGAGGCGCAGGTTGCATTCCTGGCCACCTAACCACTTCCTCCTCAGTCAGTTGGAGCTCCCGGGCCAGGCCCTTAGTCGCATCAAGCCTCGCACAACATCCCAACCCTGTCTTGTGGCCATCGCTGCAAGAAAGGACGCTTAAAACCAGTTAAAAATAACAGCGCGAACCCCAAATGCCCAGAAGTCTCCTCCTTTTCCAGCTCCACCCCAAGCTGGGTGCCACCATCACCATAACACCCTGACACGCCTCGGTTTTCTATCTGCGCAATGGGGAGATGTTCCCCCGACATGCAAGGTTGCTGTGTGTGTGTGCGCATGTGTGCGCATGTGCAGGAAGAAGGTAACTGGTGAACCCACCCCTGAGAATTCTCACTAGCCAGAAAAGGAGACCCCAAGACTTGAAGCTGAGAGGCCATGAGAGGCTGGAAAGGTGCTGCCTCTAATTGCACCTGCTCCCTCGCTCTGTCCTCACTGGAGGAAGGAGAAGGGCAGGCAGCTGGGTGACTGAAGGCAGGAGCCGCTACAGTTGAGCTCAGGTTTGTTAAAGTCATTCAGGCACCTGCAGACACGGTGCGGAAGAAGATGGAAGTATGGGCCTCTCTTCATCTGGGTCAAGTCTTTGGGAGGCTTTTGCATGGCAACGCCCCAAGAAATCTGGGCATCAGCAGAACAAGATGACCATCCTTGGTGTAAAGTTGGGCCCCACCCCCATGACGGTGAGATCCAGGTGTGAAATCAGAGCACGGGTCTTCTACGACCAGTGCCACACCCTTGGACCAAGGAGGACCTTTAATTCCTAATGAGAAGTAGTGCTACCAGGCTGATGCCAGTGCTGGCTGGCAGGCTGAATGTCGACAGTGAGCCATGAAGACCAGTGTAGGACCAAAATGGTAGAGGAAACACATCAGATCATAAAAAAAAGGATGAACAGCTGTTGTTGCTGGAAAGTGCCATCAAGTATCCCTAGGTCATCTTCGTCCTTTTCTCCTTCCTCTACTGGCCCCATTCACACCCCCACGATATGCCAACCTCACCAACAAGTATCCCTTGGTCATCTTCCTCCTTTTCTTCTTCCTCCACTGGCACACTGTTTTTGATCTGATAAAGACAGACGATCTGTCCCTGGAGTCTTCACATAACGTTGACACTCTGAGGAGGAAGGAACACTTTTTGCTTCCCTTACCCTCAGCGCTGAGGCTCTTGGATAAAGCACGCATGCTGCCAAGATAAATGATTGTGCACATACAATAAAGTACCATTAATTAGGACTCCTAAATCCAGAGTTTGTAATAATTCCGAAAGCAGCTGGGTTGAAGTTAAAAAAAAAAAGTTTTGATAAACAAATGCAAAATATAAATAAGGTTCGGGAGAACTGTTTATCCTACGAGGGCTGTATAAACAACTGGCATACCGATTACAAATCGCTCTTATCTGTTCACTCAAGCACATCTCTAAATGACCTCCAACGGGAAACATTATCCGGTTAGCATCACAGTCTGTGGTATTTGAAAATCACAAAACTTGGTTTCTTAGAGAGCAGCCTTTGCAATCACCACCCCCCCCAATCCAATCTGCTTGCTTCGGTGAGGAGTCCCCAAGTTGCCACTATTCCCTCTCCATGTATCTGGGAGAGGAAGCCACTTGGAAGGCTGGACCCCCAGCACCCCGGGGTCCCTCAGTGGCTGCCCAGGAAGGCGTGGAGCCCTCAGCTCCAGCACGCCACCCTGCCACCTAGTTACCTCCGCACCCAGCTTAAAGAAGCAATGTTTCCTAGGGCGTTGGGCAACTGCACAGGAGCGCGGGAGGGGAAGGCCTCACCCCGTGCGGAAACCCCTCGGGCGGCCACTGCAGGAGATGAACCAAGGCCAGTCCTGGCCTCCTTGGTGGCTGACACATGAGCCAGGCTCCCCTGCTCTCTTCCGGGGAGGCGGCTGCATTTTCAACGAATACCGTTTCCTGGGGAGCAGGCAAGGTGAGGGGCCCGCAGATAGGCCCAGGAGTGCGGGGTGGCAGGAAGAGGCCCCGGGGGAGGCTGGGAAGCCGTCAAGCTGCGAGGGCGTGTTGGTCCTGGCCCGTGAGGGACAGACTGCAAGGCCCCAGAGAGACGGGCAGGGGGCCAAGCTGGAAATACCGAGGGCCGCTCCAGCTCCAGCAGGCGGCCCTGCCAAGTCGGGGAGGCGGCACTGACCGGGGAATGGCAGGTTCCGGCCGGGCGGGTCCCCAAGGCCACCGAGTCAGGAGCAACCGCCTGCGTCTCCAGGCACGTGGGGACTAGAGCCGTGCCAGGGAGACCCAGAGCCGCCAGTCTCCCTGGGGTGCCTCTGTCCTGGCGCTACCCCGTGGCCAGCCAGCCTCAGCCCGCCCCCCCAAGGAACGCAGAGCCCCTGAAGTGGCACTGACCTTGGCAGGGAGTCAGGCCTGGCCTCCAGGCCAGACGATTCTTCTTCTCCCTCCACCTTCTGTCTCCTAGCTCTGGAGGGGCTCCGCAGAGCCCCCTGGGACTGCCGCCCACATGGGGCCGACTGCTCCTGGCCTTGTGAGCATTTCAGATGTCTTCTGCATCATCAAGACCCTGAGAGCATCCGCTGGGCGATGGAGCCAGCCTCGGAGGGGCTCCCGAGGCTAGCAGGGGCCTCTTGGCTGCGTCCCCTGGGGTGGACTCATCTTGTGGGTCAGGGAAGCCGGGCGTACTGGTGGGTGCTTTTTCTCTGCTGCGCCAACTCCTCTGCCCCTCCCTCTGGGGCTTCAGAAATTGTTATCAGTCAAACCAACAAAAACACTGAGGCAGGGGCTTGCACACGCATGCATCCTGCCGCCAGATGGACATTTGGCCACAGACCCCGTGGGCTCTGCAATGGACCCACAGACGGAGGACCTTCGTCCGGACGTTTGGAATCTGAGCACAACTTGGTTCAACCCTTGCCCTCCTCTTGGTCGTTACGGTAAAACCAGCAGATGGACCCACTTACTTACAAAGACCCACCAAGAACCACATCCCAGTGGGTCATTCCGGCCAGTCTGAGCCTCTCTACCTTCTCAAAGCGCCCCCTCCTGACCGCTCCCACCCAGCCACAAGAACTGCCCCAAACATGTGGAGCTCCACCCTGAAACCCTGAAAGCAAATTCCCTGAGGGGAAAGAGTGGGTCGGATGTTTTCAGGAACCACTCATTGTGGGTTTGGGGTCCCGCCAAGAAGTACCACAGAGACGCGAGGAAAGCCGTTGCTGAGCGGGCTGGCTCCTCCCCCGTGCTCCCTAAGCGCCTACTGTGTGCAAGGGGGCCGCGACACAAGGCTCCCTTGGAGGACCGGGTCCTAACAGGGTGAGGGAGGTGCTGGAGGCTGAAGCAAGGACGAGATGACGGAGATGTCAAAGGAAATCAGAGAGACTCTTGTTTTTGTAAACATCATTCTTTCTGGTCAGTTCCAAGTTATTTAGTGGGTTCTACACACATTTTTCTTCCCTCAAACCAAAATAGCCCTCCCTAAGACTTCCAGTCGGAGAGGAGTAAAAGAAACAGCATAAACATTCTTTGCAGCTGGCCTATAGGAGGTGAGCGCCAGCCTGGGCCTGTAGCTAACTGCAAGCCCGTGCAAGGCCCCACTCACCGTGAGTTCTGAGGGCTGTGTCCCTGGTCCCAATTCAGAGGGGACCTTGTCACCTGGGGAAGCCATCCACCAGTCGAATGGGTCCTGTGAATGTCCGGGAGTTGAGGGTAAGGGGGGCACGCCACTCTTGGATTGGTGGAAACTCTGAAAATTATAGAGGGCCATGGAACATACCATCTAACAGCATCATCATGCTTATTTTCAAAGTGAAACTTGGAGGATGTTAGGGGAAATCAGGATTCTTGGGGACTTGCTAAATGTCAGGGCTATAGACCCATTTGGCCCAACGCCCTTCCTTTACAGAAGAAGAAACTGAGGCTCTGAGAGCAGAAATCATTTGCCAGAGGTCAGGCAGCAGGGCCAGGCCGCAGAGCTAGGAAAAGCCTTTCTCTGAGGAAAGCCTCAGTCCTCGATACCACTGAGCTCAAGGAACAAATAATCCTGATGAGTCCAGCCAACACGAATTATTTTTGCAAAAGGGTCTGTTTGTTTGTTCTTGTGGGTAACAAGGAGAGAGTCCTTCCTCGCTTCGCAGTCGGAGCAACCCCCGCCTCTGCCTGAGAAGTGACCCGCCCCGGCTGGCCGGCACCACCACAGACTCTCAGGCAAAGGATGTGCGTTGCAAAAATGGGGCAAAGTTTCCTATTCTGAAGATAACATTGTAAGACACAGGAAGTCTGCGAGCAGAGCCTGCGTTTCCAGAAAGGTCTCTGCACACCCATTCGCAACCACTTCCATTGTACAGGGTTGCTGGAGATTCGAGGCTGGGGGATGGGGAAGGAGGTGTGGGGACAGTCCTGGGAAGGGGCAGCAGCCACTGGCCAGGTAAGGGTCCAGAGAGGGCTTTCTAGTTGCCCAGGTTCACTGGGCCTCCCCGCAACGCAGACCCCACTCGGAGGCCTGGCTTCCTATCTTGAAAACTAAAAGGGTTAAGAGAGCCTGTGTTTCTCCTGCTTTGGGCCCTTGTGTCCAGATTCCCAGGCCCCGCCCCTGGAGATTCTGATTCATGGGTCCTGGGTGGAGCCCGGGAACCTATGTTTTTTTGCAAGATTTAAGAGGCCCCTTTTCTGGCTGATATGTCATGGTCCCAAGAGTGGAGGGTTCACCAGCCTGGCATGTAGTGAGAGAGCTGGCTTCCTCGAGGGAGGAATGACAGGGACAGGAAGGAGACCGAACCAAACGGGACTTCCTAGCATCAGACGGACGTGGCGGTCCCAGCGCCAGGCCGGGAGACCGGCAGGGAAGGCGACACTCTGGAGCCACCGCGGATGGCCCTGACTCTGTGTCTGGGTGTGTGTGAGGACAGAGCCTCGGGTCAGTCAGTGTGCACCTCCACGTGAGACTGGGAATCAAGGACCACGGTTCAAATCCCAACAAATGGCTTCAGCTCCTCTGGGCCTCGGGTTCCCCATCTGCAAAATCGGATCAAGAGCACCCACAACAAAGAGGGCAGCCTGGGTGGCTCAGCGGTTTAGCGCCGCCTTCGACCCAGGGCATGATCCTGGAGTCCTGGGATGGAGTCCCACATCAGGCTCCCTCTGCCTGTATCTCTGCCTGTGTGTGTGTGTGTGTGTGTGTGTGTGTGTGTGTGTGTGTGTCTCATGAATAAATAAATAAAATCTTTAAAAAGAAAAAAAAAAGAGCACTCACAACAAAGAATCGTCAGATGGAGACTTCTGTGCTAATAGCTGACATGTCCTACAAGCTCATCATGTGCCAGGCACACCTAGTTCCCACAACAACCCTAGGAGGTAATGGTATTTAGTGCCCCATTTCGCAGACAAGGGGGACCCTGAGGCCTCTTGGCCAATCCAAGGTGGTGCCCAGAATCACAAACATTCAGTCTGGCCTCTCTCTCCACTCCAGCAAGGGTGCAGCAGGCAGCGAGGCTCTCCACAGATGCTGCCTTCCTCCCGCGGGACTGCCCAGAACCTACACTGTGCACAAAACTGTCTTCCTGGGGGGTCAGGAGACCAGCTGCACCTCTGCCCTCGGAACTCCAAGTCCAGGGAAGAGAGCATGAGGCTACCGAAGGGCATTAGAATGCTCATTTATGAATGAGGGGCACGAGGCAAAAAAGGCTGGACCCCCAAATCCATCTAGGGGAGGTCAGCCAAGCGTGGGGGAGGGGAGGGGAAGGGAAGGGGAAAGAAAGCAGTGCTCCGGGGTGAGGAATGGCCTGGGCCAAGGCGTTCGGGCAGGAGAAGACAAGGCAAAAGCAGTCTCCTGTGGCCAGACAACACAACACAGTAGGGCTCATGGAGAAAAAAGAGCATACAGAGGTTGGCAAGGGCCAGACCATACAAGATCTCGAATATCCAACTGGTGTTGAGCACTTGTGTCGTGGTGCAGGCATAAGGAGCCACGCAAAGGTGGGCACAGAGGGTCAGGGCCCTGACAGCTCCCCACTGTTTCGTGGGTGCACACCCCACGCCCCCAAAGACCACTGGCTCATTAAGGGTAGGAACGGTGGCCACACCTGGGAGTGACGAATACAAGGCGGCAGGTGGATTTTCTAAGTGGGAATCTAGGACTGCACAGAGCACGCAGTGCTGAAGCTCTGGAGCTTTTTCTTCTGATCTTTGTCAAGCCCGTTTAAGATAAGACAGACTGCTCTAGTTTAAAAAATCCAAGGGTTGAGCAAAGACCTTGTATAGTACGGTGAGACAAGGGTCTGAAAATACATATATATCAACAAGTTTACAGTGTCGTTCACGATTCTGTGTCTGTCCACTGGATCTGTCAAGTTCTGAAAGCCCTGTGTGATAGTCTTATTCTTCTGAGGGTTTGTCAAATTCTTTTTCTGATTTCTGTCGATCTTTGATTTAGATATGTCAAAGCTACGCTGTTAGGTGTATAAAGGTGCTTCGTTATTTTTTTTTTTTAAGATTTTATTTATTTATGAGAGACACAGAGAGAGGCAGAGACACAGGCAGAGGGAGAAGCGGGCTCCATGCAGGGAGCCCGATGTGGGATTCGATCCCGGGACTCCAGGATCATGCCCTGGACCAAAGGCAGATGCTCAATCGCTGAGCTACCCAGGTACCCCTGGACCTTCTTATATAATTTTGTTTAGGTGTGTCTCTTCTGGAAATCCAGCATATACTTGAGAGCTTCTATTACATCTATTGTCGCTAGTGTCTAGACTTGCCTTACTTGCCTGCTTTTTGTTTGTTTGTTATTGTTTTGTTTTTTTAATCTACCATGTTTTGTTGTTTAGAGTAGTTAACTCCCAGGAGGAAAGTGGGAGTTGGGGGTGGGGGGTGCAGAAAGGAAGACTTCTGCTTTATCAGTGTATTTTGAATTTTATATAAAGAGAATATAAGTCCATTACTTGCGCGATGACACACGATTTTATATTTAACGACAGAAAGGAGCTTTAAAGGACCAAGAGTCATGAACACACAAGGATCCGTACGATGAATTCTAGAGTCAACAAAAGTCCCAGTCACACTTTCCTTCCCACCACCTCCACCCGCAGATACGAAGACAACAACAACTTTATATAAATGGAGTTTATATAATGGGCAGTTTGCTGCAGGGAGGCTCCGGGGCCTCTCCGTCAGGCCGACCAGAAACTGGGAAGCGGCTCCCTGAGGTCACAGGCGGCCGGCGGCCCTCCCGCCCTGGCCCCAGCCAGGCCATCTCCACGTTTCCAGAGGGCCCAGGCCCCAGTGCCCGGCCCACTGCGCTCCCCGCGGCTCTGTTGTCTTGCCAGCACTTCCTCCAGCTCTGCGGACATTCCGGCATCCAGGGCGTGTGTGCGCGGAATGCGTGCTCCAGGCAGGCCCAGCCCCGCGCCCCCTGCGCTGAACCACTGCCCCTGCTCTCCTGCCAGCCCCGCCCCCAGGATGGCCTGGGGCTCCCTCCCGGAGCAGGGGCCATGTGAGACCTCTGAGACCTCCGAGAGGCTGTGGGCGAGGCCCTGACAGGGGCCTGGGGAGTGGGGGACGGCACCCCCCCAGGAGGTGAGATGCTCCCCCCTCCAGGAGCCACCAGGAGTGATCCCTGGGGAGTAGGGGACAGACCCATCCTGAGGGGGTGAGACGCTCCCCCCTCCAGGAGCCATCAGGAGTGATCCCTGGGGAGTGGGGGACAGGCCCCCGCCCAGGGGTGAGATGCTCCCCCCCCTCCAGGAGCCATCAGGAGTGCTGCCCTGGGGAGTGGGGGACAGGCCCCCCCCCAGGGGGTGAGATGCTCCCCACTCCAGGAACCATCAGGAGTGCTGCCCTGGCTTCATGCTGTGCTGTCGTCTCTGGGCCTCTGCCCCAAGATACCAAATATTTGTCCACGGTCTCCTGACGCCACACAAGTCCCTGTCATTCTGGGTGACTCCTCATTAAAGAAACGGTGGCTGGAGGAGGTCCCCAGTGGAGAAAGGGAAGGGGCATTTCCTGCCGTCTCTGACACAGACGCTGGACACCAAAAGACACCTCTCCACCGGTGTCCTACTCTGGGTACCAGAGTTGGAAGTCCGCGAGGATTTTATAGCAGCATTCCCTGGACACCTGCTGTGCTTTATGCTAGACCTTCTCACATCCTCCTCCCTGAGATCCTTACAACGGTCTGGGAGGGAGACTCTCGCCCATACGGTACAGAAGGAGAAACTGAGGCTCGGGGAGATTAAGCAATTTCCCCAGGTCACAGAAGCTAATCAGCGGCAGAAGCCCTGCCCCAAGCCCCAAGGGTCTCAGGACTCTTCGTGGGAGATGTGTCACAGCTGCCTCGGATAGACATGAAGTAGAACTTCCCTCCCAGCACAGGATGCTCCAGGCCCAAAGCTCCCTGGGGGAAGAAGTTTCTTCTTGGGGAGCAGAAACAGCCAAAAGAGCCACAAGGCAAGAGCCCTCAGTCCCCCACTCTCACCTCTGTCCAGAGGAGCCAGCTTAGGCCTCAAGCCACCCTGCTCCTAATTTGCTGTGTGACTTTAGGCAAGTCACTTCCCCACTCTGAGTGTTTGTTTCTTCAAAACAAGGGGTTTGGACTGTAAGAAGCTCCGATGTTCCTTCCAGCTCCATCAGCCCAATTCCAACCATTCCGAAACCTGACTGCGCCTCCGCTGGAAGACGCTGCTGCGGCAGGGGACCCCTCCCCTTTGTGGATATGTGGGACCGAGGGGAGGGCGGACAGAGCAATGGAAAACAAATATTTTCAAGGGATGGGAGTAAACACCGCTGTTGGCATGGCAAAGCCTGTGGAGTTGCTGAACCAGAATCCTGAGACCGTTAAAAATAGGAAAAGAAACGGTACAGTTCACATATTTTGCAAAGCTAAGTTAAATCAACATCTGCAAAAAATATCCCCGTTAAACGGAATAGCAGGATTTCATTAAGTAAATTGCAAGTTGGCAAAAATTCTGAAAGAAAGGGGAAAAGCCACGGGCTGGCCTGTAATTTAAACCTTATTTTAACTGTGACAGCATGACTGCAAAGGGCTCCGTTTCCAAACAAAAGGAAAAAAATAAAATAAAACCTAAAAAAAAAAAAAAATTTTTTTTAAAAAAGGGCCTCCTGCGCTCCCAGGGACGCCCCTCCCCCTAGCTTCCATGGACCCACAATATTTTCAGTAATTATAACGTTACCTCGTTTTCCCATGGATGTAACAAATGAGGGACAGAGAGAA
Source organism: Vulpes lagopus (assembly GCF_018345385.1). NCBI lineage: Eukaryota > Metazoa > Chordata > Mammalia > Carnivora > Canidae > Vulpes > Vulpes lagopus. The sequence goes on from NC_054825.1 coordinate 50,732,356, forward strand.
GGGGGAGGTGTGGGGAAGAGGGGGGAAAAAGTGAGCACACAGACAAAGTCACCATTGTCACCTCTAATTAGGTTTTTTTACCAAAATGGCTTGAAGCACAGAACTCTGGGAATCTTTTCCTTCCTCCAGGAGGCCTTTCTGTTTAACCCCACTGTGGGTTCCCTGGCTTGAAGCCCCATATGGAGGTGGGGGCCAAGCCCCGTGCACCCAGGGAGGAGGGATTACCCGTCCTGTGCTGCCACTGCCCTGCCACTCACCCAGACCCTCACCTGGGCCAGGGCTCCTCCTTCTCTGGCCCTCAGCTCCTCATCCCTAAAATTGGGGGGGGGGGGCGGCAGCGGACGGAAACAGTGGCTGCTTGCCCAGGCCGGTGCTGGGAGATGACTGGTGAGCACCTGGTAAAACACGGAGCACTCACAAAGCCCAAGGATGTGCTGTGGGCTCTTCCACGTGGAGCCCAGAGGGCCATTTCTGCAGGTAAGCAGATGGCTGCTGTGGCAATTTCACAGACGGGTAAACAATCCCGGATATGGCCTGTAATACTCAGGATCCTGCCCTCCATCCTCCACCCAGCACCCCGTCCTCCGGCTCTGCGGATCCCAGGGGGTTCATCCAAGGATGAGCTTAGCAGAATAATATGTTCATCATAAAAGAGACCGGGTCGGGAAGGGATCATCTACTTGGTTCTTCAAATGTGTTTTCTTATTTAGCAGGGGAATGCCCACCCCGACTCCCCTACACAGAATCTCTCTGTTAAGCCCAGGATCTAAGGTAGTTTTAAGAGTACAGCGACTCCACCCCTCGTGCTTTGGAGCAGCACCCAAGTTTGAAAACCACAGATCCAAGTCATCCCCTCTCCTCTCCTGGTACAAAATAGGAAACTGAGGCCCAGCAACCAAGAGTGGCCGTGGTTTGTGGGTTTCGGGGTGGGTATGGCCCTGCACTCATGCTGCCAGAGCTCATGAATCCATGACAGCCCGCTGGGCACCTTCCTGTGACAGGAATTTCTGTCCGATCCCCGGCCTGGTGGTGGCCGCTCGACATGAAGGTGACCCTCAAGGGCTGAGCCGTGATCCCCACACCTCAAAGGAGCTTTTGAAGAGCAAGGACAGTACTGGAACCAATAAAGAGACAGTTCCTTTCTGCACACAACTGATCTGCTGCCAGAGTTTCCAGAAAATCCAAAGAGGTACTAAATGAGTGTGTAATCTTTATAGGCCCAGACAGGGAAAGGGGTTTGCCTAAGGTCACACAGCACGTGAGTGGCAGAGGGGGGATTGGGGATCAGAACAAAGCAGGCCACCTGTAGCCCCAAGTCTTACCTCCTTGGTAAGATGAGACACACGATACCCCCAAACCACAGAAGCTCCCCTGCCGGCCCACCTGCTACTCACTGCTGCCTCTGCAGGGAGCCATAAGCCTTCATCTTGTCCTCTGCACTGTTGTCTCTCTCTCTCTCTCTCTTTTTTTTTTTTAATATTTTATTTATTCATGAGAGACAGAGAGAGAGAGACAGAGAGAGAGAAGCAGAGGGAGAAGCAGGCTCCATGCAGGGAGCCTGACGTGGGATTCGATCCAGGGACTCCAGGATCAGGCCTTGGGCCGAAGGCAGGTGCTAAACCACTGAGTCACCCAGGGATCCCCTGCAGTGTTGTCTCAAACAGACCTTTAACCCTTGCACTGTCACCTCAGTGAATGTGCAACGACATGTGTCTTTTCTCCGAACCTCAGTGAACTCACCTGTACAATGGGGACTATAATGAACTACACTCTTACCCCCCAACCCGTGGTTGTAAGGATTAGGAGGTACTCTAGATAAAATGCCCGACTCTGTGCTCAACAGCTAGGAGGCCTTTTCCCACATCACCCTACAACGCCTGGCACAGAAGGCACCCACCCGATAAGACGGCCGAGGGACATAGAATAAAGCGGGCACAAGCATTTACTGAGCTCCTGCCAAGTACTGCCCGTTATATACGTCCCATGAGGAATCGAGTGCACTGTGTGTGTTTGTGTGCAAGCAGCAGCTGGTCCGGGAAGAAGTAAGTGTTAACCCCCATCCACTTTAAGAGTCTTCCCTGGTGGCTCAGCGGTTTAGCGCGCCTTCAGCCTAGGGCATGATCCTGGAGACTGGGGATCGAGTCCCCACGTCAGGCTCCCTGCAGGGAGCCTGCTTCTCCCTCCGCTTGTGTCTCTGCCTCTCTCTCTCTGTGTGTGAGTCTCTCATGAATAAGAGAGACTGTGTGAGACTCTCACGAATAAATAAATAAAATCCTTAAAAAAAAAAAAAAAAGGCTTCCTGCAGGGCAGCGAGGGCTCGCCCACTCCCCAGGTAGTGTCACCTGCAGCCTGGCAAACTTTGAGCTTTTTGCAAGTAGGTGTGTGAGCTCAACCCCAGTCTTTAATTTCAGGAGAGCACTAGCATGAGGCCAGCCCACTCCGTAAGAGTGGCAGCGGCTGTGGGAGTCCAGAGAACACAACAGAGCCAGATGGACAGAGACGAGGGGTGTGTCTCAGAGGACTGGGTAACAATATTACCCACTTATGGAGCATTTACTATATTCCTGTATTATTAACTCATTCCTCTGAGGTCAGACTACCATTATTCCTACCTTTTTAGGACAGATGAGCCATGGGAGGGGCCAGGCTGCCCTGTGGCCCTGGAGCGTGAGCTCCCGAGCACCCTACATGTTGCCTTTTGGGACCCCCTGATGATGAAGGCAGGCAGTGCCAGGAAGGTAGGCGAGGAAATGGAAGTTTTGCCTCGGCCAGCTGCGGCTCTCTCCTTCAGCAAACCCCTATGCCACAAATCTCCAAAAGAGTGGTGAAGCCCTTGCAAGAAGAAGAGAGACACAATTTTGAAAGTTTCCTCCTCAAGTCTGTGAGGACCTCTGCAATGGAGGGTCCCTGAGCTGTGCAAGGTGGGGGCAAGTACTGGATCCCATTAACCATCCTACCATGGTGAAGGGCTAGAGGTCCTCCACGGTTGCTCCTAGCCATGGATCTGGCCCAGTCCCTAGTATGATAGGACTTGGAGCAAGTCACTTCCCTTCTTAGAGCCTCAGGGACCCTGCCTGTGGGATGAAGTCTTGAGCTGAATGAGGCCCGACATCTCAGGCCCATGAAGCCAGACCCTTAGAAAAGGCTGCCCGGGGATTTAGGAGAGGAGCAGGCATGCCGAGGCCACCCTGGCCACACCTGGTTGCCCCTGGCATATGTCAGAGGCTCCCAAGGGAGCGAAGGAAGGAGTAGAGAGGTGGAGAGATGTGCCGGAGGGATGGTGCTAAGGGTTCTGGGGCTCCTTGGAGATGTCCAACTCATAGAAGGCCCAAATCCGTCCAGATCCTACAGCTAGGATGACACCAGGACAGGCTATGGGGACGAGGTGGCTGGTACTGAGGTGGGCACTGGGACTGTCCCCTTCCACCTTGGGCATGCCCTATTTACAGAACCACTCACAGCCTCACCTCTTGCAGATCAAAGATGCTAAAAGTGCCAGGAAGGTCTGATCAGGCCTTGGCACCTTGTCGCAGTGGCATGGGAGGCTAGGGACAGGCAGGAGGGAGCCAAGGGACTTTAAAACCTGATCCTGAGACCCTAAACAAGCTATCTCCCCTCTCTGGGGCCCGAGAACCTCACCTGCAAAATGGTAGTAATTAAACAACCTTCCCAGGGTTGTCTGCGTAAGACAACATGCAGAAAGTATAGCATCTGTGGTACATGTCTGGCAAATGCTACTGTCATCCCCTGCACCCCTTCCCTGGAGTATCTCTCACTTGCCCCCTGCCCAGAGTGCAACATCACCCTCCATGAAGCCTTCCCACACTTGCCTAGGCAATTCCTGCTGGGATCCCACAGCAATCTGTTCAGACCTTTATCACACATTTCTGGACGTAATCTTTAATTTAGGAATCTGCTTCCATTAACTGTGAGCATCCTGAAAGAAGAGGCTAGAGCTACGGCGGGAGGAGGGAGTGACGTGAGACCATCTACCCTCGGGGAAAAAACTCGGAGCACAGAGGTGACATGACTCCCAACTGTGACACAGCAAGCTAGGGCCAGCAGAAGCCTCGAACCCCAGTCTTCCGACATCAGCCCACAACTTTCTCCCCAGAACCCTCCCTGCAACAACATCTACGGTCTATTGTAGAGCAGGGAGGGAACCTCACAGAGAAGGCTTCTGGCACCGACCTGGCCCACCTGACGCACTTGAGTCCTGCTTATGGCAAAGCGATCACTGCCCTGAGCATCCCACGACCCAAGCAAGCTTCCCAGGCCTCAATCACTCCAGCTTGGAAGTGTGCGATGCCAGTTTGCCTAAGGAGCAAATGAAGAGCTAAGTTTGAAAATGCTTTCATTTTTTAAAAAAATTTTAAAAAGATTTTATTTTATCTATTTGAGAGAGAGCGAGAGAGCGCACACAGAGGAAGAGGTAGGAGCAGACTCTCTGCTGAGCAGAGAGCCCAATGTGGGGCCTGATCCCAGGACCCTGGGATCATGACCTGAGCCAAAGGCAGATGCACAACCAACTGAGCCACTCAGGCGCCCCAGGTAAACTGCTTTAAAAAAAAAAAAAAGCAGGGACCCCCGCGTGGTTCAGCAGTTGAGCATCTGCCTTTGGCTTGGGGCGTGATCCTGGAGTCCCATGTTGGGCTCCCTGCAGGGAGCCTGCTTCTCCCTCTGCTGTGTCTCAGCCTCTCTCTCTTCTCTGTGTCTCTCTCATGAATAAATAAAGTCTTAAAAAAAAAAAAAAAGCACCATCCAAAAAGAAAAAGGAAAAAAAGGCACCACTAAATATAAGAGATTTTTATTGTTTATAATCGACTACAATAAAACGTACTTCACACAGCAGCTTGCTACGGAAGGAGTGGGAAGAAAAGCAAGCTGGCCATCCAGGGCCTGGCTGAGCTTCTAGTTGTCAGTAAGTCACTGTGTGACTTGGGAAAGTCACTGGTGTCTCTGGGACCGTTTCCTCTTCTCAACAAAACAAAGGTTTGGGCTGGCTGGCAGCCAAAGCCCCTCCAACACTGCTACCCTGCCACGGCCAGCGGGGTTCAGAGGCTGAGGATACCTCCTGCAAGAATCAGGAGCTGCAGTTGAGTGCGTAGGGCCCTAGCAAGCTCAGGATCTTGATGCAACAGCCTGCCTGAGAGGTGAGGGCCACCGCCAGGGGACTCGCCAGGGGACTCACCAGGGGACTCGGTTGGTCCATCTCCCCACCCTGCTAGGGCTTCCCCTCCTCCCCGCCCCCAGGCTGGCTTTGCAATCTGCGCTGACCTTGACACCCACACCTGTCAGGGAAGGCAGTGTGGCCCAGGCCCTCCAGAGCCCCGGGTTTCAGTCTTAGTTTCTATGAACCTCAGTGTCCTCTTGTGAAAGAGGCAGCGACAGACCCCATCCCACCTGCCGCCGCATAGTCTGTGCTCAGTAAACACCAGTTAAATGAGCTGAGCTTCTGCTGGCGCTCTGCCCACGTCCCCTAGGCCCTCACGGAGCCAGCGCACAGCCTGGCTTCCTAATGCCAACACCTGCTTCTGTCCAAAGCCACGCCCTGGCCACCGGGTCCTTGCTTTGCCTGACGACTGGGAAGTGCTAGAAATGAATACCCCAGGACTGGCAGGCGAATGCCCCAGCTCTCTCGGCCCTCGGGTGGGATAACTTCAAGGGGACCTGGATTTATTTCCCCCAAGTTCACAGCAGGATTCAGCTACAAGTGCCCACACGCTACCTGGCTTCCTCTTGCTCCTGCCCCCTCCCCGCTCTCCTACTACTGTTTCCTGAGCCCACCCTTTACCCCCATAAACTGTGCACTCAGATTTTTGTCTCAGGGTCTGCTTCTGGGAATAGCCAAGCTAAGAAAACCTTGCCCTGGCACCAAACAAATCATAGCTTGCAGGAGCCATTTCCAAGCCCAGGCTCCTAGAGAGACAGGAAGTGCCACGGGATCAGGGGTCAGGTCTTCTCTGCTTTGCACCCTCCGTGCCAGGCACAGACCAAGCTCCTGGGGGACGCCTACAGATGGAACAAAATGAACCTGGGACGGCTCATTCCGTGAGTAGTCACTGGCCACATGGAAACACTCGACTCTAGCTGGGAGGCAAGACATAAAACAGTTCATGAAGACACTCACCAAGAAAAAGGTATTTGGGCGGGGGGGGGGGGGGGGGCTCCTAGGCATCCAGATGGAGGTTATGAGTCTTACTGACAGACGACTTGCCCAAGGTCACACGGCTCCTCTTAGTGCAAAAACAGACCACGGGGAGCCCCTCGAGGGCAAGGTGGAGCAGAGCCTCTCTGTATCCCCCACAGCAGCTCAGAGCAGGCCCCGGGCAGGCCAGGCACTCCGTAAGAGCCACTGGCTAATCTCTGAGGAGAGACCCACAGCCCTGCCTGCAGTGAACAGTCTAGGGAGTGCCTATGTGTGCTTCTCATTTACATACAGTAACCTCGAAGGACAGCACCTGGCCAAGGGTGGCACATGTGTGGGAGACTCATGATCTCCCCCGATTCTCTTAGACGTGGAGCCCAACCCATCAGTAGGCCCTTGCCGGCTCTACTGTCTGGAACTTGGAACGACAGGGTACACACACAGACTCAACCCTGGGACACGGCGTCCTTCAGCAGGTGTCAGCCCAGGCCACCTCCCGGGATTAGAATCATGAGGTCCCTGGTTGGCTCAGTGGTTGAGCATCTGCCTTTGGCTCAGAGTGTGATCCCGGGGTCCTGGAATCGAGTCTTGCATTGGGCTCCCCATGGGGAGCCTGCTTCTCCCTCTGCCTATGTCTCTGCCTCTCAGGAATAAATACAATTTTTTTTTAAAAAAGAATCATAACGTCCCTAATCCTAGAGGATCCAATGAGGCAACTTGTAGCAAGCACATGACCCAGCCCCAGGAGGTGCCCAGTGGTCAGTGTGTCCCTGACCTCCCAGACCCGGCTGGGCCTTTAGAAGCTCCTCCGCCAATCATCTTTCACCAGGAAGGCACAACATTAGCACCTGGGGAACCTGAGCACCAGGCACGTGTCCTGTGACAAAGATCCAGAAGCTCTCTAATCCAAGACCCTCTTTTAACAGAGGAGAAACTGAGTCTCAGGGAAGGGCAGTGACTTACCCAGGCTCCGAAAGCTAACACCAAGTCAGGGCATCTGGAAAAGCCTGCCTCATCTCTACAGCTCTCTCTACAGCTTTGCAAGGGAACTCCCAGCCCAGTCTCCTTTTCCTGATGATCTGGGCAAAAGAGAGTTTGGATGCAGTGGAGGGGGAGGGAAGGGGGGGGAAGCCCGGGAAGGGGCAGGAGCACGACCCCTCCCCCCAGGAGCCTGGCAATCTAATGAAGCGAAGAGAAAGACTCAGGTGGCAGTTCAAACGCTCACATTTTAAAGATGAAAGTACGCGATTCAATTAAATGTTTAAGTAGTGTTTTCTCATACTAAATCACTGAAACGTTGGTGCATTCCTTGAATTTCTCAGGGCACTGTTCATTTTTATTTATTGTTGTAACCCAATGCCCTTAGCAGCGTGAATGGTGCTATTCGAAGGAAACTAGTTTTGCAACGGGGAAAGCTGTCCCAGGTCTCTTAAAAGGTTCATTATGTGCGTGGTAATTCAGTTCTATTAATAATCCCAGACTATATAGGCAAGGGCTTACTTTCCATTTAGCATTATATTTTCCACAATTCTGTAAACAGCTCCTCCACACAAACCCTTTTGATATTCAATTCCTCCGTTTTTTTTTTCCCTAACCACCCTTCTCTCTGGGCTTACTCCTTATAAAAAAAAAAAAAAGGAAAGAAAGAAATCACCAAGCACACATATTTTTTCAATTAAGCCATGCTTGGTGCCAAAATATATGGATCCCACTAATAGCCATAAGTAATCTTAAGGTCTTTTCCCCAAATATTTTGATTATTTTACAAATCCCCCAAGGAATGTGCTCTTAGGGTGATTTATGGAACCCAGGCAGGATTCATGATTTGGGGAGAGGTTTGGATGCAGGGGGGGCAAGCTAGACTATGGGGGTGGCTGTGTGTGCCCTCCAAACACAGCCTAGCGCTGGGGTAAAGGGGAGGGGGAGGACCCAAAAAGCCCTCTGGGGAAACTTCTGGCCATGTCTGCAGGAGTGAGAAGGGTGACCCAGTGGCCCCCACACAGGTCGGATGGTTGCAGTCCATCCTCTGAGGAACTGGTGGCTGGAGTAGAAGTGACCACTGGAGACAACCCCTGCTGCCTGATGACCCCCGAGTCTCCTGCATGTACCCCGCATTCCAAGGTGGGGTGTTCTATTCAACCTCTACCAAATTCATGCCACTCACTTTTCAACTTTTTCACAAGTCTATGTGACCGTGAGGGAAACCAGGTGTCAGGACAAAACAAACCCAGAATTAAGAATCTGCTGTGAATAATCTCCAGGTGAAGCAACAAAGCTAGCGGATGGGTGGGAGGGTGACAACGACCCGGTGGGCTCTGTAAACAGCATCTCCAGCCCCCTGGCTGTGAAGTCCTTCAACCACTGGGGAACACCCCAGAGAACAAGGCCAGGGACTCTCCAAGACCAGCTGGGATGGGCAGGCCGGGCCCTCCACAGGGTTGTCGAGGAGTCCGGTCCAAGCTTCCTGCTCACCAAGGGGGCCAAAAACCAGGATGGGCTCGTTGGCAGGGGGGCAGATGAGGCTCTCGGGGTGTGTGGCAGCAAGGGCCAGGCTTTGGAAGCCAGAGGCCCAAGGCTCATCTACACCCCACTGGCTGGATGCATGACCTCAGCAAACCGTGTACCCTCTGCCAAGCCTCAGTCTCCCCACTTGCCAAGTGGAGCTAAGAGTTTTGTCTTCCCAGCTGGAGCCTCTCATAGAAGATCAATTGGATCATTGAATTGTTCTTTGTAAACTGAAAACCAGGCCAGAGGAATGTTGCGTTATGATTATTGTCAAACCAGTAACTGACACACTCAACACCCAAATGCATTTGCATCTCCCAGAAAGTAGCCTGAATATAGCCTTCCCTTATTAATGCTTTAAAACAAGATTAATCTTTCAGAGCCAGTGCCTTTGAATTCTGGGATCACCTCTGCACCCCAACGCCAACTCTGAGGAATTCAATTCTACACACTTAACGCTGACTCAACTGTCTCATTGAATCCCCAGTGGGGAGCTGCTGGATTCACCACTGGGGTCACCGGAATGGCTCATCCCTGATGAGCCACCTGAGCAGTTTAACCACCATGCCCACCAAGGGCATGAAGTTGGCCACAGCCAGAAGCAGCTGAACCTCAGTTGGACAAAACTCAAGATATATAAGCACAGGCAGTCACTATCTCAGCCTCCCGTGTAGCAAGAGGGCGTCCCCAGATGACATCTTCCCTGAATAAGCAAACAAGTGAGCGGATGCCTTTTCACAAGCAGGTGCACACACACCAACCCCAAACCCCCGGCCCCCCCGCTGTTAACACCAGGACCCCCCTACCCCCACCCCAGCACAGACCCAGAGAGAAGCGTGGAACCTCTCTATCAGCAGCAGGAACAATAGGGTGAAGTCAGGGTCCTTGAGGATGTGGAACAAACAGGGAAGGGAGACCTTTGACTTCCAGAAACCCACACATGTCCCATCCTACACATTGTCCTGCAAGCCAAGAGAGGACCCAAGGGTCCCACTGCCTTCTGAATCTTGGGTCTGTTGGGGCCAGAACATTCCCCAGCCTTGCAAACACATAATGGGACAGGAGTCACCATAGTTACACATAGCTCTCTCTACAGGTCTGGCATTTGCCACAGGATCTCTCACCATCTGAGAGGGCTTGGGGAGGTCCCAGAGGGGGCACACAGAGGCTGAAGAGACAGGCGCCAGCGCACCCTATCTTCCCCCAGCTCCCAGCACCTCCTGCTGATTCACAGGGAGCCTAGGCCTCTTATCAGGGCCCGCCAGCCAGGCACCAGCACACATCCCCACTGGCCGCACCTTCCACCCAGAGCGGGCCTTTGTCTCTGGCTCCAAAGTGGCTGCAGGAAGTGGGGCGCAGGGGAGGGGTGGGGGTGCCATGGGGCCCCAGAGGCACTGCAAGGGGCCTCCCCATCTGATGCCGCGTGATCCTCACCTAGAGACAGAGAAGCAGAGGTGGGAAGGAGCTCAAGAGCTCATGTACCACGCACCCACTCTCGCTCTGTGGATGAGCTGAGGCCCGGAGAGTAAACAGGACTCGTCACACAGCAAGCCGGAGGCAGAGGCTGGGCTGAAGTCCCAGCCTCCCCGGGCTGATTCTCTGCCCTGTGCCAGGGCCACCGCTGCACCAGGGGCTTGGTGCTGCAGCAAGCTTCGCTCTTCTGGTCCTTAGTGTCCTCACCAACCAAATGGGCTCAGCACTCAGATCTTGAGGCTACAAGCCCAAGATGGCAAAGTAAAAGGAGGAAGAGCTTCTCTTAGCCTAAGCAGAGGGGGAGTATAGGGAATCAGGTGGAGGGATGGGAGAGAGGGAGGGAGGGAAGAGAGAGGGGGAGAAGGAGGCCTCTCTCAAACAAACAGTCCACCACCTTATTCAAAACAGAGGGACACCACTGGAGAAGGGCTGGATCACCTTACTTCCATACCCCCTCCTCAGGGAAGGCCGCCAGCCATCTGAGAGAGCCCTGCTGAGGGCTGGGGCAGGGCTAGGGTAGGACAGAGGTCACCTGCGGGGCTCCCATTTTACTGGAGGTATGGGGCCGATGCCTTGCCAAATGCCACCCTTCCCTGACTCCATCTGGTTCAGACGCCCAGATCCTTGGCCCAAGAGCCACAGGAGGCCCTGAGAACAAAGTTTGGTCCCTCAAGAAAACTGAGGCTCCAACAGGTGGCCAGCTACCCTGGTGACACAGGAGTTGGGGCACAAACCCAGCACCAGACTCCCTGGCCAGTGCCTTCTAGCACCGACGAGACAGGCGAGGGGCATATGAGCAGCAGCACAGTGACACCTCGTCCCCCTTCCTCACGGAGACCTGGACTGCCCCTTCACCACCTTCTCGGGCTTGTCTGTCCCACGGAGCCTTCGTCCGCCCGGCCAGTATTTCTGGATAACGGACACTGTTCTAGGCGCGGAGTACAGCCAGCTGTGAACAAGACTCAGAGCCTACTTCAAAGAGCTCACGCCGGCTTCCGTTGGTAACAAGCTGCTGTTTGTGATTCGACAAATATTCACCGCACGTCTTGTCCCTTCCAAGCACTGGACCAGATGCTAGGGATGGAGGTGGCCCAGGCGGCCGTGGCCCTGCCCTCCGCCTGAACTTGTCCCATGGCCAGGGCTCAGGCTCCAGTGGCCTTTCAGGTGTTCACCGTCTCCCCTGGCCCAGTGGATGGGACCACGGAGCAGCTCTCGGCTTTTCTGTAGGTTCCCAAGTGGCCTGGCCCGGAGGCAGGCCTCAGAGCATCCACTCAAAAACTGGGAGTGGACTATTTACCAAATGCCTCCCTTCCTCTGGCAGGAAGTCGCTCCCAGTGCAGTGGTTTTTTTGTTTTTTGTTTTTTTTTTTTTTTTTTTTCCAACTCTTTCTGGGCTCACAGTTTGGAAATAGCAAAGGGTTGTGAGTTACAAGATCCGGGCCCTCTCTTCCACGGCTGCTGGGGGAGAAAACGGATACGGCCTTTCCGGAGGGCATTCTGACCTTAACTGCATGGCCTTTGACCTAGCAGCCCCACTTCTAGGAACTTATCCTAAATAACCACCGATGCACACAGACATATGCACGAGGATGCTCGCCAAGTCGCAGTATTTATGATAGTTTAAAAAAAAAAAAATCTCTGCGACAACCTACATGTCCAGACCTGGGGGCTTGGTGAGTATTGCACAACCGTGAGACAGATACGAAAGCGCCCTTTAAAAGTCACACAGAATATTTGCCAAATTATAGACATTCTCGGTGTTGTCACAGGGACAGCTAGATGCACTCTGTGTGGCTATCTTCTTTCCATTTGGCAATAGTATACAGCCGATTTCTGCTGCCTGTCATTTGCTAACAAAGAGAATGACAAGAAAAAGAATATTCCAAGCTAATTAAAAAATAGTAATGATTTCCTTTCAGGTTGGTAGAGTTAAGGATAACTTGTGTTTCCTTCGTGCTTATTTTCTAAATGTGCTGTGTTAATCATGTGTTATGTAAAAAAAAAAAAAAAAAAAAAAAAAAAAAGCAAAGAAAAAGGAAGTGCTATTGCAATGGGGCAAAACGTGGGTCGGGCTCCTTCACTAACTGGCAGTATGAACAAGCCACTGGATGCCTTTGGGAGCCTCTTCACTCCTCTGTATATAACGAGAACATCAGTGATGTTGATGGCCAGGAAGAGAGGATCTCCTCAGGTCTCAGCAGGTATCATCTCATTTCCTACTCACAAAAGCCCTTTCAGGTGGAGAGACCCATTCTACAGGTGCAGAAACTGACTCCATGCCAGCCCAGAGGCCTCTTGCTCAGCATCTGAGTCCTACCACCAGCCACCCCAAGAGAATGCCACCCAAGTCAACCTTGTGGGATTGGCTGGGAATGGGGGATTGGTTGGAACCCTGGGAGAAAACTGGCCTACCACAGAGCCACCAACCCTTCTAAGAAAGCAAACCCGGCTGCTACGTTCTCACTACAAACTTGCAAAGGACTCTCGGGATCCCATGGGAATAAGGCCCTGCAGGGTCTCTGGCTGGTGGATATGACCATCCATTCACTCAGCCTTCCCCGGGGAGCTGGTGCATCCAGGGCAGGGGTAATTCATGGAGGGGCAGGGTTAGAAAGGAACAGTTATGTCCTATGTAGAAACTGAGGCCCACAGAGGCAAAGGTCATGCAGGAGTGCAGCCCACCACACACTAACTAACCATGGAGGCACAGCCTCTAGGGACTGCCAGACCCACCAGAGCTCCAAGGAAAGAGAATTTTAGTGCAGATGAGTCAGGCAGGAACTCTGTAAAAGCACCCAAGCCCAGAAGCAAAGCCAGGTCTTGGGCCAGGGAGGCCAGTAGACAGAGGCAAGGGCCACATCTACTGACCCACGGGGGCTTCCTTCAGTCAGGCTGGGGGCTCAGGAAGAGGTGCTGACTGTGGACTGGGTCAGAAATACCCATGGTGACCCTGAGAGCTGTGAGAGGCATCAGACAAGGGGCACAGAGCCATCCAGCCACCCCTTCCCCAGGAGAAGGGTCAACCAGCCAGAGGGCTATGGGTTGAGTCCCCAGAGAGCCTTAAGACCACAAAGCTCAGGGCTGCAGAGGCCCTTGTGCAGGATCTCGCTGCCTGAAGGGAAGTGACCTGCCCAAGACCACTAGACACATCCTAAGCCAGAGCAGAGCCTCCTGTGCCGTCTACAGGAAGCTGAGGGTGCATGGGGAAAGAACCTGTCCCTTTCACTGACAAGGTGGAAACTACAGTAACTTGCCCCTACCCCCAGACTCTGTGACCCTTGCAAAGTCCTATCAGCTAGGGGGTGAAGTTCCCAGCTGCCCCAAGTTGCCTGGAGGGCAGTTCGTAGAGGATGGGTGTGGCGTGGGTGGCTCACACGGACCAGGACCTCAGCCCTGAGTGTCCGGATCAGGGCAGTGAGAGGATGCCGACACCCACAGAAGTGGGCTGAGAAAGAGGAGAAGGGTGTCCTTGGGGTGGGAGGAGCCCCATGGGCCATCACTGTGCAGCTCCAGCCGACCTCAGCATCCCAAGCTGGAAGTTATAGTCACCAGATCTGAGTGAGCACTGCCTGGCTCGCAAGGTATGAGGTACACTGGACCAGAGATGGGGGAGAGCCTGTGTTCCCCTCAGAAGTTTTGGGGAGATAAGACCCCCTCTCCCCTGGCCTGGCCTCCTCCTCTCAGAGACCCTTCCACCTTAGCTCACAGAGGTCCTGAACACCAGATTCTCTCAGCAGGGAGTGGCCTCACTGTCTGGTACCCCTGGGGTTCAAGTCAACCCCTCAGGGGCTCTCGCTTGCAGAGGTACCCAGAGGGATGGGTGGCAACAGAATCTCTTGGGGGCACCTATTCAAAAATGTACATTCCTTCTGGAACTCCATGGTGGCAATGTTGCATGACACTGAAAATATACCAAGGACCAATGAATTGCACACTTTAACGTGGTGAATTGTATGCTGGTTTAATTTAATATTGATTTTCAAAATTGCCCCAGAAATGTATACTGCTGAGCCCTGCCCTGGAGATTCTGACTCAGTCGGTCTGGCAATCTGCATTTAACCCATGCCCCGGGTAATTAGGGTTCCTCGACAGGACTGGAAGCTCTCAACCCCTGAACTCCGGTTTCCATATAAGCCTGGGTCTGAAAGTTACACACCCTCCTGTCAATCTCTTCTTTCTTTACAGATGGGGAAACAGGCCTGGAGCAGGAAAAAGACCCAAAGCCCTTGCTGCAGGATCCTCCCGGAATCCTAACAACTCTCCCCTCACTAAGAGCAGGGTCTGCCACAGAGAGGGTCCCTGCCAGGCGAAGCCCCTTGGCAGTTCTGCTCAGATGGGTGGAGTGGCCCTACCTTTTGGCCGATAAGGGAGGGGAAGCCAGGTGACCTTTCCTGTCTACAGCCCCGCACGGAGTTCACAGAGCAAAGACGCCCACCATCTCCCCCACCTGGGTCTGACGGAATCAGAGAGCCGGAGGAGATGGAGATTTTTTTTTATTATTGTTATTTTTTAAATACGAATTATTTCCAGCCGGAAGGCAGAGGGATGAGGGCCGTTGGAGGCCTTGGGCCGCCGGCACCCAGCCAGCCTCATAAATGTCTGGCAGCTGGAGGGAGACTCAGCTCATTGCTATCGAAATGAGCTCGTTACTGCTAATTTCCCTGGCTTACCAACTGATGTATCCAGTGTGTTCCTGAATCCCCAAAGACGTTTCCTACGCCACCCCTCAAGGGATCTGCCAAGAGTCATGGAGTGTAGGCAGAACTTCAGGGTGGCCTCAGTTTCCCCAACCAAAGCGTGGGCAGAGGAACAGGGAGCAAAGATAGTTCACTCAACTGTGGCTAAGTCAACTGGCATTCGGGTCAACCGTTCCCCATGGGGCCGCTCATTCCTGCGGGTCAAAGGGGAGACGACAGGACAGTACAATCTCAGAGCTGCTGGGACCCAGAATCACCCTCACCAGTTATCAAGCACCCACCGTACTCGCTAGGACAGCACCAGGCACCGGGGATGTATTATTACGTCTTTTCCTTCACACCGAACAAACAGGGCATTATCACTCTGATTTGACAGACGAAGAAGCCAAGACTCGGAGAGGGGTTATGGAACCTGCCCAAAGTCACACAGCTAGTGAATGCCACGGCCTTCCTCTAAAGCCAGCACTCGGTGAAGGAAGAAGAGGCCAGGCACAGCAGGGCTGATGCTCACCCTGCATGCACGCACGCACACGCATGCACACACACACACACACACAGACATACATGCACGATCTGGGCAGTGTGTGTGAAGGCTCCTCCTTCCCAGGAGTTGAGAGAGGAGGGCAGATACCCACTTGCCACCCCACACTGGGGTGACCAGAGAAGGCTTCTTGGAAGAGCCACACCATTCATGCCGAGGGCTTCTGAAGCTCAAAGGAGGCAGTGATATTTTTTTTTTATGATTTTATCTATTTATTCATGAGATACAGGGGGAGAGAGAGGCAGAGACACAGGCAGAGGGAGAAGCAGGCTTCATGTGGGGAGCCCGATGCAAGACTCAATCCTGGGACTCCAGGATCATGCCCTGGGCCGAAGGCAGGCACTAAACCGCTGAGCCACCCAGGGATCCCCAGAGGCAGTGATTAATGCCACCCATGCTGCATGTCTACCTCCCTGGGGTCAGGCCCCGGGCAGGGAGAGTGCAGCCCAGGAGTGGCCGGAGAGAGCTCAAGGCACAAGAGCCACAGCCCACCCTGTGGGCAGGGCCCTCCTCACAGCTGGGGCTCATCTTCCCACCTGGGGGGCCAGGGGGTCCAACTTACCAGCTGCTAAGTCAGAGCTAACAGATCCCTAGGCTGGAATAGAACGCAGCCATGAAAAACCATGTTTATGGAGAGTGTTCATGACACAGGAAAATATTTATATAATGCTGCAGGGGAAAGGCAGGATACAAAATTGTATTTTTTTAACAGAAAAAAAATTTAAACAGAATAAGCCAAATATTAACAGTGATTCTCTCTGGAGGGTAGGATTATGGTCCCTTCCCTGCCTCCCTTTGCACTTTTCTATGCTTCCCCCAAATTTTCCATACTGAGCCATATGTTTCTCTGAAAAACAAAAGCCATGAGGTGTGTTTTAAGCTAACCAAAATGATGCCGCTGGCAGCCTTCCCCGGCCCCCTCCCTCATCAGGGGCCCTCAGCGCTGCACCCCGCCCGCCTCCACCCCCCCTCCCAGGTCCCGAAGCAGCGCCACCTGCCTCTGCCTCCTTGTGAAGGACCAGGGAGCCACACTGGGACACAGACAGCCGGGGTTAGGCTCTCTCTGCAGGAGGCCCTGTGAGTGGCAACCTGAAACCCCGAGAAGATGCACACATAATGCCAGACGTCCACCGGCCATCTCTCGTGTCCTCAAGAATGCCATGTTCAGGGATCCACATCTGGGTTCCATCTGCAGCCAAATGAGGGCCTTGGCTCCCCACGGGTGACACAGGATCACGAGACTGGTGCCTGTGGATTCACCTGCATGGCCTCCAAGATGCCACCTAAGCATGCCCCACAGCCACTGTCCAGGACCTTGCTCAAAAAGAAGGGGCCTGCTTCCTCTGCATTTCGGCTCATCATCGGAACCTGTCCTCTGGCCCCACGTGCAGCCAAAGCCCCCACATAGAACCACTCCCTGGGCAAAGCAGGGCTGCCAGGAAACATCTGGAAGCCTGGGGGTGCAACCCGGAAAAGCAATTCTCATGTGATGGTCCTTGAGGAAGGCAGCGAAAGAAAATGTCACCTTCTATGCCACGGCATCACAACGGTGTGAAAATACACACACGAGGACAGAGAGGAAGCTAAGTGAGGTGGCCGTGTAACGGGGAGCTGTTGTTCTACTTCGGAACATCCTGGCTTGCTGTGACCCTTGCTGCATGCACACCCCCCCCCCCATATTCACGGGGGTCATACCAACAGGGGAGGTCCCTGAGGGCAGGGGGCTCTTTTATTTATCCATCTCCCTGGCCAGTGCTGTAAAAATCACCTCTCAGTTATATTTTCAACAGAATTTAATAGGAGGCTTTAAAAAGCCATCCTCCTTCTGCAAGATGAAGAGAGTTCTGCGAACGGACGGCAGGGGCGGTTGCACAACAACATGAATGGACTTGATGCCACCGAACTGCACACTTAAAAACGGTTAAAATGATAAGTTTTATGTTATGTGTATTTTACAACAATTTTTTTTAAGAGCCATTCTTTTAATACCAAAAGAGCAAGAGCCCTAGGCCTCTCCTAAGTGGGGTCCTGGCCCCCTCCAGCCTCCCCAGCCACTCAGCCTCCTTCTGGCCTGCTTCAGAAGGGGGGAGGCTGCCCTCCTCACTTCCTTCCGTGTTTATCCAGAGGAGTTCTGGGAAGCAGAGGCTCAGCCCAGGCCGCCGGGGCCCAGCTCCAAGGCTCAGGGCTTGCCATAGGGGCCTAATTTTCCACCTACCCAGGCCTGCAGCTGGCACTACCCAACTTCCTGGCTCACATGCTTTTTTTTTTCCCCTCAAGTCATTATAAACCTGTTTACCTTTGGGCTGCACAGAGCCTAGGCTCCAGGCACATGGTCGTAAGCATCAGCCAGGGAAGAGGGGACCCTCCCGGGGACAGAGGAGTAACGAGGAAAGATGGGACCCCACCCCCTCAACAAAATCCTTCCTCCTCCCTCCAATCCAACACCCATTTACCGAGCACCTCACAGCACCAAGCACCACCATCCAACAGGGACAAGCACCCAGCTAGCAGTGAGAGGGGCAAGCAGACCCCTTGCGCATTCCTGCGAGGAAGTGAACCCCTATCACTGTATCTTTGCCATGAGCCGATGGAGGCTGGGGTGACCGGCTCTGCTGTGGGGGCTAGGGCAGGCTCCAGAGAGGATGTCCTACGTGACCTGGACCTTTGAAAGGAACAGGAGTTGGCCAGGTAAATAAAAACAGACCGGCAGGGCATTCTGAGGAAAGAGCAAAGCTATGGAGCCATGCAAGGGCATAGCATGCAGGCAGTTTGGGGCAGGGCCTGTGAGCCAGGCCGAACTTCCGCCTGCTGGTGGCAGAGAGCCGTGGGAGGATGCCGAATTGGGGAAGGTGACGAACAGGGCCGGACTCCCTGCGTCTCCCAAACACATTCCTGGGCCCAAGGCAGGGCAGGGGCTCTGGGGTCCTTTCCAGGCACCAGAGGGCCCCCTCTTGGTGTCTGGTGTATCCCTTTCCACAGCCATGCACGGAGAGCTGGGGACCCAGGCCGATGATCCTCGGCCCTGGGTGCATGTAAGGTTCACTGGGGGTGCTTTTAAAAAGTACTGGGGGTAGAGGTGTCCAACAGAGACTCAGATGGCATTGGTTTGGAGTGGGGCCCAGGCATCAGAATTTTTCAGAGCTGACCAAATGATTCTAATGTGCTCTGCCATCAGCAGCACCCTTATGAGGCCAGGGCAGGATGCTGTCTCGGAAAACCCTTTGTTAGTGCTGGACCCACTGGGGATGAAAAACAAAAGCGTTAGCCTCAGCCCCGTTTGAGTATAAATCTTAGCTTCCTACCTCCTAGGATTCGTGGCCTAAACAGGTAAAATGCAAGACGCCCCATTAGAATTTGAATTTCAGGTACACGACAGATAACTTGTCCCCCCCAGATACAATGTGGGACATGCTTACACCAAAAGGTGTTGTTGCTGTTAATCTGAAATTCAAATATAACTGGATATCCTGTGTTTTTATTTGCTTAGTCTGGCAGCCCTAGACCTGGGGCTACTTAACTTCTCTGAGTCTCAACTACCCCAAAGGGATTGAAGAGATCACCCAGGTGAAGGAAGGCAGTGAGGTGCTTGGCATAAAGCCAGCGCGCAGGGGCGGGAGCTCCCTTTTTCTCCCTAGCTTCTCAGAAGCTTGTTTCAGCAAAGAGTTCTTTTTTTGTTCCCCCATGATGAAAGTTTTCAGCCATACACCAAAAGCAGAAGGATGAGTCACAAGAGACTCCCATATATCCATGCAGTGGGTGCTGGTTTTGCCCCACCCAGGGCTACTGGGAGGTCAGGACCATTAATGGCTCACAGGTGCCCCTTATTGGGAGAATCATCCTGGTCAGGTGTTTATTAGCCTCCCAACATGGGTGTGTGTCTGCGTGTGTGCTCGCGTGGTTACGTACACACACGTGCTGACAGCCAATGACTGACGTGAGAACAGAAGGCTGACCCCGTGGCTCACTGCTTGACCAACTCCGCCATGTGGTCCTGGCTCTGGAGCTCCCCATGGATGAGGCTGAGGCTGGACTCCAGCTGGAGGCCACGTCCTTGCCGCCGCCCCCATCCTGCCTCCCTCACCCCCTTCTCCTGAAAACATGCCCCCCCCACCCCATGAGCCACATCTGTCCACATCACAGGTTCTGCTTCTCAGAACCCAACCTGCACTCACTCTCAGCTTCAACAATGATCAAGATAGCTTTGTGTAGCCCCTTTTATTTAGTGATTTGCTTGTTTGTTTTGGCCGAAGTACCTCAAATTATTTCCCCAACATCCTTCATTATGCATCTCTAAAAAACATGGGCAGTTAGGTTTTGACTTCATTCCCCAATTTCCCTCCCAAAGGGGAAGGCTCTTGTGGGGGAAAGAGCCATCACTGCCAGCGGTGCCAAGGGACAGAGACCAGAGGCCAACCCAAGCGGGCACCAGGGCAGCCACTCTGGCTCCAGCCCAGTCCTGGACTATGGCATGGCTTTGGTGGCCAGCAAGCCACGGTCACCCTGGGTCCTACCTCTTTTGTGTGGATCAAGAGCTCTGGGACAGTGTCCCAGCATCCTCTTGGGGAGGCTGCCAGGGTCTATGTTTCTCTCTAACCTTAAAGAGGAGGACGGTGTGCAAAAGCCAACCCGGCTGTGGCTCAGCTGGCCAAAGCCCCTGCCTGCCCTTCTGCCTGGAGCCCGGGCAGTCCCACCAACCAGGAGGCCCAGGTGCCAGGGCCCAGACTCTCACCCACACCAACGAGTCTGCTGTGGGGTCAAAGGGCACATCAGATTTTTTTAATATGAAATTAATCACTTGACCATTTTTAAATGTACAGCTCAGTAGCACTGAGTACACTTGCCACTATCTAGTCCCAGGCCAATTTCTATCACCCCAACAGAAAGCCTGTGCCCATTAGCAGCTCCTCCCCATCCCACCAGCTTTGGAGTTCAGAGAAAACTTGGATTCAAGTCACAGCTCCTTCACCTGCTCCTTGTGTGGCTCTGGTAGAGAAGTGAAACCTCTGTGAGCCTCAGTTTCTTCAACTGTAAAATGGGATAACTCAGAAAGGCACCAGGAAAATTGAGGCAAAGAGGCATTAAATGCTGAGCTGCTCCTGGCACTATCCAACAGAGGCCAGGCTGGGTCCTCGATGGCCAAGGACTCGCCTCCTTGCCCTTCCTCTCTTCCCCTTGCTTGTATCCTTCAGGTTCCTGGGCTGTCAGTAGTGCTAAGGGGAGAGGAGGTTGCTTCCCTCTCCTAGAGGCAGAGCAACTGGAACGAGCGCTAATGGGTTCCAGTGTTTTCCTCAGCCATGCCCAGACCCGGTTCCAAACCAAAGAGTTACAAAGGCCTTTAAACTCCACACTTGGGGTGAGGTCAGCCAAAACCCGCATTTCCAAGCACGGTGCTTTTATACTTTGAAAACAGCCAAACGTGAACTGGCCACTTCTGAGGGTCACAGCTCCTGGCAGCCTCATGGCTGCCAGCACTGATGGCCTCCTCCCCAGCCTCTCCCTCCCTCCCAGCTGTGGAGTCACCTCCCGCTGGGCTGCCTTGCTGGGCTGTTTTTTCCCATCCGAATCAGGGGTGAGGGACCGGATTTGGGAACAGGAGACCCATCCTCTCATCAGTGTCAGCCCCAGTATGACCCCAGGCAAGTACCCCCTCCCCCCTCAGTTCTGTGAAATAAAGAGAGGGTTCCCTAGGATCCGGACTCAGCTCCCTTCCCAAGCTCCCACCCTGTAGTTTGTGTGAGCGTCAAGCTCAGAGCTGGAAAGGATCTGACCAAGTCATCTGATCCAGTTCTCTCCACTGCTTTCCATTTCACAGACTGAGGCTGTGGCAACTCATCCAAGACGCCACATGTCTTAGTAGGATAAATTCACACTTGAGCATATTAGGGAATTGTCACTGGGCAGAGGTGATATTCCTGAGAGTCCAGGAGAAACAAAAATCTCCATTTTGCAACTCTTCCTCTGAAACATGGGACCCAATACCAGCACCCAAGCCATTAAAATCCTGTGCTTACAAAGTCAATATTTAAAAACCAATTGTGTTTGGGACACCTGGGTGGCCCATGGTTGAGCATCTGCCTTCGGCTCAGGGTGTGATCCTGGAGTCCGGGGATCAAGTCCCACATCAGGCTCCCTGTATGGAGCCTGCTTCTCCCTCTGCCTGTGTCTCTGCCTCTCTTTCTCTCTGTGTCTCTCATGAATAAATAAATAAAATCTTAAAAAAAAAAACTAATTGTGTTTCTATATATATTAGTGATAATTGGAAAATGTTTTATAATTTACAAAAGTACCAAGAAATGTGAATTACATTGGTAAAAATCTTTTTTTTTAATTTTTTTTTAAATTAATATTTTTTTAATTTTTATTTATTTATGATAGTCACAGAGAGATAGAGAGAGAGGCAGAGACACGGGCAGAGGGAGAAGGAGGCTCCATGCACCGGGAGCCCGACGTGGGACTCGATCCCGGGTCTCCAGGATCGCGCCCTGGGCCAAAGGCAGGCGCCAAACCGCTGCGCCACCCAGGGATCCCCCATATTGGTAAAAATCTAACAATGATAGGCAAGATCTGTATTCACTGATGAGAGAAATCAAAGATCTAAATATATTTAGAGGTATGCCATATTCATCGATGGGAAGACTCAATTTTGTCAAGATGTCAATTCTGCCCAAATTGATGTATATAGTATATAGATTCAACGCAATCCCAGTCAAAATCCCAGCAGGCCTTTTTTGTAGAAATCAACAACTGATCATACAATTAATATAAAAATGCAAATGTTTAGAAGAGCCAAAACAACTCTGAAAAAAAGAAAGAAGTCAGAAGACTCATGCTACTTATTTCAAAACTTACTATGAAGCTACAGTAATGAAGACAGCATGGTATTGGTAAAGGGAAAGGCAACGTAGACAATGAAACACAACAGAGTCCAGAAAGAGAACACGTAACATCAACTGGTTTTTGACAAAGGGGTCAACATAACTCAAAAGAAAAAGAGTAGTCTTTTCAAAAAAATGGGACTAGAACAATTGGACTTCCACACACACATATACATGCATGCAGAACCTAGGCCCTTTTCTCACACCTTATACAAAAACTAACTTATCATGGATTAAAAACCTAAATATAAAACCTAAAACTACAAAAGTTTTGGAAGAAAACCCAGGAGAAAAATCATTCTGACCTTGGGTTTGGCAGAGTTATACAACACAGAAAGCGTGAGAAGAAACAATTAATAAACTGAACTTCAGCGTAATTAAAACTTTCTGTTCTTCAAAAGATTCCATTATGAAAATGAAAAGACAAGCCACAGTCTAGGAGAAAGTATTTGCAAAACACATATCTTTTAAAGGACAGAGAACCAGAATATATAAAGACCTCTCCAAATTCAATAAGAAATCCACCCAACAGAAAAAAAATGTGCAAAGATTTGAACAGACACTTCACCAAAGATACACAGATCGCAAATAAGTATATGAAAAAGGTGTTCAACATCATTCATCATTAGAAAAATGTGAATTAATACCTTCAAGAGCTACCACTATACATCTATTAGAATAACTCAAATAAAAATTGACAGACCCCTGGGTGTTATTCTGTATGTTGGCAAATTGAACACCAATAAAAAATAAATTTATTATTAAAAAAAAAAACTGACAGACCCCACCAAGCGCTGGTGAGGATGTAGAGTAACTGGAGCTCTCCCACACTGCCGGTGAGGTTACAAATTGGTACAACCATTTGGGAAAACAGTGGAGCAGTTTTTTTGTGAAGTTAAATATTCCTTTAACCATACACCCAGCAATTCCACTCCTAGGCATCTACCCAAGTGAAGTGAAAACTTTCTTACAGGGGATCCCTGGGTGGCTCAGTGGTTTAGCGCCGCCTTCAGCCCAGGGCCTGATCCTGGGGACCCGGGATCGAGTCCTGCGTCGGGCTCCCTGCATGGAGCCTGCTTCTCCCTCTCTCTCTGCCTGTCTCTGCCCCTCTCTCTCTCTCTCTCTCTCTCTCTCTCTCTGTGTCTCATGAATAAATAAATAAAACCTTAAAAAAAAAAAACTTTCCTTCACACAAGAACCTGAACACACATGTTCATAGACAAAATACTGGAAATAACCCAAATGTCCATCCATGAAACAACATGGCTGGATCTCAAAGCATTTTTCTGAGTTAAAGAAAAAAACCACAAAAGACTACATGTTGTGTGATGAAATCCGTAGGACATTCTAGAAAAGGCCAAGCTACAGAGGTAGAAATCAGATCAGGGGTTTCAAGCAGCTAGGGGCTGGGGTAAGAGCTGACCACAAAGGACACCAAGGAACTTTTTGGGGCTAATGGGAATGTTCTATATCTTCACTGGGTGACAGTGGTTACATAACTCAAAATTCCTAGAACACTTTGAAAACGTTTTACTGTATACAGATTGTATCTCAATAAACCAAAACAAAAAATAAATCCTGTGCAGCCTCATGAGGGCTCGTCTGGTTTCTCCAAGCAGTCTGTGAACTCACTGCCAGAATGAGGGTGTGGTCCCACCCAGAGAATGGTAGTGACTTGTCCCAGGACACAAGCTCCGGAGTCAGGCAGATCTGGGTTCAAACCCCACTGCCACTAATTAGCTTGTTGTCCTTGGGTAAATTACTTCTCCCCTGTGAGCCTCTGTTTTCTCATCTGTAAAATGGGATACGTAGTAAAAGGCCATATCTACTGAAAGCGTATGAGGAAGAAGAAACATGTACAGTGCCTGCCACATGTTTCACCTCAGATTTTGGCCATTATTATTACTCTTTCTACTACAATTGTTATTTCGGTGAAAGAACCAGGATTGAGTTTCAGGGAACAACTCCAAGCCATGTCTTTCTTCCTGCACGAGGTAGGCTAGGCAGCGGGGCCACCGGTTTCGTGGTTACAACCCCAAGGGGCAGAAGCAGACCCAGGTCCTGCCCAGAAGGCATTCACACAGTCTGGTTGGGGCCAAGGTTTGATAAACTCAAAACAAAGTCGACTCCCTGCAAGGGAACAGTATGGAGGTGAAAACCACTGAAAGCTGAGCAAAAAAAGAGAAGCCACTGTGGGCCGTCCTCCAATCCCTGAAGGCTTCCTGGAAAAGGAAGGCTTTTAGTCAGCCTCAAAGGACAAATCAGATGTAATTAAGTCAAAGGAAGGGCGCTCTCAGGAAGGGGAGAACCCAAAGATCCCTCCACCCCTAACGTCTCCCCCACCCATCCCTGGCAAAAGGCAGCAGGCAGCCTGCGCCTTGGCACTGCCTTCCAAGCAACAGCCTGGGGCCAAGGGGAGGTGCAGGCATGATAGCAGAAGTCTGGGCACCATGCGTCAGCCAGGTACCCACATATGTCCCCACATCTGGGCAGGAGGGTCCGATGGAGGGCTGGCCTGGAATGCTGGGCTTTCACTTTCCCCTCTTTTTTTTTTTTTCCGTGGACCTGAATTTGGGTTTGTCTGGGGAGTGTTTTCTTAAGCCCAAGTGTTTTTCCTGCAGCCGAGGCCCAGCCCCCTCCTGCCCCTCCTGGGCCGTGGCTGAGCAGCGGCCAGTGGAACTGCCTGGCTCTGGAGGGCCGCCTTTGATGCGCGCCCCTCTGCAGACTTCAATGTCGCAGTGTGCACGGCCCCTTTAATAAGTTATTTCCGTGGAAAACCCTGGTAACTCGGTCATGAATCAAGCCTATAAACACCTCCAACCCATCAAAGCACCCAAGAAAGGGAGGGGGTGGGCGGGCAGAGAAAATCTCTTACGGTAACTCACACACTGCTCCCTCAGAAGGGCTAGGCTCCCCGGTTGCCAGAGCCCCCCCTGGGGCACGGCCAGCCCGCGCAAACAACGACATGTCACCCCGATGCCCCAGGATCCGAGGCCCCGAAGGACACTGCCTGTCTGTGTGTCCGGGGGACGATACGAGAGTCCCAGCCCAACGCCCAGCAAGATTTACAGCCCAGAGCAGCAAAACCGGCCGACTGCTCCCGGGGTACAGGAATGTAATAGTTTGGCTACTGGTGAAAGGCCCAGTTTATTGGAAACACACTTCTTTTCCAATGTTTGGTTTCCTTTCCCTCTTTTCTCCTTTTTGTTTTTCCCAGAGTGCACCGCCCAGGGCCTTTGGAAAGGGCAGGGAGCTAAAATCCTACCTTAGGGGTGAAGCGGGGAGGTAGAGTGTGGGACCTGAATCCACTGGGAGCCGCGTGGCCAAGGCCAGGCACCGCCCCTCTCCGGTCTCATCTGTAAAATGGGTGGGATGAACCGACTGTTCATCCTAGAAGCATTTCTCACTGAACACCATGGTCTTGGAACCACAGCCGGGCAGTGCATGGAATAAAGCTAACCACACATTTAATGCCCAGCCCAGCAATTCTGCTCCCAGCTAGATATGTCCTTATGTCCACTTATTGTAACGCCATGGGTAGGAGCCAAAAACTGGAAACTGCCCAGGGGCCCATCAGTACCCAGATGGATACATCAGCCTAGGAGAACCATGGCACGCGCCCATGGAATACTACTTCAGCAACGACTGAGCGCTCGCAGGTATTCACAACAATACGGATGAGCCTCAGGAACATTCTACTGCATTAAAGAAGAACCCCCAGGGCTGGTGACTGCCAGAAGCAGAGGGGTAGAGGGCAGTGGTCCAAAGGGACAAAATTCCATCATGAGATAAATATTCCTGGGGATATAATGTACAACGCTGTTAACAGTACTGGATTGTATATTTGAAAGTTGCTAAGGGGGTAGACCTTAGATGTTCTCATCACAAGAAAGAGAAATTGTCACTACATGGTTAGGAATGTTAACAAAATTTACGTGGTGATTGTTTCTTAATACATGCATACATCAAAAACCATGCTACACACCTAAAACCAATACCATGTTATATGTCAATTATATCTCAATTAAAAAAAAAAAAAAAGAAAGAAAAAAGAAGAGTCCTTAGTATAGGTTTCCATTTGTGCCAGCTTCAGAAAAAGGAAAATTAGCCCATTCCAAGTCAGAATAGAGCTCAGTTACCCATGCGGAGCGAGCGGTGGGGTGGGAAATGACTGGAAAGGCACATGAAAGGGAGCTTTTGAGGTCACGTTATGTTTCTTGATCTGGGCAACAGTAACACAAATATGCTCAGTTTGGAAAAACCGTTCACTTGTGATATATGCGGTTTTCCGCGCACATATTATATACACCAATAAAAAGTTTACATTACACAAACAAAACTCTACACTCTTGGGCCATACAAACCCGTCCTCAAAGGATACAGTCTATCCATCCATCAATCAATCTGGGGCACCCAGCCATGGCCCACCACAGAGAAAAGTCTGGCCATCCCCAAAGCGATGTCAAGGGCCTGCCATGGGCCTCACTTACGAATGCTCCGCGAGGACCACTCCCAGAGAAGCATCTTGACATCACCTGGCCTCTGCTCATCAGCCCCGTGACCTGGGGTGCCCTCTTCCCCGTGGCCTGGTGAAACCCTCCATCTGACCTTCGCCTCAGCTCCGCTCCCAGCATCCCCTGCAGCCACCCTGGGCAGCTGCTATCTCCCAGCCTCCACTGTTCCCCTAGGAAACAGCATTAACCCTGCCTCTCTAGGAAGTGATTTTCCCCCCAATCTTTCCAATTAGGCTCTGTTTCCTGAGAAGGCCCCACCTTGGGTACCTTCTCCTTCATGTAATCCTATCCTGCATGCTGGTACTCGGTCACCGGGGCACCTCATTATCATCTACGGAACACCAAACACGCACCAGGCACCACACACATGAGATCTCCATGGTGCCCACTTGTGAGAAGTGGAGTAAGGCTGCAAAAGGGAGGCTAAGTGATTTACACTGCAGGTCTGTCTGGCCCCAAAGCCTGAGCTTTCCATCCCTGCCTGCTGGGTCCCCAAGCATCCCATCATCATCACACCTCACTCCACACCTTGCTTCAAGGTCCAGAAGCAGGCCTGCGCAGAGCTGAGTGGCCCATTTTACCTTTTAGTAAAGCTACTCACACCAAGGGAGGCATCAGGGCAACACGGAGGGCAGCGGGGCTGAGGTGGGGCTGCCTCGAGCTTTCTTGAGCCATCAGAGAACCCACCTGACTGCAGAAGACGAAACTACACGAGCCTCAAGGAGCAGCTGAGCGAACGTCTGCTGAGTGACTTGAGCAAGTCCCTGGAACTACCTCCCACACTCGGTTTTCTTACTTGAAAACGGGAAGTTACAACACCTGTTTTAAGATGTGTAGCCATCCCCAGAAGTGATCAAGTATAGGCTGGCGGCCTGCTATAGAAAAGGCTCTGCCTTGGGATCCCTGGGTGGCGCAGTGGTTTAGCGCCTGCCTTTGGCCCAGGGCGCGATCCTGGAGACCTGGGATCGAATCCCACATCAGGCTCCCTGCATGGAGCCTGCTTCTCCCTCTGCCTATGTCTCTGCCTCTCTCTCTCTCTCTGTGATGACTATCATAAATAAATAAATTAAAAAAAAAAAAAAGGCTCTGCCTTGATGGGAAGATGGCCTGGATGTTCTAGATCCCTCTAGAACTGGGTTCTTTTGTGGGGTCGTTTTTTGGTTTTTTGGTTTTTGTTTTGTTTTGTTTTTAAGATTTTATTTACTTATTTGAGAGCGAGAGAGCACAAGCAGAGGGAGGGGCAGAGGGAAAGGGAGAAGCAGACGCCCAGCTGATCAGGGAGCCCAACTGGGGGCTTGATCCCAGGACCCTGGGATCGTGACCTGAGCCGAAGGCAGATGCTTAACTGACTGAGCTCCCCCAGGCGCTCCTAGAACTGGGTTCTCAGCTCTGGCTGCATATTAGAATTACCTGGGGAATTTTAAAAAATCCTGATGGCCTGTCCCTCCCCGACCATTCCGGAAGGGGGTCTGGACTTTTTAAAACCTCCTCAGGGAACTCTAATGCATAAAGAGGGTCGAGGACCAATGAGATATACCAACTGACCCATTTTACAGATGGAGAAGCCAAAGCTGTTTGAGACCACCAAGAGATGTGGGACAGAGCCAGGTCTGGGAGCTGGGTCTCCTGGCCCCCAGACCAGTGTGGCACTACCTTTAAACTCAGAAGGAAGCCCGTGGGGCTCTCTCTGGCCTCTGCCCCATGAGGAAGAGGGTGGGCAGCCAAGACACAGCTAAGCAGCCAGGAAGGAGGAGATGGGTCCTCCCTGCCATCCTCGGCTCCTCTCTCAGGTCAAAGAGCAGGGCTCCCCCAACCCAAATCAGGGCTTCCTTGAGCCTGAGACAGACAACATGAGCTGAGTGAGTCCAGGGGTGTGGAGAAACCATGGCATCCCTGTGAAACCTGTTCTGTTCTGTTTTAAGCCCTCTGGGGGCCCTTCTGTGAATCATAGACACAATCCCAGTACCTACTGCACACCAGCCCTGAGCCAGGCACAGAGTCAAGCCCCCCAAACCCTACTCCCAGCATTTGCCCCGAGAGAAGCCTAGAGTCCTTGCTTTATAAAGGGTCCCCTCTTCTTCCTGCAACCCTGGGGGTGGGTTGGAAGGACCCTCCACACTCCTCAGCCTAGCAGGGCAGACCCTAGGGCCCAGAGCAGATGCATGCTTTGCAGAAGACCACACAGCCTCACGGCAGCTGGGGAGCATATCTTCTTGGTGCCAGATGTAAGGCAGCGGACGAGAGGACGGAGGAAGGTAAGCAGAGACAGGCAGAGGGGGAGAGAGACACGGCCTGGGACTTTCTGATGCAGACAGCCTGTCTACGGAGGTGCCTCTGGGTGCCCCTGCTTCAGCCCACTCAGCCCAAGGGGCCAGGGCCGGCGCTAGAACAGGTGCTCTCTGCCCCCGCTGGGAGCCCAGGCTGTGTGCTGAAGCCCACCTCCCCGCCTTCTCCCCCAGCTGGCACGGAAGGCCCAAAGCCCAGCCGCTTCCCCCCAGCTCTGTCCCACGCTGGCACAACCCTGGACAACTCCGAGATTAAAATGGTTTCCAGGCTCCCATCTCTGAGCTCCTACCTCTCCCTTTAAAGATCAATTAAAGTCCTGGCAATGATTCACCTTGCAGTCTGGGGCAGTAGCTTTGATCCCTCCTCCAGACAGGAGAC
This sequence comes from Vulpes lagopus, assembly GCF_018345385.1. Lineage (NCBI taxonomy): Eukaryota > Metazoa > Chordata > Mammalia > Carnivora > Canidae > Vulpes > Vulpes lagopus. The sequence goes on from NC_054825.1 coordinate 50,761,772, forward strand.
CTCTGTTTTGCCAAACCCAGGAGCTTCCACCACAGGGTGAGGGTAGCATCCCGCCCTCAGGCCAGGGCAGCCTCTGCTCTGCAGGGATGCCACCCCCAAGGCCTTCCCCTCACTGGCCAAGGGTGCCAGGCTCTGACTGGGGTGGTGTGGGGAAAGGGCCCATAAACACCAGGAATTCTTTCCACAAAGAGCAACCAGGAGAGCGATGCATCTCCACTTCCCTTGGCAGCCAAGGGCCATGGAGGGAGAATGTTTAGTATAAAAACATCTGACAAAGTACCTTCAGGATATATTTTCTGCATCAAAGAAGGAGCTCTTGGCAACAACCACTCTACCCTGACAAGGAAACTTTCGAGTGCGGCTCCCGATTGTTACAGACGCCCAGGGAAAGCGTGCCAGGGGGACAGGAGGAGGGCGAGCCACAGAGCCCGGCACACAGATGGTTGTGATTAGGATGGATGCAACCAAGTGCATTTTCTGAATTTCAGATCTGCTCAGAAAACCTGCTGGTTCTCCCAGAGACACAGGCCGCTTGAGGTATAGGAAGGGGTGGGGGGTGCTGGCTGCCTCCAGCTCGAGCCAAACCACCCTGGATGGGAAGAGGATGCCCCTTTGACTCCACAACACCCCTCAGAAACCCATCCACCCGCCATGCCACTCATCATTCTTTTATTCATCCGGCAACCATCCGATGAGCCGAGCGGCTCTGGGACCTGGGGATAGTTGTTCATGCCAAATCTCAGGTACCCGCGGGCACAGATGTGCCAAGAGAAGCAAGAATTATGTCAGTCCTGCATCTTCCAGGGGGCAGGGGGAGCCGTACCAGAGGCGGGGAGCCCAGCAGGGCCCTGATCGCCACTTCTATTGTTTCCTAGCTGGATAACCTCTCTGAGCCTCAGTGACTTCTGTAATTTGGCTAACAAAAGTCGCTACCTCACAGAGCTGTTGGGAGGATTCCATGAATGAATGCATACATGGCACTTAGAGAGAGCCTGGCACAGAGCTCTGCGTTAACTGTGATTCTCAAATGTGTGTTAGGATCTTATGTGTTCTCCCTCACTCTGGATCTCTTTGTCCCAGGCGGGGGGGAAAACAAACACACACACACCTAAAAACCAAAACCAAAACATTCCTTCCTTCCTTCCTTCCTTCCTTCCTTCCTTCCTTCATTCATTCTACAGTGACCTCTGGCTATGGGCTAGGCCCCACGCTGGATGCCAGACAAGGTCCAGGGCCCCTTCAGGATCCAGTATATCCCGGGGTTCCTCTGATCCCAATGATCACAGTCCCTCTGTTCCAGTCCATTCTTCCAGATTCATGACAATCTCTTTGGATTCATCTTTCCCTATTCCCCCCATCTCTCACATATTCTAGCCACAAACAAATTCAGAACACACAGACTACTGCGCACCTCCTTGCCTCTGCCTGAGCTGTTCCTTCTATCTGACAGGCTGTCTATATCCTGCTGTCTTCTTGGTGAACTCCTACCCACCCTACAAAACCCAACCCGGGATCACTTTCTCCTTGATGCTTTCCCTGAACACCCCGTCCCCACCCCAACAGCATCCCCTGCCCTCGTTTCTGTGCTGGTGCTGAGCCTTGCCCACATCTCCACAGCACTGAGGACACGTAATCATTCAGCATTCTTTACTTACTGTCTACCTTTCCTTTTAAACCATTAGATCCTAAAGGGGAAGGTCCAGGCTTTCTTCGCTTTATATCACCTGCAGTAGGTTCTTAATAAATGTTCAGTATTTTGACTTGTCATCCCAAAGCCCAGCATCAGGAAACACACTGGCCCTGAGGTCCTTTGTCAGGGATCCCAGAGGATATAAAAGCTGTGTGATCTTGGGCACATCAGCTGCCCTCTATGGGCCTCGTATTCTTCATCAGTCAAGTGGACCCCTACTCCAGTCCCTGAGCTTTAGTGCTTCAAAGCCGGGAGGACACTGAGACCCTCCCTCTGCATGGCTTCTGCATGGCCTTGTCCCAGGCACAGTAGCTTTGGGCCAATGATGGGAAGCTAAGATACTGCAGGCCGGAAGCCCCAGCTCCATTCACAACCCCTTGTGGCCCTGGAGCAGGTACTCTCTGCCTGGAACACATCATTACCAAGGAGCCCCTGAGATCAGTGGCCCAATATACAGCTGAGCAAACTGAGACAAGAGGTGAGGTGCTTGCCCCAGATCACACCACTGGATAAAGCTCAAAGCCAAGCCTGGAAGCCACTCCAGCGTGCTGCTCACCATCCTACACTGCTTCTTGGCAAACCAGGTTGGCCGGACCCCTCCACAGCTGCCTGGTCCTCCAGGGCTGCTGCAGGCACCTCTGTCACTGCTGCCCTTCACCCGTCGCCACCTCTACTCCAGTGCCAAACAACCAGCCCAGGAAGAATGGGTCCTTTTTTTTTTTTTAATAAATTAATTTTTATTGGTGTTCAATTTACCAACATACAGAATAACACCCAAGAATGGGTCCTTTTGTGACACACCCAGGAGTTTTGAAGGAGAGAAGGCAGCTTTCCCCTCCCCACTTTGGTTGGTTGGTCAAAACTAACAAAAACACATGAAAGAGGGATCCCTGGGGTGGCTCAGCGGTTTAGCACCTGCCTTGGCCCAGGGCATGATCCTGGAGTCCCTGGATCGAGTCCCACATCAGGCTCCCTGCGTGGAGCCTGCTTCTTCTCTCTCTGCCTGTGTCTCTGCCTCTCTCTCCATCTCTCTGTGTATCTCATGAATAAATAAATAAAATCTTAAAAAACACACACACACACACATGAAAGAGGCTTGATGCAAGTTTCAAATGCTGCCCACGTTGAACTCAGAGGTGAATATCCTTCTCCCCAACCCTGCCCTGAGAGAAGGCAAGGAGTCCGGGGCCACTTCTGAATTGGAGATGGCAAGGTGGTCCTGACCCAGGAGTCCAGCGTCAGTCCTGGCCCACCACCTCCAGGTCGGAGCCTGACCTGCGGGGTAGGCAGGGCAAGTGTGGACCACTTGATCCAAAAGCCAGCTCTGAATCTGTCCCCACTTGAACCAATGTGGGTTCAAGTCTAACTCTGTCAGGGTACCATCTGCCTCGAACTCCAGGTAAGACTTCCTTCCTGCTTCCCAAAGCCAAGTGAAACCCTCTTTGCAGCTAAAACTCCCCCACCCTCCACAATCCCTCCTAAACCACTCACTTGGCACGCAGCACCCCTAGACCTATGGGCAATGAGCACTATCATAGGACAGCAATGTCACCCAGGCTCTGTCACACAGGCTTTGCTTCCTAACCTCTCTTAATTCTTTGCTTTTTCGGCATGAAGCTGTTTTCACACCTCCAGACCTTGGCACCTCCTATTTCTTCTACCTGGAACACGTCTACTCCCCTCAAATCGTCTCTTTTGTAGACTCCTATTTATCCCATAAAACCCAACTTGGGTATCACCTCTTCCAGGAAGACTTCCGGGACTGCCTCCCTACCACACAAAAGGTCAATCACTAATCTCTTCTTCCCCTAGACTGCCTCTTCTACCACTTCTTACTATTACCATGTCTTCACCTATCTGAGTACCGCGAGAATGGAGATAATGTCATTTTTTTATCTGTGCTTCGAGCTGTAAGCACAGCAGCTGCCACGCTGTCATGGCCACATCTACCATAAGCCATCGTGCCAAGCCTTGGCTGATTCACAGGCATCATCTCATAGCGGTTAAGTGCCTACCACCAAAGTCCCACAACTAGGGAAGGAAGGGCACAGCTGGGACTTGAACCCAGGGCCCCAGGGGTGCACAGCCCATGCTCTTCAGCCGATTAGGCTACAGAGGCTCAGCACAGACAGCCTGACCTGAATGGGGCACCTTGGCGAACAAGCAGCTCTAGAGTCTATTAGATGGGAGTATCCAAGGAGAGCACCTTGGGCCCGAGAAGGAGGAAGGCGCAGGAACCAGCACTGTGCCAACGTGCTCCTCCCCCAGCTTTCGTCGGCGCTGACAAGGAGCATCGACCGCACTGACCTCAAAGGGTACCTCTCCCGAGACCACGGAGATGAAAGGAGGCAGGTGTTTGAGCAGTGCAGCCCCACCGGGACTGTGACCATACTTGCTTATGCCTGCAGTGCAGCCCTCAGCCACTCTTCTAACCTCTCTGAGCTTCTGCTCCCAAACTCTGTCAATCTACAGAATGCAGGAATCCTAGAGAATGAGCGGTGTGCCCTCGAGAAGCTTACGTTCTGATTGGTAGAGGAAAGGCACCCACATGCAGCTGAGCTCCCAACCCCCACAGGATCCCACATAGCCCCCTTCCTTCGCTGGGCCTCCCCCTCTTTAAAATGAGGGGGCTCGCTCTCACTGACGCAGCATGCTCTGACGACCGAAATACCAGTACACACATCCAAGGTCAGTGAAGGGACAGCTCGGTCCCTGTGCCTGGCAGCTTACACAGCACCTAGTGTACAGTAGGTGTTCAATAAAGCATTCAAAGAGTTACCCAATAGGCACTGCAATAGGACACCAGAGGGGAGGCACTGGTCCCTGAAGAAGCTGGCCTAGTGCTGCACCCCGGGCCCCATGGCATTGGAGTGAAGAAGGCCTGGCTTCTACAGCAACATAGCACTTCAGGCTCTCCTTAAATGGCCCAATTAGGACTCAGCACCGAGCACGGAGTCTGATCTGGCTTCTCCTCCTCACCCAGGGCATAATGCTCCTTATGTGGTGCTCATTCTGTTCTTCTAGCCTAGAGCAGTCAAGAGCCAAGAGATCCCTGCCCTCCTCCCTCAACCCTCCTCACAATGGCCATGCCTGTGTGGCCCTTTATCCTGCAATTATGGCATAGTCACCTTCAAATTGCCCAGACGGGTTGTCAATCAGCCATTCACACCTTAGTATGAATTTAACTAGCTAACCTTGTTGTCTTCCCCAAACTAAACTGAAATCAAGGGAATGAGAGAAACTATAGGTTATGCCTCGGGCAGTGTGTGGGTGGGGTGGATAGCCTGAGGGGACTTTAGATAGGCAGAGGCAGCACCCAGGCCCTGAGTTAGGCAAGGAACCCAGGGTGTCAAGCATCTGAAGGCACCCCAAAAGGGATTTCTAGGCCTTCAAGACTCTGGGCATCAGAGTCTTTAGATCTAGCAGAAGCTCTGTGTCTACCCGTCACTGAGAAATCGTGGTGGAGTCACTTGTCCCCTGTGAGCTTTGGTCATCTGTTTAGCAGGAAACATGCACCTAGGAGCTGATAAACAGATCAGATGAGAGTGTCCTGTTAACCACTCAGCAGAGAGCCACAACTAGAAAGTCTCTCCTGCCATCCCCCCAACCCTGCCACCCACGTGTCCTTCCTTGCCCTGGCTATGACTGTCCCTCACAATGCCCACCACCCCCCAAAAGTGGCCCAACAACAGCCAAGAAAGTGAAACAGCAACCCTGGAGCTGGATAAAAACAGCTCCACGCTGGGCACTGGACTGCCGTGGTGTAAGGCAGACAAGACGGGTCTCTGTCCTGGGGCTGCAGACCTCCTGCTCAGGTGAGGGGCCAGCCTCTTAGCAGCAGCAGCAGCAGCCTGCCAGGACTCAGGGAAACAGAGGGGCTGGGGCAGCTGGCCGCTGTGGCCTCTGGGTAGTCTGCAGGGTTTGTCCAGTGGTGACAAGGAGCACAGAGCTCTAGGCCTCTCGCTACCCCTGCAACCCCTATCCCCGGTTCTAAAACAGGGCCAGGCTGTCCCCGGGATCTTTTTGATCACACTCCCTTGTGCCCCCCTCCCCCGTCCCTGGCAGGGTATGTCTCAGCAAAGGGGATGGGAATCCTAGCTGTGGAATGCCAGGCAGGACCCTCAGGGCAGGAGGGCTGGGCAGTCACACGGCTCAAGCTCCCGGCCTGGAGCCTGCCACTTACAATTCAGGAATTTGGGCAGCTGGCCCAGCAGTGAGCCTCAGTTTCCCCACCTATAAAACAGGGGGACTCATAGCTGTCTCACTGCGTTGCAATAAGGAGTCAATGAAATGGAGGATGACTAGCTCTTAGCAAAGTGCTAAGTAATGAGTGTCAATAAATGTCAACTGTTGTCAGCAGCAGCATTATTATCTGTCCTTGAACATCAAACAGGCTGGCCTGGCCCAACATATTCTGTCCGTCAGCTTTCTAACCTCACCTCCTGCACTGCCCTTGGGCAAGCCCTGCATTCCATCCTAGCCGGATGACTCCTGCCTTCATCCTGAGACCTGTCACCCCACTGGGCCTTCTCCTCACCCTGCAGGGCCTCCCTCCCTGGGCCTGTCCTCCAGGGTGATGCCATCATAACCCCTATGAGCTCCCAGGAGGCAAGGGCAGTGTCAACCCATGGGCCCTCAGATTCCCACAGCACGAACAAGCTGGAAAAGCCGAACAGCGCGAGCCCCCAGAATGGGAGGAGATGCATGATATCCCTGGCAGGTACCTGGGCGACCACGTGAGGAATGCTCCACTCACCTCCTGAGACAAACAACCTCGAACTCAGACCAACACCCAGCAACCCCATTTGATCCTCCCATCCCCACACTACAAACTCCAAACTTCCTTCCCAGTTCCCTTAGCCCCTGAGAATTTGAAGCCACCAGGCAGCATATTTTCTCATGTGGACCATGCAGCTCTCGTCCACAGTAAGGAGCAGCAGGGGTCTGCTCTCGAGCCAGTATCACAGTGCTCAGGGATGATTGGGTGGTCATCCCAGACACAGGGGCCCTGGAGACGCCCCCCCAGAGGGTGCTCTCTCCTGGTTCTTGTAGGTGCTCTGGGGTCTGCTGCTTCCTGCCTGAGCCACACATCAGGCCAAGCTCTGGGAAGACAGAGATCAAAAGAGACTATATCTGTGAACAGACCCCAGAACCTGGGGCTCTAAAGCACCTCGGCAAATGGGAGTTTCCACCATTACTGGGGTGGGAGGGGGGCGGGGGATGTCAAAAAATCACCCATCCATCCAGGCTACCCATGCCAATGCAATCCACCTAAATTGAATACATTCTGAGGGTTGGCTGGGGCACAGAATCAAGCATTCAGAAACACTGCTAAATCTCTTGCTTCAAAATTACATGTGGCTTCCTTCCACACAAGTACAGAAGAAAAAGAATGGATTCAGATGTTGACTTCTTATGCTCATCTGGTAAGGTCTTTCAGGGAAAGGCATTATAACCAAGTAGAAGCCAAAAGGCACAGAGAAGAGAACCCTCATCTGAGGAGCCCCCAGAGACCAGAAGGCAAGGGGAACCCAGAAGACCAGGATGCCAGTACCATCTGTGCCACGAGCCCTACTGTGTGACCCTGGGCAAGTCACCTTCTGCTCCAGCTTCTCGTTTTCCTAGAATCTTCGATCTCCTATGGTTGTGGGGGAATACAGAATGAACGGGGAAGGGGTCAGACAGGGGAAGTGGCCAGGCAGCCGCACGCAGCCAGCATTGCGTCCCCCTTATGGTCACAGGGAGGGGATGACAAGAATGACTGAACTTCATAGAGAGGACAGAGGAATTGGAGGTACATTCAGCCCTTGTAGGATACGTTGTACGAACAGCAGCCAGGAGCACAGTGGCATCGTGACGCACAGCTCTGCTGCTATGTGACCTGGGTCATACTTTACTGCTATTGTAAGATGACGCAGGTACAGGGGCCTGAGCAGAGGATGTGGCCCACAGGAAACACTCCATAAACAGCTATGTCACTGCTGTTGCTGTTATGCCACGAGCACGGGGGAAGGACAGCTCAGATGCACACAAACAGAGGCCTTCACGCGGAGAGCCAGCCATGCCCACTTGGGGAAGCAGCTGCGGCCCAAATGGCTGTCACGCCATGCAGCCCAGACCCAGGCCACGAGCCCCAGCTATCTTCAGAGCACACCCATCCACCACACTCCCAAAGGGTCCCAGAGACCTGGGCACCAGAGTCCCTCCTGGCCCTCGACGCCCCCAAGTCACCACCAACCTCTCATTTCTTAAGGAAAGCTTGGTTTAGGTTTTCCCAGGAACGTGAGGATCCCTATGGCCACCTCTTCATTGTAGCGGGTTGGGGGACTCCAAACTGGGGTTCTCACTGCTTCCTAACCCAGTATCCACTGCTCAGGGAGCAGCATGGAGACCACCAGCCTTTGGAGAACTCCTCACTTACCAGATCCTCCCCCAAGCTCATTCAACCCGCTCCATTTCCCCTCTTCTGACCCTCTCCGTCCAGCCTTTCCCAGAGAGGAGACAGGAGGAGAAACCCACATCATAAATGTATACAAACATGCATGTTGTGGCATCTCAGCAGCTGGGAGAAGAGGCTCCCCATGCTAAAATGAGGGATGGAGAGTTGTGCTGGGCTTTCCCCTGTTCCACGAGAGCCAAGGGGAGACAACGGGTGAACATATGGGGAAACAGGCACTTTCAAAGTGACCATCTTTAGATCTCATTTGTACAGATGGTCCTTAACCCCAACGATGCCGGCGACAAAGACTATGAGTCTTCCCTTTCAAGAGGTGGGAGGAAAGGGGGAAAGAAAAAGAGGGAGGAATCCAAAACGGCCTCCATCAAGCCCCCCACCCCACCCCCGTCCCCTCTGTGAAGTTCAACACACAGCAGCATGCAAGGACAGAAATGCCAACCTGAGAATTCACCCGGGGCGGTGATGAGGGAGTTGGTGGCCTCCGTTTCAGTGTAAGACAATGTGGAATCAGAGAGATCTATGGAGGAAAGAGAAAGACAACTTAGTTGGCTGTGGGGCGCTCCTCTCTTTTCTTCCTTCTTGTGCATCTGTGTGTGTCTATGTGTGTGCGTGCACATGGGCACGGACGTGTGCACATGTGTCCGCACGTGGGTGCTTGCAAAGGGTAACATGTCCCTTCCCACTTTCTGATGCCACTCCATAACCTCGTCCCATGAGGAGACCAGGCCAGCCAGCCCTGGAACTTCTCTGGAAAATGCTGACTCCTGCAGCCTTGGCACCTGAAAAAGTCTCAACTACCCTGACCACAGAAATAACCCAAGTTCAGGGGACTGAGCAAGTAGCAACTTGGAGCCTCCACAGGTAAGGATAAATTAAGCCCCTAAACAATTCATAGTTGCTGTGCTTAATTACAACCATTAAAATTCTTAAAGTTGTTCCTTCTTGCTTGCTTGCTTCCTTCCTTCCTTCTTTCCATCCTTCCTTCCTTCCTCCTGCTGGAGCTGGGGAAGCTCTGTTTTAACAAGTTAACAGCCATCCTCCTCTATCCTGCTTACACCCCTCTAATTAAGGGCTCAAGCATTTGCTCCCAGATTAACTTTTTTCCCTCTTCCCTCCTCCACTCCATAATATCCAAACCTACTCACAGAGCAACTTTCAAATGCCTGGACTGGTTTTTTTTCTTCTTCTTTTTTTTTTTAGGTGTTCTTTATTTTTTTTATTTTTTTTTATAAGTCATTTTAAGTACTTCAAATGGCATGATAATTCACAGGGGAATTTGTTTTCCCCTGTCTGCAGGGCACTGAGATGGGGAAAGGAAACACTCTTGCACGTTTTCTCTGAGCTGCTACTCAGATAAGCAATGTCTTTCTGGGCAGGTGGACTTGCAAAATTTTTCCTCAGCTACCAGCCACAGGCTGTCATCCGTATGAAAGAGTCATTAGGCATGTCCTGTGAGGCTGACAGCTCGTCACCTTCTTACCCAGCTCAGCCCAGGTCTGGCTCAGCTGGTCCCACCTGGCTCAGGAGAGCCACTCCAAGCTGGGGATTCCTAGGACAGAAACTATTAGCCAAGGCCCTGGCAAGCTAGAATTCTGTTCAATCCTGCAGGATTTTTTTTCCCCCTTCTACCACAAGGTTTGGGGAACGGGAAGATGAAACATTAACCAATTTGGGGTTTTGTTATGTTTTGTTTTGTTTTTTGTTTCCCACTTGCCAGATGCTGACTGGGTGTTCTCGGTTTTATTTTGTTTTTCGGTCTCATGTGATCACAGAGGCTTAGAAGCGAACTGACTTTTTGTTTATGAAAAAGCAACAATGCAAGGAAAAGAAAATAATACAGAAAATAGCTCGGACTATTTATCAGGGCACAAAAAAGTTATCTGCTGGTAAAACGTGTTAGGAGGGAAATAAGGACAGATCGAAAAATCTCCTTAAAATAAAAATAATACCCACCATGCCCAAGTGGGAACTTAAGAGTTTTGCTTTTCATATCTAATGTTCCCAGAGTGTTCAGCGTCCTGAGTCTTGCTGCCATTTCTTGTTTAAAGTAGCAACATCGCACGCTGAACCTTATTTCTAAGGGAACCACTAGAGAGCCAACATGGACAGCTTGGGAGGGTCCCGGGAGTGGGAACGGCTTCCACCTTTCAGGTGTGCATTCTTCCAAACTCTCCCATTTACTGCTTCTAGTGAAGCCCTGACCTCAGAAGCACCGCAGTGGCTGGTGGAGAAAAACACTCCCAACCTTGATCACTGCTCCACCCCAAGGAGGGACACTGTCTGGAAGCTGGAGGCCCAGGTTTGAGTCCCATGTCTGCCATCAGTCATAAAAACCAGGACTCACCAACCTTTCCTGCAAAGGGCCCCACAATAAATAAAATTTTCAGCCTGGTGAGCCACACAATCTCTGTTACAGCTACTCAACTGTGTCACTATCATATAGAAGCAGCCAGAAACAATATGGAAATGGGTGAACACGGCTATGTTCCAGCAGGACTCTTTATGTACGGATGCTAAACTTGAAATGTCATATAATCTTCACACGAATCAGGAAATAGTATTCTCTTGATTTTTTTTTTTTAACCATCTAAAAAAGTACAAACCATCCTTAGCTCACGAGCCATTCAAAAACAGATGGTGGGCTGGAGCGTGCAGACTCCTGAGTTGTATGACCACCGGCAAGTTGTCACTTCCTCTTTCTAGGCCTCAGTTGTCCCATTTGTAAAATAACCAGGATAACTGTTGATTTCCAAATGGTCGCTCTGCAGGGCCAGGCGGTGTCCTGATTTTTGCTGCTTTATCAGAGGCTGACCTGCTATTCCTTGGGGCACTGATCCTTGACATTTAAACCGAGGGGTTACATTTACTAAGAACATTTGGGGATCGTCCCGCCAATGGAACTAGGGATTTTCTAAGCAACTAGTGCAATTATATTGACTTGGGAGATGCTGAAACAGGCCCAGGAGGGAGGGATGCAGGATGGCCTAGCTGAATAGGGGGGCTGCTCGTGGGTTTCTGCCTCAACGCTGCCGCTCGTTAGCTGGGGGGCCCCCTTCCATCCCTCAGCCAGATTCCTCCTCTCTGAAGTGCCAGGGTCCCACCAGATGACCTCTCTGGTTCCCTGGAGAACTAAATAAAGCTCCTCCGACCAGGGGATGACCAGCCATGGGGAGAAACAATGAGGGGATCGCCATCATTAGACCACTGACTCACACGCCGTCATGCTACAGCCTCTGTCCTCCTAGACGGAAGAGGTCAAACTCCCGAAGGGCCCCGGTGGGCACTTCTGACTCCCCAGAGGGGGCCTGGATGCCTGAGAGTCTGTGACACTTGGAAGTGACCTCCCAGATGATGCTGACACAGGCTACTGGGAAGAAGCCTTTACCCAAAACAAAACAAAACCCACTTCTTGTGGTCACTTGGTGGAATGTATTAGCATCACTGCCGTGCTATCTGACTTTGAAGAGTTTGAATCCCACGGGAACTGCCTGGGTCACGAAGTGGCTCTCCTGGTACTAGTAAAGCCAAACTGCCTCGCCCCACCCCTGGGATCCTCCACTGGAGGCTACAGCAGGGCCAGAAAACAAGCCATCGCTATTTGTAAAACCGCATGCTTTGTCTACTCCAGGATAGGAGCTGCTCATCGAGCCCCAACGTTTTCCAGAAAACACATTCTGCCTCCGAACCAGGCCTGCCTAAAGCGACATCACTGCCTCCACTGAGCTCACCTGGGGACGGACTATGGCAGGGGCTCTCTGCACCAATACACAGGCTTCTTCCACAGTCCCCACTGTTGCTTCCTCCCAGGTGAACATCTTAGCTTTAAATGGTGGGGGGGGGGGGGGGAACACACCACTCCTCTCAACAGTGACACCATGCTCTACCTATAATGTCACAGCGCTAATTACCGCAAGCTAAAGGAGAACCGACCAAGGGCTGGGGGAAGGAGAGAATAAAAGGGAGAAACACCAACCCATCTCCAATGAGGTGCTTAAGCCAAAACTCATTCATCTCCCGCAGGCCCATGTTTAAAGGTCATAGAGAGGTTAATGATGAGCGGAGGAATTTCAAGATGTAAATAGCCCGCTGCAGAGCCTGGGTCTGCTTTGGCCCAACTGTAGGTGTGTTTGGAAAACTTCGCCCCATCTCAAAGGCAGCCAGGCCTGCTGCTCGCCCCCACCTCCCCGCCAGCCCCTCAGCAGTGAGGCTGAGACCCTGGACTGAGAAGAGGACACACTTACCCAGTGGCTTGTACTCGTCGCGAGGAGACAGCCGAGAATAGGGGGGTGGTGGTGATTCTGGAAGACAGGAGACACAACATGTCACGGCTGGGGCAGGGGAACTTCATACCTGGGGGTTCAGCCAGCCTTTGATTATTGGTGTCCTCAACTAATAAACCCAGCCCCCAGGAAACTCTTGTCTCCCACCACCTCTGCTGCCCAGCAGGAAGGGCCACAGGCTTGAGGTTCAGACCCAGACTTAATCCCTCCTCTGCCACCTTTGGCTGTGTGACCTCAGGCAAGTTACTTCACTTCTCTGAGCCGGTCTCTCTTCTCAGCTCTAAAATAAGGATGATAATCATAAAGACCTCACAAGTTTGCCAGGAGGGCAGATGGAGACGATATACGGAAGATGGCTCTTGGTACTCCAGAAAAGTACTTGCACAAACAGTTAACTGTTGTTATTATAACAAATGCAACGTCGGTGCAGGGCAAGTCCAAGCTAGCGCTGCCTGATAAAACACAGGATGCCCGGTTAAATCTGAAGTTTGGATATACGTGGCGTAATTTTCAGTGTATGTATGTCCCTTGCACTATTTGGGACATACTTATACTAAAAAATTATGGGCTGCTCACCAGCAATGCAGCTTCAACTAGGCATTCTGTCCTTTTATTTGCTAAATTTGGCAGCTCTAATCAGAACTGAGTGTGAGAGATGGAGGAACTCCTTTCCAAATCAGCTGCATTACAAGTGACATTCTTCGGGCAGGGAGGAGGGCGAGACTGGCGAGAACCCAGGAAGTCAACCCAGCTTCCCTCCCAGACGGGAGACCTTAGGCCAGTCACTTCCAGCCAGCTCTCAGCCTCAGTCTTCCCCCTTCTAAAGAGACAGGGTGGACCACAAGCTCTCCATGGCCTCCCCCAGCTCAGACCCTCTGTGATTCTTCGTTGTCTACGGTGTTTTTCTTTTAGTTTCCTTTCATTTGCCTAAAATACTCCTCCTTAAAAACATATATTTTGTCTTCAGAAGAATTCCTTAGCCTCTTGCTTTAGGGGAAGTAACAATTTGCTAAACTAAGTAACAATTTGCATGAATGAAATGACCCTTCATTTTCCCTAAATGAAACTAAACACCATCAAATCGCAAACTAAAACAAACTCTCAGTGGTAGTAAAGTGGTAATAACTATTATTAGGCAGGTATCAGTAATGACACAAGGGGTAATAAGTGTTTTTCGCAATTATAATAAGGCACAATTAGTTGTAGGCACATTTGTTTTGCTCCATACACCCAATGCAGCTTCACTTCTTCCCCACCCAGCTTTTCCAGCCTGAAATTATTTCAACAAAGTCAAGGCTCTGAGGTCGAAAAACAGGGAATCTTTTGTGGACAGGAGTTTGGGAGAAGGAAAAGTGAATCATGGAATAGCCACTGGGAGAGAAGCAAACATTTGCTGAATGCCTACCCTGTGTCTTTCTCCATGCTGGACATTTTCAACTTCAAGTATTCTAAGTGATTTTATTCTTTTGGATCTTAGGAACAGCATGGTTAATCAGGCTTATGGGCACCTATTCTTATTTCATCCTTTCTCGAAAATAAGTCAGACGGTCATTATTATTCCCATTTTACAGATGAGAAAACTGACCTGCCTGGTGTCCCCACCCAACCCCCATCCAATCATTCATGGTGGAACTGGAATTTAGGCCCTGGCCTGACTCTGGCTCTACATCCCAAAGACACAGGCAACAAGAGGCACCCCGAATCACATCCCTTCGGCCCAGCTGGACCCAGTACATCACGTATACCGAAAGTGCTCAGTAAACATCTGCGGACAAAGACAATGGTGACCAAGATAATGGAGAGGTGGGGGCCTCTGTAGACAAAGGTGTGGAAGGCAAGGCCCTAGTGGCTGAAAGGGGTGACCCAAAGGGGACCCCACAACAAGTAGGAGCCACTTTGCCCACTGGTCCTCAGGCCTTGCAGGGGCTAGAGACCAGACTTGAGTGAGGACCAGCCTCTAAGGACAAGAGGCAAGATGCAAGTAGGGCTAGAGCCCCACAGGGGAAAGAGAATTGAGGCCGTGTAGTGAACACAGAGGTCGGGCCAGTGGAGGGGACTCCCTCAGGGACACACAGCAAACTGGTGGCAGAGCCAGGAGCTACAGCCAGAAGCCAGGTCTCCTGATCCCCGGCCTCGTGCCCTTTCCACTCTCCCACTCACTTATCAGAAGGCCTGTGTTAGGGCTCCTTTTGAAAAATCTGATTGGCTGCGGCTCAGGCCACACGCGGTGGGAAGCTCTGGACAATTGCCCGCCCAGATCTGCCCCCCAAAAGTGAAATTTGGCAGCCGTGGGCAGTGGCGGCTGGAGTCAGGCCGCTGTCATTTCTCCCAGGGGCTGTTTATCTGGGACCCAAAACGTGGAGGCGGGAGGGCAGAAGGGCTATTGAACTCCCTTCTTGAAGGAGCCACTCGAGTCTCCCACCACCCCTGGCCACTCCCGGGAGGGGTGCATCCTCATGCGAATGAGGCAGAAAGCAAACCTATATACTGAAACGTCCATCACGCCAGCTAGTGAGGAACTTCAGAGTTTTTAGGAGGGACCTGACCGGGCCCCCACTTGCTGCAGCAGGATGGTTCGCACAGAACTGGGGAATAACTTCAGAGGCTGGAAGCCAAATACTAAATTCCATCCTGGGCAAGTTAAAAAGTATGAAGGCCTACAAACCCCCACTCCCAGACCCAGGGATTGATAACGTCACGCGGTCACCCGGCTCAGCAGCTCTTTTGAACTGGCAGGGGACCTGAGGTCCGCCCAGGTAAAGGACCCATCCACGGCCAAATGGGGAGGCAGAGGATGTCGTCTCACTTCTGCTAAACAAAGGGAGAGGCCATTTGGGGATCAGCACTGAGTTACCCTTTTTCAAACAACTGGGTTCTCATTCACATACCCTAAGGCTCACAGTTTTAGAGTGTACAATTCAGTGGGTTTTAGTATATATATTCAGCATTGTGAGACCAACACCATCATGTAATTACTGGGCATTTCCCTCACCCCAGAGAAGCCCTGACCCAGTAGCAGAGGGTCCCTATTCCTTCAAACCCCAAACCCTAGGCAACCACAAATCTACCCTCAGTCTCTATAGGTTTATCTACTCTGGACAGTCCACACAAATAGGTTCACATAATAGCATGTGGCCCTTTGAGTCTGGCTTCTTTCACTCGGTGTAATGCTTTCAAGGCTCGTCTGTGCAGCAGCACTCACGGCACTTTTTAATGACTGGATGATATTCCGTTGTATGGATATACCACATTCGGTTAGCCAGCCAGCAGCTACTGGACATTTGGGCTTTTTCCGTTTGGGGTCTATTAGGGTCTATTAGGAATAATGCTGTTCCAAATAGTACTGGGCGACCTTTAACGGGCACATCCACTTCACTCCCACACTCCCAGGCCCCACTGCTCTGGGAGAGAGGAGCCCCTAGGTCCCTCACTCAGCTGGGCAAGGAGGGTGCTCAAGTGGGAGACAGAAGGTCAGAAGAGTGCACTCTATCCACTCCCCTCTTAGAAGCTAGCTACCTTCGTGCTTGCAGAAGTTGTATTGATTTTTTAGTAATAACTCAGATGCTCTAAACTTGAAGGGGAAAGCTCCTAGAGCCTCGCGGGCCCCTCTGAAAGACATGGACGAGAGAAACAGACAGACAGACAGACAGGCATCAGACACTCGAGCCTCAGGCATCAACTTCAGGAATCTCCTCCAACTTCCTTTAGAAGTGAAGAGCAGTCAGCCAGGGGCCGAGTGTACCAGAAGGTTAATGCTCAGCTCGGCTCAGTCCAGACGGCCTCTGGTGAGCCCCTGGGGGGTACTTAGCCTTTAGGGATCTAGACCCTAACGTTAAAGCCAGAAGAGTTCCCAGCCTCTCCCGGTGCCTGGGAATGTTTCGGTTTGGGACAATGCCTTCCACTCCCATCTCTGCAGCCCAGCATCTTCCCTTAGGAAAGGATCCACAGGCCTCCCCCGGGGCCTCTCAGTTGCCACCCTCCCAGGGGTGGCTGTAGGTGGGGAGGGGGCCTCCCAAGCGCCTGTCCCCTCTGTTCCCCAGAACCCGAAGGCTCAACCTCCAGCCGGGGATGGGAGCCTCAGAAAAGGAGCTCCTGGCGCTTTAAGGCCGGCTGAGCCTAATTGCCCAGATTCCCCCGGCAGCCAGATAAACAGCGCAGCCGGCTGGCGCCAGCAAGAGGCAAACTGCACATTATCACCCCTTCCTCACCTCCAAGGAGGAGCTCCGAGGAGCAGGGCGGGCAGGCCGAGGGGCCGCCAGAGGGGCGGGGCAGGGGCTTGGAAGCCCAACTTGAAATTGATCTCATTTCAAAGGGATAATGCCAGGCCAAATAAAAGGAAAACTTTTTAGCCCATTCTAATTCCTATAGTCCTGGCCTGGGAACCCTGTGTTTTCCTAGGCGGCCTCCTCCAGTCGTTTAGAAGTTCTCTCTCTCTCTCGCTCTGTCTCTTTCCCTGGCGCAATTTGGATAATAGTAATTTACTGAATATAATTACAGAAAAAAAAAAAGTGGTGGAGCAAAGAGCAGGAGATTTATTCCAAAGTTAATGGATACTTTCAGGAGAAAGGAGCTGTATAAACACAGGTTAGAACTGTGATTAAAGTATTTCTCCACATTTCCGTCCACATAGGCACGGAGCTCAGCGAACTGGCTTCTCCCGGGACAGAAAGACACACCAAAGGGAAGGAGAGCTGGGGGTCTGACTCCCACGGAAGCGGAGGTGCAGGACAGAGTCTGACCTGGAGGGAGGACCCCTACTTTCTGAGACAAGTGTGGGAGAGAGGGCAGGGGAGGGGAGGCAGGCCTGCCTCACCTGGAATCTGCCCATCCAACCCCAGGGAGTCTGTCCACCCCTTCACTTTACACATGGGAAAAGAGGTCCAGAGAAGGGAACGGGCCCCAAAGTCCCAAAGCAAGCTGATGGATGGGAGCAGCAGGGGTCAGCACTGCCCAGAAAGGGGCCTCCTGCCACCTGAGCTCCCTGTGGGGGTCAGGTGGGCACCGGGGTGACTGGTGGGCGCCCCTCGGTTGGCCTGCTAGGTTGTCCAGTGTACTCTCCAGCCATGTGCCTGGTCTCCATGAGTGTGTCTGTCCGTCATCTGTCTGCCTGCCTGCCTGCCTGCCTGCCCGACTGCCCGCCCCACTGCCCCAGCCCTCTTCCCCCAGAGTCCTGGAAGGAGCAGTCTCCTTATCAGGATGCGCACGGCTGAGCTCCAGCTATGCACCCGCCCAGCTCTAGGAGCCAGGCTGGCGGCCAGGCAGCAGGGGTGGGGTGGGCAGCAAAGGGCTCCCCAGTGCTCAGTCCCAGCGGCCCAAGCCATCGGGCAGGGGATGAAGCAAGAGGGTCAACCTGGCGCCTACTGAAAACTCTTCCCAGACCATCAGTTCTCCCAACTGCCTCCAGGGTGGCCTGAATGGGGAGAGGGAGGAGAGGGCTGGCCAAGAGGCAGGAGGACAGACACAGCCCCTGCAACAGTGCCTCCTTTTGGGAGGAGGAGAGGAATCAAGTGCCGATGCTCCCTCTAGAATTAGATGTGGGGACTGTTCCTAGAGCCACCCACTAACCAGCAGGGAGACTGTGAGCAGAGATTACTCATCCAAGGTCAGGCTTACTAGAGAGCCTAGGACCTGGGCCGTGGGGAAGAACCGTGCCATCGCAGTTCGCCCCTCAACCGGTAGCCACCCAAGTGCCGAACTCAAACCACCACCTAAGTAGACTTCTAAGCCTGCAGGGGCGGGGTGCATCCCTTCATGCTCCCACACCTGAGCGTGCCTGGCACCTCGACTCGCAGCTGGCTCTCTCCTCCTCCTGCTCCTTGCCCACCTCCCCAACCCATCCTCCAAAGCTGTCTCCAGAGAGAGCTATGGAGCTCCTGGAGGGGATCCTGTTACCTACACATCCCACAGCACTCTGAGAGTTCAGACCCAATGACCTGGCCCTTCTTCCCCCATCTCTGCCCCATCTCCCCCGGGGGGGGGGGGGGGGGGATTATGTTTCTTAAGGGCATGGATCCTACTCATATTTCCAGTCTCCCCGCTATAGCACCCAGCATGGTGCCTGGCACAGAGTAAGTGCTCAACAAATATTTGTGGAAAGACTGATCTGGTAAGAGAGAAAAGTACCTGCCAGCACCTGCTAACAGCGCAACGTGGGTGCCACCAATTCTCTCCCGCTCAGCAAAAAGGACCAGGGACAGACAACCAGAAACAGGACCCCCGTCCCCAGAGTGAGGGAGGAGACAGGGTGAGAGATGGGTGAGAAGGAAGCCACTTCCAGGAGAAGCTGTCTGGAAGAGGAAAAGGGGGCACAGAAAGCCTACCATGGACCACGGGTCAGGTTCTGCCAAGAGCCCTCGAATCAGGCCTGGAGTGACCATGTGGGGACCAGGGCAGCCAGATCAGTGCTGCTTCTCCCATAGCTGCCCGCCCCACCCCAATCAGTGGAACCACGGAGACACCTTCCTCCAGCCACTACCCACATGTGAACAAGACATCCGACACAAATCCTGAGCCTGCTGCCCCTTCCCTACTGGGAGTCTGGAGATCTGTGATCTGACCCTGTCCGTGCCATGAGGCTGGATGCTGACTCTCCAGAGAGGACAGAACTACAGGAACTCAGAGCCCTTCCAGTCCCAACAGCCTTTAATCTTCCAGCAGCCCCACCACTGCCGGAGGACCCCCAATGCCACCTAAGGTGCATACACCCCTAGGATGCCACGGCCTGAAATGTGTGAGCCCTGCAGTACAGAGGTCAGAGCAAGGGAACTGCACGCTTCTGGCCGGCCAGAAGCCTCCACCTGTCCTCATCTCTGCTCCATAACTCCCGGCCCACTCAGGTAAGCAGGGCTGGGGGTGGGGTGTGGTGCGGGAAATCCCAGGAAGAGAACAAAGAAGGGAGGCAGTTCTCAGAGGTAAATAAAATACCTGGCTTCCTCCCCTCCTCCACCTCGGGACACCTCCAGGACCCTCAACTCCAGAAAGACTGGACACAGAACTGACAATGATGGGGAGGAGGGGGGGGGGGTGGGGGGCTGACATTTGACACCCAAGGGATGCTGGGAGCAACCAGGCAGGGCAAGAAGGTGGTCTCCACTTGGAGAGAGCATTGCTCCAGACTATACAAAGGAACCAGTGTGGCAATTTATGGACACTTCTGACTCTAGCCATGAACTGTCTACGCCCAATTTCACAACTTGTATCTACCTGGATATAGGAAGGTACAGCATAGGTAGGAGCATAGGTGTACAAAATGCTACAGGCCTGGGCACAGGCTGGGGGTAAACCGGGCGGGCGTGGGGCGTGGGGCGTGGGGCGTGGGGCGTGGGGGGGGCGCGCGGTTGGATGACACTCGTGTGCGGCTTCTCCCAGGCCTGCCCTCCTCCTCCACGGCCTACATGAGACCCCTGAGGCCGCGGAGGGAACGCCAACGCGGACCCTGTTAGGTTTGCAGGAGCCTCGGGAAGGTGCCCCGAGACGCGCTTCCCAGGGTGGGCGCCGGGGCGAGGCGCCTGCCCCCGGGGTCCCCGCGCCCCGGGAGCCCAGCCCGCGCGGGTGGAGGGCGGGGGTGGGGCAGACGCGTGCAGCCGCAGCTCGGCCAGCCCCGCGGGGTCCCGCAGGGGCGCGGAGGGGGCCCCCGCGGGCGCGCGCTCACCTGGCCCGCAGAGCCGGCTGAAGTGGTAGGGGTTGCAGCACACGGTGGGGCCGTCGGCGGCGGCGGCGAAGCTGTGGCAGCCGCACAGGGGCTTCAGCTCCACGGCGTGCTGCAGGTCGGGCCAGCGGAAGAGGCGGCCGAGCAGCAGCTGCGGCGGCGCGGGCTGGCCGCCCAGGCGGAGGTCGGCGCGCGGCACCAGCACGCAGCCGCCCGGCACGCCGCCGCGGGACTCCACCGCCTCCAGCAGCGTGTCCAGCGAGCGCTCCTTGAGCCGCTTCAGCAGCGAGTACGTGACCGTCTTGAGCTCCTGCTCGAGCAGCAGCAGCCGCGAGCGGGCTTCGCGGCTCCGCCCGCCGCCCGCCGCCTCCGGGGCCGCCCCGGGCGGGGGCGCGGCGGCGTCCCGCGGCGCGCCCGCGGCGTCCCGCTCCGAGAAGAGGCAGCAGGTCACCGTCTCGCAGTCGCTCTCGGGCAGCCAGCCCGGGCCTCCCGGCTCCGCCGCGTCCCGCGGGGAGCCCCCGGCGCCGGCCCCCGGCTCGGACAGGGGCCTCGGGGGCCCCCCTGCGCGCCGGCGCCTCCCCGCGCCCTGGGCGCCTCGCTGTCCCGCCGCGTCCCGGGGCCGCCGCGGGGCTACCGCGCGGACCTCGCAGCGGCCGCCGCCCGCGCCTTCTCGTGCCCGCGGGGCCGGCTCAGCGCGGCCGCCCGAGCTCCCATCCTCGCCGCCGCCGCCGCCGCCGCCGCCGCCGCCGCCTTCCTCCCGGTCGGGGACCACACGACTTCGCCAAAGTCGCCGCACCAGCCCCGAGCGTTTGGACCTGAACATACGATATCCTTTGGCGCCGGGGGTGGGGGGCAGGCGGTCTCCGGTCACCGGTGGTCCGTTCGGTCAGCGAGGCGCCGGCTGCGCGGGCCGCAGCCCCACATGAAGCTCCGCCGCCGGGCGCCGTGCAGGTCGCGCACAGCCGGTCGTCGAAGGGGCGCCGCAGGGCTGCAACATGAGGGAGCTCGCCGGGCCGGGACGGCGGGGGACGCGCGCGCGCCGAGCCGCAGTCCGCGCTGGGCCAGCGGCTACATGGACCCCGGCGGCCCGGCTGCTCAGCAACTCCAGCCCCGGCGCTGGAGGGGGGACTGCAGGCGGCGCCGCGCCCCGGAAAGACCCGGCATGGGCCGGCGAGCCTCAGAAGTTGCGCGGCTGGTCCATGAGCACAAAGCGCCCGCGCCGAACGCCCCCGAGGTGTCGGGGCAGCCCTGCCTTGGAAACCCAAGCGCTTAACTACATGGGCTCTTCCTGCAGGAGCCGAAAGGCAGGCTTGTTGATACCCTCCGCTTCCTTCTTACTCCCTGCAAAAAGGAAGGGGGAGGAAAAAAAAAAGAAAAAGAAAGAAAAAAGAAACCCCAAACAAAAACCAAAATCCTGGAATTGCATGCACGGAAAGCCAACTCCGTCTCAGGTCCCAGGCGCTAGATGCACTTGGAGCAAGTTTCTCCTGAACGCGGGTTGTCAACACATGAGTGCAGACTGTAAAAATCCCAAAGAGCTGTTGGGGATCCTTAATTAAAAATGCAATCCACCGAGGCAGAGGTCGCAGCCCGCCCCACGCTGCGCTCGGACGCCCGGGGCGCCGCGGCTGCAGAGGTCGGCCCCCTCCCCCCTCCACAAAAAGTGCCTCCCGGTGGCCCCGCGGTCCCTGCGAGGTCTGGCGAGGCAGCGCCCGGCGGCTCTTTCTCTCGGCTCGGCTCTCTCGCTCGCTCCCCCGCTCGGCTCTCTCTCTTTTTTGTTCTCCTCAAACGCACACTGAGGGCCCCCGGAGGAGCGCCGCGGAGTCATTGGCTGCCTCCCATCATATGCCAGTCTAGACACTTTGGCGGCTCCGCGGCGCTGATTGTTGCGCAAACAAGGTTTCAAGTTTCTTAACTCTTAAAGGAGAACACGTCCCATTGCAGGGCCCGAGGCTCCGAGGGGCCGGCTCCCGGGGCGGGCCGAGCCCGGGCTCCCGCCCCACGCTCGCCCCGGCACCCCCGCCCCGAGCCTGACAGCGCCCACCGCCCGCTTCGGGGCCCGCGTTGCGCCGCGGGCACGGATACGAGCGAGCACCCGCACACGCCCGCGCGCGCGCGCACACACACACACGCGCGCGCGCGAGTTACACAAACCACGGGCAAGCGGCGCGAGGGCTCCGTGGACCCACTGAGGCTTGGATGCAAACGCGGCGCTTCGCCTCTCCCTGGCGTGTGCGCAAACTTGCAAACACGCATTGCACTTTAGAGTTGGTGCAAACCCCCATCCCCGGGAAGGCTAATAAAAAAAAAAAAAAAAAAATGGGTGTGCGTGAGTGCCTTCCCGGCTGGAGTCCCTGGGGAGAAGGGGGGAGGCGGATTTGTTGGGGCAGCGGGATCCTCCGGGATGGCACGAGGTCTCCGCACCCCCTGCGCAGTCAGGGGTCGCTGCGCCGGGCCACGGGGGCGACGCGGGGCGCTGGGCGCACGGGGGCACCGGGCTTGCGCGAGGTAGGGAGTTGCAGGGGGTGGGGTAAGAGGCGGGGAATGTCTCCTCTCCGGCTCCTCGCGGTCGCCCCGGCCCTCCCTCGGAGCTAGGCGGACCGCCAGCCGTCCCGGGCCCCCTCGAGGCCGGGCGCTTCCTCCTCCCCTTTCCCCAAATTGATTCTCTGCACCCCCGAGCGGGATGTGGATAGGGGTCGTGCTCCCCCCCCCGCCCCGCGACATCTCCCCCCAGGGAAAAACGAGTCAGTTGGGGGCAGGGCAGGGTCCCGCCCCACCCGGCCCTGGGGGGGCTGGGGGGGCGCGGCGGCGGCAGCGGCCGCCCGGCGCGGGAAGGGTTAAGGCCGCTCCTGCCCCTGGAGCCGGCGCGGCGGGGTACCTCCTCGGGCGCGCTCGCTCGTCCGAGGGTGGCAAAAGTTCAAGCTTGTAAAGTCGGGATTGGTCCCGCGCGGAGGGAAAAAAGGCCTGGCCCCCCCCTCCCCCCCCGGGCGCGGCGCCGATTGGTCCGGCCGCGGGGCGGGCACCGCCCTCTCCCCCGAAGCGCGGCGGCCCCGCCCCCGGCGCGGCGCCCCGCCCCTTTCCGGGCAGGAGCCCGGCCCCGCACTGAATGAAAGAAATTCCGCTACTCTCATTGGCCCGGGGCTGGGCGCCGTGCCCCGGCTGGGGCCGCCGGGGCGCGGGCGCGCGGGTCGCCCCCGGGGTGCCCACGTGTGGGGCTGGCCCTTGCGCTGCGCGGCCCTGCGAGGACCCCGCGGGGCCCGAAGTCCGCGTGAGCGCGGGGGGAAGGGCGGTGTGTGCAGGAAGGACTCAGAACCATTTGCTAAGTTTTTACCTGCAGCCAGGTGCTGTGCGCGCTGCGTGGTGCTCATGAAAGGAAGACCGGGCCGAGAAGCTTCCTCACCCCCATCCCCTAACTGCTCTGGCCGAATCAAAATAGCTGTCAGCTTCTTGTTTGAAAAAATGACGATGCCTGCCCTGCGTTCTTCACTGGACCGTGAAGATCCTAGGAGATAGTACATGTTAAGCGCGCAAATCGCAAGTCAATGGCAAGATGGATTTTCGCAAGAGACTCCAACACTTGCGTAATCAGCACCCAGAAGCCCCTCTCCTGTTTCCTTTCGGGTCATTTCTCAACCCTGGAGTGGGGGGGCGGGGGGGAGGAAATACTAAGAGACACTCAAGGCAATGCAGAGTATTTTCTTTTACCAGGGTAGTTGCTGGTTTGGCTGGGGATTGCAGCAACCATAGTTCCCGCCTACTGACTGCTTACTGTGGGCAAGGCAATGTTTCAGGCCTTGTAAGGATTCAGTCATTGGATTCCCACAACAATCCTGATGGGTTCTATTATTATTTTCATTTTACAGATGAGGAAACTGAGGCACGGGAACTCGCCATTTAATTTGCCACCGACATGAAGATAGTGTTGAGAGTGCTAAAATGCTAAAACCAGACCCGACATAAACCAGTATGAATGCTCACCCCCAACAGCTAGAAAGTGGTGTGTGGGTCTGTGTTGCCAAAGCACGCCCTTCCAGGGCAGTCACTTTCAAAATGTGGTCCATTGGACTTGCTGAATCAAAGTATTGTGGGGTGAGGCTCCAAATGCCACTTGACACTTTGGGGGTAGGTATGGTTGTTGCCACGATTTTACAGATAAGGACACAGAGGCATAGAGGCTTCAGTTTGCACAAGATTTTAGTTTGCTGCAGAGGCAGAATTTGAACCCAGCCAGCTGGGGGCAGGGGATACGGTGCAGGTATGTGGGAAGCAAAAGTAATTGGGGCAGCAGGCTGGCGATGGGTTACCTTCTTAGGGAAGGCTACCTTCTTCTCTGAGCGATAACTCTAATTTTGGCTTCTGCTCTTGCTCATGCAGAGCTGTGACGTTAGGGGTGGGGTGCCATGAGGTACCTGCTGGATGCCACGTGAGGAGCCCTGAAACCAGAGTCTGGTAGGCCTGAGTTCAGTACTGACCTTCCTAAACCTCCCTCGGCTCTCTGAGCCTCTGAGTTCTCATCTGTAAAATGGGACTAGGAATCATGCTTGGGGCCATTATCAAAATTAAATGACATGAGAAAGACGCCTCATTATAGGAAGATGCCTCTTAGCAGAGTAGTATCCGGAAGGGAAAGGCAGTGACCGTCAGTTCCACCGTCCTTGGATTTCCAGGGCCCATCCCGCAGAGCACCATCGTGCACAGTGACCACTAGAGGGTGTGTGAGGGAGGGCCTAGCAGGACAGAGCTGTGAGCTGCAGCCTAAGGGCACCCTCCTAGACCGCCCTGGGGAAAACAAGCTCCAGTTCCATGGGGGTATAGGAGAGGAGGCAAGGGGGACCCCAGCTGCTGCTCCTCAGCTCTCTGCAGCCACCTCTCTCACAAAGTAACTCACAGAGAGTAAGTCCTAACCTCTCAGCTTCAAATCTGCTCCCTTCCCATGATCCTGGTATTTTCCCAAAGCACCCGGTGCTTTCTCTCTATAGTCCTTCTCACAATTCATAACCACCTAATTCTGTGTCCATTCTCTGCCTCTGGAACATGAGCCCCACGTGGGGAGAGATGGTGAAGCTATTAGGCCCCAGCCACCTGCAGCAGTGCTGAGGGACTGAAGTCAGAAACGGGCCATATGAGAACACCCTGTGCCATCAAAGAAGGTAATTCACACAAGACAGCACCTGCCCGATTCCTTTTCACCAGTCCCTAGCCCAACACCTGCCCCGTAGTAGGCAGTCGGTAAGAATTCGTGGGGTGGGTTGAATTCAGATCTCTCGCTTCGCCAAGCTTCGTGCTCATCATCATACTGTGTCAAACATCCATATGCACTATCTTGTCAAATCCCACCCCCCAAAAATGATACAGTGAAGAAGTAATCATTCTTACTAGACCTGTTTTTTTAGAGAAGGAAACAGAGAGCATAAGTAATTTGTCTCTGGTCACACAGTCCATTATGTGGCAGACTGGGGACTTGAACCTGGGGCTGCTTAAGCTGAATCTTCATCCTCTTAGTACCTGGTCCTGGAAAAGAACACATGGTCCTTTGCCTTTGGAAAGTTTCCATATTAGCTGGGAAGGCACAAGGCATGAAACAGCAGAAATCACACAAGGCAGCACTTGCTTCTTGGTGGCGGGAAGAGGCAAGCTGTAGGGGCGACTGCTTATGAACAGAAGCATCGCAGAGAGAGTCTGGGCAACCTCCTGCTATGGTCAGATGGATTGGCAAGGTCAATGATGCGTCCTCTCCCACTTCGCCTGGGAGAGTGACGGATAGACCAAGGCCCCACTTATTAACTTTCATAATGAGAGAACAACTGTAGGCCTGACCGGCTAAGTAGTATTTTCTGCTCCTTTGGAAGGTAAATCTACTTGGCCAACATGGCCCCTAATGGGGCAGTCAGGGCACCTGTAGATGACAGACAACCTTTCTGAGGCTTTGGTGATTGCTATGGACCCTCTTTGAAAAATGCACATGTACATGAGTGGAACTTTGTGTTCATTCGTTCAACACATCCTTCCTATGGGGTGCCGGGCCATGTTATGAGCGCGGGAATCCTGCCGTAAACAAACAAAAAAATTCCTAAGCTCATAGAGTCTAGTGGGAGGACAGACCATAAGCAAAATAACCAGGTATATGGTATATTGGGAGGTAAATGTGCCAACATTAAAAATAAAGCAGAGAAGAGGAGAGAGGAATACCAAGAGAGGGTAGGTGTGGTTCAGAGAACGTTGTCAGGAAACACTTCCCTGGGAAGGTGACATTTGAACAAAGTCTTGATGGTGGCTGGGGAACCCCTATGTCACTACTTATGAGAAAGAATGTTCTAGGCACAGAGAACACCAAGTACAAGGTTCTGGAGGTGGGAATGTGCCTGGCGTGCTCCAGGACCCTCAAAGAGGTGATACTATGTGAGAAATACTGGGGGGGACAGGTTGAAGGGTCACACAGGCCATGGTCAGGTCTTTGGCTTGTCCTGGTGAGCAAGTGGAGCACCCCTGGAGGTTCTGAGAAGGGGGGGTGGGGGGCATGGGCGGCCTTGTTTTAGATGGCTCCCTCTAGTGGCCACGTGGAGACTAGACTGCAGGGGACAGAGCTGGGAACAGGGACCAGTGGGTAATTGTTGCAGTGGTCCAGGGAGCAGGGACCAGTGGGTAATTGTTGCAGTGGTCCAGAGGAGACCACGCTGGCTTGAGGACCGGTGGTTGGGTCCTGGACAGATCTGAAGATAGAACCAGAGGATCCCTGAGTGGCTCAGCGGTTTGAAGATAGAACCACCATGATTTGCTGTTATATATCTGAGTGTGTGAGGACATCTCAACGGTGAACACATCTTGTTGACACTTTATTTAGTTAATGTTAAAAATCAATTCGCTCTTACTTGGCCTTCTCATAAGCAATAACATCCACAGAGTCACAAATGTGCTAGTTATATTTATCATTTTAAAATGAGTACATAAGGGGCACGTGGTGCCTCAGTGGTTGAGCATCTGCCTTTGGCTCAGGTTGTGATCTGGGGTCCTGGGATCAAGTCCCACATCAGGCTCCCCAAAGGGCACCTGCTTCTCACTTCTCCCTCTGGCTATGTCTCTGCTTCTCTCTGTGTGTCTCTCATGAATAAATAAATTAAAAAATAAAGACATAAAATATGTTCGTGCATCACTTAAAATTAGCCCAGGACTACCTGGATACCTGCAATGCTGGGAACACTGATTTAACCAATCGCCAATCTCACCCATTTTCAGGATCTTTTGCTTGTTTATTTGCTTGCTTTTTTACTACTTTTTTTTTTTTTTTTACTATTTTCTTGCAGAAAAAAAAATTTTTTTTTTCCTGGTCCTGTCTACAATTATGGGACCCATTACCAGAGACCCAATGCATTAAATGCTGGTTTATCTCTGGTCACTCCAGACAACCTCTGCTTGGGCAGTAGAGAAGTGGTTCTTCACCATTACTTTGTTCAACCCAACAGACCTGGATTCAAATCCTGTTTAGCCACCTCTTAGCTGTGTGGCCTTGGGCAACTTCTTTTAACTCCTTTGGTAACCCCTACAACCAGGTGGGTGCCATCTTCATTCCCAGGTTATAGATTCCAGATGGAAAGCCTGAGACATAACCTGGAATAAAAATATGGGGAAACAGTTCTGAAGATTAAAATTCTTCGCACTATGTCTGGCACCTAACAAGTGCTAAGTAAATGATGGTAGCTGAAATGAGCACGGAGTCGATCTCTACCAGGGTAGGGTGCGCAGGGTTGTTAAAACTAGCCTCTGGGAGACTCAGTTTCCTCATCTATAAAGTGGACCTACTTGGCCCGAGGCGGGAGCGAGATGAATTAAGTTCTGCGGCACAGTAGGACTCAGCAGCCCACCATGAGAAGTGACCGGGAGAAGGAAGGTCGGCTGTGTAAGGGAACCAAGAGAACCGCCTATGGATCACACCCTCCACTCTCTAAGCAGCCTTTCACAAGTACAGAGCAGGAAGTGGCAGGGATAAGGGATGGCTGGGGAGATTACCTAGTACCCGGGAAGGAGGGTTACTCAAACAAGGTCACAGGGCCGGTTGCAGGGAAGCCAGGAATCCAGCCAAGGTTCTGATTCCTTGAGCTCCTTACTCCTTCTCCAGTGCTTACGGCCGTCTCAGCCCAAGTGCCCAGAGGATGTGGTGCAGGAAGTAGGAAGGCAGGCTCCGGAGGTCAGATTGCTTGGGTTCGAATTCTGTTTCTGCCCCTGACACAGTGGCCTTGTCACTTTACCTATGCTCGCTGAATTTCAGCTCCCCCTCTGTAATGATTGTACCTGTCTCATAGGGGCTGTCATACTCACTGAGATTATTATGCAAAGCATTTAGAGCTGCTACTCTCATTTGGCTCCACATGGATGATGCAGGAGAGGGCAGCGCTCTGCACATGACCAGCTTTCAGAAATACAGAATGAATGAATGAATGGATGGATGGATGGATGGATGGAGGTATGAATGAGTGAAGTGCAGCAAGTCTCACACAATAAGAGGGCTGGAGACAGTTGTGCAGAGGTCGGGGTGAGGACTGTGGATTTCCTGTGGGGCAGCAGGCTAACCCCCACCCAGTAGCTAACCCACACATCCTTCTCAAGCTGGGTGGGGGTGGTGGCCTCTTGAAGTCAAAGAGTTCATTTGACTCAACGACGATGGAGAAAGGGCCTCTGGTTGGCTCAGACAGTTAAGCATCCAGCTCTTGATCTCAGCTCAGGTCTCCATCTCAGGTTTGTGAATTCAAGACCCATGTTGGGCTTCGAGCTGGGTGTGGAGCCTACTTTAAAAAATATATATGTTGGAGAAATTTATTTTTATATTGTAATATAGTCCATGTTTAATATTAAAGCTAACCCAGATATATCAAGGAATAGAATGCAGGGGTCCCATGAGCTTTTGACAGAGAAGGGAGACTTCTGATGAACGGCATCAGACCGTTGCCCCAGGCTTAACCCTGGGCCTCCTGGATGTGGCTCACCCCCTCAGCCTTCAGGGGAATATAGGGACCCTCACTGGAGAGACAACACCCACAGACAACAATGTGGCTCATTTTACTTCAACAGGTTTCTACTGGGCATTTGCTAGAGGCCAAAGGTATTCTGTGAACATACATACAGTTATGTAATGCCCCTCGGAGACTGGGAACTTATTCAAATAAATGTCTGCGTTCAGCAATTCCTCTACACCGCCAGGGCCAGGGAGAGCCTTCTAGCATTCCTCTCTGATCCTGAGGCTCCCAGGTTGAAAACCCTTTAATGGATCCTCATGACCAGAGCATTCAAAAGGACCTTCTAGACCCTGCCGGCTGCAGGTCCCATCTCACATCCCCCTCCCACCACAGGGACCCTGACCATGAGAGGGACTGCTCCTCGAACCGCCCCAAAGTTCCCCTGTGTCCTGCTCTCTGACATCCAATCTTCACATATGCTGATCCTTCTGCCTGGAATGACCTTCCTTCTCTGAACAAACGTTCTCTCTCTCTCTCTCTCTCTCTCCCTCTTCTCTTTCTCTCTCCCCAGTGAGAGGGCCAAGGCTATCTTCCTTGCACTGTCCTAGCATTTTTACATCCTTCCTTCCTGGGCCAAGAGTGATTTGTCCACACCTGAGAGCCCCTTGAGAGCTCAGCCTGAGTGCTCCTCATCTCTCGACCCCTCATCTAGCACCCAAGAGGTGCTAGAAACTGGGAAGTGGAGATTTCATTTTTGATAGATACAGCGGTCCCAACTTGTCTCCCTAGAGCCATGCCCACACCTGCTGACACTACTGCTCCACTTTCTACAGATACCATACAGATGTGCTTGCACGGGAGTGAAATGATGTATACACACAGTTACATATGCATAACTTACAGTGGGGGATTATGCTCTATAAGGTCACTTTAGAAGAAAGAGATTGTGAACAATGCTAACTTTATCTGTAGAGGATCTAGTTAAATAAATAATGGAAATCACCCAGTTGTGGAAAAAAAGGCCATTTTCAGTATGAAAAAATCAAGATAGCAAATGACTCACAACAATGTGGGCAAGGGGCACCTGGGTGGCTCAGTGACTGAGAGTCTGCCTTAGGCTCAGGTCTTGAGATCAAGTCCCGCCAGGGAGCCTGCTTCTCCCTCTGCCTTTGTCTCTGCCTCTTTCTCTGTCTCTCATGAATAAATAAATAAAGTCTTTAAAAAAAAAAAAACAGTGCGGGCAGTATGCTACAATTTGCATAAATTTTTTTTATAAGTCTCATGTGCATACACATAAACTATCTTGGGGAAGAGGCAGGATAAGCGGGTCAAGGCAGTTGTCTGTGGAGTTGGAGAGTTTGGCTGGGGGTGGAAGCCAGGTGAGATGGGGATTATTTTTCAACCCATAACTGTTTGGTTATTTTGTTTGCTTCCTTGCTTGTTTAAACTCATTCTATTAAATAGGTATTGCTTACACATGGTGCAAAATCTAAACAAGGCCAAGGTTCAGTCCAAAAGACATGTCCCTCTCTCTCTTGCTTCTAGCCCTCTTGGTTTGCCCTCTTTGGTACCTTCTGAATCTCTGCAACATGGGCAGAATTACCCACTCAAAAATAATTAAATCCAGTATTTAAAAAAAAAAATCAACTGAATTGGGGCACCTGGGTGGCCCAGTCAGTTAAGTGTCCGACTTTTTTTTTTAAGATTTTATTTATTTATTTATTCATGAGAGACATAGAGAGAGAGAGAGAGAGAGAGAGAGGCAGAGACATAGACAGAGGGAGAAGCAGGTTCCATGCAGGGAGCCCGATGTGGGACTTGATCCTGGGACTCGGGGATCAAGCCCTGAGCCGAAGGCAGATGCTCAAATGCTGAGCACACCCAGGTGTCCCAGGTGCCCAACTCTTGATTTCAGCTCAAGGTCGTGATCTCAGGGTTGTGGGATCGTGCTCTGCATCGGGCTCCACACTCAGCGCAGAGTCTGCCTGAGTTCTCTCTCTCCTTTTCCCTCTGCTCCTACGCACCCCCCACCCTCCTACATGTGCTCTCTTTCTCTCTAATGAATAAATCTTTTTAAAAACCTGAATTATGAATATTAGTAAACATTGGCTGAAGAACAGAATAAGTCAACAAAAAATGGTTGGCTGTAGAATTCAACATATGAAACCACTCTATCACCAAAGAGGGCATGACCTAGTTAGTGACAGACAACATGACAAAGCCAAGAAGAGATAAAAGTAAGACTTGACTGCCGTTGGAGAGCGCATCCTGTCTTGTCTTGCCCTTGGTTTTCTATGTAATATCTACTCTTCCCAGGCTGACTGGGACACACCTGATGGCACACAGCAGGTGTGTGATAAACATCTCTGGCCTCAATGCCCACTGGCACCAGCCATGCTCGGTCGGGGAAGGGGCTGAGGGGCACAGTGGCCAACGCCTCCCTTCCAGAGCCCAGGACTGTGTACAGAGCTGCATTCCAACTTCCGTAGGCCCTGGACACTTCCACCTCATGAGTCACTTCTTTCTTTAAAAAAAAAAATGAAGAAGTATATTTTACAAGTGTATTGGTATAAAGACAAATGTAATCCAGGCTAGATTCGTTGTTATATATTTATTATGCATCATTTTTTTTCTTCTGATTTCAGACAAAACTCAAAATTAAGGGATCACCTGGGTGGCTCAGTTGGTTGAGTGGCTGCCTTCGGCTCAGGCCGTGATCCTGGGGTTCTGGGATCGATCCCGTGTTGGGCTTCCTTTCAGTGGGGAGTCTGTCCCTCTCCCTCTGCCGTTCCTCACCCCTGCTTATTCTCTCTCTCTTAAACAAATAAAATCTTCTTTAAAAAGAAATCAAAATTAAAATATCCAATCAGTCCCTTAAAATTATTGTGGCCCCTAGGTCCTCTATCTGCTGTGCCTAAAGGATAAAGATGGCCCTGGACCTGTGCCCTAGGCATAGCTGGTGGTCAGTAAGCAAGCACTGCTTCCAGGACAGTCAGGCCAGGCAAAGCCACAGCTCCAGCCTCACCACCAGGGCTCTGAAAGCAATCACTAAGGTTTCCTGAGTTCAGCATCCTCCCTGCGAACATGCAGTGCAGCCATGAGGATTAGGTGCTTGATAATCACCTGATATTACTGGTTGATTTGTCCCCAGGATGGAGGAAGACCCCTGGAGGTGGTCCACATGGACCACAGCCAGATAAAGACAGCTTAAAATTCTGAGTCAGATCTCTCTGCTCAGGGATCCTCAGCACCGACTATGCATTAGGATCACCTGGGAGCTTGAAAAAAATACTAAAGCCACTAAAGCCTGGTCCCCCACCCCCTGACCAGTTAAATCAAAATATCTGATGGGGGTCCAGGGCTAGTTTTCGGTTTTCAGCTTCCCCTGGTGACTCTAACAGGGGGCGGGGCTGAGCATCCCACCTGTGAATGGAGGGAGGGAGCTGGGGGACACTCTATCTTGTCTAGTAGATGACTTTTCACCCTGACAACATCTAAGACCACGAACCCTTAGTGGCTGCCAGAGGCAGTGGGGCAAACATCACTTTTCTTAAAAAGTGCAGCTTTTTGTGCAGCTTCAGATCGTAGCCGGCCTGGATTCACCGTTGGGTGCCACTCCCGGCCCAGAATCTTGCTGGACAGACACACTGACATAAAAGGTCCAGAGGATGCCTCCCGCCTAAGACCCAGGGACCTTCCCAGCAAGCACTTCCCTGCTGTCCTGGGCCACTGAATCAGCATCTCTGGGTCAGGTCAGAAGCTGCATTTGTTACATGCTTCTGATGGGATTCCCATGCACAGGAACATTTCTGAGTTAGCTCTACATCTTGGTTTGCGAGGGGGGTTACACAATGTGCACATATGTAAAAAATCATGAAAGTCGGCACGTAAGGGGCACCTGACAAATATAAACACTGGGGCACCTGGATGGCTCAGTCGGTTAAGTGTATGACTCTTGGTTTTTGACTCAGGTTGCGATCTCAGGGGTCGTGAGATTGAGCCCTGTATCAGGCTCCCCACTCAGTGGCACATTGGCTTGAGGTTCTCTCCCTCTCTCTATGTCCCTCCCCTCGCTTGCTCTCTCTCTCTTTCTCTCTCAAATAAATAAAATCTTTTAAAAATCAATCAATCAAGAAAAAGAGAACCAGCCTACCATGTGTCTGGAGCTTTGGAAGGAGAATCAGGCGAAGCTGCCGGGAGGAGGAGCTCTTTGAGCTAGGCCTAGACACGGAGAGGAGTGGGGAACAGGGCAGAGGGAGTTGGGAGGCCCATGGGGAAGGGACTTGTGGCCATAGCAGTGAGGGTAGCAGGTAGGAACAGAGACAGGGAGTTGGTTCTGGAGCCTTGTGAGACAGCAGCCTCACCCCACCCACAGGTCCTCAGAGGCCCACAGGCTGCTGTGGTCAGCATAGGTAGCCCATGTAAACTCCCAACTTGCCTCCAAGTGCACCCAGGTCATTCTCCCCAACAAGACAGCATTGTTTGGGGTTCCAATGCAGGGCAAGAAAAACAGAGAGCCCAATTGTCCCTGTCATAATGGGTATATAATTTATAATAATGTCAGCTATTAAAGGATTTTTAGTAATTAACTGACAGTGGTGTGCTATTTCACTGCATTTTTGCCTGCCATAATGATCTTGAACTTTGCAAGACGGTTTTGAACTTGCTCAAAATAAGCCCCAAATACAAAGAAGGGCAACATCATTCCAAATGAAGGGTGAGAGGGGTTGGACAAAATGGGGCTGTTCTCCTCTCAGAGAGAGAGAGGGGTGAGCTGTGCAGAACCAGGGAGATCTGAGGCCCACTGTCTTCCCAGGGAGCTGTACAACCGGTAAAATGCCTGCCAGGCCAGAGTGGTGAGCAAAAGCAAGTCAGCTGTTTCTTTTTTTTTTTTTTTTTAAGATTTTATTTATTTCTTCATGAGAGACACACACAGAGAGAGGCAGAGACACAGGCAGAGGGAGAAGCAGGCTCCATGCAGGGAGCCCGACATGGGACTCAATCCCAGGTCTCCAGGATCATGCTCTGGGCCAAAGGCGGCGCTAAACCACTGAGCCACAGGGCTGCCCAAGTCAGCTGTTTCTTAATAGTGTTAAGTTGACTTTTTTTCAATACACCTTGTTTGCATGATACATAGCTAGGAATATTTTTCTCTTCCCCAAAGAAATATGCTTCCACTCTCATTTTGCTTGAAACATGTGTCTCTGTTGGTATATCTTTTGCTCTTTTGATTTCTAATAGAGACATGGGAATATTTCTTTTTCTTATTAATTCCACTAAGGAAAATAAAGCCAGCACAAGCCCAGTGATAAATAGCAACTGACATTGAGTGGGGTAGGAAGCATTAGGGGGTGGTGGGGTCTGTGGCAAATTGGGAGAGCCCAGTGTAAGCAAAGGATTTGTTCTTCTGGTCCAGGCAATCAGGACTGTAAACCCCTGGCAGAGACTCATAGGTGCCTATGGCAACCTCAGCTCTTTCTCTTTAATAGTAGAATGAGGATTTATTTTCAGCTGGGCAAATTTTATCCCAAGACTACCTTGGCCTGAGCATAGTCACCTGACTACCTCCATCCTCCCTTGCACTTGGTATAGCCAGATGACTGTTTCTGACAGATAACGTGTGAGTAGAAGCTTTGTGCAGAGATTCTGGAAAGGCAGTAGAAAGAGAGCCAACTCAGCCTAAAGTATGAATGTGTGGGCTGGAGCCCTAGAAGCCATCATGGACCATGAAGCAATCTTCGCAAGTGGGAGTGACACACTGTAGACAACAGAGCAGAGAGGAAAAGGAGCCTGAGCCCCTAATATTAAATCCACAGCCCCGGTTCTGGGTTGCCTATTTATCTCCAGCCTTCTTGCATGTAAGAAAGATCTATCTTACTTTAGCTTCTGTTATTTTGAGTTTTCCTGTTACCCATCTTAATCCTAATTATTATACCTGGGCACCCTATTACCAAAGAGTCCAATTTTCCAAATTTAGCCAGGATTATACAGATTCATCTATGACATTATCTTAATATCATATAGGTTAGAAACCTTACAAAAATATTTAAAATACAAACAGGCCAGACAAGCCATATCTGAGCTGCATTCAGCCCAAGGGCCCTCTGACCTATATACCACTGATGGTAGGGGTCAGGATTGCTGACACACTGCCCGCCCTCTTTTCTGGGAACAGAGGATTAGATTTCTCCATCAGTTTGACTCAAGTGTGGCCATGTGATTTGCTTTGGCCAATAAAATATGAGCAGATGTGAAGTGAACCACTTCTGGGCAGGTGACTTAAGAGCCAGTGTGGGATCTACCACATTTTGTGGGCCTTGCTGCTATCATTATAGAAGCATGTCTACATAGAGCTTCCTTCAGCTAAATCTTTGAGTGATTTTGAATAACTCACCGTGTAGTACATAAACAAGAAATAAACACGGTTGTTATAAAACCCCTGGGATTGGAGGGGGTTGGTTGTTACCACTGGCATTACCTAGCCTCTCCTGACTCATCTGCATCCTAGGTATTGATCCTTGGAATTTGACAAAGCCCTCCATTAGTCTGTCTCCCTGTGGGTGAAATCCCTGTCTTTCTAACCCTCTCATTCTTATTTTTCCCGTTTATTCTTTCATTCATTCAGACATCAAACACATGGAGGGGGGCCCTTTTGTGTGGCAGGTCAAGTCACTACTATCTGGGAGCTCACCTCCTTCCTTTGATTGGGTTCTCTCGCCGATATCTCTTTGGACCCTTCCCAACCTCTCTCACATCCAACCCAGCAGTCGAAAGGAATAGGAAGAGGGGTGGTAGTCTTTGGAGGACAGCTTCTCAGGTCTAGGATTCATGTAAGGGTTGTTTGTTGTTCTCTTCTATCTAATTCAACCCTTACCACCTCCAGTGAGAAAACCAAGGCTCTGGTTAACTAATTTGCACAAAGTCACACAGTTAGGAAGCAGTAGATGTAGACTTGAAGCCGGTTATGACAATCTGCAAGGCTATTGCACCTGCCTCCATGGATATGTGTGTGCTGCGGTCAGTGCTAGAACAGAAGTCATCTGTAGCAACGGGGCAGCACTGCAGAGCAGAGCCCATTGCCTCCTTCTGACTCTTTTCCTCACAGATTGAAAAAGCATTTGCAATTCTGCATTGAATCTGCTGCAGTCAGCAGAGGGAAAGAGGAAGGCTTGGCCTGCAAGCTCTGAGAAGCAAGAGGGTTTGCACATGGGCTTAGAGATAATGCAGGAACAGCTCTGTCCTTTAGTACACCTTGAGCTGCAAGTAATGGGAAATCCAACTCAAAGTGATTCTGATAATAAAAACTTTTATTATTTCATGAAAAAAAAAAAGAAAGAACCTCAGAGATAGAACATCTGATAGGTTCTCAGAGCACTCCACGAAGTCATCAAGGACCCAGTTGTTTCCCTCTCTTTCCTTTCCCATCCTCAATGGATTGGTTTTGACTTGGGATGGCTCCCCCACCATGACAAGATAGCTGCTGCAGTTCTAGGCATCACAGCAGACACAAAAGAAGAACAGCTCTCCTTCCTTCTCCTTTCTAAAAGTCAAGAACCTTTTCCCAGGAATATCCTAGCAGATATCCCCTCAAATCTCCTTTGCCAGAACAGGACCACCAATTAACTTAAGCTGCAGAAGTTTCATCTGGTAGGTGGCTAGGTATCTTCCGTTCACCTGCTCCCCCACCCCCCGCATCTTGGGAGGCTGGTGCGCAGGGGCTGCATCAACGCACAACTTTGCTGTTGGCCTCAGGTTGGACTCAACTAGTGGGGGACACCAGGAAGTGCTCCCAGGCAGGACAAAGGAGTGGTCAGAGTGCTTCTTCCCATGTCCTCCCTGCCGGCTTGCCATGTGTCATCTGCATCTTCTACTGGAGGCCCGGCTCCTGTAAGGCAGTCCTTTCCGTACACAGTCTCTCCTGGTTCTGGTTGCTGCTCCAGTCCTGGAGGACTTCTCCATCCTAGGGGGTGATAACAGCTGCCCCCCATCGCTAGCCCAGGCTCATTCACCACTCCTGGGCAATGCCCAGACCCTTCACACGCCCTTGTCATTAGGCCTCTATCCACCTCTCTGTTATCCGTCTGAAGGTGCCATTCTCTATGCTGCCCGAGACCTGATGGTACACTGTGCAGGGGCTAAAGCTCCCTTTGCAGTCTTGAATCATTATCTCCCAAGCCTCTTCAGCACTGAATCCTCAAATCCATCCTGGCTGGCATCTCCCTGTCCCTCATGCTGACTTCCCCATCTTTGTCAACAGCACCATGAACCATTCAGGCTCCCAGAAACAAAATCTGGACTGGCACTCCCGTTGCCCTATCCCCAACCCAATCCAGAACAGACTTCACTGATCCTACCTCTACTGGTCTCTCCCATTCCTCACCTTTTCCCAATTTCAGGCCTCCACCACCATTCATCTGCCTTGTGACAGCAGCCTCCTAGGTGAGCCCCCTACCCCTGATGCAGGCCCCTGCCATAAGAAATGTCCCCAACTACAGCTCTGATCACAATCTTATTCTCCCACTAAAACCTGCCCCTATTGCCTGCTGATAAGATTCCAAATGCCTTAACCTGGCAACAAAACCCTGCATATTAAGCCCTTACACAGCTTCCCAGCCCCATTTCCTGCTACACATGTGACCCCCTGGCTACACAGATTATATCAGTCAGTTACTGCTGGGTACAAAGTTATCCCAAGGCTTTGTGGCTTAAAACAACAACATATATTCTTGCTACCAAGTCCAAGGTCAGCTAGAACTTTTGCTACTCTGGGCCAGGCACAGCTGATCCTGGCTTGGCCCACCAGCACGTCAAGCAGCCAAGGGCTTGGCTAAGGGCTAGCTGGTCTAGGACGGCCTCACTCCCATGTCCAGTGGTTGTCTGGGTGAAAGGAAGTGACTGGGCCACATGTCACTCATCACCCAGCAGACTAGTCTGGTGATGTATTAGTTATCTATAGCTGCATAACGAATTATGCAGCCAAAAGCAACAAACTGGTATCTTCTCACAGTCTCTGGGGGTCAGGAAGCCTAGTGCCACTTTGCTGGATATCTTTGGCTCAAGGACTGTCACAGGGCTACAGTCAAGGTATCAAGTAGGGCTTCCATCATCTCAAGGCTCCAAGGGCAGATCTACTTTTAAGCTCACTCATGTGGATTTGGGTAGGTTTCAGGTCCTCGCTACCTGCTGGCGAGAGGCATCATTTCCTTGCCAGGTGGGGTCCTCCATAGGCACTTAAAGCTCAGCAGCTGGATTCTCTCAACAGCGAGCCAGCAAGACAGCAAGAAAGGGAAAGCAAGATGGAAGTCACGTAGTCTTTTTGTAAGCTAATCTCAGAAGAGCCAATACGTCTCTTTTGCTGCGTTCTGTTCATTAGAAGTGAGGCACTAGGTCCAACCAACCCTCAATGGGAGCAGATTACACAGGGCACTCATCTCAGGCACTGGGGATTACTGGGAGCCATTTTAGAGTCTGTCTGTCACCCCTGAGCTTGATCATTGCAGGGTTTCAAAGCCACAAGAGTGAGTGCAGAGGTGTATAAAACCTCCTGTGGCCCAGGCTCAGAACGTGTATATGTTTGGCAAAGCAAGCCATAGGGCCAAGTGCACAGTCGAGGCATGGGGTAGGTGGACTCCATCTCCTGTTGAGGAGAGTCGCCCAGTTACAATGCAAAGGGCATATGAGCAAGGATGGAGAATTGTGTCCATTTTTGCAAAGAACCAAACAGACTTGCCCACCAGTCCTCAAAAATGCTTTGTGCTAGGACGCCTGGGGAGCTTGGCAATTGAGCATCTGCCTTCGGCCCAGGGTATGATCCTGGAAACCCGGGATCGAGTCCCATGTCAGGCTGCCTGCATGAAGCCTGCTTCTCCCTCTGCCTGTCTCTGCCTCTCTCTTTCTGTCTCTTATGAATGAATAAACAAAATCTTTTTTAAAAAAATAC
The DNA here is from genome assembly GCF_018345385.1 of Vulpes lagopus. Lineage (NCBI taxonomy): Eukaryota > Metazoa > Chordata > Mammalia > Carnivora > Canidae > Vulpes > Vulpes lagopus. The sequence goes on from NC_054825.1 coordinate 50,800,735, forward strand.
TTTGTGCTTTCTAGCCTCAAGGCCATTGGGTATAGTTTCTTCTCATACATCTGAGCCCTGCCTCGGCCTTTTATCACCCTGCCAGTCTTCAAGCACCAACTTATACCCTGTATTAGCTTCCTTTTGCTGCGATAACAAATTATCACAAACTTAGCAGCTTTAAACAACTCAAATTTTATTACCTTACAGTGGGTCCACATTGACAAGCCAGGATAATCTCCCCATCTCAGGGTCAGCTGACTAACAACCTCAAGTCCAGCAGCAAGCACAACCCCTCTGTCCATGTCACCTTACATACTCACAGGTTCTGGGTACTAGCACATGGACGCCTTTGCTGGGGGCCACTGCTCTACCACCCTCTCCCACGACTGCTGATGGCAACCACATTTTATTGAGCACATACTATGTGCCAGCCAGTGTGCACAGTGCTCCTTTCCCTGAATGATCTCACCCACTCTCACACCCCTTCGCGGAAAGTTCTATCAGTGTTCTCATCTTGCAGACAAGTTAAGCAACTCCCTAAGGCCACCCAGAGAGCACACGCTGGATATTGGAACTTGAATTCAAGTCAGCCGAGCTCTGAAGCCAGAGTCCCAACCACTCACTTATGGGGCCTCCTCTGAAGCCACCAGATCCCTTCAACTAGATGTCCCTCCTCCCCTGTGCTCCCATAGCCGAGGAAGATTGGGCTTCTCTTTGAAGAGATAGTCGTCTGAAGTCTCAGTTTTGGGCAGACCCCTCCCCAACTCGGCTGCCAACGTCATAATAATAATTATTTAATGAAAATCTGGGGGGATGGGATCCCTGGGTGGCGCAGCGGTTTGGCGCCTGCCTTTGGCCCAGGGCGCGATCCTGGAGACCCGGGATCGAATCCCATGTCGGGCTCCCGGTGCATGGAGCCTGCTTCTCCCTCTGCCTATGTCTCTGCTTCTCTCTCTCTCACTGTGTGCCTATCATAAATAAATAAAATTAATCTGGGGGAATCCCTGGATGGCTCAGTGGTTTAGCACCGCCTTCAGCCCAGGGCATGGTCCTGGAGACCCAGGATCGAGTCCCACATCAGACTCCCTGCTTGGAGCCTGCTTCTCCCTCTGCCTATATCTCTGCCTCTCTCTCTCTCTCATGAATAAATAAATAAAATATTTATTAAAAAAAAAAAAGAAAAGAAAATCTGCCATGTGCCAGAACCTTCTTACCCAGTATTTCTCACCCCCACTGCCAAGGCAGGCATAATTTCTACTTTCCAGAGGAGGAAACAGAGACTTGGGGGAGGCTTGGCCTCCAGGGTTCATTGGTGTCAGCTCTGGGTATTGACCCCAGGCCTAATCCCAAATCTGCCTCTGTAAGCCAGTCCAAAAGCTATCTATCACTAGTGGGCTTTAAGCTGGATGTGCAGCCCTGTGGTTAAATTGCAGATTCTGCAGCCATGGTACTGGGGTTCAAATCCCAGCTTCCAACTTTCTGCCAGGGTCTACCTCAATTTCCCCATCTATAAAATGGACATATTGATAGCACCTACCTCATAGGGGTGGTTGGTGAAGAAGAAACAAGGTAACACAGCTCATGAGCTTTTGACAGTCACTGCCACACGGTAAGCACCCTAAGTGTTAGCTACTATCGCGGGTTGGCCCAGTCAGGGGCCATGCTGTCGGCCTCTGCTCCTGCCTGCCTACGCAGCTCTGTCCTGTGAAACGTCATCACCCCAGACTACCTACACAGAAGGTTCAGGAAGAGCAGAATAGACAGTTGTTGAGAAAATGTCTTGTAAACTGTAGAGGGGAGTGCCCGCATTGGCTATTACTGACCTTTATGAAGTACTTAACAAGCAGGCCAGAAAACCGTAGACCCCACCCCCCACACCCCAGCCAGGACCTAGTAAGGCAGCCTTCTCCATGTGGGCCCCAGGGGAGCAGAGGGCCAGCAGCTGTCCTATTTCCTCCTCCCCTCCCCTCGCCCACCTCCCCCCCACCATCCATCCTGGGGTGGCCACGGCTGCAGGAATGCGATGGTATCTCAGCAAACAGACAGTCTGTTCCCAGAGGAGCCGGGGCCGCCCCCAGGAGGCCCCACTCTCCCAGCCACAGTAAACACAAGGGTCTGTCCTCATTATCAGCTTGGCTCAGCAGCAGTGGAGACAGTCTGCCCGCTGGAGACTCTCTGCAGAGCGATAAGCTGCTGGGCCCCTTGTTGGCTGTCCTCCTGGGGCTGTAGCCGAGCTGCCCGGGAATAGGAATCTTAGAGCTGGCCTGGCTCGGGGCCTAAATACCTCATCCAGGGGTTGGGGGCTGAGGGTAGGGAGCTGGCTGCCTGTGTACTGAGGACGTCAGTCACTCAAATGAAGGAAGCGAAGGACCAGAGTTGTGCCAAGGAGCCAGGGCACACAGTCTGCAAAGCTCCCCGTTGCTCTCAGAGACTTCTGGATCCATTAATCACAATGCTCTGTGAGCCCACTTCATCATCTTCACAGACTGTACATATTGATGATAGTTCTCCTTCCAGCATTTGCCAATCCATGCTCCAGTCAATGAATTACCGTGCAGAAAGCACTTAGCTCTGGGCCCGGTGAGGGCTCAGAGAAAGTTAGCTTGCAGGAGGCAGAGTGGTTGCATTCTCGTAATCACGCAAGTGGTGCAGGCAACCCCCAGTCCCTCAAAGCCAACAGGGCTCACTGCTCTCTGGGATGGTCAGGCTCCAGGTTGGAGGAGTTGGAGGATGCAAGGGGGTGGGCCTTGAGGATTCCCAGGGGAACGGTAGGGGGAACAGCCAGTGCAAAGGCCCCTGCCTGAATTTATGTTCCCTCAGTTTATGCCCTCAGTTTCTTGGCTCACCAAAGGTGGGAAATGCTGGGGTGAATGGTGTCCCCATTTGATGGTGAAGCAGACTTGAAGGCCCTGGGTGGGTGACATGCCTTGAAGACTACAGCCAGGACATCTCAGCCACAAGCCCTCAGACTCAAAGTCTCCCGAGCTTTTTTCCCCCCTGGCCTGTGACTGCCCTTGGCTAACCACTGAGGAGCTGAGACTGGGTCACTGGTCTGTGTCCTGGATCCTCTCTGCGGGGTCAGGTGGAAGCAGATCAAGATCCTGTGAGCTGGGCAGCCCAGGTGGCTCAGTGGTTTAGCCCCGCCTTCCGCCCGAGGCCTGATCCTGGAGACCAGGGATCAAGTCCCACATCGGGCTCCCTGCATGGAGCCTGCTTCTCCCTCTGCCTGTGTCTCTGCCTCTCTCTCTCTCCCTCTCCCTCTCTCTCTCTCTCTCTCTCTCTCTCTCTCTCTCTGTGTGTGTGTGTCTCATGAATAAATAAATAAAATCTTAAAAAAAAAAATCCTGGGAGCTGAAGATTAGCTGACAGCTTCTCCATCGCACCTTGGAAAGCCACAGTGACTGGAACTCCAAATAGCCAGAGGCTGCTGTGGACTTGCAGGGTGAGCACTTGGCTGGGAGTCCAACAGCCCTGGGTTCCAAGCAACTGCTATTTTCAGGCTAGTGACCTAGGGCTGGGCACTTACCCTCTATGGATTTGGTCCCAAGATCTTTATTTCCTTATCCATTAAATAAATCCCCTCCTCTGCCTTGGCTACCTCTTCTGAGAATAGCTAGGGGAATTAAATACAATAGTTAGTGCATATCAAAACCCCTTGGTTTGGGGCTCCTAAGTCAAAAGTCGTCTCCTACGGATCAACTGTCTTTCAAACCCCAGACCATCATTCAGTGCCCAGCTCAGATGCCTCCTCTCCAGGCAGCCCTCCCTGGTCTCTGATCTGGGCATAATCACAGCCTCTTTGATACTATCACATCTCACCTGGGGCATCCTCTCCCTTACATGGGGTCAGAGTTTAGGACTGATTCCTCATGGCACCCCCAGGCCCCAGCATAGAGTCCAGACACACTAAGTCAATGAAGAGGCCACCAAAGTGAAATGCTCACTCTGCCCCCTTCTCTGTCTACAAGCCCTAGACAGCATGCCGCCTCCTCCTCCCCTTCTGTAAAGATTGGAAGAGACTTCTGAGTGGCAATTCTTCCCAAATGCAGCTTCCTTCCTTTGCTGCTCACTTCCTACTCTCAGCTCCAGAGACTCGTATGTTCCCTGGACTTTCAGGGTTCTCTACTGACTCCTTGGCCTGGTCTTCAGGGCCGTTCCCAACCTGGCCTCAGTGTCTGCTTTATTTCTTCTCTGGCCCTAAGAGTGCTCTCTATCAGGGCCTTACTCTCTGTCCTTGACACTCACAGAAACATCTCTGCTCTGAGTCTACAATCCAGCCACCACCATCACCAGCACAGGGACTTCTGCTGTCTCCTACCTTCTCAACACCTACCCCACCACCACCACCACCACAGGTTCTCTCTCATAGGCAAGGGACCTACCAGTGGGCTTTGGTTTTCACAAATGGGTCCACCATCACCTTCCCCAACAAACCAGCAGGGCCCCTGAATCTCCCCTCCTCCACATCAACAGGCTCAGTTTCTCAGAGTAGCAGAGGGAAGGGACGCCCACTGAGCTGGAATTTGGAGCTTACAGAATGGCTCCCAAAATGTCTCAGGTTTTCTCCAGGCCAGATCTTCCTTCCCGTGCCCACTGGAGCATTCCCACCTCCACCATCCACAGCTCATCAATCCCACACCACAGGGTGCTCCCTTAGTCCATGGCTGTAGCCTTGAACACAGACATGGTCACGGCTACTCTGCCATCCACCCTTGAGCACCACCCCATCGCCACCATATTCCCAGATACGTACTGAGCATCCTCCTCTATGTCAGGTACCGTTCTAGGCTCCAGGCGGAGTGGGGTGATGCATGGCAGTGAACAAAACAGACATGGTCCCTTTCATTCTAATGAAGGACATGAGGGAAACATAATTAAAATGAGTAAAATACATAGTATTTCAAGTTAGTTTTATTATAGGTAACTTTACTGTCATTGAAAATGAGGCCTTTGGCTAAAAATAAAAGAGGTGAGTTCCATGAGTGCAGGTTGGAGTTGCTATTTAAACAAGGCAGTCAAGTGGGTCTTTAAAAAAAAAAAAAAAAAAAAGATTCTATTTACTTATTCAAGAGAGACACAGAGAGAGGGGCAGAGACATAGGCAGAGGGACAAGCAGGCTCCATGCAGGGAACCCGAGGAGGGACTAGACCCCAGGACCCCAGGATCACACCCTGAGCCAAAGGCAGACGCTCAACCACTGAGCCACCCAGGCATCCCAAGTGGGCCTTCTTGAGAAGGTGACATCTGCTCAAAGAGTTGGAGGATACAAGGGGTTGGGCCTTGAGGATCCTGGGGGAACAGTAGGGGGAACAGCCAGTGCAAAGGCCCCTGCCTGAATTTATGTTCCCTCCCCTGTGCACCCACATTTTTCATCCCCTTGCTTGGCCTTTAACAGGATTCAAGAGTGTTGAGTGCAAGAGGTGTTCGAGAGGACATTGTTTACTTGGTCACCTGTCCTGCTGTGCCAAAGCTCCTTCAGGCAGGGATCCTGTGATGGCCAACTTCACAGTCATCCCACACGCCACCCTGACATGTCCAGAAGCGCACACACCCAGACCCACGCACTCATGCCCAGACACACACACCCACGCTCATACAGAGAGACCCATACACTGCGGCCATAGAGAAGGGCTCGGTTATTGTCTACTGAGACGAGCTGAATGAAGAGTAAATAATAATTAAATGTGCCCAGCCCCACCAAGTTTAAAAAGGTCTCCCTTGTACCTACTCTTTGAGCTGGGAACTGGGTGGTTATTAAAGTGAGGCTCAGGGAGACCAAGGTGAGCAGACTGGTAATTGGCATTTGCAACACTGGAACCTAGCTTTTCTGATTACCACCCAATGTATGATTTCATTTCTGAAAATATAGGTCAGATGTGAATATAGTACAAAATTCAAAATATCCATGGAGGCATAGAAGTGTCTTCTTTTCTCCTCACTCCCCTCCCCCTCCCCCCTCCATCCAGCTCCCTCTAGCTTCCTCCTTAGAGTTTGGGGACACTTACCAGTTTATTTCCAATTTGCTTAAATGGGGACTTTGGTTTACCTCTTTCTGTGAAAAGAATCTGCTTCGCAAATATAGCTGACCGGTTAGAAACAGGCTGGGAGCATTTCTTCTCTGCTCCTAGAACCTGGGCTCTCTGGAGCCAGGCTTGGCATCCACTCGGTTTCCCCAAATCCACAAGCCTCTTGGATCCATGACACGGTCACTGCATGTCCTGTATCTTAGTCCCTGGGGAAGATCCACTCCTCATGAGGAACCCAGTGTCCTCAGTGAGAGGTGACAGGGATGGAGCAAGAAGCGGGGAGGAGTAAGAACAGGCTCGGAAGGGGGACTGGGCACAGTAGGAAAACAGCACTGTGCTGGAGTGTCTTTAAAATGGGGACCCCATTTAACGATCTCTGTATTCTTCCCCAGTGGTTTTACTGCTGAGGGACTGTAATGTCATCCCATGAAAAGGATGGCATTGGAGTCACTGGGTGGACACCCTAGCACAGGGTGCCCCAGACACAGTCAACTACAGTCAACTACAACTGTAGTGTAGGACATGCCTTTCCTTTACTAGGAGCAGATGAAAATGAGTCATTGGAGGGCCCACTGCCAGGAGCTTACAGTCTAGGGGAGGACGGACAGACACATGGACAGATGGGGACACATACACCAGTGGGGAAGGTGCTCAGGAGCCCGGGGGGATTCAAAAGATGGTGTTTCTCCTGGAATGAGTGAGAGAGGAAAGGAATGCACAGGACCCCAGAGAGAGGGGCCAACATACACAAAGAACAGAGATATTTAAGAAATAGTAAGAGGAACTTACCAAAGTGGGCGGCAGAGACCAAACAGGAAGAGTCAGTGAGGATCAGAAGTGAAGGGGGTGTGTATGACTTTATCTTCATCTTATAGGTGGACATTTTCAAGCAGAGTCATGGCCAGGTCCCATTTGTGTTTGATGTGGATCTCACCCAGACTGCGAGCACTGCAGAGGATGGGTCGGAGGCAGCGGATTTCAGAGGCTTTGGAAGCAGGAAATATCGAGGCTTGACTAAAGTTAGAGCAAAGAGAATGGATTTATAATGCTTTATTTCTTAAATAGGGGGATGGGAACACACTGTTAGTGCTCTTTTTTTATATATCAGATGGTTCATAATAAAAAAGAAATTTTAAAATTAAAGTCAGTGAATACAAGCTCCAGGAGGGTAAAGATAGCGATAGCTAATAATGGAGATTCTTATACACTTAATAATAGTGCCTAATAGACACTAGTCCTAGGATTTCACACCTACGCATATATTTAATCCTCACAGCCCTGTGAGCAGGTGTTACTACCAAACTACCCATGAGGATAATGAAGTACAGAGAGGTTGGTTATCTTGCCCAGGTCACCCAGTCAGTAGGGTGTGAAAGCTACTGGGATTCCGAGGTCACATCCTTAACCAGGGCTTCTGTGCCACGTGGGTCGTGGTCACCGCAGCAGCCCCAGCCCCGGGCGCACACCAAGTCTGCTGTAAGTTTTCGTTGCATGAGTGCAGCCCAGAGAGGTTCAGCGAGTTCTTTTCGGTCACACAGTCCTCCAAGAGGAGGCTCCCATGGGAATCTGGTGGGCCAGCTCCTGGTCCAGCGCTCCTTCCCCAACCTGGCCACACCCCTTCCTCTCCCTCCTGTCTGTCGCCAGTCCCCATTCTCAGCTGTCCCAGGGTCACTATGCTGGCAGCAGAGCCTGACTCAGCCAGACCAGCGGAGCCAGGCAGGCGGCCACACTCGCGGCACCGGCTTGAGGACACCACCCAGAGGGAGGCGGGGCCGCATGTGGGGCGGGGGCGGGGCCGGGGCTGCACGGGGCGGGGCGGGGGCGGGGCCTGCGCTGCGTGGGGCGGGGCCGGGGCTGCACGGGGCGGGGCGGGGGCGGGGCCGGGGCTGCCTCCCCGCAGAGCTGCGGGAAAGCTCCGCCCCCTACTCGGGCTCGCGGCCCAGCTGTCCTTTGCCTGCTCCGAGAGACCCAGCTCTTTGGGACCTGTTTTCCAACCCCAAATGGCAGTGCCCTCGCAGGGGCCTGGCCCGGTGGACCCAGGAGGAGGTGCCCCGGGAGCCTTCCTGCACAAAGCGCTGGATGCCAGGGCCACCCAGACCCAAGGTTCTCGGCTCAGGGCCTGGAAATACCCCCTACTAAAGCTGTCACCTTCAGGGCTTCAGTTCCCGTGTCTGCCAGTTGGTGGGGGCGTGACCTTCCACCCTTGAGCCTGGGATTCTTTGGGAGATGAAACAGACCCCTCCCTGCCCGCTCCCCACTGCCCATCTTGGCCTCCAGCAAAGCTTCCAGCAGTTGTCATGTTGAGATACACAGCATTAGCAGGATCCCCTGGTAATTTTTGAAGTCAGCTTTCTTTTTCTACCATTGATAATTGGCAGTAGGCAGAGCAGGTGACTGCTGCGCTACTGGTTCTGAAACCCTCTCCAGTGATACTCATAACTTGTATTTGCAACTGCCAATGAAAGTGATGAAGGTGGGCACTAAACTTTATAGCGCTTGTCAGAAACGCAAATTCTCAAGTTCCACCCACCCAGACCCACTGAATTAGGACCCCTGGAGACTGGGTCCAGCAATTTGGTATAACCGGCCCTCCGAGTGATTCTGCTGCATGCTCAAATTTGAAAACCATTAATCTGTCATTTCCCTGATTCTGGCCTAAACCACAGTTACCATCTTTCTTATGCTCAAGGGTATCATGAGGGGCTGCCTACTGCCATAGAATCAAGCCCAAGCCCTTCTTCTGTGATCCCAGGCCTTTCACAGCTCACCTTCCCCCCCTGCAATCACCCCCTAGGACCACCATCAGCCCCTAGGACCATCCTAAACAACTCACTTGTCTTCCCCACTCCTGCATGTGTGTCCAGGCACTTATAAATGGCTTCTTTCTTTTGCCCAAAACTCCAACTTTCTCTTTTCCAGGAAACTTTCCCAGAATTCCCAACTCTTGATGCCTCCCTCCTGGTAGTCCTCAATCTTTGCAGTTCTGCCCAGGAATAAGCATTGGTTGGCGTTTGGTTTTTTTGTTTTTTGTTTTTATAATAAATTTATTTTTTATTGGTGTTCAATTTACCAACATACAGAATAACACCCAGTGCTCATCCCGTCAAGTACTCCCCTCAGTGCCCGGTGTTTGGTTTTGTTACAGGCCACGTTGTGCCCCCGCCCCCCACCGCCGCACACACACAAAATTTGGATGTGGAAACCCAACCCCTGTGGTACCTCAGAATGTCACTCTATTTGAAGAGAGGGCTTTTAAATAAGTGATTCACTTAAAATAAGGCTGTCACTGTGGTCCCTAATCCCATCTGATTGGTATACTGATAAAAGGGGAAATTTGGACACACAAAAAGACACAGAGGATGTGTGCCCACAGAGAAAAAAGCACGTGAGAAGCAATGAAGAGGCTATCTCTAAAACACAGAAGAGGGGGATTCCTGGGTGGCTCAGTAGTTTAGCTCCTGCCTTTGGACCAGGGTGTGATCCTGGGGTCCCAGGATCAAGTCCTGCATTGGGCTTCCTGCATGGAGCCTGCTTCTCCCTCTGCCTGTTTCTCCATCTACCTCTCTCTCTCTCTCTCTTTCTCTCTCTCTCTCTCCCCCGTGTCTCTCATGAATAAATAAATAAAATCTTTAAATAAATAAATACATAAAATAAACCACAGAGGAAACCTACCCGGGGGCACCTTGACCTTGGACTTTCAGCCTCCAAAAGTGTGAGAAGGCTAATTTCTATTAAGACCCCAGTCTGGGGGCACTTGGGTGGCTCAGGTCATGATCCTGAGCTCCTGGAATTGAGTCCTACATGGGGTTCCCCGCAGGAAGCCTGCTTCTCCCTCTGCCTATGTCTCTGCCTCTCTCTCATGAATAAATCAATAAAATCTTTATATATATGTATGACTCCAGTCTGGTATTTGTTATGGCAGCCCTAATAGACTAATACAGATTTTCAAGTGGTGAATGGCATCTTTCCTGCTGGGCCTGCCCTTTCTAAAGCTTACTCCTCCTCAGGCTGCTGTGGCAGGCTTTGCCATTGCTCCCTAGCAGAACCCTGGAGCCTGAACAACAGCCAGGAGCAGAGAGCGATCTCGGCTCTCCCAGGGGAGCAGTGGATGGACACAAGCAAAGGCAGATGGAGCCTATCTGCTCCAGCTGTGTCCCGGCCTCACGAATGGCTTCTGTTTCTCAGGAACAGTATGCTGAGCACTAAAGGGGCCCGGACACAAAAGTATTTGTGGGAGAAGTCATTTCTATTAGTGGATTCCACCTCCTCATTCCCTGCCTCTCCACACTTTCCTCAACTCAAGTCACACTATGAGACACAAGACGTCTGTTAAAATGACCCACCTAGGAAACCAGAAACTGTGGTCCCATCATGAAAACCTGGGATCCCAACGTGGCCCCAGTCTGCTGTGTGGCCCAGGCTTAGTCACATCCCTCTCTGGGCTCCAGGCCCCCCTATGAAAGGAAGAGCCTGGCCGAGCAGACACCAAGCACTTCTGGAAGAAGAGGCTCCAACTGAACTGAGCAGATGGTGTGGTGGGAAGCAGGCACATCAGGTTGGAAGGAGAGAGAGACGCAGCTGAGATGTAGAGATCCTTGAAAACCACGCCGGGAGGTGGGAATTTCATGGATAGGCAGTTGGGAGCCATGGCAAGCTTTTGAGCCATCAGGGGGCCAGGCTGACCCTGGAGGATGTCTGGCCATGGAGGGGTAGCTACCCATACCCCCGCCTTCCTAACTTCACTCCTCGTCACATTCCCCTTGTTTACTCTTTTTTTTGTTTTGTTTTTAAGATTTTATTTATTTATTCATGAGAGACACAGAGAGAGACAGAGACACAGGCAGAGGGAGAAGCAGGTTCCATGCAGGGAGCCCGACGTGGGACTCGATCCTGGGTCTCCAGGATCATGTCCTGGGCTGAAGGCGGCGCTAAACCTCTGGGCGACCGGGGCTGCCCACCTTGTTTACTCTTGACCTTGTTCCTCCTACAACATTCTAAGTGCTTCTCCACCTCTTGCTGTTCCCTCTGCAAGAAAGTCAAAGCAGCAGACACTTCTAGCACTTACTAATAATGTGCCAGGCACTGTCTAAACACTTCACTGATATTAACTCATTTACTCCTCTCCACAACCCTACAGATAGATACTATTATCCCAATCATGCAGATGAGTAAACTGAGGCACAGAGAGAAGGGATTTTTCAGGGCCTCACGGCAGTGGCAGAGCTGGAATTTAAAACTCTGGGATTCACTCTGACCCCATCTGAATGGCTTGCTGCTCCCTTCACTGCCCTGTAGAAAGCGCCCCCCTACACAGCTTGCCCCTCCTACCTCCTGTGGTTCCATCAGAGCATTTGTGCACCTTGATCTTTTGTGTTTCCTTGTTGGTCTCTATTATCAAAGTTGCTCATCACATTGTGAGCTCTGTGCAGGCAGGACTTTCTCTTTTTTAAAATCCTTTATTTAAATTCAATGTAGTTAACATATACTGTGTGATGGGTTCAGGGTAGAATTTAGTGATTCATCAGTTGCATAGAGCACCCAGTGCTCATTCCATCACATGCCCTTCCTTTGTACCCATCACCCAGTCACCTCGTCCCTCACCCCCCCTCCCCAGGACTTTCTCTTGTTCATAGATGCATGCCTAGCTCCCAGCGCCATGCCTGGCACAAAGTAGGGACTCCATAAAGATTCGTTGAATGACTAAAGGAACAGGGATGTGCATGCGTGATGGGGAAGCTCAGCTCAAACTTCAGTGGATCTCTCTCCTTTCCTGAGCCCCCAGCCCTAAGAGAAAGGATGCCTCCCTCCTGCTTCATGGTCTCCATCCCACCCCCCAAGACAGCAACTATGTCATCTTGATACAAATACTAACACATTTTTTGAGCATTATGTGTCAGGCATTGTTCCAAGCTTTCTACATGAACTCACTTACCCTTTCTAATGATCCTGTGACGTGTGTACTGCTGTCCCCATTTCACAGGTAAGGAAACTGAGGCAGAGAGAAGTGAAGTACTTTGCCCACAGTCATAGGCCTAACAAAGGGCAAGTCCAGGATTTGGATTCAGGCCTTTCAGTCAGGGCCCTCTCTTACCCCCAGGCTGCTGGCAGGGCTGCTCTCCCCTGGGGCTCTGGGTGAGTTGGGGCTTTGCTGGAACTCCGGCCTCCTCACGGGCTGGTCAGCACCTCTTCCTGACCACATGCAGGCCTGAAGGGCCTCAGGGCCACTCTTGGAGCATTGGTGCACCTGAAGCCCCACAGATGGAAGCCGTGCCCCTGAATCCATTGGGGTTTCCAGTACAGGCAGAGAGCTGGCAGAGCAGTAGCTTCTGGAATAGTTTCCTGTTGCTGCTGTCACAAATGGCCACAAACTCCAACACAGGCATCTTACCTTCAGTTCTGGAGCTCAGAAGTCTGCCATGGGGACACCTGGGTGGTTCAGTGATTGAGCGTCTGCCTTTGGCTCAGGTTATGATCCCAGGGTCCTGAGATCGAGTCCTGCATCAGGCTTCTGGCAGGGAGCCTGCTTCTCCCTCTGCCTGTGTCTCTGCCTCTGTGTGTCTCTCATGAATAAATTAAAAAAAAAAAAAAGAAGTCTGCTATGGGTCTCTAAACTCAACATGTCAGCAAGGCTGTGTTCCTCCTTCTGGGCCTGCTAGGGGAAGATTCAGTTCCTTGCCTTTTCTAGCTCCCAGCAGCCTCCCGCACTGCCTGGTTTAGGGCCTCTTCCACCTTCAAAGCCATCAACAGCAGATCACGTCCTTCTTAGGCCACGGCTCTCTGCTTCCTTCCTCAGACCTCTCCCCTCCTGCCTCTCTCTTCCATGTTTCAGGACTCTTGTGGTCACACTGAGCCCATCCAGATCATTGAAAGTAATCTTCCCATCTTAAGATCAGCTGATAGTAACCTTAACTTCACCTACAGCCCGAATTCCCCATCTCCATGTAAGCTAACAATTCACAGGTTCTGGGGATTGGGACGTGGGCATTCTGGGGAGGGGCCAGGGAGGGAGCGCTTGGTTCCTTCTGCCTACCACACAAGTGTTTCTCAGATTGTTTCTTGAAACTCTCAGTCCCTAAATATCCATGAGATCACCGGAGCATCTCCAAAGACCTGACAGTGGGACAGCTCGGGCCCCAGTGCCCTCTAGGCCTCCAGCGCTGGGCCGCCTCTCATCACCTGCAAGGAAGAACACGTGGGGGCCAGCCAGGGACTCGCAGTGGGCCACTTGGCAAGAAGAAAGTGGCCCCTCAGAGCATTTTCACCTGGTATCGATATCTCACCAATCCTGAGCTGCAGGCCACAAAGATTCTTATCCCCATCGTAAAGGGCAGGAAAGGAGGCTTGGGGAAGTGAGGTCACGTGTCCAGTGTCTTGCATGTAGCACAAGTGCACATGCTCTGAATCATCTGCTCATTCTCCTGCAACCTTGCATTTCACAATAAGTTATTTCCACCATCCAGGTGGCCAGGGTCCTGGAATTCAGATAATCATGACCCTCCTTGCCTCCACTATAATATCTGGTTGGGCTTTAGCTACCTAAAATACTCCTTCTTTATTAAAATAGCACAAATATTATGAAGTAAAGTGCAAAAACCATCTGAAATTTTTTTTTTTTTAATTTTTATTTATTTATGATAGTCACACAGAGAGAGAGAGAGGCAGAGACACAGGCAGAGGGAGAAGCAGGCTCCATGCACCGGGAGCCCAATGTGGGACTCAATCCCGGGTCTCCAGGATCGTGCCCTGGGCCAAAGGCAGGCGCTAAACTGCTGCACCACCCAGGGATCCCCAACCATCTGAAATTTTAAGAAAAAGCCTGAGACCTAAGAGAAACTGGAGGGGTTGCATAGGCCCTGTCGGCCAAGTCTCAGAGGTACATTTTTCCATTCCCCAACACTGAGGGACATTTCAGAGAAGCAAGGTGCCACATGCACCAACACAACACTGCATGGCCACACACACATATTGCCATTCTCCCGAGAGGCCCAGAAAAGTCTGTGGTCCAGCTGCAGCCAACTGGACTCTTCCTTTCCAGTCTGGATGTTTTCCTTTTTCTTGCCTAACTACACTAGCTACACACTCTACTACAATGTTGAATAGAAATAGTGAGCGTGGACAGGCTTGTCCTATCCCCGATCTTAGGAGAGAAAGCATTCAGTCTTTTTTTTTTTTTTTTTTTAGCATTCAGTCTTTTATCATTAAGATGTTAGGTGTAGATTTTCTGCAGATGTCCTTAAGCATATTGAGAAGCTCCCTTCTAGTCCTAATTTGTTGAGAGTTTTCATTAGGAATGGATGTCAGATTTTGCCAAAAACCTTTTCTGCACTTACTGAAATTATCATATGGTTTTTCACTTTTAGGGTATCAATATGGTGAATTATATTGATTTTTTAATAGTATACCAACCTTGGATTCCTGTGATAAACCCCACTTGATCTATTATCTTTTTCATATATTACTCAATTCAATTTGCTAAAATTTTGCTATTAACTTTAACATCTAGGGGCGCCTGAGTGGCTCAGTCAGTTAAGCATCTGCCTTCAGCTCAGGTCATGATCCCAGGGCCCTGGGATCAAGTCCCAAGTTGGTGGGTGGGCGTGTGTCTCTGCTCAGTGGGGAGCCTGCTTCTCCCACTCTCTCTGCCTGCCACTCTGCCTGCTTGTGCTCTCTCACTCTCTCTCTGTCAAATAAATAAGTAAAATCTTTTAAAAAAACTTTAACATCTATGTTTATAAAGGATATTGATCTATTCTTGTAATGTCATTGGTTTGCTATGAGAGTAATGCCAGCCTAATAGGATGGGTTAAGAAGAATGCCCTCTGCTTCAGTTTTCTAGAAGACTTCGTGTATTTCTTCCTTAAATGTCTACCAGACCTCTTCAGTGAAGCCATCTGGAGCCTAGAGTTTTCATCACAGGAGGGTTTTTTCACTACAAACAATGTCTTTAATAGATATTGGGCTGTTATATACTCCTTCTTGAGTTTTGGAAGTTCTTGTCTTTGAAGGATTTTGTTCATCTCATCTAAGTTGTCAAGTCACCTTTTGTACACAACATTCCCTGGATCCTTTTAATATCTGTAGACTCTGTAGTGGCGCTAATTCCCAATGTTAGTAATTCGTAACCTATTGTTTTTCTGTTATTATTTTTTTATTCGATTGACTTTTGTTCTGATCTTTATTATTTTCCTTCTTCTACTTACTTTGGGTTTCATTTGTTCATCTACTTCTTTAAGGTACACACTGAAGTAATAGATTGTGGGCATTTTTTAAGGGACGCCTGGGTCTCTCAGTGGTTTAGTGCCTGCCTTTGGCCCAGGGCATGATCCTGGGGTCCCAGGATCAAGTCCCACGCCAGACTTCCTGTGTGAAGCCTGCTCCTCCTTCTGCCTATGTCTCTGCCTCTCTCTCTCTCTCTGTCTCTCATGAATAAATAAATAAAATCTTTTTTAAAAAAGAGTATTTTTTTTAAGATTTATTTATTCATTTATTTGAGGGAGGGAGAGGCAGAGAAAGAGGAATCCAAAGCAGACTCCCTGCCGAGCGCAGAGCCCCACACAGGGCTCAATCCCAGGACCCCCAAGATCACCACCTCAGCTGAAATCAAGAGTTGGATGCTCAACCAACCAAGCCACCCAAGCATCCCTGTGGGCATCTTCTTTTTAATATAGGCATTTTAGTAGTATAATTTTTCTCCATATACTGCTTTAGATGCTTCGCAGAAATTTGGAGATGTGCCGTCATTTACATTCAGTTCAAAATACTTTTTTTTTATATCAAAATACTTCTTAATTCACACTTGATTTCCTATTTTACCCACGATTTATTTCAAAGTGTGTTACTTAATTTCCAAATGTTTGGTCATTCCTCCAGAGATCTTTCTGTTGTTAACTTCTAACTATCTTCTTCCTTCAAGGATTCCAATCACACGTCTACTTGGCCTCTTGAAGCCCCACACAGTTCATTAATGTTCTCTTGATTTTTCCCTAAATCTTTTTCCTCGCCATGTTTCATCTTGGATTTACAAAGTGGCATGAGGAAACTTTTGGCAGTGATGGACATGTTCATTTTCTTGATTATGGTGATGGTTTCATGAGTGTAAACATATGTCAAAACTTATCACGCTGTACACTGTAAGTACGTGCAATTTCTTGTATGTCAACCACATCTCAACGGAGCTGTTTTTAAACATTAGAGAAAGAAACACAGAGATCAATCTGACCTGGACTCTGCTCCTAGAACCCTGTGTGGGGAGGACGAGCACTTAGTACTGTAACCTAATCAAAGTCTGAGGCTGGAAGGCTCAAAGGAGAAGCTGCAAGGGCAGAGTTTAGGTCCAGAGGGAGGGCGGGAGCCGGGCTGAAGACTCCAGCCTTAGAGTTCTTGAAGTCGCCCTCCCACGTGAGAGGCTGGCTATGCCTTATCTCTAACAGCCTTCTCTCTCCAACATTCTTTCATCCTAAGAAGTTTCCAGCCAAAAAAGACTTCCTGAAATTGGGCAGGGCCTGAGGAGTCAAAAACAATAGTGGAGCCCCAACTATGGAGCCAGGCACTCTACGCACAGGATTGAATTTAACCCTCCTGTCACCCAGGAGTGAGCTAGCAATAGTGGTCCCATTTTGCTAGTAACGATAGGGAGGCTGAACAAGGCGACGGGCTGCCCAGAAGGCCGTAGCCACCAGCACCTCCAGCCACAGCAGGCCTCTGGGGGTGCTCACAGGCAGGCGGGAAGACCTGTGTCAGCAGGGCCATTGCTAGCTTTTCTCAACCCTGGGCACTCTTTTTTTTTATTTTTTTATTTTTTTTTTTATTTATTCATGAGAGACAGAGAGAGAGAGGCAGAGACACAGGCAGAGGAAGAGACAGGCTCCATAGGCTCCATGCAGGAAGCCTGACGCAGGACTCGATCCCAGGACCCCGGGATCACGCCCTGAGCCAAAGGCAGATGCTCAACCACTGGGCCACCCAGGCGCCCCAACCCTGGGCAGTCTTACTCTGCAGCTCCCACCCCACTCAGTGGGCGGGAGGCACATTCAGCCCACAGATCCTGAAATGAATATGATTTTTACCATGTTTATTCATTTCAAACGCACTGTTCTCATTGTTTGGGGGGCCAAGATGTGTGCTTTTCCCCATTTTCAGACATTTTCTTAAGCTCCGAGTTCTGATGGCCAAGTGGCCCTATTGGCTGGGGATCTTTTCAGGGTGTGCCGGGGGGCTCTGGCTTTGTGGCCAAGGAGGGAAGACCTGGTGGGAGGCGCTGCATGCAGGTAGGGGCACCCCCGGTTCCTGGGGGTGAGCACCGCCGGGAGGCCTGGGCTGGCACCCCAGCTCCGGAGCCCAGCCATCCGCGATCTGGTCCACTGCCATTCCTGCGCCACCTGGGGAGGCTCACCGGCCCACCTCCCCGAGCCCCGGCTGCTGCCCCCGGGAAGCCGGGGTCGTAGTCCCCCCCCCCCCCCCACTGTTACTAGACCAGGGCCGGGGTTGAAGGTCCTCTGCAGTGCGGAGACACGGGAGGACGGGAGAGCCAGCGTCTGAGCAGATGCCAGAAATCCCGGCCGTCAGCCGTTTCCCAGCCCCTGGACGCTGGCCGCGATCCTTTGGAATCATCTTACCTTATCAAGTCACCAGTTCCTGAGTCACCCCCAGCCCCGCGGCCAGCTCCCCCTCCCCGGCTGTCCCTGCCCTGCTTCCTGTGGCCTCCCCCACCCTCCCCATATTGTTCCCTCCCTGCCCCCCCACATTCAGGGACATTTTGTCTCCCTGGGCCTGGCGACTGTGAGCCGCTGGGAACAGGAACTGTGCAGAGGCCCCCAGTCATTCTGAGGAAGTCCGCGTGGAACGGAGGGGACATGTCAAACGGCAGGCCTGTCTGCCCAGCCTAGACAACCACTTGCAGCCACTGCCCCTGTGCCCCCCTCCCGTGCCAGGGAGAGAGAACACGATCAGAAAAGGGACAGCAGGGGATCCCTGGGTGGCTCAGCGGTTTAGCACCTGCCTTTGGCCCAGGGTGCGGTTCTGGAGTTCCGGGATCGAGTCCCACGTCGGGCTCCCGGCATGGAGCCTGCTTCTCCCTCCTCCTGTTTCTCTGTCTCTCTCTTTCTCTCTCTCTCTCTCTCTCTATGTCTATCATAAATAAATAAATCTTAAAAAAAAAAAAAGAAAAAGAAAAGGGACACCAGCCAGGCCCTGGGGCCCCCAGTCAGAAGGGTCACTCACTATTCTAGTGGGGTCCCGGGTGTGTCCTTAGAGGTTCTGGGTATGGAGAGGTCCAGGGGCCTGCGGCAGGGGCTGGTAGCCTGAGCCAGAGCCAGGAGGGGACACCGACCTTGGCAATTGACAGCACATATGTGAGTGTGTCAGTATTTTAACCACTGGTACAGACATGCCTGTGCACGAGCTGAAGGTCAGCCCTGCAGGATCAGGCCCCTTTGCCTACTCAGGTGCCACCGCTTCCAGGAAGCCCTCCCTGATCCTACTATGTAATATTGGTAACCTTTCCATGCTTACCCCCATCACAGCACTTGTCACACCAGGATCTCCAATACCTGTTCCCTTATCTGTCTGTCCCTTGAGATACTCTGGGGGGAAGAGCACAGGATGTCTTTTCCATCTCTACCTCCACGAAAGGGGCTGCATTTATTTTTAATGAATAAAAAGCATCATGTACGTTCAGAACCACTCAGGCCTGGGTTCACATCCCTGCCTCTCCTCTCATAGTTACGTGCTCTTTGGGATGTCCATAAACTGCCTTGTGCCTCAGTTTCCTCCTTCCAACAAATGGGGTTATCGATTGCTGCCTGAAGCATCGGTCGGAACCATCTGGGTGAAGTGTCTTTCCCTCTCTTTTCACTAACCCTTAAACTTGAGCCACCCCCGCCACAGGTCCGGGTGTATAGAGGGGTTGCCTTGGCTTTCTGGCCGGAGGGTGAAGGATCTCCTGAGAGACCCCACTTGAATCTGGCTGCTGCACAACACCTCTTACTCTGTTAAATGGAAGGTCTGCCCCCACCTTGTGACTGCCCAGCCCTTGAATTGTGCTGTTCACTGTCATCATAATGGGAACGACGGACATTTACAAAGGGCTCTGGGAGTCACATCTAATTTTCTCAAGCACCCTGTATCCTCAGTAACAGGAGCCTCCCGTTGTACAGATGTGAAAACAGAGGCTCCGAGAGTCCCCCAGCACGAGCTACACAGAAATGACGCAAGGGTGCCCGGGCTCCTGCCTGCGCACATTTACATTTTTACCCAAAAGAAGCCCAGTAAATGGACGGGTGGGATTTCAGGCAGAAGGGACAGCAGAAAAAACTGAAGGAAGGTAAGAGGGCTTCCCCAGGTTTTTGAAGCCTGATCCCACAGGTGCTCAGGTCCTCTCTACCTATAATCAGACCTGGAAAAGCGAACAAACATCCCATCCCGCCTTTGCTGACTCCTTGGCCCTGGGAGGATCCCGGAGAAACTTGGCCCTGGGTCTACACCGAGCTGGCTCTCCACCCTTCATTTTTATAAGTTCAGGCAGGAGAAAAGGCCGGGAGAGAAATCTGCTACTAATAAGGAAATCAATTAGTTGGTGTGCGTGTCACGAAATGCTTCAATAAAGATCTGCCTTTTGGGAATATTTCCTCCCCCTTTAACTTTTTCCCCCAAAGAGACCTGGCTGGGGCCAGAGCGTGTTTCCAGCGTCCTCCTGTCAGAGGGAGGCGACGCAGCCACGTCTGGAGCTGATTACCTAGGGGATATGCTCTGCTGCCCTGCTGGCATCATGGGCAGCTGGGGTCCCCTCCTGTGCCTGGCCTGCCCCCTCCAGGCCCTGATCAGCCAGGCTCAGAAGGGCCACATGGCCGTCTCACACGCAGTGACACACAGACACCAGTCACTCCAGATTGCCCATATATAACCACGCATACACACGTCCACATACACATATATAATCTCTCACAATAACATGCTCACAGCCCAAACTGCACGCAGACCCCCATAACACAACCCACATACACATGCACACACACAATTGCACACATGCTCACACTCACCCCAAACATACACAGATACATTCACAGTCTCTGTTCCCTACACACATATACAATCACACACACAATCACTCACACACATACAATCACCTACACGTAGTCCACACACATGTACTCTCACACATGCAATTACACCCCGACTCGCCAGCCCCCACATACAAGCACACACCTAATCACACACACGCTTAATTGCCTTCAATCGCATGCACCATCATACACACATACACTCGATATGAGAACCCAAGGATATCTGAGCTAGGACGGATCTTCATAGTTTTCAATTCCAACACCCTCACAATACCAGCAGGGAAACTGAGGCCCAGAGAGAGGCCGAGAATTGTCCCGACGCTACCTCTCTATCCTTAGCCACGCGATTAAAGGCATCTTGGGATGAGAAATATTGACCAGGGGGTCAGGGCTGAGCAAAGGCGCAAGAGAGGAGCTCATCTGGAGCCCAGCCCCCAAAGAACTTCAGCCAAATCTTCTAATGAGGAAATGTAAAAATAATAATCAGGAAGGAATTCACAGAGCCCCATAATTCCCCCAACCGCCGCCCAGCCTTGAGAACAGCAGAGTCTAAGTGCAAAGACGGTGGCCTTATTGGGAAGACAGATCAGGCTTCCTGAAATGTGGCTCTGACATTCACTCTCTGGGTGACCAGGGAAGGGACTTCATCTCTCTGAGCCTCAGTTTTCTCAACTATAAAATGGGAATGAAACCGACCTCACAGGGTTGTAGCGAGGGGTAACATGTTCATGTCTCTGGAGCATCCGGCACTGTGGCAAGCAGGTGGCACCAATCCTACTTCCTCTTCCCTCCAGTCCCTAACTCAGGCCACGGTTTTGACGGGTGACCTGGGCCCTGAGTCCCTTCCCTCTCTAGGCTCCGGCCTCCCCGTTCAAGGGATGTCTGCTCTCTGCTGAGAGCTAGTGAGTGGAGTGGGCCCAGGTGGTAACTAAGGCAATGGGCCCGGAACTTGCCCCTGAGACCCCAGGTCCCCAAGTTCCAGGGGAGCAGGGCTCCTGCCCCTCAGAGAGGCTTTGAGGGGAACTCAGCCTTTGTCAGGCCCCGCCTGGTGAGGCTGGTATTTGAAATATTCTTCTGAACGGTTGAAAGACGCTGGGAGGTCTCCGGGCAAGCTGGGAGGAGGGATGCGGTTGCCTAGGAAACCATGTGTTTTCACTTTTCTGAGTGAGGGGAGCCTAAAGAGGAAGGGCCCGGGGTGCGCAAGAGAGGAGGGGAATGGGGAGAGAGAATGTGTGCCCTTGGGGGGCGAGCTGAGGGAGGAAGGAGGCAGCCCGCCGAGAGGAGGCTCAGGGAGAGGCTCGAAGGAAAGTTTATGGGTCCCCAGTGCTTAAGGGCAAGCAGCAGACCCAGAACCACCAAAAACCGCTTGCCAAAAATACAGATTCTCAGGCCCTGCCTGGAACTCCCTAAATGGGGGGGGGGGGAGGCTGGTGGGGGGATGAAAATCTGTGTTGTTATCCAGCTCCCAGCCTGGTGCTCCCAGTGGTACTGGGGGTGTCCAATTGGGAAGAAGGAAAATTGGGCCAAGCCTGGCTCCTCTTGGGACCGACCTGGGTGTCTTCACCCAGGAAAACAGGGTGGGAGCAAAGTGCAGCAAATGACACCAAAGACATCGCGGGGATTGCTTTCCCTGGAGGCTGTGACAGGGAGGCAGCAGCCCCCGGATTGTGCACAGCATGCTCTTGGCTCCACCTCTAGTCACCTTGGCCAAGTCCTTTGCCTGAGCCGCAGTCTGCTCGTCTGGAAGATGGGCATAACACCCATTATTGTTATTTATCAACTTAATAATGTGGTGAGGTAACGGTCATGTGATATGAAACCTGCTCTTCAGTCCTTGCCTTGGGATATAAGGGCCTTCTCCGTCCTGCCCTGGCTTACCTAGTCAGCTCCAGACCCGCTCCCATATCCGCACCTGGGTGTTACCTGGCTTCTCTCCTCCGCCAGGCCTGCCCCTTCCCACCGAAACCCCTCACTGCCCCTCAGCTTAGCGCCCCCCCTAGGCGACACAGGGCACAGGCAGGGGGCAAGCGGGCTGTTGAGTGGCTGCGTGAAATCTGGACTCAGACTCATGCTCAGGTCTCCCCTGCAGCGCCCACCTCCCATCCCACCTCCCACCCCCACCCTTCTCCCTGCCCCCACCCCCGGGGCCAGGTGTCTTCACCTGCAAAGTCCTGGGTTCCTTCAGACTGCCTGCAGCAGGGAGGGGACTTTTAGCATGCAGGAGCTTCTAGCCCCCCCATGGCTCAGGGGCTGAAGGTGGTATTTGGGTGGCATCTCAGAGGGGAAGAGTCCTATAAGCTGAGAAGAACAGGGCCTTCTACGCAGAGGGAGCAACCAGAGGCAAGGTGGCCCATGTGACACCGGGCAGAGAGGACTCAGCCATCTGTCTCCATGGCCACTGCTAAAGGAGCCCGGCCCTTTGGGCTGTGTCAGGGTCTGGGCCCCCAACGGCCATCCCATCCCATCCCATCCCATCCCGGGGCTCAGCCGGCCCTCCCCTCCACCACAGCCCCCAGGCACTGGGAAAGGAGAGCCTCTCCGGCCCCAGGATGAGGATGATCTTGATGGGGGATGAGGGAGTGGCTTGGGCGGTGGCGTCCCACCCCAGTGTCTCCGCTATAAAATGAGGATGGGGCAATCTCCCAAAAAGGCCCGCCGGGCTCCAAGTTGGCCAGCCCGTCCCAGGGCGGCTGCCAAGGGGGTGGTGAGGGCCCTCGGGACCCAGGGCCAGCTGCCCACCCTTCGCCCACTCTCCCAGGCCCCCCCCCAACCCCAGCGACGCCCCGGGGATCCCACGGGGAGCAGCCCGCCAGCGTGGAGCCGGGCGGGAGGGGGAGAGGCCGGCGGGGCTGGAGGCCGGCAGGGAGACAGCGCGGAGACAGGGCACGATAAGGCGGCGGCCCTTGGCGGCCCCTCCCAGGCCTGGGAGGACAGCAGCCGCCCTCGAGCTCCGGTGGGGGCTGGGGCTCCCTCCTCCCAGGCCGCGGGCCAGCCTGCGGGGTCCCCTCCCCATCCCCGAGCTCGCCATGGAGCAGAGGGTGGGGTACTGGGTTCCAGCAAGCGGTGCCAGTGGGGTGGGGCCCAGGGATGGGCTCCTCGGGGCCCACCGGTCCCCCCCATCCCCAGGGGACCATGCGGGTCTGGTTACCAGCACTTACTGACCACATACTGTCTGCCCAACAATCAGGATCATTATTACTCTTAAAATGGAAAGACCAGAGAGAGAGAGAGAGAGAGACCGGCACTGCGGGCCAAGCCCCCCACCCCTGCCCCTTGCAGGAGTCTCACTGCCTCCTACAATCCTCACTCAAACTTCTCAGCGGCCTTGCAGTTGCTCAACATACTTCCTTTCATCCTTTTGTATCCGTGTTTTCCTTTCATCCTTTTGTATCCGTGTTTTCATTCATTAATACTGATTCATTCAACTGTGCCCAGGCCCAGACTGCAGGCCGGCACCCGGTCGGCTGTTGCAGCGTGTGGAGGACGCAGCAGACTGGCCCCTGCGCCTCACGCCTCACGCCTCACGGTAGCGCGGTAGCTCGCATGCTAAAGGGAAAGCCTCGGGAGGAACACAGTTCAAAACTTAACTACAAAAAAAAAAAAAATTTACAGCCGTAAGGAGTATTTCACGAGGGGTACGGTGTGAGGACAGCAGAAACTGCCACACTTTGGAGCGTGGAGGGGGGCTCAGGGGTGCTTCCTTTATTTTTTTTTAAGACTTTTATTTATTCATGAGAGAGAGAGAGAGGCAGAGACACAGGCAGAGGGAGAAGCAGGCTCCATGCAGGGAGCCCGACGTGGGACCAACGTGGGACTCGATCCCGGGTCCCTAGGATCACGCCCTGGGCTGAAGGCAGAGGTGCCCCAGGGGTGCTTCCTTTAGCAGGAAGACAGTTTGCCCAGAGATCTGACTGCTGGGTAGTCCCTGGGGAAGGGGGATCCCTTGGCCTCCTGTGTGCTGAAGCCGCAGGGGACAGCTCTGCCGAGTGGAAAGGCTTGAGGCTAGCCCCTGTTCAGAGCAGAACCCCAAAACGTGAATGGGGAGGAGGCAGAGGCAGAGGGCTTCGAGATGGTCAAGGTGGTCCACGGAAAGGTGGTTGGTGGGAAGGCGGAGAGCATTGGGAACTGGGGACATTTTTAAGGGTCCTCTGGCCACTGTGTGGTGAGTGGACTCGAGGGTGAGGACAGCAGGGAGACTGGACAGGAGGCTGCGGCAGGAGCCCACAAAACAGATGCCAGGGGCTTGGCCTTGGTTGGTCTGTCTGGCTTCTGCCTCACATCACCCCTCCAATGAACAGCTTTTGACAGGTTCAGTTGGTGACTTCCCCCTGTGGCCACGTCCACGTGACCCTCTGTGCCTTGGGCCCGGTGGCTGCTCCCTCCCTGAACTGCCCCGTCCATGGCATTCTAGGGCCCGTGCCCTCTACCCCCTGCCCCCCTCTCCCCTTCTAACTGCTTCTGCTCAGGCTCCTGAAGAGGACCCTGACCTTCCACCCCACCACTAACGTCGGGACACACTGGCTGCAGGCTCACCTCCCTCTCCCCTTCTCTCACCCGGGCTTACAGATTCAACTACCTCCTTGACACAAATGACTCTCAAATACCATTGCTCCCTGTTCTGGATGCCTTTGTCAAAGCATCCTGCCCCAAAGGACGCTTAGGCTTCTCTGCCTTTCCCCAGCCAGGAACTCTGAGTCTTCCTTGACCCCTCTCAGTCTCTCTCTCTCTCTCTCTCACCCACATCTAACCGCCCCCCCACTCCCATTACCCCTTGTATCTCAAACTCATCTTCTCCTCTCCCTCCCCATAGAAACTCCTCTTCTAAAACACAGATCTGTCCCCAGCTCCCCTCTCCATGCTGGCTCTCTGGTTCCCCATCAGCCTCATAACAAGCCCAGGTTCCTTGGCACAACATCCATGGCCTCCAAGGTCCAAACATATGCTCTCATCTCCTGCCAGCCCCTCCCACCTCACCCTGCCATTCTCTAGACACAATTTTGCACCAGTTATTTCTTCTGCTTGGTTATTTGCAGACTCTGCTCAGAGACACCCTGCCCCAGGAAGCCTCCCCTGGCTCCGGGCTCTGCTTGCTCCCTGTATTTCTCTGATGGTGTTGGTGATGGATGGGGAAGTCAGGACTACCATGGGGAAGAGGTCTGGCCAAAGGGACCCGGCCCCATGGAGTCGTAGCCAAAGAAAGGCAGGATGTCAGGGACAGAGAGTAAGTAGCATGGCCCTAGGCTGGACCAGCAGGATGACTGCAGGGGTGGGGGCTGTGTGAAAATGGGGACATCCTGGGACACCTGGGTGGCTCAGTGGTTGAGCATCTGCCTGTGGCTCAGGGTGTGATCCCAGGGTCCTGGGATTGAGTCCCGCATCAGACTCCCCATGGGGAGTCTGCTTCTCCCTCTGCCTGTGTCTCTGACTCTCTGTGTGTGTCTTTCATGAATAAATAAAATCTTTTTAAAAAATGGGGACATCCCCACCAACTCAGAACCCTTCATGCCAGCTGGATGGGGTTACGTGGAGGTGCCCGTGGCAGGGGGCCTCAGAAAGACACTGCCCATCTCCCATCCTGAAAACCTCCTTAGACCCCTACTCCTTTTTTGATAACCACTGTCTTCCCATCTTCCTTGATCATTTGCAAACTCTCCAAAAAAGGATATACATGTGGAACAGCCACTTCCTTTGTTAGATTCCCCCTTAGATATCAAGCCCCAAGCTATAGCACCCAAACCTGATAAGCTAGTGGTGGCCTAGGGCTGTATTATAGGAGAGTATTTATTTACATTTCAATACTCTGTACACAGAGCAGGACCCCAGAGAACTCTGTTCCCCAACACACATTGGAGGGATTACCTAGAGGGCTGTTACCCAGAGGGAGTGCTCTGCTGACAGCTTGGGGGGTAGAGTTATTTGAAATTCTGGCTGCCCTAGAGACCTGGACTCTAATCCGAGGTACCTTCGGATCATCTCTGATCTATCATCTCTGCCTTGGTTCTGCAGTTGACAGGACGCTCCACAAACAGGACCGCGAGGCCAGGAAGTGCTCACCTGCTACAGCCTCTCATCGACAGATGGAAGAACTGAGGCCTAGCGTGGGGCAGGCCTATAGAGCAGGACTCCAGGCCAGACCTCAGGCTCCCAGACTCCCAGGCCAGTGGTCTCCCTGTTGCCTTGGCGTCTGGGCATGGAAACATTCTGAATCAAGTAGGGGCTGTGTTTTCAAAAGGCACCAGTTACTTTGCAGTTGGTTAAGTTGTGGGGAGGGCAGATTGCGGGGCCTCTCTTCTGCTTCCCAATTAATTTGTGGGGGGTGCTGCTGTTTAAAGAACAATACCGCCAGCTCAGAGGAGGGAGTACAGAGATGCCAAGGGACACTTAGAGCTGCATAGGTCCTCTGTTTCCTAGTTTAAAATCACTGAAACACACACTTATACACACAAACTCATACACGACTGCTGTTTTCATTTAGCTGATTTTATTATACAAGTATTCCATAGTCACTGAAGAAAAATGAGAAAGTGCAGATAAACAAAACCAAGTGATATAATTCATTCACAGTCCAGTCCACCCCAACTGACAAAGAGGCATTACTGCCAAGTGGCCTGGAGTGCAAGCCCAAGCGTGTGCTTAGACCCGGGTTCGGTACTGCTTGTCGCTTAGCAACTGTGAGACCTTCAGCAGGTTGCTTACCTTCTCTGAGCCACAGTCTCCTCATTTATAAATGGGTGCTGTTCTACAAGTGGAGCACTTAGCCTCATGTCTGACATGCAACAGCCAGAAGACCAAAGGCAGTCACGGTGATGCTCACTTGCTGTGTGGCCTTCCAGGTGCCCCCCCACCCCCCATTTGTCAAGACAAATGTAGAGAAAAACTCATAGAATTGGCCCGAGAAAACTTTGAGTTCCCACCCTACTCAATTTCTCTGATTCTAGCACATTTGATGATAGGTTCTAGGCTCAGTTTCCCTGACTGTATTCTTGGCCCAGAGTTGAAGCAGGTGCTCTCAGGAATCATTTCGGTCTGGTGGCCCCCAGGATCAGCTGAACCATCTCTGTGCCCTGCTCCTGGAGATATGCCAGATGGCCAGGAGGCTGATCCAGGCGACTGGTGACCTGGGCAGCTGGGTGCAGTCTGAATCTCGAGACCATTGCAAGCCTTTCCCATCCCACTTCCCCCTGGCCCCTGGGAGCCTCCCCAGACTAAGGCGGCATTATGCCCCATGGCAGGCCAGCCAAGGCAAACAAACGGGTGCATGCACTTCACCCAGCCTTCCCAGCCGAGCCACATGAAATACCAACTATCGGCCAATGACCCCAAAATGCTGAGACATAGGCGGTGAGGAGGCTTCCCAGGCCACTGACCCTTAGGGGCCAGAGGAAGGAGGTGCCTGGAGATTCATCCACTCATTGACTCACTCACTCACTCATTCACTGGTTCGTTCATTCAGTAAACTCACAGACCATTGCCTCCACGTCAGGCATCACACTAGTGCTGGGGAATCAGAGCAAAACAGCCCCAGCCTTCAGGTTTTTCCTGGGCTGGCAATGACATAATTCCCAGAGGTGTTGTCAAGCTAAAGCACTGCGAGGTGAGATCCAGAATAAAGCATGAGCTGCTTCTGGTTTGCGAAATCAGGGAAGACTTCCCAGGAGCAGCAGCCTTTGCAGCAGGCCTTGAAGCATGGGTAGAAGCAGGTCAGACAAAAAAAAAAAAAGAGAGAGAGAGAGGTAGGCTATCCCTGGCAGAGGCTACAGCATGAACACAAGCTGTGATTGGTGACTGATCATTGAAATCACAGAGTGAGTACTAGAAAAGCCAAACAGATCAACTTGTCCCCCTCCCTCATGTGACAGATGAGAAGAGGGAGGCCCGAGCAGAACCCAAGTGCAGCTGGCATTGCCTTGGAGCAGGAGGGACCTGAAAGTTTCGCTACAGGTGGTGTGAATCACCAGGCTTAGCTGGCTAAAGGCTTGAGGGTCAGGAGCAACTGAAGACAGGTGTTTCAGGGAAAACCTGTCTCCTCCCAAGGTACCTACAGGGAGTCTGTGTGTGTGTGTGTGTGTGTGTGTGTGTGTGTGTGTGTGTGTGTGTGTGTGTGTGTGTGTGTGTGTGTGTTGGGAGGGTCGGTGTTTATGGCTCACTTTCTTTGGTTAGTTACCTTTCCGAGTATAAGCACCCAGGAACTTGGAGCTTTTGCTCCTCTCTGGAGCTAGTTTCTACTTTTAGGGAGCACAGAGGGCAGGGAAAAAAAAATATGCTTGAGCTTCTGCAGGACAGTGTTAGGGTAGATGTGAGGAAGAACTTTCTGCAGGCAGACCAAGTCGGGCATAGGAACTAAAGCCAAAGAAGAGACCCCATGGGACCGAGTTCTCTCTCCCCTGTGCCAAAGTGGTGCCCACCCCATACCCCCAAAGGAACTGTGTGTCCTTGACTCCCATGAGAAGGGCCCCAAGCTCCACCTGAGAAACTCCTACCCATCCCTCAAAGCCCATCCCAAATGTCCCCTCTTCTCTGAGCTGGACAAGCTTGCCAGCACACCAAGGCTGCCCACAGGGCTTGGGTCTTATCTCCAAGACGGACTTATCACCTTTACCTACCATGTGTCTCGGCTATTTATTGAGGCTGGGACCAGAGCTGTCATTGCCCACCTTGTACCCTCCTCGGAGGGGTAGTTTTGAGACGTTGGGCAAATCTAAATGGGTGGATGAACAAATGAGTTTTTTTTTTTTTATTTTATTTATTTATGATAGTCATACAGAGAGAAAGAGAGAGGCAGAGACACAGGCAGAGGGAGAAGCAGGCTCCATGCGCCAGGAGCCTGATGTGGGATTCGATCCCGGGTCTCCAGGATCGCGCCCTGGGCCAAAGGCAGGCGCCAAACCGCTGCGCCACCCAGGGATCCCAACAAATGAGTTTTTCAGTGTCAAAACTTGGAGGATCCCACTCCCCATTCTCATGAGTTTTTGAAAAGATGAGCATAACCTGGTTCCTAATCTTACTCAAAAGCCCATCCTGGACGGGGCCAGCCAGAAGTGAGAGGAAAACGCTGTGAGGAGGGGTGAACTGAGATCTAGCTCAAGGGCAGTGATTTTCAACCTGCTTCCTAACCCCCACCCCCACCCAGCAAAGAGCCTTTTTAGGGACAGTTTTTCCTAGTCACTCCCACTACAACATCCTAATGGCCCAGCTATACTGTCTACCTGTCTGAGCACCATATGTGTATCTGTGACTGAGAACCTTCTGGATCTTCTCATATCTCCTCTCAGAACCCATTTCTGCCTCCTGGGGAGGGGGGAGCAACATTGCCCCCATGAGAATGCCTGCTCCAGGGTGAGCAGTCCTGCACATTATCTCCTCTAGCCTTCCACCCAGCCTGTGAGGCAGGCACCAATGTCCCCACCGTACAAATTGGAAACTGAGGCACTGGTGTTAATTCGCCCAGCTAGTGACTGACGGGGCTATCGGGTACACAAGTGGGACTTCCAGAATGCAGGTCCCTTGCCCCGCCAGGTATCCTAAGAGAGACAAGGAGCATCTGTGTGCTGATAGGGCAGGAGCCCCAAGCTGAGAGTCAGACCCTTCCAGGCAATTCCTGCTTTGGGGCCCAAATGCAAGGTCACAGAGCTTCCCCCGCACCTCCCAGAGTCGGGTACAAGGTGGGCGGTTCCTTTTCTCCTAAAGTGAGAGAAGGCCTTGGGGTATCCTAAGCATCCCCCAGGCTTCGAGCCTCTGAAAGGGGGCATCTCTGGGCACCCACACACACACTGGGAGAGGGCCTGGCCCCCAGACTGGAGCTGCCTCCGGTGGAGGGCGGGGATGCTGAGCCTCTGGCCCCAGGGATGCGACGGCTTCTCCCGCCTGGCGGCCTCCCAGGGGTGCTCGGCTGCGAGCCTGGCTGGCCCCCGCTTTCCCCAGGGCCTGATAAACCAGAAACAAGAAAGCATGCTGCGAAGGGAAGGAAGCGGCAGCAGACAAAAGAGGGAAGGGCACGCTGATTCCATCGGCTCCAGGCCCTCAGCCACCCTGGAGCCCGGGCAGGGCAGGACGTGCCGGCGGACGGAGCTGGCGGCAGGAGGCTGGGAGCCGGCCGCCCGCGGTCACTGTGCCTGCCTGTCCCGGGCCCGAGCTGGCTGGGGTGGGGACTGGGACGGGGCCAGGGGGACAGGCCCAGCACTCGGGCCCTCCCGCCTCCCCGGAGCCTCCTCGAGATTGTCCTCCTCCAAAGGGGACTCTGGGAGCCTCGGACGGGGCCAAAGCCTCCCAGGCGGCCGGTGGCAGGGCCAGGCTGGGAGCCGGTTCTCTGGCCCCGAGCACCAGGCGCCCTCCAGCCCGTACCTCAACGAGCCTGCAAAGCCTGGTTCTGTTGACTGAGGAGCCAGAGAACCTCGGAGAACATAGCTCCTGCCGGCTGGGCCTGTCTGCAGGCCTCTCGGGGCGGTCAGCTTTCCCCTTGAGTGGGGGCCTCCAGGGTCCCTGTCCCTCAGCCATGGGTCCTTCCGAGGGGAGGGCCGAGGGATGGGGACGAGCCGCTAGACTTTCTTTTTATATCAGTAACCAGAAAAAGAAAAATATCTAAAACCTACAGACAGGGACGCCTGGGTGGCCAGTGGTTGAGTGCCTTCCTTCAGCCCAGGGCATGACCCTGCAGGGAGCCTGCTTCTCCCTCTGCCTGTGTCTCTGCCTCTCTGTGTGTCTCTCATGAATAAATAAATAAAATCTTAAAAACAATAAAAATAAAAATAAAGCCTACAGACAGAGGGAGAGTTGGAGCGAAGCCTGGTTGGGCTCAGGCCCTTCCTCAAGGGCCTGGTAAAACAGAGGACACCTGGGTGGACTGGGACTCTGCAGGTTCGGTGCCCGCTCTGCCGCTCACGTCCAGCTGCTCCATCCACACAGGGCAGTGCCTCCTGGGCTCACTGGGCCGGCGAGAGGAGCAGGGGGGGTCTGGGCAGCGGGGCTCCCTCTGGCAGCTCCGGGCTCCCCACGGGCTCAGCCTGAGGTTTCCAGAAGGGGGCCGCAGCTCACACACCAACCCCGATCCCTGAGAAACTTCCACTTCAGATGCCCCCAAAGTCAGGATGAGGAACTGGGATGAGCCCCTCTCCCTCATGGGGGGGTTGGGGGGGGAGAGACGGAGAGCCAGTCTAAGGGTGTGAGTGAGCCAGTCATCATTGTGGGCAGCTGCGACTCTATCCTGTCAGGCCCGTGGGAGGAGCGGTGTGGGATGGGCCCAGAACCAGGCCTCCGCAGCTTGGAAGGGTACCTGACCTGCTGGTTCTGATCACCCCGGACAGAAAGCAAGCATCAGTGGGACAGCGAGCCAAGGGGCCAGCCCTTGACACCTGTGCACAGCTAGAGCCACCTCAGTGAGGCCTGCTGTACCAAGGCCAGCTGAGAGACAAGGTGGGGTTCGAGAGGTGCCTGACACTACGTTGCACGGAGGCGCTCCCTGGGCCAGGGGTACCCACAGATGGCTCAGACCCGACGCCTGCCCTCCAGGAAGTCAGCAGCCCTCACATGCGTCCCCCCACCAGGTGATAACGACAACCAGGACCACCGGACACTCGGCACCTCTCGTGCGCAAGACGCTGTCAGCAACCCTAAGATGACATCATCTCCATGTAATGGAGGAGAACACTGAGGCCCACAGAGCTTAAAAATCTTCCCAGGGTCACCTGGGTGGCTCAGTGGTTGAGCGTCTGCCTTGGGCTCAGGGCATGATCTTGGGGTCCTGGGACCAAGTCCTGCATTGGGCTCCCTGCATGGAGCCTGCTTCTCCCTCTGCCTGTGTCTCTCTGCCTCTCTCTCATTCATGAATAAAATGAATAAATAAATAAAATCTTTAAAAAAAAAAAAAAAAAAAAAAGAACCTTCCCAAAGTTTCACTTCAAGCCCGAGGCCTTCCCGGTGTTTGTTGTGGGGCCAGAAAGAAGGGAAGCAGCCCGGACAGGCAATGTTGGGTCTGATCCTCGAGGCCATGCACAACTTACCCTCTGTCTGCTCTGTCCCCTGTGTCTTCACACAGTCACCCCACCTGGAGTCCCCACCAGCATCTCATGAAAGACCTTGGGTCATTTTAGGTGACAGCTCGTCGGGCTGGAAGGCACTCAGGAGCCAGCTGGCTCCACTCCTCAGCCACCCTCCTGTGACAGAGCAGAGGCCAAGAGAGGGGTGCGATGTGCCCAGGCTCACGCAGTATGGGGTGGAAAGTCAAGATGGGAGCCCCAGTCTCTTGGCTCTGTGTTCAGGGCACCCCCCCCCCATGCAGGCAGCCCATGCTAGGTTCTCAAGAACAGAGCTCCCCAGAGTGACCCACGTCTAAACCATTTTTTCTTGCTCTATGACTGAGTCTCCTTCCTGGCATGTTCTGGGCTCAAAGCAGAGTGCTCCCGGGACCCTGGAGACCCTCAGCCTGGGCTGGGGTAGAGGAGGGGCTGGGGTGACAGGGAGGCAGCAGAGTAGGGCTACTGGAGCCTGGATATTACACCAGGGAAAGAGCAACAGATGCCTCCCCACTCTCCTACCGCCAAAGTGCCCCCAGGCAGGGCACGGGGCGGAGGGCCCCGGGTGGAGGGCCCTGGCTCACTGGGTACTAAGGTACTGAACATGGTTAGTGCTGAGGCCTGGGGACCTGAGCGCCAGAGGCAGGGGCTATGGTGAAGGCAGGTGGGGGGGGGGGATGCAAAACACAAAACAAACACATAACCGCCCCCAAAGGAAAGGTCCAGAGTCTGAATTTTAAACAGGAAGAACTAGGCGTCAGACTCAGCGGAAGATAACAGGGCCCGGCTGAGCAAAGAAACAACAGAAAAAGAGCCGAAGGAAGCTGGGGGAGGGCACTCTTGCCCAGAGCCTCGGGCCTTCCCCCTCTCCCTCGTCCCCAGGATGTGGGGTGCCGGGGCACTGGCATGGGCACTACAGGAGGCCTTCTGGGAGGACGCCAGGGTATGAGGGCAAAGAGCACGGGCGAGGGCCGGGCAGACCAAGGCTGGCTGGGATCCCTGGCCAGGGCACTTTCTGAGCCTCTGCTTCCACCTTTGAGCAGCATGACCTACCTCAAAGTGTAGGGATGACTAGGGGAGCCAGGGATGGCCAGGGCCAGGTACACTGCAGGGCCAGTTTTTATCATCCTAGAGACCCAGGGTCCATCGGCCCAATGATGAAGGACTCTGTCCTCTTCTGGAAGCATCTGGCTACACAGGCTCTTTGTCCCCAACAGGTTCTAGCAGCCTGGTCAATCAAAGCCAGTCCTTGTGGGACCAGACAGCCCCTCACCTGTTAGTTTG
Organism: Vulpes lagopus; assembly: GCF_018345385.1. NCBI lineage: Eukaryota > Metazoa > Chordata > Mammalia > Carnivora > Canidae > Vulpes > Vulpes lagopus. The sequence goes on from NC_054825.1 coordinate 50,834,095, forward strand.
CTAGGCTGCCATAACAAAGAACCACAGACTTAGTGACTTCAAGAATAGATGTTCTCACAACCCTGGAGGCTGGAAGTCCAGGACCGTGGGGTCAGCAGGGCCGGTTCTTTCTGTGGCCTCTTCCTCGGCTGGCAGGTGACCATCCTTCCCTTCCAGACTTCACCCAGTCTTCCCCCCATGTGAGTCTGTCCTGATCTCCTCCTCTCATAAGGACATCAGTCACATTGGATCAGGGCCCCCTAATGACCATCTTAGCCTGATTACCTCTTTAAAGACCCTCTCTCCAAATACAGTCCCATTCTCAGCTATTGGAAGATAAATGCTGGAGGGTCGCAAGTCAGCCCATAACACCCACCAAGTCCACCTCTTGCCAAGCTGCCCCGTTCCAGGCTCCAACCCAGAATCCTCCGCTTTGGCCTTGGAAGGAGCTAGAACCATCTAGAAGTCCAATTCCTGTTTTTTAAGAAAGGGTAAGTGATTATCCCAGGTGATACAGCAGAGACCAATATCCGGAAAACCCAGGTGGCTCAGCAGTTGAGCATCAGGTCGTGATCCCGGGGTCCTGAGATCCGGTCCCATGTCTGGTTCCCTGCAAGGAACCTGCTTCTCCCTCCACTTGTGTCTCTGCCTCTCTCTCTGTGTTTCTCATGAATAAATAAATAATTTTTAAAAAGACAAATAGCCATAAAATCCAGGCTCCTGGAATCCAAGTGAAGACAGTATAAAGAGGACAATCTTGAGCCCCTCCCTTAAAAGGTGACATCCTCCTGTCTGTGCTCTTCCAGCTCAGAAAACTTTGGGACTGAAGACATTGGCGAGGGCAGGGAGGGGACACAGGCAGGCTTACACGTCCTCTGAGTGCCAGATAGAAAACAGCTGGCGTTAACGAGCGCTTGCTGTGTGGGGGCCTCGTTCTAGACCCTGTGCCTGTGCCAACCTGCTTAAACCTGACAGCAATCCTATGATATATGTGACGGTTCTTGTAACTACTTCAGGAAAGGGGAAACGGGCACAGAGAAGGTAAGTGGCTCGCCCACTGTCCCATGTGGCAGTGGCAGGAGAACCCGGCTCCAAGGACTGGGATCTCTCATCCGATGAGGCACCACAGACAAGCCCTAGGCTGCTCATCACATGCTGGGAGCCCACCGGCCTCAGTGTTTCCACTTGCTGGAGGACATGTAAGATCAGATGACCCTTGGGTCCCAGGCAAGCTACCCCTCTTCCTTGCCGCATCAAGGCCTTCCACGGGTACAAAAGAACAGTGTCTGGCCTCTCTGCCATGGAACAAAGTTGCCTCTTGGGGACCCAGCAGAGCAGGGAGTGAAGCAAGCAAGCTCTAGGCCACATTCACCTCTATGCATGCTCCGCCGCTGCTCTGCCCACACTGGGGTGGCTCTGGTTGGGGAGGGGTGGGCAGCACTTTATAGCCCAGTGAGGTAGTGAAGTCTATTTGGGGGAACCATCCCAGCTCTGCAAGAGGCCCCAAGAGCAGGCAAAGGAGGGCATGGGTGCAGGCAGTTCCGTGCCTAGGTCCTGGCACCACGGTCCCAGCCAGTGTTGTCAGGGGACAGACCTCACCTCTGGAAGGCCTCCCCGGCCTCCTGCTCCACACCCAGCCTCACCACTTGGGGCAAAGGCCTGGAGGCAGGAACCTCGAGATGTTGCAAGGTCTATCACTGAAACCACTTGGACCTGTTGCGGCCAGCTCCCCAGACCACAGTAACCTAGCCTCAAATTCCCCACAGCTGGGAGGGACAAAAGGGTGCTGCAGATAAACATTTGTTGGCAAGGCAGAGTGTTATCAAAATACTGGTGAGTGAAAAAAAGGAGGAAACTTTAATAATACACAGAATAGTATGCTACAGTCTTCAACATACATATACATAAAGATTTTCTAATGCACAAGCATCGAAAGAAAAAGGAGCTCCACCAAATATGAACAGTGGTTTCCCTGGGAGTTGACACCATGAGGGTCTGTCCTTCCTTCTTCCCTCCCTTCCTTCCTTTTTTCTACTTCTGTTTCCTTACACTCATGGTAAAGTCTGTTTTGAGAGCAATCAAAAGACAAATATGAAAAATAGAGTGATGTTAGACACACCGATGGAGTTTGGACACCTCCCATAATAACTTCTCTCCTGGGGTAATTGTAACCCACTCCCAACCCTAGCCCTCTAGCTTTTCTGGATTCTCTTCATGAACCCCACACGTGCTCTTCACTCTACAATTTTTATTTTTATTTAAGATTTTATTTATTTATTCATGAGAGACACAGAGAGAGAGAGAGGCAGAGACACAGGCAGAGGGAGAAGCAGGCTCCAAGCAGGGAACCCGACGTGGGACTCGAGCCCGGGTCTCCAGGATCATGCCCTGGGCTGAAGGTGGGCGCTAAGTTGCTGAGCCACCCGGGCTGCCCCACTCTATAATTTTTAAAGAAAAATCACATCTGTGATCTCAGTCCTCAAGGGATGAGCGAGGCCAGTGACTCCCTTTGGACCTCGTGAAGAGGAAAGGGGGCCTGCAAGTGAGAGGCTGAGTGGCCTTCTCCCACAGCTCTAGATCCTTCTGATGTGGGGATACCCTCAGGGATTTGGGGTGCCTGCACCAGAGCTTCAGAAGCCAGAAGTTGAGAGCAGAAGGCTTTGGTATAAACTCTTCTGGACCCAAACGAACCACTCTCTTGCTCTAAAGTTCACTGCCTCAGTTTTCCCAACTGCCCAAGAACCCGCTTGGCCTTTACCTCCCCACCCCTCCATCCTAAGGCAGATGGACCAATGGAGGGATTCCCTCCGTGAATATGGTGTGGGCCCGAGCCCCATCCTGTTCTCTGTCCTGTGCCCCAGGCCTGGCCCTGAGTGCCATCCTCCCTTGCCCTCTTCTTGGTCCGACACTCTCCCCTCTGGCTCCTGGCTCCTTCGTGGAGGTGCTCAGCAAGGGCACTGACTGGAAGGCAAGAGGGGGGCGGAGGGGGCACAGCATCGGCCCAGGTACCAGGAGGCTTGGGCTCTGGCCCCCCTATCCTGGCTCACTGTGTGACCCAGAGCCGCCAGCCGGTTCTCTGGGCCTCAGTTTCCTCCTCTGTATAACAAGAGGGTGGAGGATGCATTCCTACGGTCCTTGAAGAGCAAGCATGAAGTGAGCACAGAACCGCTAACAGAGCCTCTGGAGACCTAGCAGCAGCGAGGCTGCCCCGTGGACACGGAGGCCGGGGTCGGGCACCTCACTGCCCGGGTCTGGAAAAGAGCTCGTGGTCTGCGCTTAGAGCCACAGCTTACCGCTTACCAGCGGGCGATGGTATTTACTTCTCTGGGCCTCAGGTTTCCTCTATGTACAATGGCAGGGCAGCCGAGAGGACTCCAAATGGCCTGTTTTTAGAAAACAACCGCCACAAGAACAACAGTTTCTCTGGCTCTGCTTCTGGCCTGGGAGATGGAAAGCCAGTGGTAGCCAAGGATAACAGTGGGCCCGCATGGGCCTAGCCCTTGACAGATGGTACCAGTGTCATCACGCACGCACCCAAAGGTGCATGCTTTTTGGTGAATAAGAGCCAAAGAGGGCAGAGGCACCTAGGCTCAGTGGTTGAGCACCTGCCTTCGGCTCAGGTCATGATCCTGGGGTCCTGGGATCAAGTCCCACATCGGGCTCCCCGCAGGGAGTCTGCTTCTCCCTCTGGCTCCACAGACAGAGCAATGTGGCCACCGAATAATAATAGTGGCATTAACAACAACCAACACTTATGAACTACTCACCTTATGCGAGGATCAGTAGGTGCTTTATTTGAATTAACTCATTTAAACTTCAGGCAAGCCTGGCAAGGAGGTTGTATTATTATGCTCTGGTTTGCAAATGAGGAAACTGAGTCACAGGGAGATCAAGTAAGATGCCCAAGGTGAGGTAACTAGCAAATGGCAGTACCAGGATTTTTTTTTAATTTTTTTTTTTTTTTAAAGCAGAACCAGGGTTTGAACCCACGTAGCCTGGCACCAGCATTGACTCTCTTTAACCGCTGAGTTACACTGGCTCCCAGAACAGTCCAGGACATGCGAACTCTTCAATCTCTGTCTCAGCTGCCAGCTTTCCTTCTCTCCTTGCACACATTGACCGGGATACCATGGGGGGGTTGGGGGGATGAGGGACATGTGAGCAGCATCCCCCTGCTGACCCCCACCATGGTCCATGCTGCAGCGATGGCCATTCATCTCTACTTGACCCTTCCACAGGTGGCCTTGTGAGGCTGAATTAGGCAAGTGACACATTGCTCACACAGCTCCCATCACTTGACCTGGTTTATGTAAGTCGCATAAACACACACGTCTCCCTGCACAGAGACCTGACTGAAAGGATGTTCCCCGAGTTAACCACGGCTACCTCTGGGTGCTAGGGTTTGTAGTTTTGTCCTTACATTTCCTATACTTAAAAATATATTTTTTACAATCACTTGCATCATTTCTATTAAAATAATTTTTAAAATTTAAGATTTTGTTTATTTATTTATGAGAGACACAGAGAGAGGCAGAGACACAGGCAGAGGGAGGAGCAGGTTCCCTGTGGGGATCCCGATGCAGGACTTGATCCCAGGACCCTGGGATCACAACCTGAGCCAAAGGCAGACGCTCAACCACTGAGCCACCTAGGTGCCCCCAAAATAATAAAAATGTTAAATTGAGCACCTTAGGACCAAAGCTAGGTTGCAACCCAAGTCTGTGGGATTCCAAACCCTTAATTCTTTGTTCTTTTCCCTCTCATGTCCCTGAAATGTTGTCAGGAAGTGGGCTGGGCAGGCTTGCCACAGCCTGACGCTGGGTGTCCTCCCCCGGCAGAGCCAGCTCCCTGCATCACCAAATCAAGGGCCAGCCACCCCCCCAAGGCTGCCCTCCTTCGGAAGAGGGCAGTAGCTCATCCATTCAGCCTAAGCAGAATAATTTGAGGCACTCTGAGAATATGAGGCCATCATCTCCCCTCCTATGCCCTAAACCCCACCATTAACACTTAATAATTAATGATAAATAACAATAATAATAATTGGTAAAGAGATTACCAATGACTATTTTCCTTATCTCTATACAGATCTTCCTCAATTTATGATGAGGTGACATCCTGATAAACTCATCATGAGTTTAAAATGTGGTAAGTTAAAACAAATATACATATGGTAAGTTGGGGAATCCCTGGGGGGCTCAACGGTTTGGGCCCAGGGCGTGATCCTGGGGTCGCGGGATCGAGTCCCACGTTGGGCTCCCTGCATGGAGCCTGCTTTTCTCTCTGCTTGTGTCTGCCTCTCTCTGTGTTTCTCATGAATAAATAAAGCAAATCTTTAAAAATATATAGGTATGGTAAATCAAAAATGCATCCAATACCCATAACCTACCATAGCTCAGCCTCACCTGCCTGAAACGTGCTCAAAACACTTATGTTAGTCTACAGTTGGGCAAATCCTCTAACACAAAGCCTCGTTTATAAGAAAGGGTTGAATATCTCATGTAATTTGTTGACTCCTGTTACTGAAAGGGAAAAATCTAGAACGGATGTCTGAGTGTAGAGTGGTTGTAAGCGTATGGGTCGTTTACCCCCGTGACGGCGTGGCTGGCGTGGCTGCCTGGGAGCCACTGCCCCGGCCTGGGGTCCCCAGAAACGCTCCCACCACACATCTCTTGTCCAGGAAAAGATCCAAATTCATGACTCAATCTTGAATGTGTACCAACCACTCTCACAGTCGAAAAATCCCAAGTCCGACCGCGGTAAGTTGGGGACCATACTGACATTTTGACGATGAGCCTATCCTACTTCACAGCGAGAAAAATAATTTTCAAAATTGGGAAGTTCGCAGAAGTCCAAACTTTGATTCTTACCCCGGGACACGATGGCTTTCCCTCTTTCCGCCGCCAGTGTAAAGGCTCGATGTTAAACACTTTTACACACGTCATCTCTGGTCTTCACACTATCCTTGCAAGAAAGAGGCCATCGTCTTCATTCTGTTTTATTGTTTTGATTTTTTTTTAAGATTTTCTTTATTTATTCATGAGAGACCCAGAGAGAGAGAGAGAGAGAGAGGCAGAGACACAGGCAGAGGGAGAAGCAGACTCCACGCAGGAGCCTGATGCAGGACTCAATCCCAGGACTCCAGGATCACACCCTGGGCCGAAGGCAAGCGCTTAACCACTGAGCCACCCAGGGATCCCCTCATCTTCATTCTGAAGCAAGACTGAGACACTACAAGGCTAAGTGACCTGCCCAGGTTCACCTGCCTCCCACAGCAGGGCTGTCCCTGAGGCGGCGCCCTCCTCTCCCTGTCTCCCCACGTCACATCACCACCTTGCTTCTCTCGCGTCTTCCCGGGCTGCCCTCCCAGTGTGCCCCCAGCCACCCCCGTGGGAGGAGCTGGTTAGTGCTCCTTGCACTAGGATCCCGTAAGATGCTTGGGCCGGGCCGCCACACACACACTGCAATCAGAAGCGCGCTTCTGTGGCTCGGTGGTGCCCACACCAGACCTGGGGCCAGCATCACGCTTCGGTGTACCTGCCAGGAACACCCACCGTGTAATTTCTGCCCTATTGACAAAAGGTGTTCTTTATCCTTCCCAAACCGCACAAGAAAGCCCTCCGTGGGGGTGGAGGGGCAGGGCCCAAGCCCCAGCGGTCAAGGCCAGCCTCCTCCTCCAGCCACTTGAAAGGCCGGGCTTAGAACCTAGAGCACAGTAGCCGGGAACCTAGGAGCCTAGCCAGGATGCAGACCCTTCCCCTTCTGGAAGCCGGAGAGAAGGGAGGCCAAGGCCACATACTCCTGATGGCCCAGCTCTCCTGACTCCCAGGACAGGCCCTGTCCTCCACCCCACTCTGAGGGAAAGACAGGCCCTCTTTCCCCTCCAGAACACCCCACCCCACCCCTCTCTCTGCACTGAGTCCCTTTGCTGTGCCAAGCTGCACGTAGAGCACTGTTGGGAGTTCGGGGGTGCCTCACATTTGGGAAACAGACTCTTCCATCACTCTGGCCTTGTCCCGCCCACGGCTGCTCACACGGGCCTGTGACAGGGGCAGGACGGACCATGGCAATGCTGGTCTTCAGAGGAGGAGTGGAACTCCCCAGGCTCCCACAGCTGGGCAGTGGCCCCAGAGCTGGAACTTGAAGCCAGTTGACTCAGACTCTATGTCCAGTCAGGGCTCTTTCTGCTGCACCCAGCTGCCCAGAAGGACGTGGCAGTCAAGACTTAGGCTCCCAGGAAGAGGAAGAGCAGAGGCTGAATAAGAGCCAAGAACAGGGGTTCTCGAGCCAGTGGCTGGGACTGGAGCCATCACTGCCACCTACCTTGGGCAACTCACTTCATGTCTCAACGTCTCAGGCTCCTTTTCTGTAAAATAGGGATAATAGGGTTATTCTGTGGTTTTTAGAATTGCACCTCACACACAGAAAGTGCTCAGTCTGCAAGTCATTATCAGCAAGCTGCGGGACGGAGAGAAGGCATCCGGTGCAGCAGTCAGGGGGGACTGACTCCCTAGAGAAGGCAGGCTTGATGGCCAGGGAGGAATCAGGCCCACAGAGGGCAAGCAGGGCTCTGTTCCAAATGGTGGTGACAGAGAAAGGCACCAGAAAGGCAGTCGGAAGATTGGAGCTCTTGTCCCAGCAGGGCCACCAAGCTGCTGCATATTCTTGGGCAAGCAGTCCCCCTCAAATAAAATGGGGTCACCTCAGATGATCACGCGGCCGGATCCTTTGCCTGCCTTGACTCACTTCCTCAGCAAAGTTTTGGGCGCCAGACTCAGCCAGGCGATTCAGGCAAAAAGGGGAGGCTGGCCAGGGAGGACTGAGCAGCCCGGGGCAGGGTGGATCCTGGTGGACAGGGAGGGGACAGGCCGAAGGAGACGGTTTGCTAGAATTGAATGTTGCCATCACAGTGCAGAAAGCTTCATCAGAGAAGTATAGGCTCAGTCCTTTGGCTCTAAGGAAACCCCATAAAATATTCATGGTGGCTTTGCTCCAGCAGAGAGGGATGGCCAGTGTTATTTTTTGTTTTGGGGGTTTGGGGTGGTTTTTTGTTTGTTTTTTTTTTTTTGCTTATCTCTTTATGCTGCTATTTTGATGATGACTTAACTACATATAGCTGTATAGAAAAAATAATAATAATAATAATAACACTACGTTTGCAAAGTTCTCAAATTAATGGAAGTACTGGTTTTGAATCTTACTCCAGGGCGTGAAGGTTTTCTTTCTTAACATGAACATCCTCACTGTGACATGGTGAATTCTCTCCTGGGCCAGTGCAAATGTCACCTCCTCCAGGAGGCCCTCCCTGATGACCTGGGGAGCTAAGAGCACACAGAGAAAGAAGAGAGGAGGAGTCCATGCTGCCAGCAGCTGAAGAGTAATCCTAAAGACAGGGGCAGCTCTTCTCCTCCTCGGGCTCCAGACTCCTCCGAAGGCAGCCCCGACTCTCCGTTCCCAGCCTTCCCTGTCCTCAGTGACAGTAATTAGCATTACCTGTGTTTGCTCTGCTCCCAGCTGCAGACAGGAGCCATTTGGTTTAACCCTCACAATACCCTCCAGCTGGGCAGGTGCCCCGAACGGTCCCAGGGCCCCAGGCCCGCTCACTCTAAGCCTAAATATTTAAAGGTTTTTTTTTTTTAATTTTTATTTATTTATGATGTTCACAGAGAGAGAGAGAGAGAGAGAGAGAGAGAGAGGCAGAGACACAGGCAGAAGGAGAAGCAGGCTCCATGCACCGGGAGCCCGACATGGGGTTCAATCCCGGGTCTCCAGGATCGCGCCCTGGGCCAAAGGCAGGCGCCAAACCGCTGCACCACCCAGGGATCCCTAAAAGTTGTAAGTCAAATCAACAATCAGTTAAAGTCCCATCCTCTTGCCTTGACTCAGTAGCCAAGTTACCTTCAGAATCACTGGGAAGGACGAGTTCATGCTTAGATTTCCTGATAGCTTGGAGTCCCTCCCTGGAACTGGTGGCACCCACCCCAGCCTTCCCCCTTCTCTTTCTACCCCAAGCTCCGTGCCATCTCCAGACACACGCACAGCCTAGGGGTGCGCACACTGGCATCCATGTCTGTCCTCGAGAGGGTGCAAGTCCATTGGAGGGAGGTCCAGTCCCCAGGGCCAGAGTGCTGTTGGGAGGAAAGCCGGTGTGTAGGCTCTGGGTGGACACATCCTTTTGGCCCTGCAGGCTGCTCACCCCATGAGAGGGACTTGTCCAGAGGAAGTTCTGGATCTAAGGCACTCCCGCAGGTGGTTTCCAACAGAGTCTAAGTTGGTTGTCCAAGGCCTTGCCACCAGGAGGGAATGGGTCATATTCACACTCAGAGCTAACTGCCTGGGAGGGGATGACAGGTCTCCACAGTTCTGATGGGGTTACTACTTGGGCAGAGCGGGGCTATGTCCCAGTCTACAGAAGACCAGAGAAAGGTCAAACACCAAGACTGGGGTCAAAGAGCTTCTTCCAGGCTCATGGAGACATAAGACCAGAAAAAAATAACCCTAATACCAAACAGAGGAAGCTAAGGGCTGTGGTCAGCAGAGGAATCTGGGAAGTGGCCATGCAGAGTTTGCATTTGGGGGGCCTGGGTGGGGGCAAATTTTTGCAGGAGGAGGAGGAGTGGGGAGAAACCTCCAGCAGACCCTACAGCACAAAGGCTGAGAAGATGCAGGGGCCTCCCAGAGAATAGCCAGTCGTTTGCAGTGGGTTGGTGGTCAGAGCCCAGGCTGGGAGCCAAGGAGCAGAGGAAGCCAGGGCTGAGCCGAGAGCCTGGGGGGGATGGCGTTGTGGCGGGTGGGGGCGGGGGGCGGGGAGGTTGGTGGCCCCAGGGAGTGGACTTCCTGCCGCAGGCTGTGCAGGAGTGAGGAGGTATGAGCCAGGGAGTGTCCCCCGTGGGAGCATTTGGGAAGAGCTTCAGGAAGATGATGCCACCAGGGACAGGCCATATAGGCCAGGAGTGCCCTCCCTGTTAGAGAAGGTCCTGGCTGGGCCCACCTTGAGGATGCTCCAGGGGGTGTGGGAGGGCAGGGCAAGTCCTCTTTGGGAACATGTTCCTGTCTTCTCTACCAGAATAGGAGCCCCCAGACCCAGATCACTGGAAGCTCCCTAAACAGGGGACCCTCATGCTCCCAACTCCCCTGTCCTCCCCTGTCCTGCAACTAGCTCTGTCCGTCCTCCATCCTCACCCCTGTCCACCTATTCAACAAACATTTATTGAGCTCCTGCCCCCAATCTTGGGCAAGCAGGAGGTGGGCACTGGGAATAGGAGATGAAAGACCCGGCCCTGCTGTCGAGGAACACCCAGCCCCGTGGTGGAGACAGACATGTTCTCTTCCATCGGAGCCCTCCACGCTCCCTGGTGATGTACACTTCTGTGTCAGAGCCGCAGAGGAGCCTCCGGCCCCTGGGAAGTAGACAAGGGAGTATGGGGGAGGGAGGAGGTCCCAAGGGAGGGAACAAAGGGATAAAGGTGTGGGGCCAGAGAGCATCACCTGGGGCTGGAGCAGGGCTGGGAGGGGGTAAGGCTGACAAAGCAGATGGGGTGGGGTGGCCGGGGTGCCTCCAAGCTGTCCTAAAACATTTAGACCACCCCTCTAGGCACTAGAGAGCCATTAAAGGGTTTTAAAAGGGATCATAAAGGGGTCAGATTTGCATTTTGGAGCTGGAACTTGGGGAATTCTGGAGAGGAGTAGACTGTGTGTGTGAGAGAGTGTGTGAGTAGGGGTTGGTGGACAGGGGCAAGGCCGGAGGCCAGGGAGGCCACGGACAAGGTCCTACCAGGAAGAGAGGAGGCCTGAGCCCCAGAGCAGGGTAAGCAGGCCCAGGCTGGGGAGATACTGAGGAGGCAGGAGTCCTAGGACTTGGTGAGCGGTTGTCTTCAGGGAACCAGCAGCACACCCAGATTTTAGCCAGCAGCACACCCAGATTTTAGCCTGAGTCCCAGTTGATGGTGTACCCCCCAGTCCCCCTGGGACAAGTTGGGGGAGAGGGGGTGGGTCAGGTATGGGAGTCCCTGCGGTGCTGGGGGCCCAGCCCTGGCCCTCCCCTCTGCCCTGACTCTAGCTCCCCGCCTCCTACTTCCAGTGCCCACTGGTCCTTCGAAACTACCCCTTTGATGGCCCCTCCTTCTTCTCTCCCTCCTCCCCCCTCTCAGCTCTGCTCCTCACCCCCAGACACCTGGATTTGGCCCAGCCAGGCTGGCCCGGCAGACCACAGTCTGGTCTCCCTGGGCAAGGAGCCAGGGGGCAGCTAGGGGAGGTCAGGAGTGCTGTGTTTAGGGACCAGACCCCATGGGGGTTGACAGGTCTTATGGGACAAAGGCAATGGTGGGGGGCAACACCCCCATTGCCCCCAGCTGGGACCCCTGGGATACAGAGAAGAGAGATGAACATAGGAGGAACTCCCCACTCCTTCATCCCTGGCCCACCCTCATGCCTACCCTGAAAGCAGGGCCAGAATGTCTGACCCATTGCTGAGTTGAGACCCCTGAGGCCCAGAGAGGCAAGATGATGCTTATCTGGTCATGTTCCCCTCTGACATCAGTGCCCCCCACCTCTCAATGAGGAGCTGCTGAGTGGGAAGGTTTCTCGGAGACAGCTCTGCTGCTCCCCTGCCCTGGGGTTAGGACACCTTTCAGGCTGCTGGGGCTCCCTGTCTGCCTCCCCAGCAGCTGTAAATACTGAATGAGGGTGAGTCTGTTCCAGAGTACAGCCTGGACCCAGCACCCCACAGGCCTGTTTCCAGAGACGGGGAGCTTATCATCCACAGACTGAAGAATGGCCCGATTATTTTATAAGGCGAGTACATTATGGGATCCCTTGTATAATTTTAAAATAACATCCCCAATTAGTTCTCTAAAACCCCACAGCAAATCTGTAGCAGACCAACTCCCAGGCTCCAGGCCTGGCTCTACATGCTCACTAGACACCCCCACCCCACCCCAGACTGACCCCTGGGAAAACACCCCCGCTGGTTCCCCACCCTGGGCCAGTGCTGTCCCTGGCAAGAGGCTGGGGGCCACTTTCCCAGCAGCGAGCCCAACTCAGCTGGGTGGGACACAGTGGCGACAGCTGATAAGCCGGCCTGTTTAGTTCTGTCTGCGGAGGTCCTGGGGGGAGGCCCAGGCGGCAGACAGAGTGGCTGTGGCCTCTTCCCCTTCCTGGGCCGGCATGCCCCCCCCCTCCCTGGGCTGGGAAGGCCTTTGCTAGGGGGTCTTGCAGCCACCGCCTCCAGGCCGCTGGCTACAATGAGCTGGGCGCAGATGAGCACAGGCGTGCGCAGTTGTTGGTTTAGATTATTTTATCTTCTGGTGTAGGGATAATATTTTCTCAGGTCTTAAGCTCTGTATGGTTCCTCTCCTCCCGGACTCTCCCCAGAGGCAGCCACTGCTATAAGATGCGCGGGTATACAGGGGGTAGGCCTGCCACGCTGCCCTCTGCACCCCTCCCCAGCACTTGGGGGCTGGAGGGTGTCCTGGGTGTGTGTGCCCGTGTTTCTGGAAACACCTGGGTCCACATGTGCCACATTCCCTCTGCCCCCGGCTCTGCACTCTTGCCATTCCTCTACCCAGCACAGGGTCCTCCTCTCCCCTCCCCCCACATCCTCCTTTCCTTTGCTCATTCCTCTTCATTCTCAGTTTAAACACTCTCCTTCTGGAAGCCCTCCCTTGCTCCCCAGGCTTCAGTCCTCCCCTGCTTGTTGCCTCCACGACCCCCCCAGACTGCTTTACCTTGCCCACCTGGGATGGCCTGTTTAATCATCTGTGCCTCAGGGATCCCTGGGTGCCTCAGTGGTTCAGCACCTGCCTTCGGCCCAGAGTGTGATCCTGGAGACCCGGGATCGAGTCCCACATCGGGCTCCCTGCATGGAGCCTGCTTCTCCCTCTGCCTGTGTCTCTGCCTCTCTCTCTGTGTGTCTCTCATGAATAAATAAATTTTTAAAATCTTTAAAAAGAAAAATCATCTGTGCCCCTACTGGACAGTCAGGTGACCAAGTTGTTCCAGTTTGCCACCAATGATCCCAGCTTGGGTGCTGATTGACCTACAATGCGGGAAAGCCCTCAGGCCCAGGAAACCCAGCATGGCTGGTCCCCCAGCAGACACTGAGCCCTGTGAGGGCCCAGAGGGCTCTATCCCATCCATCCCAGTCTCCCAGCACCCAGCCGGGTGCCTGGCACTTAGTGGCTCCCTAAGTATTTGCTGTATTATGAATATAGAAGCACCACTCACGTAGCAGTTGCTCAGTGCCAGGAAGCATTCTGAGCACCCCAAAGACAGAGACTCCTCTAATCTTCACAGCAACCCACAAAGTGAATGCAAGCTCCAGGATGTTAAGACAATTTGCCCAGGGTCACACAGCGAGGGGGGCGAGGGGGCAGCCAGGACTCAAGGGTCTTTACCCAGGTTACTGCGGTGGCACCACTGTTCCTGGGTCTCCTAGGAGACCTGCATGGGCTCCTGCAGAGCTGGGCAGGGAGAAGCCCTCGGGCTCCCACAGCCTTGCAGTGGGCAGGCCTGCCAGGGACACGGGGCTGGGGGTCCTGAGGAGAGACTTGCTTTAACCCTGCGCTGCTGGAGTTGGGGACCCTCCTAGGAACAGCCCCTCCTCCCCCAGAGCTTTGCTGCAAAGTTGAGAATTCTCTCTACTGTTGGCAGAAGGGGAGCGCTTGGGGAGGAAAATGTGGGGACAGCTCACCATCGCCCCATTTTCAAGGGGGCCTACAGAGGGTTAACAATCTGGCTTCTATAGGCCTAAGAGGTCTAGGTAGCTGTACCTTCAATGGAGGTGCTCCACCCCCTCAACCTTTTGCTTTAAAAAAGCCTTTCCTAACCACACAGCCTCCCTTTGACATGCAGTCCTGGGACCTCTACCCTGGCTCAGCCCCTCCTCACATCGGCTGTGTGTCCTGAGCCTCTCCAAGCCTCTTTCCTCTTATATAAGGGAGAATAATAAAAGTGCCTACCCCACAGGATTGTTTGTGGGCTCCACGAATGAATAGACATAAAGCTCCTGGAATAGTCAAGATGCAGATCAATCGCCTAGGTAAGTGTTGGCTGATGTCATGTCATGTTTATGTCTTCCCATCTAACTAGAATGCCCTTCCCCACAATGTGGCAATATCCGATGCTCATCAAGGCTTCCCTGCCCCCGCGACTCATGCCCGCCCCGGTTTGTCTGAGATCACGGATGCTCTGCACCTTGGAAGCTATGGACTCCATCCATCATTTGTAGAAGGATGACAAATAACACTATCAAGATTTGGCCGAATTAGTTACATAAAATGGCCTTTGGGAGACCTGCCTGAGTGGCTTCTATCTGGTGGTTTGGTGGGGAAGGGGCTGACAAGGGCCTGGGGCAGTGCATGGTGATGAGGAGCACAAGCTGGACAGCCTGATGGCCTGGGTCTGGGGTCCACATCCTTTATCAGCCAACTGTCTGACGTAGGGCTCGGAGCTGGCTATTCCTCACCTGGAACATGGGGGAACGATCACTCACTGTCCTCATAGTGCTGTTGGGAGGAGACATTTAGAGGATCCACATGAGACATTTCGCAAGTACTCTGTATTTGGTGGAACCTCAGACAATGTACTGGTAGCTAAGCATCAGTTTCCTCATCTGTAGACCTATAGATAAGGAAGTGGAGGCAAAACAAAACCAAAAAACCCCTAGCTTTCGAGTGAAGTGTTTGGCCTGGAGCCTGAACGATCCTACTTCCCTACTTCCCTTCCTCTCTTCCTGGGAGGAGAGAGAAACAAAGGTCTAGACGGGGATTTGGATCACTCCTAGGTTACTTTAGGCAAGTCACCCCACTCAGTTGGGCTAGAAGGGGAAGGGAAGAGAAGAGGAAGGAGAGTAGGAAGGATGGGAGGAAGGATAGAAGGAGGGGTGGGAGGAAGAAAGAAGGATATGAAAGAAGAAAAAGAGAAAGTAACATAACCCCCAGGGGTCAGCCAATGTGGGACTGTTGCAGGCTGAGCAAACCAACAGAGGCAATGGTGGAGGGTTGGGTGGGCCCCACTGTCATGTGCTAATAGCCGGCACCAACATCCATTCCATGTCCTTTCACTGGACCTTCTTAGTCTTCTCAGGGATAAGAATTTCAAATGTACTTGATGGAAATCTGCCACATTAAAATCCGGGCAAGAAGAACAAAATTAGAAGCCTCACACTTCCTCATCTTGAGATATCTTGCAAAGCAATGATACTCAAAACAATATGGTACTGGCATAAAAACAGACATCTAGACCAATGGAACCAGAGAGCCCAGAAACAAACCCTCCTGTGATGGTCAAATGATCTTCCCCAAGGATTCCATAGGGCTACATAATGGGGAAGGATGGTCTCTTCAACAAATGGGTTGGGCGAACTGGGCGTCCACGTGCAAAAAAAATTAAGTCAGATCCTTATCTCACACCTTATACAAAAATAAATTCAAAGTGGATTAAAGATCTAAGTGTAAGACTTGACACTACAGAACTACTAGTGGAAAATACAGGGGAGAAGCTTTACAACATTGGATTTGGCAAGGATTTCTTGAATATGGCACAAAAAAACACAGGCAAGGGACACCTGGGTGGTTCAGCAGTTGAGTGTCTGCCTTCAGTCCAGGACGTGATCCTGGAGTACCATGATCGAGTCCCACATCAGGCTCCGTGCGTGGAGCCTGCTTCTCCCTCTGCCTATGTCTCTGCGTCTCTCTCTCTCTGTCATAAATAAATAAATAAATAAATAAATAAATAAATAAATAAATAAAATCTTAAAATAAAAAAAAGCACAGGCAAGAAATACAAAAATAGACACGGGACTACACCAAACTAAAAACCTTCACGAAGCACAAAAAACAAAGTAGAAATGATCAATAGAGCAAAAAAGGCAACCGATAGAATGGGAGAAAATATTTGCAAACCCTATGTGTGATAAGGGGTTAAAATCTAGAATATATAAACTACTCTTGTAGCTCAATAGAAAAATAAATAAATAAACCAAGTAACCCAGTGTAAAAATGGGCAAAGACTTGAAAAGACATTTCTCAAAAAAAAAAAAAAAAAAAAAAAGCCCATACAAATGACCAGCAAGCACATGAAAAGATGCTCAACATCACTAAGCATCAGAGAAATGCAAATCAAAATCACAATGAAAAATTGCCTCACATGTGTTAGGATGGTCACTATGCAAAACAAAACACACAAACCAGAAAATAACAAGTATTGGCGAGGATGTGGAGAAATTGGAACTTTTGTGCACAATTGGTGTGTAAAGCGATGCAGCCACTATGGAAACCAGTATAGCAATTCCTCAAAAAATGTAAAAATAGAATTACCAGGTGATTCAGCAACTCCACTTCTTGCTACGTGTCTTAGTCCATTTGGGCTGCTATAACAAAATACCATAGATTGTGTGGCTTATGCATAACAGAAATTTATTTCTCATGGTTCTGGAGCCTGGGGGCTCAAGATCAGGGCGCCAGCATGGTCAAGTTCTGTTGAGGGCCCTCTGTTGAGGGCTGCCGACTGCTAATTTCTTGGATCCTCCCACAGCAAAGAGCAGAAAGCTAATTCTACTGACGTATTAATTCCACTAATTCATAAGGGCTCCACTGTCATGGCCTAATCACCACCCAAAGGCCCCATCTCCAGATACCATCCCTGTAGGATTAGGGTTTCAACATATGAATTTGGGAGGAGACAAACATTTAGTTCATATCAGTATATGTCCAAAAGAATTGAAAATAGTATCTCAATGAGACATTTGCATATTCATGCTTATTACTGCATTGTTCGCAAGAGCCAAGAAGAAGCAACCTATAGGTCTATAGAAGGACAAAACAAGGGATCCCCGGGTGGCTCAGCGGTTGGGTGTCTGCCTTCGATCCTAGAGTCCTGGGATCGAGTCCCACATCAGGCTCTCTGCATGGAGCCTGCTTCTCCCTCTGCCTGTTTCTCTGCCTCTCTCTTTGTCTCCCATGAGTAGATAAATAAAGTCTTTAAAAAAAAAAAAAAGGACAAAACAAAATGTCATATATACATACAATGGAATGTTATTCAGCCTTAAGAAAAGAAGGAAATCTTGTCTTACATTACAACCTGGATAAACCTCGAAGACATTGTGCTAAGTGAAATAAATCAGTTGAAAAAAGACAAATCCTAGGGTCTCCTGGGTGGCTTAGTTGGCTTAGCGTCTGCCTTCAGCCCAGGTCCTTCTCCCAGGGTCCTGGGATTGAGCCCCACATTGAGCTCCCTGCTCAGTGAGGAGTCTGCTTCTCCCTCTGCCCCTTCCCTGTTTGTGCGTTCTCTCTCTCAAATAAATAAAATCTTTAAAAAAAAAAAAAGGACAAATCCTGCATGAGTCTACTTTTATATGAAGTATCTAAAGTTATCAAACTCAGAAAGAGAAAGTAGAATGTGGTTTCCAGAGGCAGAAGGGAGGGGAACATTGGGAGTTGTTCAACAGGTATAGAGTTTCAGTTAGGCAAGATGAAAAAGTTCTAGAGACCTGTTGCACAATAAAATATATATAGTTAACACTACTATATTGGACACTTACAAATGGTTAAGATGGGGGCACCTGAGTGGCTCAGTCAGTTAAGTGTCAGACTCTTAATTTTGGCTCAGCTCATAATCTCAGGGTTGTAGGATTGAGGCCCACCTTGGCTCTGGGCTCAGCCAAGAGCCCAGACTCTGGGGAGTCTGCTTGGGGATTCTCTCCCTCTGTTTGCCCTTCCGTTCTCTCTCTCTCTAAACAGGCTGGTAGGAATCTTTCCTCAGACTCATGTGCAAGGAAAGAAGGGTTCATATACCTCATATGCAGAATTCCTACAAATGAAATGGAAATGGTAAACTGTAAAAAATGAGCAAACAGGAACGCCTGGGTGGCTCAGTAGTTGAGTGTCTGCCTCCAGCTTAGGGCATGATCCAGGGATCCTGGGATCAAGTCCCCCATCGGGTTCCTGCAGGGAGTCTGCTTCTCCCTCTGCTTAAGTCTCTGCCTCTCTCTGTGTTTCTCATGAATAAATAAATAAAATCTTAAAAAAGAAGAAAAGAAAAATGAGCAAACAGACTGGCAGTTACCAGAGGGAGGGGGCTAGTTGGGGGTGAAGAGTGAAGGGGGTCAAAAGGTAGAAACTTCTAGTTACAAGATAAATTCTGGGGATGTAAGGTACAGCCTGGTGACTATAGCGAGCAGTACTGTACACTTCAAAGTTGCTAAGAGAGTAGATCTTAAAAGTTCTCACAAGAAAGAGAATTTGTAACTATGTGGAGTGACAACTGTTAGCTAAACTAACTATAGTGATCACAAAATATATCTCAATTCATTATGTTGTAGGTAACATATATGTACATGTATATGTATATGTTGAAACATATACAATATGTCAATTGTATCTCAATAAAACTGGGAGGAAAAAAAGAAGAATGGGCAAAACCACTTATTGCTTTCTTTCCATATATGTACCCACTTTTCCTTAGGCTCAAACATAACCAAATATCTACCCTGGTTGAAGGTTTGGAAGCTTGCTCTTAACACACACACACACACACACACACACACACACACAAGCTTTATTTTTTAGCACAAAATGGGATCATAGTCTACATATTACTGCACAATTGCCTTGTTTTGCCCATCAATATCACAGACAATCCCACAAGTCACTGCATATAAAAAGAGCAAACACATTCCTTTTTTTTTTTTAATTCTGGTATAGTTCACAGTGTTATGTTATTTTCAGGTGATAATATAGTAATTCACCAATTCTATACATTATTCAGCGCTCATCATGGCAAGTGTACACTGAATCCCCATCACCTATTTCATCCCTCCACCCACTGCCCTCTCCTTGGTACCCATCCAGCGTTCTCTAGAGTTAAGTCTGTTTCTGTGTTTGTCTCTTTTTTCTTTGTTCATTTGGTTTTTTTCTTAGATTCCACATATGGATGAAATTATGTGGTATTTGTCTTTCTCTGGCGAACTTATTTTACTTAGCATTATACTCTACATCTATCCATGTTGTTGCGAATGGCAAGATTTCATTCTTTTGGATGGCTGAGTAATGTTCCGCTGTATCTATATACCACATCTTCTTTATCCATTCATCGGTTGATGGACGCTTGGGCTGCTTCCACATTTTGGCTATTGTAAATTATGCTGCAATAAACATAGGGGTGAATATATCTTTTTGAATTAGTGTTTTTCGTATTCTTTGGGTAAATACCCAAAGCCATTACCGGATCATATGATAATTCTTTTTTTTAATTGTTTGAGGAACCTCCATAATCTATTCCACAATAACCGCACCAGTTTGCATTCCCACCAATAGTGCACGAGCGTTCCTTTTTCTCCACATCCTCACCAACACTTCAACAAGCTCATTCTTAGCAGTGCACGGCAATTCCCCAGTTTGGATGTAACCAAATCTATCTACTTATGCCCCAGAGGCAGACACTGAGACTTTCACTATAAAGAACACTATAGTAAAAAATATTTTTTGTTATGGATAAAGTTCTGCGAGTGGGATTGGTGGGGCAAAGGGCATGCCCTTTTCTACTTCAACAGTGCTTAGTGAAAAATGGTATTTAGTTCATATTTTTATTTGCATTTCCCCAGCAAGTGGGAAGGTTGTGTATGTTTCTTATGTTTGCATTTCCTCATCTGTGAAGTGATGCTGTACATTTTTCTATCGCTTGACTTTTTCCAATTAATTTATAGGAATTCCACATGAGGGATCAAGAGGGATAAAAGACATGAAGCCTTGCCATGGAGTCTCTTGCCATGGAGACCTCTAAACCTCTTATTTGGTCTAATCTGTCTTTTCCTTCATGCTCATGAGTCCCTGGCTTCTTGAGAAGATTCTTTCTACCCCCAGCATTATACAAGATTTTTCCTAAAGCATTCATCTTCTATTTTTACTTCTGATTTTTTCATATTTATCCAGACAGATGCAATGTTCTTTTTTGCACTTATCCTGTACATCTTTCCTCATTAGTTTATTTTAATTATCTTACTCTTTTTACTTTTTTTAATTTATTTTTATTTTTTTAAAAGATTTTATCCAGTCATTCCTGAGAGACACAGAGAGGCAGAGAGAGAAGCAGGCTCCCTGCGGAGAGCCCCATGCAGGTCTGGATCCCAGGTCCCCAGGATCGAGCCCTAGGCTGAAGGCAGATGCTAAACTGCTGAGCCACCCAGGGATCCCTATCTTACTCTTTTTAAATATCACATCATATTCCACTGGAAGAGTCACTGGCTTATTTAGTCACTGTAGTATTTGGGGTGCTGAAATTATTTCCAGTTTCAAATACTATTTAATAACAATAATAGCGACCAAATATCAAGCGCTTATTACGTGCCAGGCACAGACATACACACGTTGTGCATATTACCTCATGTAATTCATGGCAGTTACGAGGTACCTTCTATTGAGTCTTTTATTCTCTTGCCAAGATTACACAGCTAGGAAATAGGTGGTGAAGCTAGGATTCTGATCTAATCCAACAGTGAAGGACTCAAAAATCCCAAGACCTTAACCAGCAGATACGTGTTCCTTAGTATTTGCAAATGTGTCTTGAAGTATCCCCAACTTTCGTTTCTGTAAGGATGGAGAAAGTAAAATAAACATTTTTTTAAATTTTCTTCCTCTACCCAAACCCTGTACTAGATGTGTCACAGGTTGTCTCCTGGAATTCTTAGAAAAGTCCTCTGACGGGTGGGATTCTCTACTTTCGAGACAGGAAAAGGGAAATTCGGTGAGGTTAAGACATTCACTGAAGGTTTTGGGTGACCATGGGGAGGGGGGGTTCAAACCCAGTTCCAAGCGACTTGTATGTTCCTATTTTGCACTTAGAAAGATATGCCTCCTAGCTTTACAAATAACACATTGATGAACCCATCGCTTTTTGTTTTGTTTTTTTTTTTCTTTTGCTGCTGCTGAACTGTTTCCTTGGGATACATTCCCAGAAAGAGATTACTGAGTCAAAGGGTATGAATACTTTTATGGCTTTCCATCTATACTGCCAAGTTGTTATTACAAAGGTCTGCACCCACATTCCCTGCACCATGAGGCGAGCTTCATGTTCTACAGCGTCAAATATTCAGGTGGGGAAACTGAGCTTCCAGCGGGGGGGGGGGGGGGGGTGCTGCTGCATTTAACACGTTGAGCCCTGAGTAGAAAAGCCTTTTAGAAAGATCTGTTAGATAAGGACTCTGGGGTCCCAGGACAGCCCTCCTGAGAGTGGGGTTAGAAGTTGGGCGCTTTTGTTTTTCCGCTTTGCTTTTGCATAGTGTGGTCTCTTTTTTTGAAAGCCTTTAAAACGTGACTGCAATGGGATTAAGCATAATTAGGCTTATCTTTTTTCAGGAAAGGCCAGATGTGACGAAAACCCTTTTCTGATGCGGTGCTCCTGGCCCCCGGGAGGGGGCAGCTCGGGGAGAGGCGTGTCGGGGAGGGGGCACGTGGAGGGGGGGGAGCTCGTGCGGAGGAGCCCGGCAGGGAGGGGAGGGGAGGGCAGAGGTGCGGGCGGAGGGCCCTGCAGCAGCCCCGGCGCCCGGGGCCCCAGCGCCTCGCGGGGGCGGCCGATAAGGCGGGAGCGGCCCGGCGGGAAGGGGCCCGGCCGGGGAGAGCAGATAAGGCCCAGCGCTCGGCCGCCGAGACTCGGAGACGCCGCGGCCGCGGGAGATAGAGACGCCCCGGGCGGGCGCGGCTCCCGGCTCCCGGCTCCCGGCTCCGGCTCGGCTCCCGCCCCGCAGCGCCGCCCCCTGGCGGGCCCTCCCCACCCGCACCCGCACCCCCACCCCCACCTACCCCCACCCCGGCGCTGGGCCCCCCAGACAGCAGCCTCCCCGGGGACAGCGCGGCTCTAAGCACCGTTAGGGACGCGCGCCCTGGGCGCCCCAGCCCGCCCTGCAGCAGCCCGCAGCTGTCCTTGCGCGCCTCGGGCCACCTGGCTGCGAGCACCTGGCCCCGGGTCCCCAACCCCGGGGCTCCACCCTGGCCTAACGCTGTCGCATGGGCAGGGGGCTTCCCCCCCCACCTCACCCCCCCCCACACACACACACACCACCACCTTGGAGGCTGACAAGGAAATCTCCACCAGTGACATTTGCATTCTGGCTTTTCGAATTCCTCAAATTCCCCACATAAAATTCAGTTGGCTGCCAGACAGCCAGGGAGGAGGAGGGCTGGGAGAGGCCGCCCAGGGGCAGCCAGGAGCCATAAACGGGTGGCTCTCCGGCAGTGGAGAAACAACTTTGGGAGTGCATGGAAACTTACACACACACACACACACACACACACACACACAGGGAACCTCCCTTAGACACCCCATTGCCAAAGTCAAACATCTCCAGACAAGAGCAAGCCGGCCCTGACTTCTCCACCTGGCATTCAAGGCCCTGCCCATCCTGGCACTGACCCTCCTGTACCTGCCAGGCCTCCAAAGCGCCCCTTCCACGGTGTACAGTGTGCCTGCCACAATGCCTCCCTCACCCTCTTGGCTCCTGGGCAGCCCTAAAACCTTCCTCTTCCTCCTCCACTTAACCCCACAATGAGGATTTAACTATTTGTGGTAACTTCATAAAGGATTACCAAGGGTTGGTTTGGTTTGGTTTTTTGCGTTTAGCTGCCTGAAGAACCGGGCCCAAAGTTTAAGTCCTCTGTGATATAGCTACCACTAATTTTCAGGCCCGCGGTGCGCCAGGCTCTTCCCTGCAATATCAGATCCTGTCATCAACCCCAAGAGATAGGAGAGATCACTCCCATTTTACAGATAATGAAAACTGAGCTTGGAGAGGTTCATTAACCTGTCCAGGGTCACAGAGCCAGAAATTGGCCTGGCCCAACTCCAGATTCAGGCAGTATGTGAGTAAAAGGTAATGGAGGAGGACACCTTGGGTTTTTTCCAGGCACTCAGTTGACCACTTGTGGGCAAGGCCCTCTCTTTCTCTGGGCCTCAGCCTCTCGGAGACAAATGGAGATGACTTCCCAGTTCCTGCTTCCCAGACTAGTTGGGAGGCTCTGCAGAGAGATGGATAAGGCTGGGCCGCTTGGCCAACCCCTCTTGCTGGGGGAAATTCTAGGTCACAGGTATGCTTCTTTCTCTCCCTGCCCCCCCGCCCCATTACAAACTCTGACTCATGGAAACTGAGTTATCTGTGCTCCCTGCAACCCAGGCAGGCCTCTCCTGAAAACAAATCTCCCATTTCCTTCTGGCAGGTGGGCATATGGGCAATCTGTGGGGCCCTGTGCTTCCACTCTCTGGGCACCCCCCAACCATCTGCCCTGTTCCTCCCCATCCCACTCGGGCTCATCCCACCCTGCTCTCTCTTCTTCGCCATTCAAACTTACTCAAGGAAAAGCCACTCCATCAGCCAGTTGCAGTATGAATGAGTTTAACTTATTAGCATGTGCTTCCCGAAATATGCATGTTATCAGCCTGGGATTCTGGACAGTTACTAATATGGGGTAATATGTGCCCCCCTTCCCCGCCAGGCAGGAAGCCTGGTCCTGCCCGGTGCTGCATCTGGAATTCCATATTTTTATATTTTTATTAGTTTTCTCCCCGGGCCCCACATCCTGAGCTAGGGAAAGGGTTTACACGAGCCTGCTAATGAACAGAGAACAGAAGCCTTATTTCATAAATAAAATCATAGATACACTGTATGAATAGAAATGTAGCATGCTCTTGGAGAGTGTTTAAACTTTAAAAATATTCCCCACCCCCACCCCCAGGGTCTGGGCAGGTGAGCCCCGAGGAGTTTTTCCATGGAAGACCTTGGGATGAGGGAGGGCTGGTTGTCCCTCAGGAGAAGGAATGTTCCTTGAGCTCTGAACTGAGAGCCCTTTTGCAGCATGGCCTCCAGGGCCTGGTGGCTCCCATGTACCCATTCCTGCCCCAGCTGGACCAGCCCTTCCCCACATGGGCTTCTTTACTGGATCTCTGGGCAAAGAGAAGAGTTAACATCAGCTGTCCCCAGGGTTAGTGGATGGGTGTTGTGGTGTGGTCAGGTGGGACTAGGAGACCTTGGGCAAATCATGGTCCTCTCTGGACTCTCCTCGAGCTGAGGAATGGAAGGTATGGGTGAGGCGAGTCCCGGGGTGTCCTGTACTGCAGTCCAACAATGAGGTTGCCCTGGGAGCTGAAGGCAGGCCCAGAGCTCACCTGTAGGTGGCTGGACTCAGGCGTGCAGACTTGAAGCCTCAGAGCACCTCAGATGTGGATGGCTGTTCATACCGCCCGAGACACATAACAACCTCTACCACTATACCAATCTCACAGATGGGGAAACCAAGCCTTGGCATTTGACCTGACGTCCAGACCCTTGAAGAAAGCTAGGAAGAAGTGACTCATACTTTTCTATACACGTAGAAAGTGAGGTCCAGAGAAATCCAGCAAGTGTCACAGTCCTGTGGCCTTGCTCAACCAAGGTAACAAACTCCTTGGAAGCACTAATTGTGAGCCAAGTGACCACGGCGGGTCTCTGCCCCTTGAGGTCTCAGTTTCCTTGGCTGCATCCAAGGCTAAATGGGATGGCAGTATGAACATCCTCGAATTACAGCGGCCACTCTAAGACAGACACTGGACAGAGGACAGGTCTCTTCCTTGAGAGCGCAGTGACCCGTGTAGGGCCATCTGGTGGCCAGGCCTCATCACTGCAGGACCTCCAGAGAGACCGGGTAGACTCAGGGTCTTCTGGTGGGATTTCCCAGGTTCTGGAGACAATCTGCAAGAATTATAAGCGCAGATCACGAGGCGGCCAGAGGAACTCAGAGGAAGCCCATTTGGTTGCTGAAGCAGCTTCCACTCCAGCCCTGCCACAGGGAAGGGCTCCTTCCTACCTGGCCTCCAGGGATCTGGAATGCTGGGTTGCTGCAGAAGCATCTCACATCCTATCCCAGAGATCCCTGTGCCCCAGAGATCCCTAGAAAACCCAGTCGTTGGTTGCAATAAATAGCAAAATACATACAAAGAGAAGAGGACAGGCCCAGAATTCAGTGCTCACTGTGGACAGCAAAGCCTAGCTTGCTGTGTGACAAATTACACACCGTCTCTGAGGCTGTTTCTTCTTTGGGAAAGGAGGGTTGTTGTGCAGGGTGAATGATGTAATGTGTGCAAGTTGCTTTGCACATGATAATGAGCTCTGCTTATTATTATTATCCCAGCAGATGTTTCCAGTTACTTCTCGTCCTCTCCACAGTGAGGGGCCCTCGTAGCACCGCTTCACAGAGGGGGATGCGGGACTTGAACAGCTCGCCCTAGAATACACTTAGTAAGTGGTCGGTCAGGAATTCAAGCACTGACTGTTTCAGGAAACGAACACACTGAAGGCCCAGGGGCCAGAGAGGGGTGATGCTGGAAGCCTACTTTTAGATGATTCTGGGGGAAAAAAAAATATGAGAGATAGAGTGTAGAAGGCAAAGGGGATAGAATATAAGCAATTGATGAATCTGGTCACAGGTTACGCAGGGGTTCTCTGTTTTACTTTTTTTTCTTTTTTTTTGCAACTTTTCCATAAATTCGAAATTATATTCAAAATATGTCTTAAGGCCCAGCTGTTTCAAAATTCTACCTAGCTTCGTCCACCATACTCCAGGGGGGGGCAGATGAAAACCCAGGCCTTGCAGAGTTCCCTTGCTCCAGACCAACCAGTGGCCTAATTTCCAAGTCCTCTGGTGGAAAACGTGACTGCTGCCCACAGCCCGGCAATGCCTCTGCCCGGCAGCACCCAGGTGCCCCAGGCCTCCTCAGGGCCTCTCCTCAACCTCCCCGTTTGCCAAGCTCCCCAGGGCCCGGCCAGGCTATGGTGCGAGGCTGAGGTGGGGTTTATTTTTAAGTTCCCGCCGATTATGAATCATTAGAGGAACTGCCCACAGACTGGAGACAAAAGTCTGGGGCCGCCTGGCCAGGAGGAAACACTCTTTACATTCGACTTTCCCCTTGGCACAGGCCTCCCCACGCCTGGCCTGGCCAGGCTTTGCCAGCCTCTTCTGTTCTCAGAGGCAGAAGCGCATTTGCCGCCAAGTCCCGCCGGCCTGTCCGCCTTGCTCTGTAAACAGGACCCGGGGCTGGCGGGCAGGGCCCCGCACTGGAAATGAGCCTGCCTTCCGTAGCCTGGCCACTTCCTCCTCACATCCGGAGACTCCTCAGAGTTCAGAGGAGGGCTGGTGGCAGGAGTGAGGAGAAGCTGGGGTTGTGATCTTCATCGGTCTTAAGGAAGAACCAATGGACAAATGCAGGAGCAGAGGACTCTTAAGCAGCCGTCAAAGCCCTGCAAAGAAGACCCACCCCGGGTCTGCCGCCAATTGCAGTTCATAGCCTACATTCAGTCAACGTAGACTGAGCACCTACTGGGTACCAAGTGCTGTGCTAGGTGCCTGTGAGGCAGGGCTGCATGGAGAGATCCCATTCATAGTATCATTAATTTTTTTCACTCAACTGTAAGCTTCTTAAGGACAGCGTTAATGTCTGATCCACCATTTCCCCGATCCTACAAAGTACCTAGCAAGGTACCTGCTCATAGTAAAAGCTCAGAAAGTTTCTGTTGCATTGGCCTGGATTAAACTAGAGTAGGGAAACAAGAAGGAGCCCAGAGTCTGGCTTACTCTCCTTTCTGGGCATCTGTCTCCTGGGAGCTAAGTTCCTTCTTGGAGCAGCCTGGTTTCCCTTTGGGAATATCTGAGCCAGGTTTTCTATCCGAGCAACTAATAATGCAAGTGATTTGATCTGAGGAGGTGCTAGAGACTCTCTCCCCATTTTCACCGTGAGCGTCTGCCCCGTGGCTCTGAGATGTCACCAACCTTGTGGCATTCCTCTGGGTGGAACATGACCGTCTCTATAGTGAGTATGAACCTCCCCTCTGCCGAGTAACACCTGCAGCCATGCGAAAGGAGTCCATTCTGGTGGTGGGCATTATTTTGTAAATGAGAAAAGTGCAGGTCCCAGAGAAGTGACATACTTGATCAAGGCTGGTATGAGAGAGAGTCGGGTTTTGAGCTCAGCTGTCTGTAGCCAGTGTCCCAATTCTTTACACAGAGTTGAGCTGCCTCCCCTTTATCTGATACCATCTCCAAGCTGCATCTCCTCAGAGGGAGGGAGGAATGGAAGTCAACTGGAAAAGCTTGCTGCCAACGCTTCCCAGCTGTGCCCAGTACAATCTTCTCGTCACCCCATTTAGCAATATTCCCACTTAACAGAAGGCAAACTTGAAGCTTTGAAGAGGTTGTGACCCTTAGCAGGTCCCCAGCACTATCCCCACAGCCTAAGGTTGGTGTGGTTCCATGGAAAAGGCAGCCTGTCGGCCCAGGCGAGGCTGTGGGAACTGCAGCCACAGGGTTTTAGGGTTGATGGAGGGCACCGGAGAGAGGCAAACATCTGAAGGGTGTTTTATTCCAATAGCTTCTATTTCCACCTGCCTCAAAGCCTTTGCAGGAGCTCCACACAGCTGTAAAAAGTAAAGCCTTCCACTTTTCTCTGATCTGAATCTGCCCCCTCCACTGCTTGGTTCTGGAAGCCTCCACGGAAGAGTCAGAGACTTAAATCCCATACACTCATTAGCACAATCTGTCCAAGGGCCATTTTCCTCATCTGTTCATCTGCAGAACAGAGTCAATATCAGCAACTCACAAAGCTGTCTTTGGGATGAAATGAGTTAAGACGTGGTATCTTCATGAAGCAACGTGTGAACAAAGACGTGGTCATCATGGTGACCCACACTGGTCTCATTATTTCACATAGGATGGTCCTCCCTCACCCCCAACATCCTCTGGTACCTGAAAGAGGACAGGAAGGGTGACACGGTGCTGTGCCCTGCGCTTCAGCCGTACCTTCCTCTCCTCTTCCTCCCCAACTGGCCCTGCCCAGTACGCCTAGCAAAGGGCATACACTCTATCAAATCTTGCCGATGGTCTGGTTAGACCTGAGACAGAGAAATGGGCTCAGGCCTTCTCCAGGTCCCATGTGGCCAGAGAGTTCTGGGAGGCGGCACCCCCTGAGCACAGCCCAGCTTGCTCCAAGAAGGAACATAGCTCCCAGGAAACAGAATGTCCAGGCAGGGTGGAGACAGGCTCAGGTGAGAGACCTTGCTCCAGGTCACACAGTCCATGCAAGCCTGGGCCAGGACTCAGACCTGGGTCTTTCCTCACCATGAAGACCTTAGACCAGCATAACGGAGCCCCTGGCCTCAGTTTGAAACAACCTACTAGTCTAGTGGCTTTGGGCAAGTCACTTAGCCTCGCTGAGGCTCAGTTCTCTCATCTATCAAATGGAGCTCACAGGGTCTCATTCATAGGATTGCTAAGAATGAAGAATTGAGTGGGTAGAAAATGGATTCCCAAATGCCTGCCCTCTGGCTGAGGCAAGAGGCTCCAAGTGTGTCTCTGTAAGTGAGGGTGATGACACCCTATTGACTGTCGGGGGATGCAGACCCCCAGTGCAGCAGGTTGCAGCAGGTTGGCATGACTGGGGCCAAATCCACGTTCACAGGCCATCCCCCATCCCACCTCTCAGAGGCTAACCCACTCTAGGGACTCTTCCCAGCAGTGCTGACCTCAACTGTCCCAACCGAAAGAGCACACAAGGAGATTGGCTCCAGGTGCCAGGGACTGGCTAGAAGAAGGCAAGCCCGTTAGTCACCACGCTCCAGAGTGTCTCTTGTGAGCTGCTTCCTGGCATGGTGCCCGCGCAAAGTGGGTGCTCAGTAAACATTGCTGAATGAATGGGTGTTGTTTAAATGCTGAGAGGTCTGCACTACCGCCCGTTTGCGGTCCCAGGGGACCACGGGATGGCCTGTTTGGAATGGGGGGCTGTCCCCGAATGTCTGAGGGGTGAGGTCACTGGGTCTGTGTGCACTGCTTACAGGAAGCGCGCTAGCTCAAGAACGCCTGATGCCAGCCAACAGACATTTCCTGGCTGGCAACGGTCCCCTGCCTCCCCTTCTTCCTCCTCCCCTCGTGCCCCCAGGCCTGCCCTCCCCCCCCCCAGCAGGCTGCTCTCCTCACATCAGGTCCCACCCCGGTATTGGAAGGCCTGCAGCTCCCCAGACATCCTCGCCTCCCTCCCCACCTCCTGAGGACCCAGGACCACCTTATCCACAGCAGAGGCCACAGCAAACACAAAGCCACTCTCCTCCCCAAGGCCATGTCATCCCTTACAGGTTTCTGGGACCCTGCTGCGAGGGGCTCCCCAACCTGATCCCTTCCACCTTCCACATTAGTCTGATCCAGCCTGAGCCTGGTTCTGGGGGGACCCCTTCGATGGCCCCTTGGGTCATTCCATGACAGGTATTCGTGCATCAGAAACAAGGCACATCTGGCAGGTCTCTCGGTGTGACCAACAGGGGGAGAAACTGAGGCCCAAAGAGGTTAAAGTGGTTTCCTGGGGTTGCACAGTAGTCTACACTGGGAACTCCTGCCCAGACCTGGGACACGTTCCTGCTTCTCTAATCTTGGGGCAAAACCCCTGCTCTGGGCTACTCTGTCCTCCTCTGAAAAATGAGCAAGAAAGGCAAGACACACAGAGAGACAAGTCTTCTGCCCTTCGCACCTGCTGACTAGCAGTCTGCCCCCTGCCCAGCCCATGCCTGCTCCTGTGTGAGATGCAACAGTCCCTCCCGTGCTCTCCCCCGTGCTTTTTCTGCTTCAGCCCCAGAGACCTAGATTTTAGCTCGGGAGGATTAATAATGCCTCACTTGCATAAACCAGTGCCATTTAAAAAATCACTTTAGCACACAATACTCTAACTTTCCCTTTAACATCCCATTTGACAGATGAGTAAACTGAGGTGCAGAGGAGCTGTCCCTGCCACTGGCCAGAAACAGAGCTGGGATTTGAACCCAGGCCTGTGTCTGATTCATCCTCCCTGCTCCTCCGGCAGGGGCGCCGAGACAGGCATAGATCAGATGCCCGGGAAGCCTGTATGGGCACATGTCTGCCCTTCTGGGGTCTGCTGTCCTCATTTAAATGGGGGTCTCGTGGAGGTGATGCATTGGACTTTGGGACTCACAGCACATCAGGAGGCATTTCTGCCTTCCCATGTTCCCTGGTGATCCCCAGAGCTAGGGACCAATTCTCCCAGTTTCCCCAACTATACAATAGGAATCACAACCATGCCCATGTCTTAGGGGTGGTTGAGGAACTCCGGGTGCCAAGTCACCTCCCTCCAGCAGGGCCTTGCCAGGCTCTGGGGGTTAAGAGTAGGAGCTGGGCCCGAGCCACCGTGGCCGGTGGGAGCCCAGCTCCGTCTCCCGGCCTCAACACAACTCCCATCAAAGCCGAGCCACTCGCCCTGCCCGCCAACCCAAACCTGGCTGGCCGGAGGGGCTGCAGCCAAGGAAAAGGTGGGGCAGAGATGTTTGCTCTCCAGCGCTCAGCGATTGTGCTGGAATGACCGCGGTGGCCAGCAGAGTCAAAGGGGACTCTGTTCTCAGAGGCCAGGAACCCCCCCAGGGTACACAGAGCTGCTGGCTCCAGGCCTGGCGCTGGCCTCCACACTTCACACACGTGGCCCCCTTTAATCCTTACGACAACCTGCCAAAGTGGTTGGACTATCTGCCTGGAACCGACAAGCAAACTGAGGTGCACGGGCACTCACGGGGGGCAAACCAGGTCTGCCTGCCTCACTAAGCACTATGCGTGGCTCCAGGACCAAGAGCTGCCTGTAACCTGTTTCCTGGGAAGCCCTCACTGGGGGCTAGGTTGGATCATACAATCATCTGTGCCAGGTTAGCTGCTGTGCTTGAGTGCGTTTGACCCAAAACAGAATAGCTTGGAGAAGGAGGCATCACCAGCCTCACTGTACAGCTGAGGAAACTGAGGCTCACCCAAGATCCACTTCAAACATCCATGGCCCAGGGGACTCCTTGGTAGCTGAGCTGGACCCCGGCACTCCCCTCTTCCTTCTGTGTTAGAAAGAGAGCAGGGCAGCCCAGGTGGCTCAGCGGTTTAGCGCCTGCCTTCAGTCCAGGTGTGATCCTGGAGACCCCGGATCGAGTCCCACATCAGGCTCTCCGCATGGAGCCTGCTTCTTCCTCTGCCTGTGTCTCTGCCTCTCTCTATATCTCTCATGAATAAATAAATTAATTAATTAATTCTAAAAGAAAAGAAAGCAGAAGCATGTACCACCATCATCCTCTTGACTCCCAAATTCTGCCCCTATGTGCATGGCCTCTAAGGCAAAGTGCAGTTGCATCAGGACTCCTCATCCTTTTTGGGGGGGTCTAGGATAACCTGTCCCTCTTTCCCTGGCAAGATCATAAGTATACAGCTTGATGAATTATCAGAAAGCAAATATAATAGTGTAAGCTCTGAAGCCCTGCATTCGAAGATAAGTGTGTTTACCCAAGCAGCACAGAAGCAGTGGAAGCCAGACTGGGGGATCAATTGCAACTGCATTTCTAAAGAGGTGCCCAGGGATGCAGGTGCTGCCAACCTCCTCCTGTCAGTGTGGTCCTGAACCTGCAGCATCAGCATCTCCTGGAGCTGGCTGGAAATGCCCAGTCTCAGGCTCGCCCCAGATACAAGGAGCATCAGTCAGCTGGAAGCATTAAAAGCTATTGAGACCCCACCTCCCAGGGCTCCAATCTAATTGTCCTAGATGAGGGGGAGGTGCCCCAGATGTTGATATTCTCCACTGCTCCCTACGTGCTCCGGAGTCGTGGTGAATGTTGGGAAATTCTGCTGTGGAGTCAGATCAGAGTCGTAAAGGACCTGACCCTTCACCTCGTTTTACCTCCACCTTTTTTTTTTAAATGATTTTATTTATTTATTCATGAGAGACACACAGAGAGAAGCAGACACACAGGCAGAGGGAGAAACAGGCTCCCTGCAAGGAGCCTGATGTGGGACTTGATCCCGGATCCCAGGATCATGCCCTGAGCCGAAGGCAGTTGCTCAACCTCTGAGCCACCCAGGCGTCCCTTACCTCCACCTTTAAAAAAAAAAAAAAAAAAGTCTATTTATTTGAGAGACAGGGAGAGAGAGCAAGTGAGTGCGGGGAGAGAAAGGGAGAAACAGAGTCCTTGCTGAGCAGGGAGCCCAACACAGGGCTCGATCCCAGGACCCCGGGATCATGACCTGAGCAGAGGCTTAATTGACTGAGCCACCCAGGTGCCCCTCTACCTCCACCTTTAAGGAGAACAAGAAATAATTCCCAAATAATTCCCAGCAACCTGAGGGCACACTACGTGTGAACAGACTCATAAAAACGTTAAACCAGGAAGTGATCTGGGAAGGAAGTCTAGATTTTTCTCTATCACACCATGTGGTCTCTTGGCTGCCCCAGTTATCTGCAGACCCTCTGCACCCACTCACTTTTCAGCTGCAAATGGTAAAACACTTCCTCCCTTGAGTCTCAATGTGTGGGTTGAGGACCATCCCAGTCACTGGGGTTGTAGTATTAAAAACACAACTCAGCAAGAAACCAGGACTCCATAAAGAGAATTCTGATAACTGTTACTATGTAGATTTTGGAAATAAGACATAAATCAATAAAACACAAACAAATTGAGAAAAAAATGTTTACCAGTAATTAGAACAAGCCAAAGATTAATTTAACAATGACCTTCATATGTAAAGCACTTTTATAATCAATAAGAAACAGACAACTTGGCGCTGGGGAGTGCGGCCGCGGCGGCGGGAGCGCAGCACCGGCCTCTGCCCGCGCAGCCCGCCGCCCAGAGCCATGGCCGGGAGCAGCTCGCTGGAGGCGGTGCGGCGGAAGATCCGGAGCCTGCAGGAGCAGGAGGACGCGGCGGAGGAGCGCGGGCAGCCTGCAGCGCGAGCTGGACTACGAGAGGAAGCTGAGGGAGACCGCTGAAGCCGATGTAGCTTCTCGGAACAGACGCATCCAGCTGGTTGAGGAAGAGTTGGATCCTACCCAGGAGCGACTGGCAACAGCTTTGCAGAAGCTGGAGGAGGCTGAGAAGGCCCGGGACGAGAGCGAGAGAGGCATGAAAGTCATTGAAAGCCGAGTCCAAAAGGATGAGGAGAAAATGGAAATTCAGGAGATCCAACTGAAAGAGGCCAAGCACATTGCTGAAGATGCCCACCGCAAGTATGAAGAGGTGGCCCGTAAGCTGGTCATCATTGAGAGTGACCTGGAACGGGCAGAAGAACTCTCAGAAAGCCAAGTTCGACAGCTGGAAGAACAATTAAGAATAATGGATCAGACCTTGAAAGCATTAATGGCTGCAGAGGATAAGTACTCGCAGAAGGAAGACAAATATGAGGAAGAGATCAAGGTTCTTTCTGACAAGCTGAAGGAGGCCGAGACTCGGGCTGAGTTTGCGGAGAGGTCAGTAACTAAATTGGAGAAAAGCATTGATGACTTAGAAGAGAAAGTGGCTCATGCCAAAGAAGAAAACCTTAGTATGCATCAGATGCTGGATCAGACTTTACTGGAGTTAAACAACATGTGAAAACCTCCTTAGCTGCAACCACATTCTTTCATGTTGTTTTGTTGTTTTGTTTTGTTTTGTTTTGTTTTGTTTTGTAACACCATGCTTACCATGAACCCCCCGCCCTTAGACGCATTTTTATTTACTTTTACACTGTCACAGAAAACATCCACGAGATACCAGCTAGATCAGGGGATGGGGAAAACACATACACACACACACACACACACACACACACACAAAGGCAAGCCCGTGGCAGGGCCGTAATGACTTAAATGTGCCATTTCCCAGGTTGACGTTGCCACACTTCATAGACAGTTTTGCAACACCGCGTACTCCGCCAGTCTAGCGATCCTCACTAAAGCAGAAAGATTTCCATTCAAAGTGCCAACGATGTATTCAACAGGCAGATTAATGTTGAAAATGCAATCAGGTGTGGTTTGGTGCTACTTTAAACAAAAAGTCCCACTGTGGTCTTTCGTTCAATATTGTTCAATTTAGAATTCTGTCCAACACTAATTTATTTTGTCTTGAGTTTTACTACAAGATGAGACTGTGGGTCCTGTATGCCCGAATTCACTAAAGCCAAGAGTTTGTAAGGCACGCTGCTCCTGTAAGACTTCTAGCCTCCTCATTGGCACATTTGCAGCTCATTACAACTTATAGGATAGCATTCGATGTGGATTTCCACTCTCCATTTCTCTGTTAAAGTGAAAGATTTAGGCACTATGTACAATTGGTAAAGAAGAAACATTTTCATAAGAGTTATAACTATATGTAAACATTGTATAATGGTATGGAATAAAATGCACATTGTAGGACATTTTCTAAAAAAAAAAAAAAGAAACAGACAACTTAAAAGTGGGACAATGGATATCAGAAAAAGTATAAAGAAAAAAAAAGAAAAAGTATAAAGGCCCATAAATATAAGCAGCATGCTCTACTCCACTTCCAGTTGAAGAAATGCAAATTAAAACACTAAGATACAACCCTCACCTATCAGGTAAAGATTCACAAGATGGCCTGATCATGGTGGTGAATTAGCAACTGCACATTGCGAACATATAAATAGACAAAAATTTGATTTTGACAGTTTGGTGACATCTATGAATGTTTTATTTCTTTTTAAAAAATATTTTATTTTACTTTTTAAGATTTTATCTATTTATTCCTGAGAGAGACACACAGAGAGGCAGAGACAGACAGAGGGAGAAGCAGGCTCCCTGCAGGGAGCCTGATGTGGGTGGGACTTGATCCCAGGACCCCAGGATCATGACCTGAGCCAAAGGCAGCTGCTCAACCACTGAGCCACCCAGGTGCCCCAAAGATATTATTTTTAAGTAATCTCCACACCCAATGTGGGACTCGAACTCACAACCCCAATATCAAGAGTTGCACGTTTCACTGGCTGAGCCAGGCAGGCTATCCTCTATGAATATTTTAAATTTATATATTCTTGGACTCAGTAATTCCTCTTCTAGAAATTTGCCTTGCAGATAAATTCATATAAGTGCACAAAGATTAGGCACAAAGTGTCATATCAACACTTTTTGCAATAATGGAAAACTGGAAATAACCCAAATGTCCACTAATGCGGTCATGCAAACAACAGGAGAGACTCTCATGTTCTGACATGAAGGGTATTTATATGTTGCAGAACGATATGTAGATTATGATTTTATTTGTACAAGAAATCATACAAATGGGTGTGTGTTCATATGTGCATGGAAACGTCTAGCATGATACACTAAACCATTCCTATTAGATAGAGGGAAGATAGTTTTCATTTTTTAAAAAATCTCATCTAATTCTGCAATGTTCACCCAAAGCACATCCTACTTTTGTTCTAAATAATTTGTACTGCAGTTGGGTTGTATTTACTACTATTTTAGTGGTTGCTAGAGACAGTGCTGGTGGGGGGTGGGGAGTGGGTGACATGTGAGAACTTTCTCAGAAGGACAGATGGAGATCTCATTTTAATAGTCATTGGTCACCGGTATTATAAAATACATTCTCTATTGCTGATGAAATCCCTTGTTTAAATTAAACAGTAAAATGTATCTAATTATATTCCCAGATAGGTTTTTATATCAGGCTATAGCCCCAGAAGTAACTCAGAAAGAGAAGACTGAGAAAGGAGGGCAGTGGTGGGGTTAGTATTCAATGGTTTACAAACCACCTCACCAATGCACAGGGCCTGGATGGAGCCTGGAGACCCCCTGGGACAATCTCCTCATTTTATAGGTGGGAAAACAGGTGCCCGCGGTCACCCCAAAAGTTTGTAACAGAGCTGAATCTGGACCTTTGAATATAAAAATGTCACAGCCCCTCCCTCATGCTTTCCTGGCTCTGTCTGGCTCTCCCCACCCCCATGGCCCCATCTGCTCTTCAACAAAGACTTACTGAGCACCTCCTAGGTGTGGGATAATGTTGTAGGTCCTGAGGACCCAGCAGAGAACAGAACAGACAAGCTCCTACCCTTGTGGAGCTTACATTCTAGCTTATTACGTCACTTGCCTGGTACAGGGGGACAAATGCTGTCCTGCTGCAGCCAGGAAGGCCTGGCCGGCCAAAAACTCTCTACTTATGTCCTGGTTCTGCAGACAGAGGGCCTGGACTCTGGAAAAAGAGCACCAGCCAAGAACAGCCCAGAATTTCCCTGGTACCCAGCTCTGCAGGGCTAACGGACCCCCACTCATGAGAAGTAGCTTTGATCCTACAAAGCAAGTATTCATATCTCTCTTTTACAAGTGAGGAAACTGAGGTCCAGAAGGTGAACCCATGAGGCAAGGAAGCAGCAGGGGAACTGGGCTTCCTCCTGCCCACAGACATGACTCAAGCTGTGGCAGGATGGGTAGGGCATTTTCTGCAAGCCTCTTACTTTGGGGGAAGACAGTGGAGGGGGCTCTATTGCCTTTTTCTCAGGGTGCTTAACACTGCCTGCCCTGCAGGGATGATGCCCAAGTGACCACCCATGGCTGGGAAGGGAGCAGCCCTGTCCTGGGATTCTGGGACCCAGAGCAGAGTTCCTAACCGTGAAGGTATATCAGATGACTTTTTTTGTGATACGTGATGAAAACCTTGGACTCTCTCCCTAGAAATACCCTATGTGTCCCCCTCACATCATTTTGCACACAGATTCCCTGAAGCCCATCATCATACCACCCTGGGGGGAGCCTCTGCTAATGGGGGGAAGAGCCACGCCCTGGAGGTGAAAGTTTGGTGCCCTGCTTCCGCAGATACCTCCTGCCCCTCCAGAGAATCTCTACTTAGGGGACCTGCACAGTGGGGGGAGGGGGCAGGTATCTGTGGCCAGACCTGCCCCCTGGATGGGGCGTGAGTGCCCCCTGCGGGCAGCCCAGCCAAGTGTTCCAGGAAGTAGGATACAAACCCCACCAGAGTTTAATTGAATGTGAAGATCTGGTCCAAAAAGTTGTCATTTAAAATACCGTTGTTAGGGGCCCCTGGGTGGCTCAGTGGTTGAGCATCTGCCTTTGGCTCAGGTCGTGGTCCCAGGGTCCTAGGATCGAGTCCCGCATCGGGCTCCCTGCAGAGAGCCCTCTTCTCCCTCTGCCTCTGTTTATCTCTCATGAATAAATAAATAAAATTCTTTAAGAAATAATAAGAATAAAAAATAAAATAAAATATCGTAGTTAAACAACATTGACACAGCTGGGTGTTACACCGCAAGCTCTGCTCTAAATCGCAGAACAAAACCTTCAGCATCACTCAGCCTCCTGGGACTAGGAACTCGCTCTCCCCCTCTAGTCTTCAGTGAAGTGACCACCTGATGGCATTTACCTCCCTCTGCCTGGTTTTCTTAGCTATCAAATGGTCATAGTGCTACTCCCTGTCCTGCAGAGCAGTCAAGAGGGTTAAATGCCCATAAAGCCAGGAGACCAGGCATCTAACGTCCGCTTGGTCACCCCCTGTTCCTTTGGGCAATTTGCTCTACTTCAGTTTGCTCCCAGCAGAGAGGAAGGATAAGTCCAAGTTCCAGGGAGCCCTGGCTCCAACCACCGCCCTCTTGAGGCAGGACTAATTCATCTCCTTTGTCCAGCCCCACAGAGCTTTGTCCTTGGCCTGCCCTTCCCAAAGCCTAACAGCTCCAGCTGCTGGCCTCTTGCTAGACTTTCCAGGGAGCAGAGTCAGGGTTCTCATCTGTGTGGGCTCAAAACAACACTAGAGTGGTTTCCTCAGACCTTCTAAATCCAACCCCCATTTCACAGCTAGGGAGACTGGGGTGAGAGGGAAGTGGACGGACCTGCCTAAGATCACAGGGGGAGGCAGGATGGGCCCAGGATGCTGCCTCCTTGGCCTGTGGATCCATAAGTCCCTAGGACTGACATCAACAGGAGGCCAGGCTTGGCAGCAGCCCAGCCTGAGGACAGGGAGGACCAGAAACAGACCTACCCCTTTACTGGGACTGGGAACGATGCGGGGAGGGGGTGTGCTGGGGCTGGACTCACCAAGGAGCCTTGTCCCCTACGTCTGCCTGGAATATCATCCTAAGCACAAAATACAGAAATGAAGGCCCCTTTGATCCCTCCTCCCCTCCCTAGTCCAGCCATACCAGGTTGCAGGAGGGAGGGAAGGGAGGGTAAAAGAGTGTGTCAGTCCTCAGTTTACCCAGGACTTAGTTTCAGAACTGAAACTCCTATATCCTGAGAGCCAGCTCCTAATTCTAGGCAAACCAAGATGACCCCCCCTCCTTCATGGAAGCCGGTCTTCCCCTTGTCCCTAGGCTCGATTAGAGAAACCAGAGGGCTTCCAGAACCCAGCTGGGCCACATCAACCCCCATGGCTCTTGGAGACTCACAGTGGACTGATGATGGGACATGCTCCCCCAGAGAGTAGAAGGCCACCTCGACCCTCAGGGACCCTCACAACATGCCGTCTTGCCCACAGCAGCAGAGCAGCCCACACCGGTGCTCAGTCGGTGCAGAGGACAGCCTCCCGGCATCCCTCACTGCCCACCAAGCCCGGGGGCTGCAGGGAAGAGAGATGATGGAACCCACTGATGAAATCTGAGATATCCCGAGAAGCTCTGAGGGCCCAGGCATGAAACAGAACCTTACTTAGAAGGGGGCATTTCTGGAAGAGCATCTAGATCTACATATCTATAGAAAGTTCTATAAGTAAGTCTCAGAGATTTCTGGGTCCCAGCAAGTCCTCAGAACCACAGAAGGATTCTCGGGCCCCCAACAGCACACTGATGTGAGGAGCAAGCTGCCCACCAAGTTGAAACCACCCCCTGGGGAAAAGGAGAAGGACCCACACTGCCTGGAGTGACATCTGCACCATGACCTTTTCTGCTTCCCCCAGTCCCCAAGGAGGGCTCGATATAGACAGTAAAGAGAATGCTAGAAAAAGACACTCCTTGCTCACCTAATTTGTTGGTCCAGGATGCACCTGTTATGCTGCCCAGTTCACTGCCTGAAATCCCCCTCCCTTGTCCCTAAACCTGGTCAGACAAAGCCCCGAAGGAAGGACAGAGAAGCTGAAGGCCAGAGGATCCCCGTCAAAAGGCACAGCTGTGTCACTGTCCTGGGGCGGGAAAGCCCACTCGGCCCCTTACCTGCCATGAGCCTCGGCCAAGCTCATAAAGCGTCTGAACCTTGATTTTTCTACTTGTAAAACAGGGATAATAAGCTCCAAGTCCGTGAGCTAATCTGCATGGGCTGACCCTGAATCAGTGTTCATCTCTTCATTCTCCCTGGGGCGTCATTGTGCCCATCTGTAGCCTGGGCAGGCTGCACCAGCTGCTCACCCAGGCGAGCTGGCTCTACCGTCAGTTGGCTCGGGCTGGATTTCTGCTCCCCACGTAGGGTTCCTGCGTGAAACGGTGACCTCTGCAAGAGCAGACTGCAGCTCTTGGAGGGAGGGGCCCACCTCAGCCCTGATTAAAACCTGCTGAAAGCTCTGCTGGCCCTGGCCAGACCTAGGCCCAGCGCACACCTGCCAGGAATGAATTTCCCTTTATACCACACAGGCCTGGAGACCCTGGCCATCAGCCCCGCGCCCCAGACAGCCCTCCCCCTCCCCCAGTCCGAGTCCCCTTCATGTACTCACGTTTTGTGAGCGACTCTGAGTGGAAGGGGCTAGTGTTTGAGGGCACAGTCAGGTGGGCTGGGTTGCTTGCCGGGTCCCAGGGCCCAGGTGGGGGAGGTACCACCTGCAGGTGCCATCGGGCTTCCAGGTGGCCAGAATCTGGCATCTGCTGGCCACCTCTCCCAGGATGCTCCTCTGGAACCAGCTGGAGCCTGGGCATTCAAGGGAGAAATAGGTGGATATAGGCTTTTTCAGTGGGGGGCCTCAGCTCATTAGCTCTGGAGCAAAGGGAGAAGAAGATGGACAGAGATGCTAAAAGGAGACGAGGAGAGACCCAGCTCAGACACAGCAACATCCCCCGATGCCCATAACAGGAGGTGGCTGCCTCCAGCCATTCCTTTTTACTTTTTTATTTATTTTTTATTATTTTTTAAATATTTATTTATTTATTATTTATTTATGATAGACACAGAGAGAGAGATTGAGAGGCAGAGACACAGGCAGAGGGAGGAGCAGGCTCCATGCCGGGAGCCCAACGTGAGATTCGATCCCGGGTCTCCAGGATCGCGCCCTGGGCCAAAGGCAGGCGCTATACCGCTGAGCCACCCAGGGATCCCCTTTTTACTTTTTTAATGTAGCTACTAAAACAATTAAAATTACACTTGTGGCTCGAATCGTGTTTCTGTTGGCTGGCACTGGGTTAGGATATGTTAGGATAATCTCTCCCCTACTAGGCTATAAAGGCTGTTGGGGAAGGGCACAAAGCCTGGGACAGACCATGAAGGGCCAGGGCCACCAGGCCGGGGGTGGGAGGGGGGTCTGGAGGTGCCCACTGGGCACTGGGGAGCACGGAATCCAGGCCCGTGATTCTGAGAAGGCCGGCCACTCCCCAGGAAGATACGGTCCCAACCACACTGGGAGAGGAGCAGGTGGTCTGTCTCTGAAAGGGGGGTACGTCCAGGGTGGGGGACAGGACACAGGGCTTCCAGCAGGAAGGAGCTGTCTGAGCACAGACCCTGCAGCAGCACTCAGGCCTTGCTGGGAGGGGCCTGGGGAGAAGGAAACACACGGAGATCAAGGGGGAGAGGAAGAAAAGAGGGCTGGGAAGAGAGACCAGCCAGAAAGAGAGAACAGAGAGGAGAAAAGAATAGCTATCACTGAAAGAAGCTCCCCTGAAGGGAGTAGTCAGGGCACTCCTGCTCCTGAGGCAGGTTTTCAAAGAAAATCTCCCGGCCCCATTGCCTCCCTGAGGCAGGTAGGCCTCAAATGACAGGACGGCCTCCCCCCCCGCAGCCATGGCTAGGTGTCCCCTCTTCCTCTGCAACCCCCCCACCACCACCCAAGGTGGCCCTGGCAGGACCGGTACAGAGGCAGGTGTGGCACTGGTTGAGAACAGGGCATAAAAGGGGAGCCAAACTTTGCCCCCCATTTCCTGCGTCAAGAGAGACCCCAGTTTCTGGCCAGATTTGGAAAAGTCAGACCCTTTAGAGGCCTGCTTCTCATTTAAAAATGAACCAGGTCAGGGCACCTGGGTGACTCAGTTGGTTAAGCATCAGACTCCTGATTTTGGCTCAGGTCATGATCTTGGAGTCCCGGGATCTAGCCCTGCATCTGGCTCCATGCTCAGCACGGACTCTACTTGAGATTCTCACCCTCTCCCTCTGCTCCTCCACCTGCCCCCCTCTCGTGCACATATGCATGCTCTCTCTTTCTAAAGTAAATAAATAAATATTTAAAAAACAAACAAATAAATCTTTAAAAAATAAATAAAAATAAAAATAAAAATGAACCAGGTTTTCAAGGGGCCAGGACTTATCAGGGAAGGGCCCAAGCCCTGCCCCTTCCCCCTCTATTCTGGAGACAAGCAGCCAGACAGCGAGGGGCAGGTATTAGCCTTATGGCCACTGGTGTCTGGACACAAAACCCCATCCTGAGTAAGACTTAGTGCCAGGGGTGACTTTTCTAGTTATCAGATCATTCAGAGAGGTGGGATGGGCGGAGGGTCAGCAAACCACAGCTTGTGGCCCATACCACCTATGCTTGTGAAGGTTTTGAGCTAAGCATGGTTTTACATTTTTAAATGGGAGGGGGGAATCAAAAGAGGAATAAAATGTCATGACACATGAAAATTCTATCACATCTAGATTTCAGCGTCCCCAAATCAAGTTTTACTGGGACACAGCCCTGTGCATTTGTTTGCAGCTTGTTTAGGGCTGCTTTCACAATACATCATGGGGTTGAGCAGCTATAACAGATGCCGAGCGGCCTGCAAAGCCTACAATATTTACTATCTGGCCCTTTACAGAAAGCATCTGCCAAGCCCAAAGTTATTGCTCCTGATGGCCTGCTGCAGATCTGGGTCCCGGTGCTGATCAGATCCAGGTTAGAATCCATCCCTGCATTTCCTGAGTAACCAGCCTGAAGGGTTGCTGAGAGATTTAAGTGAGATAGTGCATGTACATGCCCAATAAACATTAGTAATTATTATTTTTTAAGATTTTATTTATTTATTCATGAGAGACAGAGACACAGGCAGAGGGAGAAGCAGGCTCCATGCAGGGAGCCCGGCTTGGGACTTGATCCCAGTCTCCAGGATCACGCCCTGGCCAGAAGGCAGGCTCCAAACCGCTGAGCCACCCAGGGATCCCCAGTAATTATTTTTATTATAATTATTATTCCTTTTCCAGGGAAGAGTTTGAAGACCCTCAAATCCCTAGCACCAGCCCAGATGTTAAGCTCTATCAGACATGCCACACTCAGCTTGATCACAACTGGCTTCATGATCTGGCTCCTCCAAACTGCTCCTTCTCTCGAGCCCCCCATCTTGGCTGGTTGGGGAATCAAGGGAAGAACTGTCGAACGTACCCCACCCTGATTCCCAAACACAGCTAAGTCTGGGGTGGGCAGCTCACAGCTGCCAGTGGGTGAGCCAGACGAGGCTTAGCAGCAGGATGGTGAAGAAAGAAGGAAAACCGAGCAGGAGGGACGTGTGTGCCACTGCCCTTCTGCTGGGAAACCCAGTGATCCTCACCAGGCCAATGGTGCTCGTGATGGTTTACGGAAGAGAAAACTAAGACTCAGAGAAGCCAAGTGACTTGCCTAAAGTCACACAGTGACTGAATAGCAGGGCTGGGATATATATCCCATATGGGAATATATTTCCATAATCGGGGTGGGGGGGGCGCCTGGATGGCTCAGCCTGTTAAGCACCTGCCTTTGGTTCAAGTCATGATCCCAGGGTCCTGGGAGCGAGCCCCGCATTGGGCTCCCTGCTCAGTCAGGGAATATGCCTGCCCCCATCCCCTCCTCCATCAATTGCACTCTCTCTCAAAAAAATACATCCACATAATCTAAAATCCAAATGTACCAAAGAGTGCAGTAGAAAGTCGTGCCTGCCAACCATGCCTCCCAGTCATTTAGTTCTCGGTCCTGGAAGCTACTGGCCTTGTATGTCCCTTCCACAGATATTCCATGCATGCACAAGCAGATATTTAAAACAATACACAGGGGCAGCCTAGGGGGGCTCAGCGGTTTAGCACCACCTTCAGCCTGAGGTGTGATCCTGGACACCCAGGATCGAGTCCCATGTCGGGCTCCCTGCATGGAGCCTGCTCCTCCCTCTGCCTGTGTCTCTGCCTCTCTTTCTCTCTCTCTCATAAATAAATAAAATCCTTAAAAAATAAATAAATAAATAAATAAATAAATAAATAAATAAAATAATAGAACAATATACAGATATATTTAGATAGATATCCTTCCCTTCCCATCTTCTTTCTTTACCCAAATGGTAGTAAACTCTACACACTGATCTGTGCTTTGCTTTTATCACTTACAATATACCTTAGAGATCTTTCCTATTAGTACATAGAGAGGAACTTCATTCTTTTTCACTGCATAAATGTATCATTTATTTACTTAATCCTGTATGGATGGACATTTGGGTTATTTCTAGTCTTACTGTCACAACAAAAATAATGCTGCAATAAGTAGCCTTGTGAACGTGTTGCTTCCCGCATGCTTGGGTATTATCTGTAGGATAAATTCCTGGAAGTAGATTGCTGGGTTGAGGGATATATGTGATGGTAGCTTCTATAGATAATGCCAAATAATCTACAACAGAGATTGATCCTATATATAATTCCACCTCAACACATAAGCACAGAGAAAGGATTTGAATTCAGGCCCATCTGGTTCCAAAGGGCTTGTTCCGCACCATGGTGACCACTACCGTCACTAGAAAGTTTTTCCTGATAATTTGGGCCACCTCCAAGTCTTGGGTCCTCCTGCTTACTCACCTGGAATGCCCGCCTCCTCCTCTAGGAGGCCTCACCCCTACCAAATAGCCCCATGTCTGAAGGTAAATTCTGCTTCCTCTGAAATCCTGCCCACCCACTGTCCATCCTAACTGGCTTCCAAGCATCTGACAGCTCCCCCCGCCACCATTTCCTGGGGGGTTACTCTTTCTCCTCCAATGCCCCACAAGGACAGAGATGGTGCCCCACTTCTCCAGGCATGGTACCTGCCATGGGGGATCGAGTCCACAAATGTTTGCAGAATGAATGTGCCCAATTTTCATGCCAGATATACAGAAATCGTCCCTGATCCCTTCTACTCCTTCACCCTCAATATTTAACTAATACCAAATCCTGTTGGTTCTACCTCCCGAATATTTCTTTTTTTTTTTTTTCCAAATATTTCTTGAATCTTCCCATTTGTCTCACCCAGCTCACCTCCTGTCTAAGCCACCATAACTTCTTACTTGGATTACTGCAGTAGCCTCCTACCTGGCCTCCCTGCCTCCACACACAAGCCTCCAATCCACTCCCATATCTCTGGCTATCTGGACAAAATGCTAACTGTTGTCCGATATCCATTCTTGCT
Source organism: Vulpes lagopus (assembly GCF_018345385.1). Taxonomy (NCBI): domain Eukaryota; kingdom Metazoa; phylum Chordata; class Mammalia; order Carnivora; family Canidae; genus Vulpes; species Vulpes lagopus. Next base: position 50,878,382 of record NC_054825.1, read on the forward strand.
TTCTTTTTTTAATAACAGAACCCCTGCCTCTTGGCCGGTCACCTTTGCCAGCCTGCCTTGTAGCCAGGTGGGGCCATGTGACTGTGCTCGGGCTTCCTGGGTGTGAGCACTGGCAATAGGCCTGGCTTCCATCTGACCTTGAAAAAGAATAGCACACCTACTGCTCCCGTCTACCCTCCTCCAGCTGGGGCATGGCAAACAGTTTAGACCTCAGGGTGGACGCTGGGCACTGAGGAAGGCAGAGCCACACACCAGAAGGAACCTCAGGAGGCCTCTGGACGAAGAGCAGGGCACCTGGCAGGGACACCCCACACAGGAGCCCTGGCCGAGCACACCAACGACACTGCCCACCTGGCGTCAGTCCCTGAGCTCCGGCCAGCTGGCCAGCCAGTCACCCGGGAGGGCCTTGGGAACACAGCAGGAAGCAAGACCAGAGTGTCTTTTTCTTTTTTTTTTTTTTAATTTATTTATGATAGTCAGAGAGAGAGAGAGAGAGGCAGAGACACAGGCAGAGGGAGAAGCGGGCTCCATGCACCGGGAGCCCGACATGGGATTCGATCCCGGGTCTCCAGGATCGCGCCCTGGGCAAAAGGCAGGCGCCAAACCGCTGCGCCACCCAGGGATCCCCGAGAGTGTCTTTTAATTTTAAATTTTCTTGGGCGCCGACTTGGAGCTCAGCCATTGAAATATCATTCTCCTGGCTTCCTGCTACACACACGCACGCACGTGCACACACACACATACACACCCCTGTGCTCACGCCTGGCAGCTCTCTGCTAGGAAAGAATGCAGCCTTTTCCCCTCTGTCCATCATCACCATGCTTTCAGACAGCCTGCATTCCTCCTCCCTGAGGTCAGCAGCCTCCTGCTCCGGGCTGTCACAGGGAACCCGCACATCCTCGGCGATCCATTCTACTGGGCCAGATCTCCACGATCCCAAGGAAGACTGGTGGACAGTCCCCAGAAAGGTGATGAGCGCACATGTGCAGTCCCTATGTACCTACCTCCTCTTTATCTGTAACCGTGAGCATCCACTAAGGGCTAGTCACAGCCCCTGCTCTTGGGAGGAGAGGGAGGAGGCCCCTACCGGTGACATCATGTCATTCGGAGCTCAGATCTGTGTAGAACCAACCCATCCATGTTTCCCAGGCTGTGGTCTCCACCTGCCAAGGCCACCTGTAGGATCCCCTGCCAATTTCCCCTATATTTTAAGGCTCCCAAAGCCATAGCTCATGTTCTCACAGGAAAGAATAGTTAATAAACGTGAGTTTTCCACCCTTTTTAAAAAAAAAATTGTCTTCCTCCATGGCCCCTCTAGGTCAGAACCAAACCAAGAAATCTCCTTTCCCAGAGACAACCCTCTGAGAGTCCAGCTTTGTCATGGGCCGTGTCCCTGAGTCTGACTCCTTCCTGTCTAGGAGCCTTCTCTATATTCCAGTGCCCATGCCAGGAGTCCCCAAGGCTCCCCCGGCCCAGCCCTCCACCACAGCATAGCCGGCACCGGCTCACTCCGGGGACCCCCACCACAGGGAACAACACAGCCTCCCCACCAAACCCCTGAGGAAAAGCCAGGGTTCAAACCCGCCCTCATCCTGCTCAGCTCATCAGCCACCATCAACCATTCACTCCTCGGACATCTGTGAGGAGGGGCGGAGGAAGGATTTTTTTAGGACTAGGGAAATGGTGAGGGTCTTTGGGTTGGGGTGACAGCAGGCAGTGAAATAGGACTGAGACAGAAAATTCAGGCAAGAAGGGGATCAGGGTGGTGGGGGGAGGCCGATGTGCAGGAAGGGGCCCTTTAAGTGGGACTTGCAGGGAGAGGAAGGGGAGAGCTTAGGCCTTTAGAGCCACAACTTGAAAGCAAAAGCCTCTATTTTGGCCTCTATTTTCTCTAGGGTTGAGGGTACAGGGGCCACGGCTGACATTTACAGGACTTCTATCAGTTGCTCCTCCAGCAACTCTTCCAGGCAGCCCTCCAGACGAAGACCAGGAACGCAGGTAAGATGTGGAGCCCCAGTGGAGCGGGATGGGGGGCACCGTGCTTCAGGGAAGGGGCTGGTTGGACTGTAGCCGCCCGAGAGGGAGTGTGCCCTGCTGGGGGCAGTCTGGGAGGGCGGCCTGGAGGAAGCACAGCACGCAGTGGGCGGTCAGTAGGCATCTGTCTCAATCACCATAAACATCCCAGGAGACACCTGCAGATGAACTCTCTGAATCCTTGGATGGAGCTGATGGATGGAGATGCTGCCTCTGCCACCGCTGTGCAAGCCTGAGCTCAGGGAAGGCAGCTTGTCCTCCCAACAACTGGGAGAGATCTGCTCCTGGGCGTGGGGAGGGCGCAAGAGGTTGTGCCAGGGTGCAGAGGGAGAGAGATGGCGGGGACGTGGAGACCCAGGGAGAGACATGGCCTCGGCGGGAAGGCCTGAAACAGCAGCCTAAAGCCAGTGACTGTGACTGCTGCCCAGGCACAGGCCACACGGCAGTTGTGTTGCTGGCCCTTTACGCACGTCACCTTCACCCATCATGTTTGCAGCTGTACCTCTAGTGCCCAGAGCTGCCCCCAGCACAGAGAAGGTGCTTGGCAAATGTTTGCTCTTACAAGATTAATACATCTAATTCTCACCATATCTTCATGCAATAGAATTATCTGCACTTTGCAGAGGAAGAAACTGGGATCGAAGGTGTTTGGCCCCAGCCCTTGTGGGAGGCAGATTTCTAAGAATAATCCCACTGACCCTTGACCTTGTCAGGCCCCCTCCCCCCTGAATGTGGATGGTCCTTATAGATATGAGATATCCATCCTGTAATCACAGTATATGGCAAAAGGGAGATAATCTAATCACACAAGTCCTTTAAAAGAAAGTTTTCTTCAGCTGGTGGCAGAAGGGGGCATCAGAGAGCTCCGAAGCACCAGAAGGATCTGACACATGGTTGCTGGCTTTGAAAGTGGAGGGGCTTCTAGAGCTGAGAGCAACCCCCTAGCTGACAGCCAGCCAGGAAATGGGCCATCAGTCCTACAACCTCAAGGAACTGAATTCTCCCAACAACCTGAGTGAGCCTAGGAGCACACCTTCCCTGGAGCCTCCGGAGGAGAGCCCAGCCCAGCCACAGCTTGATTTTGGCCTTTTGCAACTCTAAACAAAAGACCCCAAATCATCCCCACCTGGAATTCTGACCTACAGAACTGTGAGCTAATCAATGGATGTTGCTTCAAGCTGCTAAATGTGTGATCATTTGTTACACAGCAAGAGAAAACTAACACTGCCCTTGTGCACAACACACACAGAGCCCACATTTACCGCATCCATACGGAGCATACGACGGCCACATTCAGTGCGCACTACCACCCCCAGTCTATTACGTGCAGATGCCACCCACAAGGTACATGAAGTGCCCTCAACACTATGGACACCTGTTCCTGGAAGCCTGCTGGAGACTGGGGGCATTTCCTACTACCAGGCCCACTGCCAGGCAGGTGGCTACCTGTGGATCCAACACTGATGTGTCCCTCCTCAGTATGCAAGTGTAACCAGGAAGTGGCTGCCAACCACAGACTACATTTCCCAGCCGCCCTTGCATCTAGCATGGCCCTATGATTGGTTCTCACCAATGGAATGTGGGCATTAAGTGATGTGTCACTTCTTAGTCAAGGCCATCAAGAAGTGAGCATGCCCCTCTCTTTCCATACCCCTCCACTGAGTACAGGGAACACTGAGAACCTTAGAGCTCATAGAGCCACAAGCTAGAGGAGCCTTGGTCACCACGGAGAAGAGCCACTTGCCAACTAGGAACACATGCATTAGGGTGTATGAGAGTGAACACTGTGTTAAGGCACTGAAATGAGTGTGCGTGTGTTGGGGGTAAGGGTGTTTTATAAATGTCACCCTTATGTGTTTAGCTAGTGTTACCTTGATATTCCAGCCCTTGTTCTCCTGGCCCTCCCCTTGGGCCAACATGACAGAGACTGGGCTCCTTGCATCCAGTGGGTCCCCAGGCAGACCCTGCACAGGGGAAAGCTCACCTCCACCCCCTGACTGAGAAAAACTATAGTCCCCTGCAGCCATCCACACCTGCCCAGTGACCATCCTCCACATGCCCAGCTCTGGGCTTGTAACCATCCTTCCCTTCCCCCCACCCCTCACCCAGTCATCTCCTGTGTGCATCCCTGTGGCCGCTGCTCTGGACGGGACTCATGGGATCTCAGACATCAGCGATAGCCTCAAATTTTTCTAATGCAACATGCATTTGTACTACGGAGACTTTTCTAAAAATGCCTGTCCTGCAGCAACTCTCCCCGCTCTAAAGCTCCCCATTGCCTTCCAAATAAAGCCTATGTTCCCACTCAGTCAAGCCTTCTCTTCCATCGGAGACTGTCAGGGCTCAGAGAAGCCTCATACCTCCCCATTCCCCTGCACAGGACTCCTCGCTCATGTGAAATGTATAAAGTACCTTCTGCAAGGGCACATCATCAGCGATGATGGTAACAGTGATCCATCGATTGCACTTCTCATCCTCCCGATCTCAGATTCTTGAAGTCCTAACTGTCCTTCAGGATGACCCAAAGCCCACCTCCTCTAGGAGGGCTGAGGTAGTTAACTTTATGTATCAACTTGATGGGGGTCAGGGATGTTCAGATAACTGGTAAAACATTATTTCAGGGTGTGACTATGAGGGTGTTTCCAGAAGAGATTGGTATTTGAATCTGTAGACAGAGTGAAGGGGATTACCCTCACCAGAATGGGTGGGCATCCTCCAGTCCGAGGGTCTGAATAGAACAAAAAGGCAGGGGAAAGGTCAATTTGCTCTCTCCTTGAGCTGGGACATCCATCTGCTCCTGTCCTCAGACATCATCCCTTCTGGTTCTTGGGCCTCCAGACTCAGACTGGGACTCGCACCATGTGGTCCCCGGGTTCTCAGGCCTCTGGCTTTGGACTGGAACTCTACCACCGGCTTCCCTGGGCCTCCAGCTTGCCGACGGCAATTGGTAGGACTTCTCAGCCTCCACAAGCACATGAGCCAGTCCCTCCTACTAAATCTCATCTATCTATACCTACCCCATTGAGTCCTTGTCTCTGGAGGGCCTCCTGAATGCTCGAAGCAGGAAGGTTCCATCCTTTCTGGTGCTCCCCTTCCCAGGACCTGGGTCACACCATCCCTCAACACTGCCATTGCCACATGTCACAGGTTGGCTTCTCCAAGAAGACTCGATGGTAGAATTAAAGGTACAGGAGTTATTGAAGAGGACTTGGGATCTGTCCTGGAAGAGGAATCTGGGAGCCCCATCACCCTGTCCACCGCAATTAGACACACAGCTGTTGCCTCCCCCACCTCTCCAGAGTCCCTGGAAAGGAGGGAGCATAGAGGCGGCGTCAGTCCTGTATCCTTTGCTTCCCTCCCCCACCCCCCAACAACCTGCAGGCCACAATGTTTGGCACAGACCCCAGGACCTGGCTGAGTTCCGAGTGTCTGTAAACTGGGGGTGGACTGAGCCCAGGCTGAGTGCAGGGGGCCCAGCTGAAAGCTGGGGGTTTTGGGTTCCCCATGTGGCCACACCATGCTGACCCTCACAGAGCATACGCTGCCCCCAGGACACGTTTTATAGAATTGTGGGGGCCTGTTGGTCATTGCAGCAAAGAGGGGGCACCACTAGTGGGCAGGGGGATGGTTCTGCAACAAAGAACCATCCCAAAACTCATACTGGTGAAAAACCTGTTTATAAATCTCCAAGTCTAGAGCTGAACTCTGTTTTACATATCAGCACAAAGTATTTTGTCGTATGGCTTTAAAAGCATACACCAAATTTTTCAGGAGTACAACTACTAAGTAAATCCAGGGAAGATGTGTACTCTATTTAGTTTGGAATTTCATCAAGAGATATTTCTTTTGGGATGCCTGGGTGGCTCAGCGGTTGAGCATCTGCCTTTGGCTCAGGTCCTGATCCCAGGGTCTGGGATCGAGTCCCGCATCGGGCTCCTTGCAGGGGGCCTGCTTCTCCCTCTGCCTATGTCTCTGCTTCTCTGTGTCTCTTATGAATAAATAAAATATTTTTAAAAATAAACATTTCTTTTTCAGGGGCACCTGGCTGGCTTGGTCGGAAGAGCATGCAGCTCTTGACCTCAGGGTCATGAGTTCAAGCCCCAAGTTGGGTGTAGAGGTTACTTAAAAATTACTAGATGCACTTCTTTTTAAAGAAAGAAAAGAAAGAAAAGAAAAATAAATATTCCTTTTTCAGAAAATCTTGGCAGGTATTTGACCCACCTGACAACTGCTCTGGATGCACCTGCATTTTACCTGTCACATTCAGTGCCTGTTTTTTTTTTTTTAATTAATTTTTATTGGTGTTCAATTTACCAACATACAGAAAAACACCCGGTGCTCATCCCGTCAAGTGTCCACCTCAGTGCCCGTCACCCATTCCCCTCCAACACCCGCCCTCCTCCCCTTCCACCACCCCTAGTTCGTTTCCCCGAGTTAGGAGTCTTTATGTTCTGTCTCCCTTCCTGATATTTCCCACCATTTCTTTTCCCTTCCTTTATATTCCCTTTCACTATTATTCATATTCCCCAAATGAATGAGAACATACACTGTTTGTCCTTCTCCAATTGACTTACTGCACTCAGCATAATACCCTCCAGTTCCATCCACGTCGAAGCAAATGGTGGGTATTTGTCGTTTCTAATGGCTGAGGAATATTCCATTGTATACATAGACCACATCTTCTTTATCCATTCATCTTTCGATGGACACCGAGGCTCCTTCCACAGTTTGGCTATTGTGGCCATTGCTGATAGAAACATCGGGGTGCAGGTGTCCCTGCGTTTCATTGCATCTGAATCTTTGGGGTAAATCCCCAACAGTGCAATTGCTGGGTCGTAGGGCAGGTCTATTTTTAACTCTTTGAGGAACCTCCACACAGTTTTCCAGAGTGGCTGCACCAGTTCACATTCCCACCAACAGTGTAAGAGGGTTCCCTTTTCTCCGCATCCTCTCCAACATTTGTTGTTTCCTGCCTTGTTAATTTTCCCCATTCTCACTGGTGTGAGGTGGTATCTCATTGTGGTTTTGATTTGTATTTCCCTGATGGCAAGTGATGCAGAGCATTTTCAGTGCCTCTGTTTGCAGCCAGAACCCAGAGGTGATTAAACATTGCAAGGCCTTCCTACTGTAGCCATGCTTAAACATTTACAGATTGAGGGGCCCCTGGGTGGCTCAGTGGTTGAGCATCTGCCTTGGGCTCAGGTCGTGATCCCGTGATCCCCGGGTCCCGGGATCGAGTCCCATGTCGGGCTCCCCGCAGGGAGCCTGCTTCTCCCTCTGTGTGTCTCTCATGAATAAATAAATAAAATCTTTAAAAATAAAAACATTTACAGACTGAAATACATTTTATTTTATTCTCATTGCTGTTTAGGTCTTCTTCCTATTACTATTAAAGCAGTACATTTGGTTTTTAGGTCTCTGGATTGGTTGTAATATCTGTGAATTTCATTTCAGGATGGTAAAAGGGGCATACACAATATTTTATATTAGAAGGTAGTGGGTCTGACAGATTAAGAACCTCTGGCCTGAGTGTGTGCTCTTCTCCTGGGCCTGACCTATCTCTCCCAACTCATCTCATCACCACCACCAGCATCATGGGGCAGGTGGGCTCTGGGACCTATGGGGGGAGGGTGCCCTCTGCAGGCCATCAACCCCTCTCCCCAGGAAACAGGCCCAAAGGAACCATCTGGAGGGATCCTAATCTTGCCATATCTGTTTCCAGAGCTCCCTCCAGATTCACCATCACAAATTCTGAGCCTTCCCACCATCCTGGGGACCTGGGCAGAGGCGTGGGGAGGTGGCAGGGGAGGGCAGGGGTAGAGTTTACCCTTTCCCCCTTCCATGGGGGCCTAAAGGGAGTCAGAGCCTAGAAGCAGGTGTCTCTCAGCCAAGGGGACACCTTCCAGGCTTCATTCCCACTCATGCTTCAAGACAGCCACCTCTCGCCAGGCTTCCCTGGATACTTCAGCCAGTGATGCTGGGCCAGGTGGGAAATCTCCGGGACAGAGGCAGAGACACAGGCCCAACTAACAGAGCTCACAGCATCAGTGTGTCCACCGGGGGCATGAGAGTGTCTGAACGCCTCAGGCTGCATAATAGGGTTATCACGTAAAATACAGGATGCCTGTTCATTTAGATTTCAGATAAATGACAAGTAATATTCTTAGTGGAAGTATATCCCATGCAAACCTGGGAACACACTTACACTAAAAAAAGTCTAAGTTGCTCATCTGAAATTAAAATATGTATTTTTTAAACATTGTATTTATTTATTTGACAGAGAGAGAGAGCGAGCACAGGCAGAGGGAGCTGCAGGCAGAGGGAGAGGGAGAAGCAGGCTCCCAGCTGAGCAGGGGGGTCCCACATGGGGCTCAACCCCAGGACCCTGGGATCATGACCCCAGCCAAACCAAGCCACCCAGGCACTCCTGGAATTAGAATTTGACTGGGTGTCCTGCACAAAGCCCAAATATGCCGTGGAAGGCAGAGCTGGAGAACGTCACTGTAACCAGCACCAGGCCGAGGCGTAAACCTGCCTATGAGAAGGGCTGGGTCAGGAGCAGTGTGTGTGGACCCAGACTCGAGTCCTGAGACTAGACCCAGCAGTTCTCAACTCCAAGTGAGGCTCCAGGCTCCCCTGGTGATCAGATTCCCAGAATGGCCACACCCCCAGATTCTGGTCCATTCTGTTTAGTCCGGAGTCTCACCCGCCGCTCACTGGGTCGGTTGCCAGTTTTATCACCAGCGCAAGTGAAGGCCTGGGTCTGGGCCTTGAGGAGCAGTGGGCAGGCAAGGGATTTCCTCGAAGATGAGTGGGCTTAGATCCCCAGTAGGTGCACCGGCAGCTGGACTTACCTTCCTAAATGTAGGTAGGCCTTTCCAGTGGCTTCCTACCTCCTTATGGAGAGGAAGGTTCTAGCACAAATAATACTGTTCAATTGAAGAAACTGGGGCACTAGACAGGGCGGAGACTGAAACCCAGCCTGCCTGAATCCAAGCTGATGGAGGGGCTAGGCTCCAGAGGGATCCCCACTAGCCCCAGCTCACAGGTCTCCTCACTTCCCCATCAAGGGCCCCCAGGCATGGCAAGCTGTTCATTACGTTTCCCAGCCTGGCCCAGTGCAATTCCAGTCTGTGAGCTGTCCCTCCTCGGCCCACATGCCCCAGGTCGCCCTGACCATCCCCTCCCACCCTCCCTCCTCTATGATGGAAAAGTAATTCTGCACAACTGGCCGTCCCAGCACTTAACCATACCATATCATGATTACTCTCTGCAGCTGTCACTACAGGTGTTCTGGGGACCTGTCTCATATAGTCGCTGATAGAGGTGACTCCTACAACCACCCCCAGGTGTCTGAATAGCATCAAGAAGCGCCAGGAGCTGCAGAAATCACATTCCAAGAATCTAGGACTGTCCACTTTAGAATGTGAACCCTGTCTGATTAGGAACAAACCCAAACAATCACATTCAACAAGTGCTTACGGAGCCACCGGGAATGAGTGGTGGTGAGGAACAGAGCTTCATGTGCTGGGCAGATGCAATTGTGTAGACAAACGCGAGCTTCCATTTAGGTTTACAACATAATTGGATTGTTGCGACCCTTCAAAAGTCCTTAAAATTCAATAGAATGGAATATTTACATATCTTAGGACCATATTGAATTCAGAAATCTTAGAGTTAAGTGAACAATTGTATTTATATACTGTATTAGTTCCTTATTGCTGCTGTAACAAATTACCACACTTAGTGGTTTAAAATAACACAGACTTATTATCTTATAGCTCTAGACATCAGAAGTCCCAAATGGGTTTCCCGAGGCTGAAATCGGGTGTCAGCAGGGCTGCATTCAGGGGAGAATCTGTTCCCTCACCTTTTTCTCACCTCCTAGGAGGCACTCTCATTTCTTGGCTCCAGGCAATGACATCACTCCGAGCTCTGCTTTGGTTATCACTTCTCTCTCTCTGGTTCTTCTCCCTCCCCTTCCCTTATAAAGACGCTTGTGATTACATCGGGCCCACCTGGATAATGCAGGATAATCTCTCCATCTCAAAATCCTTAACTTAATCACACCTGCAGAGTCCCTTCTGCACGAAAGGTAACCTATCCACAGATGCTGGGGATAAGGATGTGGATATCTCAGGGAGGGAGGATCTTATCCTGCCTATCACACCTAGTTTAAGGGTCAAGTGCAAAAAATCCAATCAGGCTGTCTGCCTGGTAGGAAACTGCAGCAAATCTGGGAAGCGTGTATAACATTTAGCTCCAAGGATGTGGGCTACTGGACCATGACATTGATATTTTTGTGTTGAGGGAATCAGTGTGCATTTGTTACTCTAATCACCTTGTAATACATAAGGTGATTTGGTCTTTTAGAGCAACAGCCTTATAACTATTAATTGAAAGTGTATAACTAAATAAGTTGAAATCTTACCAAGTTTATGCATCATATTAGAACATGTAAGAGAACTTTAAATTCACCATATTTTAAAAATAATAATAATAAAATAAATTCATAATAAAATAAAATTCATATATTAATTTTCATTATTATTTAATTGAAACTTTGTATAAGTTTAACATATAGTTTTATAAAAATTATCTAATACTCGGGAGGAAAAAAACTTGTTGGTTCACTCAGATATTGGAGTACTAAAATTGGAAGTCTGTTTTTAAAATAAAAGTTAAAATATTTTAAGGGGTACCTGGATGGCTCAGTCGCTAGAGCATGCAACTTGATGGTGGTGAGATCAAGCCCCACATTGGGCGTGGAGTCTACCTAAAAAAAAAAAGAGAGAGAGAGAGAGAGAGAGAGATAAATCTAAAATAAAATATTCTAAGATATTTGACTAACTAAGGTTGTAAATTGGATGATGATGAGTTCAAGCCCCACATTAGGTGTGGAGTCTACCTAAAAAAAAAAAAAGGAGAAAAATCTAAAATAAAATATTCTAAGATATTTGATTAACTAAGGTTATAAATTGGACCAAACATTATTCAAAGATGTCTTAAAGGAGATTGTTAAAATTTGATGCTCATAAATAGAATAAGACTTGCAAACTGAATTTTATTTATTTATTTTAAAGATTTTATTTATTTATTCATGAGAGACACACAGAGAGAGGCAGAGACACAGGCAGAGGGAGAAGCAGGCTCCATGCAAGGAATCCGATGTGGGACTCGATCCTGGGTCTCCAGGATCACGCTGTGGGCCAAAGGCAGGTGCTAAACCGCTGAGCCACCCAGGGATCCCCCACAAACTGAATTTTAAAGTCTAGAATGGTACCCCCAGTCTTATTTCCCCCTGGAAGAAATAGCCTAGATAGGAAGTATGTGGTCCTGAGGCAGCCCCAGCAGCCTGAGGAAAGACTGGAGTGAGAGCCCAGAGAACTGCATAGACCCTGACAAATCGCATCAGGTGGATGCAGGGTGGATGCCTGTCACTGCTGGTTTTTAACTCATATTGGTATTATTGTTTTGAACATTTTTATATTGTTGGAAAAAGCAAGTAAGTATATTTAGAGGACTATCAATCTTTTCAATTTGAAAGAGCAAGCGGTACAATGATAGGATTAAAAAATTAGGTAGGAACCCTATCATAGTAGAATCAAATTAGAAAATGACCTTTATTTTCAGTAAAGGCAGATTTAGATGTCTGGACCAACCTTGCTACTGCATGGCGACTTAGAAAAACTGGCCACAATAGTTTAAATACTCTTAAAATCATCAAAGAGCCAGGGAGATATCAAGAGATTGCCTGGCCAGGGAGCCCAACCAAGATGGGGAGGCACTTTTGCCACAGTGGAGTCGGCCGCCCAAGGGCAGGCTGTGGGGAACCCGGGCAGAGCCTCTGAGAAGCGGGAGTGGGTCAAGGAACAGAGATCAGGCCAGAAAACTGGGAAGTGGGCCCCACTCAGGACTAAGATCCAAGATTGCCAGTGCTCTGGATGCCTGGCAGGAGCTAACAGAAACCCTAAGTTAGGGAAGATGACATTCCTTCTGGTGTCAAGTCATTTCCAAAGGTGATGTTTCCAACAAATGTTCAACCTACAGTCAAAGTTAAGCAGGCACAAAAACTTAAACATAATGGGGCACCTGGGTGGCATCTGACTCTTGGTTTCGGCTCAGGTCATGGTCCCATGGGTGGTGAGATCAAGCCCCAAGTTGGGCTCTGTGCTCAGTAAGGAGTCTGCTGGAGATTCTCTTTCTCTCTCTCCCTCTCCCCTGCTCTTGCTCTCTTTCTCTCAAATAAATAAATCTTAAAAAAAAAAAACTTAAATCTATAAATAAATAAATAATTTTTAATATTTAAAAATAAAATATAACCAGGCACACAGGTAACAAGACAACATAACCAAAGGCCAGCTGAAACCATCGCTATCGAAAGCAGGTGGAATCACACAGTATATACTTGTGTTCCCAAGGGGAAAGGGCTGGAAGGGAAGGCTGGCCTCTGCCCAGGTGACTGGCCTCCTGCCTGTCCTGTCCCTTCCATCTCACACTTGCTGCCAGGTGGCCATGGGAAGCCTCGAATGCATTTTCCTTCCTACCTTTCTGCCTTTATTCCTGTGTTTCCCTCAGTCTGGGGTTCCAGGATCTGACAGGAGCCCGCTGGTGTAGATGTCCTCGCCTACAGGAAGTCTTCCTCACTCCTCCAGCGAGAAGACATCTCATTGTCTGCTTTTATCTTCCTCTCTTGGAACACCTTTATCCTTCTGCCTTGTGTTTTGAGCCATTGCATTCCCGCTCTTCCCCCCACTGGACCTTATTGAGGGGCTGGATCTGGAGGGACACCTGCCACTTGCCCCTTGCATTTCCTCTGCTCAGGTGCTAGGCGCTTAGGAGCATGACCACAGGGGGCAGGTGACCAGCTTGCACCTGCTCTTTAGCACACTCATCAACGTCCTGCCACTGTCATCTTGACTTGAGTTCTCAAGACCGAGGGAACCCTCGAGATACCCCACTTCCACCCAAGCCCTGGCCATACTTTGGAATCACCTAGGGAGCTTTTAAAAATTAAACCTGGATCTCTGGGGATAGAGCACTCCAGGTGATTTTAATAAATAACCAAGCTTCAGAACCACCGGACAAGCCCAAGGGGCCACAGCAGAGCCAACCCTAGAATTCCAAGTCTTGAGGAGGTGCTCTTGCTTTTATCCCAAGAAGAACTGGGGAGGTTCCTAGCCCACTGGCTATTTGGGGCCCCTCACAGTGCTGCAAAAATGGGCTCCACAAGACTGTTGGCTTCTGTGGAGCCAACCCCTTCCCTCCTTGTCCTTCCCTGACTCCAGAACTCGGGCCCAGACAGCCAGAGCCCAGGGGACAACGGGTGACTCAGACACTTCCTGTTTTCTTGGCCACAGTGACAGAGGGATGGAAACAACCAGGCTGGGGATCATGGCCTAAGAGAGGGGCCTGGAGAGAAGAGAAGGCCGGAGCCAAGGGGCCAGTCGGCCTTGAGGTGCAGGAGTAGCCGAGCAGAGCCACATGGGGTAGTTCACTGGCCTCAGGGAAAGAAAATGAGAGTGGTTTGTTGGCTAGCCAGGTCAGCAGAGGGAGGAAGGATTTGGAACTAGCCTTTCTTGAAATGTGGGGATTTTCTGGGTCCTCAGGGGCTGCAGGAGAGACCTACAGTTTTGCCTACATGTCTGGTTCAGGCAATCTGAGAGGCAGAAGCTGTGTTGGAAGGAGGAGCTTTAGGCAGGGAGGCAAAGGACCTGGGTTATCTTGTCCTTGCCCTGCCACGAATTAGCCGTGATCCCAAGCACACCCGTGGTCATCTCTGAGGCCATGCTTCCTCTCCTATAAAATAAAGGAGGCTGGGATAAGTGGAGCTCTGAGCAGTCCGGCAATTCTAAGCAAAAACCGTGTCCTCTCACAACCTTACAGAGCACCGTGCAGCCTCCAGGGGACTTTGGATTGAGATGATTTTGATTTCAGGTTGAGCAATAACCCTGGTAGGTAGGCAGGGAAGGTACCATCATCTGATTGCTGCTGGAAACATTGATCATCAGGAAGACAAAGAAAGGTGTTGGTCAAGAACACCTTGCATGGAAATGGGGACACTCCTCAAGACCCCACTTGGTCACCCCTTCCTTGGAGGATAGTTTGCGGATGTTGATGAAAAATTATACATGTCTTAATCTTGACCTCCATCATCTCCCTGAAGGAGCCACCCCTCTAGAAATCATCCTACATTCAGAAAAGTCTCATTGGACAGGAAGATATTCACTGAAGTGAATTTTGTATTGATGAGAGGTGAAACACAGCCCAGACATCCAGCAATAGGAAAATGGAGACCAGAGAGTGTGGATGAGCTCCCTGTAAATTATCTTTAAACTTGGTGGTTTAGCAGGCGTTCTACTGTCTCAGAGTTTCTGTGGCTCAAGAATCCAGGCACAGCTTGGCTGGGAGCCTCTGGGTCAGGGTCTGTCAAGAGGCTGCCACCACCTCAAAGCTTGACTGGGAGAGGATCCAGCCCCAAGTTCACTCACGCGGCTGTTGGCAGGCTCGGGTCCTCGTTGGTCCTTAAGACAACAGTTCCTCAATTTGAGGGCCCCTCAATAGGACAGCCCACACGTAGCAGCTGGCCTCCCTCAGAGCGAGTGAGCACCCTGAAAGGCACACAGCTCTCTCTAACTTGACCTTGGAAGTGACACCCCCCCCCCCATTTCTGCTGTATTCTATTCATTAGAACTGAGTCCTTAGGGATGTCTAGGTGGCTCAGTGGTTGAGCGTCTACCTTCGGCTCAGGTTGTGATCCCGGGGTCCTGGGTTCGAGTCCCATACCAGGCTTCCTGCAGGGAACCTGCTTCTCCCTCTGCCTATGTCTGTGTCTCTCATGAATAAATAAATAAAATCTTTAAATTAAAAAAAAAAGAAAGAAAGAAAGAACTGAGTCCCCAGGTCTAGCCCAGCCAAGTGATAGGGACTGTCAGGAAGGGAAAAACTTTCCTCCACCTTCAGGGTCCTTGAGCTGGGTCTGAAAATTAATCTGACTAGGACAGATAAACATGAGAAGAGCATACAAATGCACCTAATATAGGTTTCACATAACCTGGGAGTCTTTCTAAGGAAATGAAGACCAGAAAGGTCTTGATGAGGGTTTGATACAGACTGGGCAGTCGTGTAAAAATATGATAGGTCAGAGAATGGGAGTGAGCTTCCCCCCAGTAAGCTGGGGGAAGCTTAGCAAGGCCTGTCTGTTCAGATTCTTCAGGCTGTTTCTATCTCTGGAGATAGTGGTGGTCCTTTCTTCCCGTATGGGGCAGAGCACCTCTCTCAAGAGGGTTTTCTTTCTTTCCCTTTTGTTTTTATTCAGACAGATGCTCACCCACTGAGCCACCCAGGTGCCCCTTTCAAGATGGCTTTTGACTTGCTTCTGGGGAGAAGGGCAGAGGGAAGGTCAGAATGACCTTCCTGCTTCTGTTGTCTTCTCAGACTCCTTCAGCTTAAACTATTCAATATGCCAAGGTGCCATATTTTGGGGTAGCGTGTCCCAAACCCCATTAAGACCACCCCATCAAGGCCATCCTAGAAGCCACCGAGCATAAAGCATATGTGACATGTTTATGATCGTAAGTGAAATGAAGACAACAGGATTCAAAACTGGATACACAAGGCGATCATATCTGAGAATACAATAGGGAAAAAGGATAGGAAGAAATTTGTTAAAGAACACATTTACAGTTGACCCTTGAACAACATGGGTTTGAACTGCGTGGGTCATTTATACACAACTTTTCTTCAATTAAATTATATGGGAAAATGTTTGGAGGTTTGTGGCAATTTGAAAAAATTCAGACACATCACATAGCCTAGAAATGTCAAAAAATTTAAAAAGTTAGATATGCCACGAATGCATGTGGATACTAGTCTACCATGAAATACAAATTTATTATAAAGTTAAAATGTATAAAACTTATGCACATGAACCCAGATCAGACACTATCTTTACATTTTTGATGCCAAGTGTTATCAGCACATAGAACATCTATCTATACTGTTTGTATCATGTAAGACAATGTTGACGTAGGTACGGACAGATTATTCATCTTGTAAATAGATGGTGTAAATTTACAGTATCAGTGAACACAGAACGGCACTGTAAATATATTTATTTTTAATAAATAAAAGATTTATTATTGGAAAGATTCTCTTCCTTATGATTTCCCCAATAATACTTTTTTCTCCAGCTTACTGTATTGTAAGAATACAGTACATAATACATGTAATATAAAAGATATGGGTTAATTGACTATGTTATTGGTCGGGCTTTCAGTCAACAGTAGGCTATTAGTTAAGTTTTTGGTGTGTCAAAAGTTGTGCATGGATATTCGACTGTTCGGGGGTCAATGCCCCAACCCCCACGTTGTTCAGGGGTCAAATGCACACACCAAAAAACCAAATGGGGTCTGCATGATAAAGTACCTTTATGAATTAGGTCTTTTGCTTTTCCACACAAGTGTTAATTTCTGCATCTTTTCCACCCCCCATTATTTATTTTTCAAACTTAGGTAACTGATTATCTGGCCCTGGGATCGAAGGGGCTGGGTAGAAGGAGTCCAGTTCCTACCCCCCTGTCCTCGAGCCTGTCCCAGCAAGAAGAATCTATCAATTCTCACGTGCGGACAGCCTCCGGGGTGTGTTTCAGGCAAATCCTAACCACCTCTAATCTCATTACATATTCCTGTGTTTGCTGGGGCCTGAGGAGTTGGCTTGGGGTAGAGGTGGGGGGTCATCCTGAAAGCAGCATTATCTGGAGACTATTTGATGTAGAGGGGGTGGCAAGGAGTGGAGAGACACAGGAAGTGACCCGGAGAGGAAGGAGAAAGCATATGACACAGTGGAAAGATTCCTGAAAGACAGAGTCTCAGAGCCTGAGCATGCTGGTCACTGGAGTGTGACTCTTTCAATCCTCAGTTTACTCATCCACAGAATGGGGTGAAAGTAGGTGATATTGCCCTTCCTCATTCAATAGGGTTAAACGAGATTGATTATACACAGAAATACACTCTGCAAACTGTAAAGCTCTTGACCAGTGATGGTTTCTTCAGGGATTAGCTGGAGCAAATATACTTCCCTCTTGCCCCCACAATATGAGCTCCCCACAGGGGCCAAGACCTTCCCCAGGCGCCAGCCACAGGCCATATTGGCTCCCATGTACTGATCCATGGTTCCATTCCCATCTCTTTCTAGTTACACTGGTTAAATGTTGACACTGAATACACTTTGGCTAAAAAGAATGAGGTTTACCTCTAATGAAGGACGATTTGGCAACATCCGTCAAAATCCCAACTACCTCAGCGATTCCACTTTTAGGAATAGATGTGCACACATAGGGATGTAATCACATGTATAGGCATAGTCACTGCAGCGCTCTTTGTGAGAGCAAAGCATCATTAAAAAAAAAAAAACCTGTGTCCATCCACAGGGGACTGGTTAGATCAACTATGGAACATCCATCCAGTGGAACGCTGTGAAGGCATTAAAACAAATGAGGTGGCGCTGGGTGCATTGATCCAGAAAGATCACCAATATATACTATAAAAAGAAAAAAGCAAGCTGTCAAACAATACTACCTATCTATGTCCGCTGCTATAAACAATCAAAGCCACCTATATGTATATGCACCTAATTTGTATGAAAACAGGAAATGCAGGGAGCGATGCGACGGGTTGTCAGAAATGGCCATCTGCAGGGGGAAGGTGGGAGAAGGTGACTAGGAGAAGGCACCTTACCATTTTTGTTCCATTTACTTCGGGGATGGTCACCATTGCTTTGTAATGTGAATATAGGTGTGGATTTGCTGTGTAATTTTTTTAAACTTAAAAGTTTTATATATATATTTTTTACACATACATATATATGCTTTAGAATCTTTCACTGTCTTTTTTTTCTTAATTTTATTTATTTATTCATGAGAGACACAGAGAGACAGGCAGAGACATAGGCAGAGGGAGAAGCAGGAGCCTGATGTGGGACTCGATCCCAGGATCCTGGGATCATGACCTGAGCCAAAGGCAGACGCTCAACCACTGAGCCACCAAGGCACTCTTTCACTGTCTTTAAAATGTTGGATCCCTGGCTACTGTTTCAGAAATTTTCTGAGATCATCATCGGGCCTCATGGGTACTTCCTCCTTAGGAGGGAGTTGCCAGCATCATTCCTTGAAACCCTCCCTGTAGAAGGACCCAGGCTCCCCACTCCAAGCTGGCGCTTCCTCCTGGATGAGGTGCCTCAAATGCAGCCCTGAGGTCCCTCCTCCAACCGGCCTCCACCCCAGGCCTACTCTCTGCCCAGGATGACCCCTTGAGCTTGTTCTCACACTGTCTGTGTGGGGAGGAAGGCAAAAAACAAACCCCAAAACATCCTCATTCATTCATGCCTTATATACTATTCAATCTTGAATAAAAGCCCCCGAGATTGGAGTCTAGTCTAAAGAGACTCTAATCAAACAGCCTCCCACATAAGCGTGGGGTGAGGTCCGTGATGGAGGCCCTGGAGGGCCGACCCTGGGCAGACCCAGACAAGGTTCTGAGGAAGGAAGAGTGATGGAGGCTTTTTTCCCATTTTTGCTGAGAGTCCCTGCCCCCCATCCCCCAATCCCCCCATGCTGCTCCATTCCTCATCCTCTCCACCCTCCAAGAACCTGCTTGGCTGGGGTCTTCAGCAGCTGGCCCAGGGCTCCCCACCAGTGGTGAGGAGGGAGAAAATGCGAGACAGGAGCTGGGAAGCCGCCAGCGGATAAGCTCAGACCAAAGAGCTCCCCGGTGGGGAAGCACTGGCCCCCGGGACAGCCGGATTCCAGAACAGTCGCCATCATCTCATCGGTGCTGGCTCGCAGGTGCTGGCGTCCACACATCCAAAGCCATCCCCTCCCCAGCTTCCCCTCTGCAAGGGTCCTGGGCAGCAAGGCCACGGCTGAGTGGGCTATTTGTGTGTGTGTGTGTGTGTGTGTGTGTGTGTGTACACACACATGCACACTATACACACAGGTCCATGCTCTGTGGACAGGGTGTCAATTCATTCCAGACGTATTGGAACAGCCTCAATTTCACATATTTGGACGCCACAAACCATTGAAATCTCCCGAAGATTCCAATAGGATTATGCAGCATTCCTTCTGTCTTGTTCCAGAAAAAGGCTTTGAGAACCAGCTTGCAGAGTTGCAAGGATTTAAACATAACAGGCAGGGCGATCGGGGGAAGGGAGAGTGAGATGACATCGAAATGCATAAGTCAAATCCTGGGCACAGGCCTGAGGCGCCGCAGATGTCTCTGAGCATTTCCAAGCAGTCATTGCTCAGCGGGAAACAGGACACGGATTCCTGCTCTTCAGACCTGCAGGAATTTCCCTCCAAACGTCCTCAGAAAGATGCAGTGTGACTCCGAGTTGGAAAAGAACACACGCACGTTCTCCGCCTACCTGGCGGTTTGGTGATACGTGACCGCTTTTGTCAAAAGCCACAGAATAGTGCATGTAGGATGCGTGCATTTCACTGGAAGCAGATTTTACCTGGAAGAGAAATGAGGCCTAAACGGATACAGTTAGTGATATGCCTACCAAGAGTTTCGGGGTGCGGTGAACCAGCACCCGCACCTTGCTGGGAAATGCATGGAAGAAGATGAATGGCTGGCTGCGGGAGGGGGGGACAGGCAGTGACGTGCAATAAAGCAAGTAGAGTAAAATATGGTCTCAGCACGCATTCAGGGAGCGTATGGTGTGAAATGTGCAATTCTTGCAACTTCCCTGTGTGTTTGAACATTTTTATTTTTTTAGAGATTTTATTAATTTATTCATGAGAGACACACAGAGAGAAGCAGAGACACAGGCAGAGGGAGAAGCAGGCTCCTCGCAGGGAACCTGATGTGGGACTTGATCCCAGGACCCGGGATCGTGACCTGAGCCGACGGCAGACGCTCAACCACTGAGCCACCCAGGCGTCCCCGAACATTTTTATAATAAAATGTTGGGCACTCTGAGAAGTGAGGCAGACTACGGAAGTTACCATCCATGCCAGGAAAGGTAAAAGGCCCTTCTTACATTTTGTTCAGAGCTAGCGGGAGCCCCCAGGTCCGCTGACCCCTGGGCACCCCAGCCGTGGGTGAGGACGGGGCTTCTACAGTGCAGGGCTCGGGACAGCAGGGACACAGGGGCCTGGCTCCTGCAGAGCCCGCAGCATGGCAGGATTTTGGGATCTCCCAAACAAACAAAGCCCTCAGATCACGGAAACCCCTCGTCAGACCATCAGGGAACATCTACCCCCTGGGGCGCTGGGCCTTATCCAGAACACCCCCATAAGTGGGGTTCAGCCTTGAGAACACGATGGCATTGCTGACAGGGATCCTTTACTGGGGCCCTTCTCTCTGCAGGGCACTGCAGTAAGCATTTACATCTATCACGTCCTTCTTTTTTTTAATTTTTTTTTATTGGAGTTCAATTTGCCAACATATAGCATAACATCCAGGGCTCATCCCGCCAAGTGCCCACCTCGGTGCCCATGACCCAGTCACCCCAACCCCCCGCCCTCCTCCCCTTCCACTACACCTTGTTCATTTCCCAGAGTTAGGAGTCTCTCATGTTTTGTCACCATCTCTGATATTTTCACTCATTTTCTCTCCTTTACCTTTATTCCCTTTCAGTATATTTTATATTCCCCAAATGAATGAGACCATATAATGTTTGTCCTTCTCCGATTGACTTACTTCACTCAGCATAATACCCTCCAGTTCCATCCACGTCGAAGCAAATGGTGGGTATTTGTCGTTTCTAATGGCTGAGTAATATTCCATTGTATACATAGACCACATCTTCTTTATCCATTCATCTTTCGATGGACACCGAGGCTCCTTCCACAGTTTGGCTATTGTGGCCATTGCTGCTAGAAACATCGGGGTGCAGGTGTCCCTGCATTTCAATGCATCTGTATCTTTGGGGTAAATCCCCAGCAGTGCAATTGCTGGGTCGTAGGGCAGGTCTATTTTTAACTCTTTGAGGAACCTCCACACAGTTTTCCAGAGTGGCTGCACCAGTTCACATTCCCACCAACAGTGCAGGAGGGTTCCCCTTTCTCCGCATCCTCTCCAACATTTGTGGTTTCCTGCCTTGTTAATGTTCCCCATTCTCACTGGTGTGAGGTGGTATCTCATTGTGGTTTTGATTTGTATTTCCCTGATGGCAAGTGATGCAGAGCATTTTCTCATATCATGTCCTTTAATGTTTAAATGACGCCAGGAAGCCCATCCTGTACTATCCTCATCCCCATGCATACGGGAAAAACAGCTCAGAGAAGTCGGGGGACTTGTATGTTACTCTCAACTGGCAGATGCTGAGCTGGGAAGCCAAGTTATATTTGACTCCAGACTCTTCCATCCTAACCACTGCCCACTTCTGCTCTACAAGCACTCATCCCATCCCTGCCACCCCCCTCACCCCCCTCCCCACCCTGTCTCCCTGAGGGGGGACAGACAGACAACTGGTCTCTGCTCCATCCTCAGAAGAAAATCTGACTTGGTCTCAGACTGCTCCTCATAAACCAAGCATCCCACTGCTGGCCCTGTGTTCCTGCTTGCCCTGAACAGGTCTACACCCTGAGATGGGCTCTTTCCCCTGACACTCCCTGGACACACACACACACACACACACACACACACACAGATGTGCTCCCGTGAAACAGCCCCACCGTCATCCCTGCAAACCCCTCACCTCCATCGCAGCATCGTCAGCACTGCCCTGACCACCTTCCCTGCCTCCTACAAAACCAAGACAACCTCAAAACAGCCTATCACCTCTTTAATGGAACCTCAGAGCTAAGGAAGACCTGACAGCTGGTAGCCAGCCTCTTTAGCTTTCACAGAGGAGGAAACAAAGGCCCAGAGAGGGGCAGTGGGTGACCAAATGTCACACAGCACGCCAGGACTGAACCTTGTCTTCTGGGGCTTGTCCCCTTCAGTCAGGGCTGAATAGGGCTGAGTTGGGTTGCCAGGCTGGGGCTGGTGGTAGATGGAGCCTACAGACCCTCCGGAGAGAGAAAAGCTAGCTCCTAGGGCCAGGGAAGAGAATTGCTGGGTCCCACAGTGCCAGCCAGGGGACCCTGAGAGACCTACTCTCATTTTATAGATAGGGAGCTTCAGTCCCAGAGAGAGAAAGTCCCTTCACTGGACCCCACGCTACTTCTTGGCTACATGGGGGCAGGAGTCTGTCTGCCTGAATCTGCAGTGTCTTTCCCACTCCAGCCCCTTGCTTAGCAATGAAGGATCCTGACCCAGAGCAGACTGAGCTGGGCCTCTTTCATATCCAGACCCCAATACCTGGCACCCACCGGTGCTGCCCAGACCTTCTGGCTTTTACCAAGTCCCTTCCTAAAAGTCACAGAGCTTGGGCTGTGCACTGGGTCCTGCAAGGGCTGTTGGCAGAGGGGCCCACCTCTGCAGCCCCTTGCAGGGAGAGAAAAAGGGAGAGCTACAGGGGCCCCAAACCCCCCTGCCCCCAACACACCTGTTTTCCAGCCAGGCCTGGCTTCCAGGATGTCAGACCCAAAGGAAGGGTCCTGCCCTGGGAGCTGCAGGCCTCAGGCTGGACCCAAGCAGCCCCTGGACTGGAAGGGGAGGAGGGTGGTAAGAAGTCCCCAGGTAAAAAGTCCCCTCCCTCCCCAGCTGGGAGACCCAGGCCCTTCCAGCCAAAGCCAGGAATGACGCGGGTGGAAGGAGAACAGGATTTGGACAGTAGAGCCAGACAACCCCCAAGCAGCCCTGGCCGTGCCAGGCTGACCATCCCCTCCAACACAAACACCCGGCTCTGCAGGAAGGGGGCATTTTTCAGAGATGACATCAGCTCTTAAAGTTTTATGTATCCTGCCTGCCTCAGCCCAGAAAGCAGAGTCCCCAGCGCCCCAAGCCCGGTGAGGGAGGCACCAGCCCTGGTGCAAACAGCACAGCACTGGCCTCGGACACCATAGCAGTCCACCCACAGAGGGATGGGTGCTCAGGTGGCTGTCCAGCGGCCTGCTCACCCCGAGGACGCTGCCCTGCCTGGCTGCACCCTGCACAACAGACGCAGGAGGAGGGAAGACACCAAGCTCCTGGTTCCCCAAACACACCTCGGGGCCTTTGCTCTTCCCCTTGTCGGTTCCCACGCCTTCCCTGCTCCTTGCCACCTAGCCAACACCTCTGCAGCCTTCAAGCGTCCTGTCCAATGTCCCCTCCCCTGGGAAGCCAGCCCCACCTCCCTGAGCCTCTGCAGTATCCTGCCCATCCTTCCATGAGAGCCCTGATCCCCCTTGTACAGTGTTTAGAAGCACCTCCCGTCCCTTCCCTCCACCCTCGCCTTCCTCCCCCACCAGACCTGGGAGTAGGGGAGGGCACTGGAGGGCACAGCCCAGTCCCATTCCACTATGGCAGAAAGACATGAATCAACCACCCAGAGTTAAGGGACCTGGTTGAGAGAACCCCGTGGGGCTCAGCGGAAGGCAGGGGAGCTGGAGGCGAGTGGGCTGCAGGGGGAACGGGAGAGGAGGGAGAGAGCTGGCCAGCCAGGATGGGAAGCCACAGGGGCTGAACCTCCAGGGGGCTCTTCTAACAGGCAATCCTGCTTGAGTGAGCGAGGGAGAGAGTGAGGTAAGGAATGAAGGGTCCGAACGGAGGAGGCAAGGTGGAAGGACCAACTTCGCCTTCTGCCAGGAGTTTTCCCCAGCAGTGGGGAGACGCAGACACGGAGGCTTGCCTGCAAATATTGATTTCCACCCCGCCACCCCCACCTCCGGCTTCCCAGGCTAAGGTGTGTGGAATGGGCACATCAGGCCCAGAAGGGGCCCTGGGGCCTGGGTCCCTGCCCCTCTGCCCTGCGAGGGGGCTGACTGGATGCCCAGGGCCCAGGGCCAGGCTGCCCCTGCTGCTGACTCAGGCCCCACTGGCCAGCTCAGCATTCCTGCCCTCCCCACTGAATGGGGCTATTGAACCTCTTTGTAGGGGGAGGTTGGGACACCGGCCACACCCCCAACCAGAGCCTTCGCTGTGCTGTGGGCTCTGCTCTCAGGGGCAGCAACGGCCCTGGGGTCAGTCTGAGAGTGCTCTGGCTGCCACTGCTAGCCTGGGGGTGTCTGGGACACGGGACAACGACCCCAGGTAATCTGACTAGGCTGCACCCGAGAGGGAGGGGATCCCAGTGGGAGGGCATCGTCCTGACCCTCGGGACTGCAGGCCCTGGGATGGCAACCCTGCTCGTGATCCCCAGCTTGGGGACAAGTCTGTCCCCCTGCACATGCCACAGCATACAGGCGGGGGCGCTTCAGGGCATCTGTGGGTTGTCTTGCCTCCCTTGTCATCTGGAGCTTCCCTAAATCAGAAATGGTTTCCCCACACAGTCAGGGCCTCTCACAGGGTATGGGCTGGGTATCCCCATCGGACAGGGAGAGGGGGTGGTTTGGAGCCCTGCACGTCAGACCCCAGAGCGTTCATCTCCTCCTTAATCTGTACCTGGTGCTCAGCCTCTGCTGGTGGCTCCCAGCAGAGCAATGGGCCAGCTGCCCCAGTAGAGCCAAGGCTTCTCTAGATAAAGTTCCCCGTCTCCTCCCCCCGCCGCCGCCCCTCCTGGCCTTCGCCCCCAAGCTGGGATCTGGCCCCCCAGCCCTGGCTGCATGGGCCTACACCTGTCAGGTGTGCTTTTCCAGGAATGGGGGAGGGCCGGGTGCCATGAAGCCAGTGCAGGTTGTCACACTTTGGTGGGTGCTACTGCTGGTGTCCAGGCTGGGGGCCGCCAGGAAGGGATCCCCAGAAGAGGCCTCCTTCTACTATGGAACCTTCCCACTTGGTATGTCCACTCCTCTGTTGGTCTGTCCGTCTGTGTGTCAGTTTGCCCGCCTTGGCCGGCTGGCCCAAGAGCTTGATGTTTTAGTCTTCTGACAGGTAGGATGAGAAGAACAACTCCATAGAGTTGTTCTAAAATAGGAGAAGTCCCTCACAGATTATTTATTTATTTATAGATTTTATTTATTTATTCATAAGACAGAGACGGGGGGGGGGACGGGCAGAGACACAGACAGGGGGAGAAGCAGGCTCCATGCAGGAAGCCCAACATGGGACTCGATGCTGGGTCTCCAGGATCAGGCCCTGGGCTAAAGGCAGCGCTAAACCGCTGAGCCACCCGGGCTGCCCACCCTCACAGATCTTTTAAAACTTACTACGCAGACAGTAAGTATTAATCAGGGCCGAAACTGTGCAAACGAATGTTCCACATGTGGTTGTCTTCCCCCGCCCTGCCCCACGCTCCCATTGCTAGGGGGACAGGGGCAGGCTGCTGGGGAGGGGGTCAGCCCTGCGGCTCAGGGGGCACGGCCCACAGTCCAGGTGCTGGGGGAGGGGACGGAGGGGGCCCGAGGCTCAGCTTGGGATGTCTCCTTGCAGGCTTCTCCTGGGGCGTGGGCAGTTCTGCCTTCCAGACAGAGGGAGCGTGGGACCAGGATGGCAAAGGGCCCAGCATCTGGGATGCCTTCACTCACAGCGGGAAGGGGAAGGTGCTTGGGGATGAGACAGCAGATGTGGCTTGTGATGGTTACTATAAGGTGCAGGTGAGTGATGGGTGTGTGTGGGGGGTGGGGGGGTGAGTATGCACCTAGAGGAAGTGCTGTGAAGTATTAGGGGAGCCCAGGGACAACGTCAATCTGGTGCTTGCTCAGCACCCCCTCTCCCACTGCAGGTGACGGGGTGGGGCTGTGGTGGGCCAGGGATTGGTGGGCTGGGGGGTGTGTGTGCAAGAGGGGGAGGAAAGGAAAGCAGGGCCTTGGTCCAAGTGATGGGCCACCGAGCTGCTGATGCCATGATCGCAGGGTCTACGCGCCTCGGTGGCCCGAACCCTTGGCCTCTGCTTGTGAATTGGGCCCCTATGGAGGAAGTCCCTCTGCTTGGGACCTACTTTTCCTCTCTGGGATGACTTCTTGGGGAATTCACCACCCAAGCTTATTAGGAACACCCCGATGGACATCTCAAGCATCCCCATATCCTGCATTTAGGTGACTCCTGGCAGGGGAGAGCGGGGCAGGTGCTTTCACAGCTGTTGTATAGATGAGGAGCTACAGACAGGACTAAGCATTGGCCCGGGCCCCCAGTGTGACCCCTACCTCCCACCCCAGAGCCCTAGGTGACCCTGCCCTGCCTCTCACCCCTGTCTGCACAGGAGGACATCATCCTGCTGAGGGAGCTGCACGTGAGCCACTACCGATTTTCCCTGTCCTGGCCTCGGCTCCTTCCCACAGGTGTCCGAGGTGAGACAGGGCACCGCCTTCGAAGCCCAAGCAGGATTCCCTTTGGCCATGTTGGCTTTGCGGGGACCCCGGAAAGTGCTGGGGAAGGAGAGCAGCCCCGAAACATGGCTTCTCTGGTAGCAGCCCCCCGGGTTCTGTAGGCAGCTGGGCCCCCATGCCATGCTTCAGACCCGGGATCAGGCAGGCTGGGGGGCTTCACAGGGCCCAGGAGCACTGTCCTTTGCAGAAGGCCAAGGCCCCTTTTAACCTCGCCTTCAGCTGACAAGGTGAACAAGAGGGGAATCAAATTCTACAGCGACTTCATCGACGCCCTCCTGAAGAGCAACATCACCCCCATTGTGACCTTGCACCACTGGGATCTCCCGCAGGTAAGGCGGGTGCGACCCCGACGGAGGCCCTGGGGGTCTCAGCTCAGCGGGGAGAGCCTGGCTGGAGGGTGGGAGTTGCCAAGGTGGGGCAAAGCCTGGGGTCTGGACCAGGAGCTGCGAGGGAGCCAAGAAATCTGACTCACCCATGGAGGGACATCGTGCTGGTTTAACTCATGTTTGTAATAGGTGGCAAGTGTGGATTTTGAGGTTTTCCCCAAACATTTGGCCTAAAAACAACAAACCAAACTAAAACAAAAAGAAACCTCTTTTGCATGAGATGTGATGACACAGCATCACTAACGAGTTTGTTTGAGCCGGCATCCTATGAGCACAGCCCCGAGCAATCCCTGCTGAGTCTCAACCTCCCCATCGGATATCACTACTCAAGCAATGGTTCCTTCACCCGGCAAGGCCCCACGGAGATCACGGCCTACTGGCAGAGGAGCCGTGTACATGACTCTGACACAGGCCGCAGGAGGTCAGAGAACGGAAATGTGGCCTCAGGGAGGTGTTGGGAAGGGGATGGGGTCCCATGAGTGCTTTGAAGGGTTGGTCATGAAGTGGAAGGGATGCAGCACAGCACGGCAAGGAGCAGAGGGGCGGGGGGAGGGGGGTGGTGGCAAGTGACTGAGTTAAGGGTCTGGGGAGCAGGCAGGACGGGGAGGGGCAGAGGTGGGAGTGTGGCTTGGGGCCAGGCCTGACTTGACTTGACCTTGACTGCTGAGCTAAGGGGCCTGGGATCATCCCTTGGGAAGTGAGCTGCGAGAGGCCTCTAAATGGGGCTGCAGGGGTACAGTAGACTTTAGGGAGACAAACTGGAAACCACCTTCCAGCTTCTTCCCTGGTTAACTGCTCTCACTAACCTGGCCCTTTAGCATCCCCCCTCAAAACCCACCAGGGAGAGCTCAGTAGGCGATCTCAGGGGAATGCTTGACCTCTTCATAAGCAGATGGCCTTGGTTGGAAGACAGCTGTCCACTGGAGAAAGCAGAACCCACCCTCCTAACAGAGCTGCTGAGGTTTCCGACATCTGTCTGGCCCTCAAAATCCTAATCAGAGCTTCCGTGTCCCGCATCATGTCTTATTGCTTCTGAATGTACATACCAGGTTCTTTCTCCCAATATCAGACCTTTCTACCTTGGCCAATTTTCCTAAACATTCCTTTTAAGCGTGAGAGTCTCAGACTTTCTGTGTTCCCCCCCCTCGTTTGCACAAGGAAGGTCCACACTGACGTCGCCTCATGGTTCCTTATTGGCCACCATCCGCTGGCTGTAATGCCCAAGACCCCCTTCCTTGCTCTGTTGCTCTCAGCAGCCTCTGTACTGTCATCGCCCCGTTGCTCCCACGTCCCTGGCCTATAGACTCCAGAGGTCTTTTCTAGACACAGACCCTTGGGGCGCCTGCTTCTTTCTCCACTGTGTGTGTGCAGCTGCTCCAGGTCAAGTACGGCGGATGGCAGAATGGGAGCATGGTCAACTACTTCAGTGATTACGCCGATCTGTGCTTTGAGGCCTTTGGGGACCGGGTGAAGCACTGGATCACTTTCAGTGATCCTCGGGTAAGCAGGGCCCTTCTCCAGGTAGGAAAGCCCCCCTTCCCAGACCAGAGGGCTCCTAACCCCCTTCTCACCGGCCCTGTGGTCCCCGCTTGCCGTCCCTGTAGACAATGGCAGAGAAAGGCTTCGAGACGGGCCACCACGCTCCAGGCTTGCAACTCCACGGCACGGGCCTGTACAGGGCAGCACACCACATCATTAAGGTGAGGTGGGTCCTTCTGGGAGGGACGGCTGCGTTCAAGGTGGAGGGACAACCCCAGTGTCAGTTCAGCCGGCCCCGGGGGTCTGAGCCTGAGCTCGGTCCTTTGTGGTTCCAGCAAATTCTATCACACCTTCGCACTGGTCACTTGCATTCCATATGGATCTATGGAGGGAGTGGCCAGTCATCCAGTGCTGGATGCCAGTGAGACAATACAGTGGCTGCTCTCTAGAGCTTACGATTCAGTCAAGGGGGATGGAGCGCACGCATGTGAAAGTTTGTCACCTTTGGCCTAAACAGTCCCGTGAGGATCGGCGACAGGAGGAAGGGGCAGGATGACAGTGCACCAGGGGCTGAAATCTTCAATGGATGAGCAGAAGCAACGGGGGGTTGGTAAAGGACAACAGTAAGAAGGAGTTAGGAGTGTCTGCCTCATGGCGTGGACTCCAAAGGACCCGGGGTTTTGGAAGGAGAAATAATTTTCAAGCAGTAATAAGGGGCAAGGCAGTTACTACCCACCACCCCAAGGAATGTGGGGTGTGAGGGGGGAAAGTGGCCCCTTCTTGGAAGAGCTGCAGTGGAGGTGGTCTCTGGGGCAGCCACGCTCAGTAAGGGCATGGAAGTGAGGGAGACAGGGGAGGTGCTGCGGGGGGACTCGTAGTGACAAGGCTGCTGGGAAGGCTGGAGAAGGGGGAAGGGATTGGGTCACAGGTCACAGAAGAGGGTGCAGGGGACATTGCCTGGGGAACAGGGACGTGAGGCATGACAGTATGGCTCCAATGGACTCTCAGCAGAAAGACAATCAAATCAATTAGGAAGTCAGGGGGCCCCTGAGTGACACACTAGGCTCCCAAATTCCTGTCAGGGGGAGAGCTTTCTTATTCTTTCTACATTTGGCTTATGAGTTCTTAAACTGCGAGTATTTACTTATTATTTTTTATTTTTGCGAGTATTTTTTTTAAGATTTATTAATGCATTTGAGAGAGAGCTAGAGCGCAGGGGGAGGGGCAGAGAGAGGGAATCTCAAACGGACTCCCACTGAGTGGGGAGCCCCATGGGGGGCTCCACCCTACGACCCTGAGATCATTACCTGAGCCAAAATCAAGAGTCGGATACCCAACCGGCTGAGCCACCAGGCGGCCTATCAACCGTGAATGTTTAAAAGGGTCTCCGAAGGCATCAGTGAGTCCCTGATAGAGAATATGGAGAGAAGGCAGGTCGGCGCATTTTGAAGTCCTTTCCCAAGACTGTTCCAGATGCGTGGTATTTTCCAAACTTCCTGAGCACTTAGGGTAAAAGGAACCGCTTAGTTACTGCAGAAGACGAGCAGGAACAAAACCAGAAACTTGAGCAAAAATCGTAGGAACGAGAAATAACACAAAGGGATTGGTTTTGTGCTTGTGCGAGAAGGAGACCTAGTTTCCCTACAGAACAAAGAAAACAGGTGCCTCTGGAGGTCAGAGGAAAGGAAACAAGGGTTTGGGATCATCAAGGTTGGACTCAGGGGAAAGATGGGACTCAGACTGGATCTCTAGTCGGGACAGAGGGACAGAAAGGCAGGCGAGAAAGGTGCCGGCCAATGTCCCCCTCTGACGCACCGCCCCTCCGTTTTCAGGCCCACGCCCAGGCCTGGCATTCCTACAACAGCACGTGGCGCACCAAGCAGCGAGGTGAGCCCCACCAGCCGTGGGCGAGGGTCCCAGCCCCGGGGGACGCCGCTCGCACCTGCCACCCGCCTGTCCTTTCTCTTAAGGTCTGGTGGGGATCTCACTAAACTGCGACTGGGGAGAGCCCGTGGACATCAGTAGCCCCAAGGACATAGAAGCCGCCGAGAGATACCTACAGTTCTGCCTCGGCTGGTTCGCCAACCCCATCTATGCCGGAGACTACCCCCAGGTCATGAAGGAGCGGATCGGTGAGCCAAGTCCCGTCTTTAGGGTCCAGGCACCACAGCAACAGTACTGAGCGCAAGTGAAGGAGAGGCCGGGGGACGGAAGGACACGAGGGGCTTGGGTGGGGCCCTCAAGGGGTAGCCCAGCCCCCAAGGAACTGAGAACTGCCTATTTGAACTGCGGAGAGGGGAGGAGGACACCCAAACAAATCCCCAGAGGGGGAGCTTGAGGCCTTCAGAAGTCAGGGGAAAATAGAGCAATTCTCTTCTATGTTCTGCTCTCCTGTCTCGCTCTCCCCACCCTGCTCCATTTCACTTTAAGTGAAGTCGGAGGGAGAAGTTAAAGACTAAGTCCTGGGCAGTGCCAGTCCTATCGTTGGTTCTGCCGCCTGAGAAATGCTTTCCAAGCTCTGGTTTTCACAACATCAGAGAAGACCAGAAAAGGGTGATCCAGGGCCAGTTAATCCAGCCTTCAGGGATGTCTTTGAGGACCCAGGCTCATTCCATCTTTCACTCCGGCTCCTTTAGCCAGCCCATCAACCACTCCCTATGGTCACATGATGGCTGCAGCAGCTCCAGGCATCATATCTTTGCACATCAACTCCCAGAGGCAGAAAAATGGAAATAGCTCTGTCATAGCCATATCTAAGAACAAGGAAAATCTTCCCAGAAGACAGTCTCCTCCCACAATGGACTTCTCTTCAAGGGAAGTCCTCAAGGGACTGAACTGTCAGATACTCCTGAATGCCCTACACCATGAGGACTAGGGTCTCCGAGGTGGGGAGTCAGGACACTCGTAAAGGATATGGCCCCTTGGAAAAGGATGAGGAAGAGGGCAAGAAAGAAGACAGGCACGGGACTAATGATGGGCGGGCAACCAGTATCTTGCCACAGGAGTCTAAAAGTATTAGCTCCGTTTACTTAAGAGGTATCAGTCTGCATACCCCTATAGAGACAGGGGTGGCATTGAAATAGGTTACAATCTCACACAGCAAGACTGTGTTTGACCAAGAGAGAACTGTCAATGTTTCAAAAAATTCCCTTTCTAAAGCACCATTTATCAGACTTACCTGAAATAGGAGCAGTAGATTTAATTCTAGCTCTGCCACTAGCCAGTGACTCTAGGTGAGATGTTTTACCCCTTTGCGCATCATTCTTATTATCTGAAAGTGAAGGATTAGACAAATAATCTCTAAAAATCTCTTGGAATAACCAGTTCTGTGACACGTCTATACAGGTATATTCAAAATCCTGAGAATGAGGTCCTCAAGATGCACAGGGAAAAAGCCTTCCCCTGCTCTGCTCTGCAAGCACACCCCATCATTCACCTATTGCATTCACTCCCAGGACCCCCAGAGGCAGGAGCCACAAGATGGCACTAAAAAAAGCCAAATTATCACAGAAGAGTTCTTGGGCTTCAGGCCAATAATTCCAGACTTGATCAACTACAACTCTGTGGTAACTGAAGTGAAAATTGGGCTGAATTTTTCCTGCTACAATGTGGAAAGAAGGATCCTCTGAGCAGTTAATATTTTCTTTAGTGAAAGCATCTCATAAGCACAATACATGAACAAGAGTAATTCTCGACCTGTGCGGTCTCAAAGAACTTCCAGTGATGATGGAAGTGTCCTCTATCTGTGCTGTCCAATACGATAGCCTGTAGTCATTTGTGCCTATTTAAATTTTAAAAGATTAAAAATTCAGCCCTTCCGTGTGACTGCATTAAAGATGCATAATCTAATGGCCACATGTAGTCAGTAGCCACTGTATTAGACAGTCCAGGGTCAATGTTTTGTGGTTTTCCTCAAGTTACTGAATGTCACTGAAAATAATAACATGCTAGTATCTGAAAGGTAGTTAATAATACCAGCTTTTCACTCAGTTCATCTAAACCAATAGCCTCTTTAGAAACATGTTTATGGTTATATTTTAAAACTTATACAAATGCTACTTCACTCATTTAAAAGCTTTTTTTTGCATATATACAAAGATTTTATGCATGTTTCAAATTTTTTAAATTTTAAGAGAGTACAAAGTGAAAAGTCAAACTTACCTCCCTCCCTCTTCCCACTGCTTTCATCTTTCCCAGGAGGAAGCATACCTCCTGATGGATTGTACATGTGAGCAAAAACACTGCTGCTCCATGTGTGTACTTGTCAAATGCAACACTCTGTCTTTCAATTAAACATGTATCTTGGCATTCTTTCCATGTGGGTATATAAAGTGCTGCGTCATTCATTCTAATGACTGCACAGTGTTGTATGGACGGATATCCAATCATTTACCCAAGCACTCTCCTTATAGACATTTAGGTTGTTTCCAATCCTTTGCTACTCAGTCTACAATGAAGATCCTCATACGCACATCCTTTTACATGTGTGAGTAAAATGCAGCATAAACAGATATTGGTTAGTGAAAGGACATACCCTTTAAAAACCTTAAACATTAGGACAAAATTTCCCAACACAGAGGTTGTACCAGCTTACACTACAACAAAGCATGAAGGGGACCATATGTCCCCCCACCACACCAATGACCTTCCACATCTCTTCCCAAAGAAAACCAAAATTACCAATTTTTGCATAAGAAATAATATAGGAATCCAACCCCTTTTTTCAATACAGCTACAAAGTTGTCATTTACTGAGTAATCTATGAAAATATAACTTCTAAGCAATATAAAATTTTAAAATTTTGGAAGGCATTCAAATGTCAAAATTCCAGCTTAAAAGTCTAAGGTTACATTTTCCATACAAATGAATCCCAAAACCCAGAACCTGGATAACAGTTTTTAGGTCAATATGCTAGTATTATCATGGTACACAACAGCAAACGGATTGTGAGAAAATCAAACTTTGTTAAATCCTATTTCTCTTTCTCAATAGGGAAAAAGAGTGTGGAGCAAGGCTTGGATATGTCAAGGTTACCAGTGTTCTCACTCCAGGAAAAGAGCTACATTAAAGGCACATCTGATTTCTTGGGATTAGGTCATTTTACTACTCGGTACATCACCGAAAGGAACTACCCCTCCCGCCAGGGGCCCAGCTATCAGAATGATCGTGATTTAGTAGAACTGGTTGACCCAAACTGGCCTGATCTGGGGTCTAAATGGCTATATTCTGTGCCATGGGGATTTAGGAGGCTCCTCCACTTTGCTCAGGTGATTATCACATTAAGCTATTCAATGAACATTTTTTTAAAGATTTGAGAAAGAGAGAGTGCGTGCATGCAAGCATGTGTGGGGTTGGTAGGGCAGGAGAGGGACAAGCAGACTCCCTGCTGAGCCTACATGAGGTTCGATCTCAGGACCCAGAGATCAATACCTGAGCTGGAATCAAGAGTTGGATGCCCAATCAACTGAGCCACTCATAGTCCCCTACTGAACACTTTTGAATTCATATCTTACAGCTTAGGCTCAGGTACCTACATTTTTTTAAGTTTTTATTTTAATTTCAGTTAGTCAGGGGAGTACATCTGGAAGTGAAACTCCGTTACCTCTATACATCAAAGGCTACTAGATAAAGGCTTTACAGACTAATGCCTAAATGAGAAACTACCTGAACGTAGAGCTGTAGCTAGTCTCATCCCACGTTAGTTATTTGGCCGCCCTTCTCACTTGAACTATGTGGGAAAGAACAAGACCTGAATGAGGTACATTTTCTCTACAATGATGTGGATTAACTGAGAAAAAGTCTTTCACATGAAAGACTTGCTCCTGTCTATATTCACCTCCAAATAAATGTGTGAACTGGCACCTACTAAATGCTAAATACATTTGATTAGAATATGGCGGGCTTAAGTATGCTGTTACTCTATGTGCCTCAGATTCAGAAACCCACCTGTAGGTTGGAATTTTTAAGCTATTCCTTACTATGACTCACTTTCAGACTCAATATGGCAATCCTCCCATCTATGTGACAGAAAACGGCGCGTCTCAAAAATTACACTGTACACAATTATGTGATGAGTGGAGAATTCAGTACCTTAAGGGCTACATAAATGAAATGCTAAAAGGTGAGATACTAACCAAGATTGTCTTCACGTATTTTGGTTAATAGCCTTCATTGACTGAAGCTTGTTTCTGAATCTCATAAATGAACACATTTAAAATTACCTTCACAATGTTATTTTTTCCAAGTAAATGAAATTTATTAAAAATGGAACATGTCTTTGCAGCTATAAAAGATGGTGCTAATATAAAAGGGTATACTTCCTGGTCTTTGTTGGATAAGTTTGAATGGGAGAAAGGATACTCTGACAGATACGGATTCTACTATGTTGAATTTAACAACCGAAATAAGCCGCGCTACCCAAAGGCATCAGTTCAATATTACGAGAAGATTATCACTGCCAATGGATTTCCCAATCCAAGAGAGGTAGGGCTAATTATTGATGTTATTTGTTCTAGATTTTTAAAAAAAATCTCTACACCTAAGATGGGGCTTGAACTCAAGACCCCAAAGATCAGGAGTCATGTGTTCTCCTGGCTTGAGCCAGCCATGAGCCCCTCACTTGCTCCAGATTTTAGAAGAGCTAAGCAACTGGGGGTGTGCAGTGTAGTGAGCCTCTCTCTCCTCCGTGGAGGACAGGGCTTTGTGGGAACATGGGCCTTTGACTATCTCCTAACTTGTGCCACCTCTTTGCTCATTTGCTTAGAATGAGACAAATATGCCTTAAAAGTCAGTCCTAACTTAAAATTCAATCCTAACTTGCAGAACATGAAGGATAAACTAGAGTTATACACAAGTCCTATTTGTTTTAGGTTATGGTAGTCAGTAGAGACTTCTAGTTAAATGTTATTCTAAATGTTACATTTGGGGATCCCTGGGTGGCACAGTGGTTTGGCGCCTGCCTTTGGTCCCTGTGTCTCTGATGAATAATAAAATCTTTAAAAAATAAATGTTACATCTTAATGCAAATACTGCCTACTTACTCTTCAACTTATATCAAAACAGTTAAGTAAATTAAATGTATAATGACCATAACTTTCACTTGTTTTCCCACTAGTTCCAAAATGAGATTAAAAATAATCAAACCTACTATTAATAATCCTTTAAAACATATCAAACGTTTTCAATCACCTATAAATTTTTCTATCAGTTCTCTATGTTGCTATTGATAGCAGGGAATAAAAATAATTTAGAATGTCTCAATAAAGATAATTTCTAAAAATAAATCTTACTTTTTTTTAAAGATTTATTTATCCATGAGAGACACAGAGAGAGGGAGAAGTAGCCTCCTGGCAGGGAGGCTGATGTGGGACTTGATCCCTGAGCCAAGGGCAGATGCTCAACTGCTGAGCCACCCAGGTGTCCCTAAATCTCACTTGTTTACCAACATTCTTTTAGGATGAGCCAAGTGCCACGATAAACAGTGACTCAAAAGCATTCACCAGTTTGGCATTTCTAGGAAAGTGCTAGATTGTAAGGTCCTCAAAAATAAAGACTGGTTTTGTAGGGTTTTTTTTCTTTAATCCCTCACAATGATGCACATAGGCAATACAATAAATATTAACTAATTTAAACTCCAGGCAGATTTAAATTCTTTTAATCCCACATTATTTCAAGAATGATTTCAAATAGCAAAAAATTAGTCTATATGACATTACTTATCTAGTTGGTTTTTATTAGGTGGAAAGTTGGTATCTCAAAGCCTTGGAAACTTGCTCTATCAACAACCAGATGCTTGCTGCAGGTAAGTATATTTTTTCCCTTCAACAATTAAGGCACATAATTATACACATAATGATGTTACCAAAACCTCAAAATGTGGATCTATCTGAAGTCAATCATTCCAAAGCATACAATTAAAAAAATGATTTTTTCCTTCACTTTGAAACAAAGTTAAATTTGTTTTATAAGCATTTCAAATAATATTTTAAAAATCTACTACAAAAGAAATATTTTATTCACCCTAGTTTTATTCTTTGTGAGTCATCTGTCAATTTATAAACCTATTTTTGTTATGGTGGGCTTTGTGGAAGGAAGGGAAAATGTAAGCATATTCCAATAAAGAAAAGGCGAAGGATACTCCAGATATTATACTCACTCATTCAGCAAGTAATTATTAAGCACTCACTATTAGCAGGGGTTGTTGTAAGCCCTGGGGTATATAGCAATAAAATAAGGTCCCTGCCCTCATGGAAGGCATGGTTTCCTGTGCAACAGGATCTAAAAGGCTTTGAGATGTATAACAAAGATGCATCTACACATCAATGAATGCCAGCACATTTTGTTTCCTTCAATTCTTTCTCTAAGGGGAATCAGAGAAATGTACTTCCTGTTTTAACAAACCCATCTTTAATGTGGTATGAGAGATGGAAAGTGCTAGATGAAACAAATCCTACCAGTTATTTTTTCTTTTTCTAATTCAGCTCTTTTTATAGGCCAATACACTACTACTGTGCCCTGCTCCCATCTAAATAACCAGATGATATTAAGGATGCATATTCCTTTAAACCAAAATAAACTTGTATTTTATCACCTAGACACACAATATAGATTTACTGAAATCTGTAGGAGCAGGGCCTCAGGCCTTATTTATCATGGTAGCCAAGGTGCCAGGCACAAGACCTAAAAGCAGGAATTACATAAATGTCCACTACTATAATCAAGTACATGGAACATGCTTATTGTTCACGTCTTCAAGATTACTTAGCTATGCAAGAATTGTCCCATGAACTTTCAATATGGAAACTTCTATACCTCTTAAGATACACAATAACATCTTCGAATGGTTGGAGATGTTTCTCAAGGATTTTTCTTTCACAATGCCCCCCACCGCCCCCCGCCCAGTGAAAACACAGAAACTGTGGAACATGTCTGTTAATTTTCTCACATTAATTTATAGTAAGTATAACACTTAGATTTTATTCCAATACCTATGGAAGAACCAAATGTAGGCATTATTTATCTTATATTTTGTGAAATATTTTTTTATAACATTTATTTTTTTATAACATTTTTTTATAACATTTATTCACCATGTTCTCTTTGGGAGCAAGTGAAAATAATTACAAAGCTTGATGAAAAAAAAAAAAAACAACAAAGCTTGATGATACATTTTCCAAGTTTTTCCCAATACAGTTGCATCTTTCAGAAAAGCTATTATTCATTGAAATGATGACATTGTCATTTGTGATGTTTTCTCTGCCATTTCAGAGCCTTTGCTGAGTCACATGCAGATGGTGACAGAGATCGTGGTACCCACAGTCTGCACCCTCTGTGTACTCATCTCTGCAGTTCTCCTGATGCTCCTCCTACGGAGCCAGAGTTGAGACAGGGTTACAGGTTTTATAGATTAATCTTTCATCAAGGATCTTCAGGATCTTCCTCCTTTCTCTGCTTTGAAGGTTTATATAGATTTATGTTTTCAGGCTCTGTGATTAAAAATATATATATATATATTTGGGTCTTGTGCTGGGATTTAAAAACTAGAAAATAAAAATAAGCATAAATGAAATAAAAATCACCTGTCAAAGTCAATGTTAATATTTTGCTATTATGCATCTGTTTTTACTTTGCAAAAAAGGAATCAAGATGCACAAACTGTTTTGATGCTTCATTTTTTCTCCTTCTAAAAATCTATCCAGGGGCACCTGGGTGGCTCAGTCAGTCAGTCAGGCATCACACTCTTGATTTCGGCTTGGGTCATGATCTCAGGGTCCTGGGATCAAGCCCTGAGACAGGCTCCCCACTCAGCGTGGAGTCTGCTTGTCTCCTTCTCTCTACGCTCCTTCCCCTACTCGTGCACTCTCTCTCTCTCTCTCTCTCTCAAATGCATAAATAAATCTTTAAGCAAATAAATAAAAATAAAAATCTATCCAGAAACATCACTATAATGTGGAAATAACTGTCAGCTTAGCACTGTCCTATAAACAATGGTCACAATCAAACGTCTACACCTAACAGGCCTTTCAGGTTCTCAATCTATCAGGCAACTAGGGAAATGCACTGGGTGAGTACCAAGTAAGTGAGCACATATCCTTTTCTGAGATAAACTTTCTTGCACTAAACTCAACTTCTATGAAATACTTCAAAGAAATACGTATTTAATTATTTTCTCTGTAACTAGATATTCAGAGTTTTTAAAATAAAGGTCTATTTTATTCTCCAATTACACTAAAATGCTAAAATTAAGTAACATCTATTTATCTGGGGACAAAACATGGCATAAGAATGATATGAAGTGGACAGCCCTGGTGGCTCAGCAGTTTAATGCTGCTTTCAGCCCAGGGTGTGATCCTGGAGACTCAGGATCTAGTCCGTCGGGCTTCCTGCATGGAGCCTGCTTCTCCCTCTGCCTGTGTCTCTGCCTCTCTCTCTCTCTCTCTCTGTGCCTCTCATTAATAAATAAATAAAATTTTTTTTAAAAAAAAGAATGATATGAAGCATTTTATTCATTACCTGATTCTATTGTTTCTAAAACACCAAAACAGTAGATAATGCTATTACATTAATTCTCTTGGTTAATACCATCTCAAACATTTTAAAAAAGTAATTTACATCTGGGGCTTAGTGCTACAATTAGGCTAGTGTAAAATTGTTTTGTTCTTTAATTCTTATTTAAATTCTAGTTAATTAATATACAGTACAATATTGGTTACAATATTGGTTTCAGTACAATTCAGTGATTCATCACGTACATATAACACCCTGTGCTCAACATAAGTGCCCTCTTTAATACTCACCAACCATCTAACCCAGCCCCCGCCCATCTCCAATCAACCCTCAGTTTGTTCTCTAACATTAAGAGTCTCTTACAGTTTGCTTCTCTTTTTCCCCCCTCCCATATGTTCATCTGTTTTGTTTCTCAAATTCCACATAGGAGTGAAATCACATGGTATTTGTCTTTCTCTGCCTTATTTCACTTAGCATAATATACTCTAGCTCCATCCACATAATTGCAAATGGCAAAACCTCATTCTTTTTGATGGCTGAGTAATATTCCATTGTGTGCAAATACCACATCTTTATTCACTCATCAGTTGATGGACATTTGGGCTCTTTCCATAGTTTGGCTCTTGTTGATAATGTTGCTATAAAATATTGGGGTGCTGGGGTAAAATAGCGTTTTTTTTTTTTAAGATTTTATTTATTCATTCATGAGAGACACAAAGAAAGAGAGGCAGAGACACAGGTGGAGAGAGGGAAAAGCAGGCTTCATGCAGGAAGCCCGACATGGGACTTGATCCCGGGTCTCCAGGATCACGACCTGGACTGAAGGCAGCGCTAAACTGCTGAGCCACCCAGACTGCCCAGTAAAATAGTTTTGTTTTTAAGATTTAATTTATTTATTCATAGAGACACACTGAGAAAGAGAGGCAGAGACAGACAGAGGGAAAAGCAGGCTCCATGCAGGGAGCCCGACATGGGACTCAATCCCTGGTCTCCAGGATCACACCTCAGGCTGCAGGTGGCACTAAACCGCTGCGCCCCGGAGGCTGCCCCGGTAAAATAGTTTTTTAACAGAACTTTCTTTGCTTTCAATGTCAAATTGACACTCATTTAGGATTTTTCTCTCCCGTCAATATTTTTGAAATCAAACTCTATACCACATATACAGATTTAAAATGCAAAGACATTTTAATGAAATGTTTTTGCTTTTCTGGTTTCAGGACTAATCTGACCTATTAAGTGGACTACAGAAGGTAGAAAGGAAATTAAAGACTTGCATTACTCCATAACATCTGGTAAACCTCTTGCCTGATTAATGAAAAATAATTCATATTCCAAATGTATTAAATCAACATTTCTGTTGTAGAAAAAACTGAAACATACATAATACATTACAAAGTATTTGGAGGGAATACAAAGTGAACATACTACCTTACAAAGGACTCCATCAGCACACTTCACTTGAAATGCACCTGGCTGCAGGTAACCAGGTTAGTAAAGAAGATCCTTTCTTCTAGGCTACCACTTAATGTTAATTCAGAAACATCTGTAACCAGACAGAGATCATAATTGCTTACCAGCCTGCTGGTCTACTAAATACTACTATATATTGCTGAATTTCATAATAATCCAGGGATAATTTAAATAAGATGTCTTCTACTTTGAATTTATAAGAAAAGCCAGCAGGGACAATTCCTTTAAATAGTAAGCCCTCTGATGCACCGAAAACGTTGATTAAAGAAAATAAAAAGCAGATTTTTAGAAATACTATATTCTTATTTTGGAAGTCTACTGCTTTATCTTTATGCCTCATCCACTATAGTTAAACTCTTTCCAATCTTAACATGTTTCAGAAAACAATTTCTACTTGAGATTTCTAGTCTTACGGCCAGACACATATGCATTTTTTCCTCTCCTGAAGACTGTTGTATTTAAAAAAAAGACGGTACAATTAACATTTAAATGAGATTATGTTTCCAGTCTTGTGCGGTCAATATTTTGGTTTCCACATTCTCACCATTACCAACAATCATTTGCGAAGTGCCTGCTGGGCAAGTACCACTTCTTCAGACACTGTTGTTCTCCCTCATTCGCTCGAAATCATTATTCTCTTTCCTGACATTTCTTCTCAAGTGTTCCTGCTTTTAATCTCAATGTTTTACTCAACAGTAACACATTAGATACCTTGAAAAGCTAGTAGTTGACCTAAGTGCTCAGTCCAATGAAGCAGAAAGTTAAACCTCTGAAATGCATATAATCTTTGGCAAAAATAAATCATGACTGGGCTTTAATATTTAAAATCAGGCCTTTGTTTGAATAGCCCATGAGGCTTACAAACGAGGGCCTCCTTCACCAGTCGGTCTTACTTTGGGCTGGAAGTGACTGAATAATTTCTAGATAAACACATCAAGAACGTAAAATGGGTAGAAGAGGTTATAAAGTTCTAGCTAAAATGCAGTATGAGCGCTTTTCCAAGCACATAAATATACAATTTCATAAGAATTCCTATTAAAAAAAAAGAATTCCCTATTTTCACAAGTCATTGAAACAATGCATCAATAAATTGTTTTAACTCTAAACATTCAAAGCAACTCACTCTTTTTTGAAGTAATCTTCATCAAAGAGCCTAGATGGTACATTTAATCTATTTCACTTATTCAGCAGCATTGAAAAAAAGGTGTTTAATCTTGCACGAATTTCCTCAAAGAACAGGTTTGATCTTTATGTTATAATAAAACTTACTTTAAAAATGGCATTTTCCAAAAATATATCACATATGCTCATAGCTTTAAAACTTTTTTAAATCATAAAATATAGGTCTTTTTAAAAACAAACCTGAAACAACTTATGCAGAGAAAACAAAATGCTTAAATTAGTGGTTCTCAAACTAGTTGCACAGTGGAATCACCTGGAGAACCTCAAAAATCACAGATGTCTAGGCGTTAGCTCCAGAGACTCTGATTTGCTTGGTCTTGGTATTAAGACTTTAAAAGCTCCCTAAATGATTTTAATGTTCACTCAAAGCTGAGAACAAGCCCTCCCCCCACTGCATGCCATACCTCCAGGTTAAAATTTCATTGTATCCTTCCAGATCTTTTCTTATGCCTCACTCTTCATATTTTTTCCAGGCTTTTGCTACTGTAAACAATATCACATTTGTTCATAGGTCTTTTTGTACATGTTGGGTTTTATGCATGGAATAAATCCCTACTAATAAAACTACGGGCCTACAAAACATATTTTAAAATTTTGGTGGGTATAGCTCTCCACAGAAGCTATACATCCTAACACGTCAACCAGCAATGTGTGAGGCTACTTGTTCACATTCTTGCCAGTACTGTGACACCAAACTTTTTGATCTTTGCTAATCTGACAGTTGAAAGAGAATATCTCTGGAATGTAAGTTTGCATTTCTCTTACCATAGGTGGGGCTGAGCACCTTTTATTCTGAAGATGACATCTGAAACTCCTTTTTGGTAAAATTTTCGTGTTACTTGCCCATTTTTCTATTGTGTTCTTAACGTATTTTTCTTACTATTTGAAACTTCTTTATATACCAGGCAATGTAGCCCCTTTTCTGAACATGAGCTGTAAAATTAATTTTCCTAGTTTATCATTTGTTTCGCGCCTGGTATTTTTTGTCATGCAGACATTTTTCTAACTTTATATGGTTGACTTTCAAGCTCTATACCTTCCGTGTTTCATATCACACTTAGAAAAGACAGCATGATCTTCACTGATGGTTCTCAGGAAAATTATTCAGCTTCTTTCTTTCTTTCTTTTTTTTTTTTTTTTTAAATTATTCAGTTTCTTTAGGACTTTTATCATTCAGCCATATGAACAGAGAAGTTTCCATTGTGGTTGAGAGAAGTTTTCATTATGCTTGAATCAAAAAATATTTTGAGGAGAGAACATTCTCTGGAAATAATTTTGCAAGGTATCATCTCTACAAGAGAACTATCTGTCTAGTTCTATAGTTCAACAACCAGCAGTGGTGGACTATAGGCTTTTGAAATCTTTTCAGATTCTGTCTTAAAACTGTCAGATTTGATTTTGGATAGTCCTCACGTTATCTGAAATGCAGCCATTTAAGATCTATACAAAGAGGACAGCACACTACAATCCTCATACATGACCATGACAGTTTTACAGGTGCTTGCTGAAGGAGAAATACTTGGAGCCACCTTATTACACCAGGGGCTCACACACATTCTCTGACTGAAATGGGCCATCTTTGATAGAATATTAGAAATATTAACCTTCTTTAAGCCCCTCAGAGCAGACATTAAGGCAGAAATATCATCACTGAGAGTAGTACACAAAAGAATGAGCTGGCATTTCAACTTTAAAATCTATTTTGACTCCCTGTATTCCATTGCTTGACCTCTTTTGATAAAAGGTTCCTCTATCCAGGATAATGAGAAAAAGTACTCTTCCAGGGATTTTTTCCCCCAGAGTATGTTTTACACTTAGAGTTCAGGAAAATTATTTAAAACAGAGTATGAGAGCTATCACAATGTACCAGTAAAGATTCAGTTTCTCTTCTACTGGAATAATTTAACTAGATGACAAACCATCTTTACCAGGTTTGTGGAAACTCAGATGGTCTACAGGTGCGCTGTCACTCAGTTGCCAAACTGTTTTCACCTTCTTCTGACCACCACTTATTTCCACTTTCCATTTCTGTGGCTTCTCACTAAGGAAGGGAAAACATCAAAGGAAGAAAAAAGTCCCAGTTATTTCCTTCCTTCTATACTCAATAGTGAAGTCCTATGTGAGAGGCATAGAGGAAGAAGAGACGGACAGGACACAATCCTAAATTTTGGGTTTTGAGTCAGAACTACCTAGCAGACATTGAAGTCAGGGACTCACATCTAACAGGCATTCAGAAACACAGCCCAAAGCTCCAGAGAAGCTAGAGATGCGAGTTGTGATCATCATTGGCCCAGAGGAAGCAAGGCCTTGAGTATGAATACAATGAGCCAGGAAAGACAGAAAGTAAGAAGAAAAAGAGGCAACAGTGGAGTTCTGGTGAAAACTCATACGAGAAGCAGGCAGTCTTGGAGGTGGACAAGAGAGATGGAATTAAAATTAAGACACAAGCTATGTCACAGAAATGAAGCAAGGGGATAGGTCCCAGAAAGGAATAATGTTAAATGCCTAACAGCCTTGTGAGTACTTACTTGTAAGGAGAATGAATTGGTGGGCCAGCTAATTACACAAGGGGCTAAAACACACTCTTTTACTAGAAAGTTGTCCCATGGATTTGGCAATTAGGAAGTCACTGGAGACCTCTGCCAGAGCAGTTTCAAGGAATGACAGGGTTTGGCCAGGAGGGAACCAAACTGAGGGAGGGTATAAACACAATAGCTTCAGTAGGAGAG
The DNA here is from genome assembly GCF_018345385.1 of Vulpes lagopus. Classification (NCBI taxonomy): domain Eukaryota; kingdom Metazoa; phylum Chordata; class Mammalia; order Carnivora; family Canidae; genus Vulpes; species Vulpes lagopus. The sequence goes on from NC_054825.1 coordinate 50,922,463, forward strand.
AAATTTCAAGTACACTGCATGCAGAGGGGAGAGCTGAGGAGACCATCATTTGAGGCAATATCAAAGTCCATGTGGATGGCCAATCTGTGCCCTAAGCCTCACAGTCCCATACCTCCCCAATCCCAAGGCTTCTCTCGCTCCCACAGCCATAGCCTTGACTTTGTCATTATTACCCTGATCACTTCCTTTCCAATCTGTCATTTCCCTTCTGGCTATATTTTCTGCCCTATACTGTGAAAGAATTAGATTGAGAAAAAATGAAAGACTAGAGGCCCACTGGCAGAAAGAGAAAAGACAAAAGAAAGGTCTGGGAGAAGAAAGAGGGTGAACTATCAGATGATAGTCAAAGAGTGGGATAGAGATGATTAAGGTTTCAGAGGTGGAACAACTCTTGGTCATGAAATCCCCAGGGAAAGGACACAGAAATTGCCCAGGAATTATAGCCAGGCTTAAGACATAATTATTAAATTGCTGACCTTTGATACAAGCTTTTTACAGCAGTTGGTCTAACTGGCAGCTGAAAAACGTGTTGCTCATCAAGAGGATTTTGTCTGTAATATTTTATGCAGGATCTAAAACAAACAAAAACCAACAACAAAAAAAGGACCTCTTTTAGGAAAAAAGTCTCTTGGAGATAAAGGCTTTCTGATAATCTAAAGCTCATAAGCCAAACATTCCATTCAGTACCACCAACCAAAACAACAAAAGAGTAATTTCAGGGACACGAAAGTAAATGAACAAAAAACAATGCCCCCTCCCACACAAAATTTAGGTTGTTTTTGACTTTGAAAGGAAATCTCATTCAACTTTTTTTTCCCCCAATTTTTAAAAATCAATAGAAGACATATTTCTCATAAAATATAATTAAGTTGAGCCAAAGTAAAGGAATGAGTGGGGAAAAAGAGGTATCAGTAAAAGAAAACCAAAAAGAAGCAAAAGAGAGACAAATATTTAGCCTCCATGGTTTTCAGACTCTGGGGAATTAAAGTTAACTCATTTACAGTATTCATCTCTAATGAAAATAAATCTTTTAGATTCTGTGAACAATTTCTAATTTTTCCCTTTACAACTGAGATAAATTCTGATTTCAGGAAAGGCCACAGTACATTTCCTTCTACAGGGAAAAAAAGTCAGCCCTTCCACCAGATTGTAAATTTACTCATTTCCAATTTAAGGCTTCAAATACACGTAAGACACCAGCAACCCACTTAAGAGGATCATTGCAAATTGTTTCTAGGCAAAGTTACCAGCAGAATCTCTAAAATAGAAATCTAATAATATTTGGTTCCATGCAACTACTACATGAAGATCTAGCAATCATTAGTTTGGCCCCAGTGTATAAGGAAAGAAAGGAGAAGAGTCATGACACCTACCTACTAGGTGTCAGGTACTTCATTCACATGAACATCATTAACCCGGACAACAAACACATGAGGTTACTAGTTCCTGTTTCTAGATGAGAAAACAAGAGGAAGCGAAAAGAAACTTCCTCAGAAAGTCGGAAAGTGTTAGGGCCAAGGGTTGAACCGGAGTCCTTCTGAATCCAAAGTCTTTCCCTTACTCCAACAGGGACTGAGAAGCATTCTGCTACTGTGAAGACAGGCTGTACCGATTCTAGTCTAACTGGTAATAAAAACTGCACATATTTTGGCTCCAGCTGTTTCACAAGAGAATACATGTTTATGTGAAGGGAACAAGAGAGCAATACTTACTGTGTTAAAGCAAAGAGGAGCTCGTGTTGGGGTTTAATGAAAAGCTTGCAACTGACTAATATTTCTAGAATATGGTGGAGTTTTTGAACACGACACACTTGTTCTTGTATATCTACTGATGGAGTAATGAAATATTCCTGGAATGAAAAACAGTACAAGCAAAATAGGGAGTTAAAGAACAAGAACCATCTTCAGAAAGATTGCTATGCTTGCTAAACCTCAACTAGGCCTGATTAATAGGAAAAAAAAAAACTGAGGCAGCCAGATAGAGTTTATCACTCTTCAATGCTATTCTTCAGACTAAATCATGAGCAAAGTTGTCACTGAGAATGTTCTCAGCAAACCATTACATTCTCTGGTCAAAACATATCTGAGAACTGCCTTACCAAGGAGGCCTGAGTGGATAACTAATACCACGCACCAAGCTCTCCAGATGGAATGACTGGCAAATCCACAAGATAACTCTTAACTTCAATACCCTTGCCAGGTTGACAGAAGTGTCAACCTCTAAAAATAAGTTAACAAGTACAAAGAAATCAATCAAGTGTATTGATAAGGTTCCATTCACATCAATTATTGGTAGATTGGTACAACCCTTTAAAAAAATAAAACTTGGCAATGTATGTCAAGCATCAAAAAATGCTCAGACCTAATACTATTTCTGAGAACACATCCTAAGGAAATCCTCCATGGTAAATATGGTAGGTGGGATTCTGTGATGGCCCCCAAATTCCCACTGCCTAAACTACACATTCCATATAATCCCTTCCCCTTCACTGAGGTCAGAACTTGTGAATACGATGGGCTGTTACTTCCATGATAAGGTTACTAGCTGACGGCTTTGAATTAATCAAAAGGGAGATTATCACCTGGTCATCATCACTACAACCTACCTAATCAGGTGAGCCTTTTAAGAGAAAGTGAAGTATTAGAGATGCTCTCCTGTTGGCTCTGAAGAAACAAACTGCCTGCCACGTTGGAGAGAATGCCACATGGCAAGGACCCACAAGCAAACCCTAAGACCTGAGACTGGCTCTGGACCAATAGCTAGCAAGAAAATGGGCACATTGGTTATCAGGCTACAAAGAAATGAATTCTGCCAACAACAAATGAGGGAACTTAGACTATCTTTCCCTAGTCAAGCTGACACCTTGATTTAGCCTTGTGAAACCCTAAAGCAGAGGACCCAGCTAAAATGTGCCCAATGCCCAACCCAGGGAAACTGGGATGTAATAAATCTGTGTTCATTTAAGCTTCTAAGTTTGCGGTACAGAAGCGCCCCCCCCACCTTATCCAAGGTTCCACTTTCCATGGTTTCAGTCCTTCTGAAAGGTCAATAGTAGCCTAATGCTAGGTCACAGTGCCTGTATCACTTACCTCCCTCAATCTCATCAGCATTTTATCATGTTCCAACATCACAATAAGGGTGAGTACAGTAAGATATTGCAAGAATGACAGAGACCACATCCACATAACTTTTATTACAGTATATTATAATTGTTCTATTTTTAGTTATTGCTGTTAATCTCTGTGCCCGAACTTTAGGATAGGTAAGTGTGTATAGGAAAAGACACAGTAGGGATCCCTGGGTGGCGCAGCGGCTTGACGCCTGCCTTTGGCCCAGGGCGCGATCCTGGAGACCCGGGATGGAGTCCCACATCGGGCTCCCGGTGCATGGAGCCTGCTTCTCCCTCTGCCTGTGTCTCTGCCTCTCTCTCTCTCTCTCTCTCTCTCTCTCTGTGACTATCATAAATAAAAAGATAAAAATAAATAAAAAAAGGAAAAGACACAGTATATATAAGATTCAGTATTGCCCATGGTATTCCCCACGGATAGGTGGGGACTACTGTAATTTGTTATGCAGTAACAGAAAACAAATACAGTAAGGGAAAAGCATCAGAATTGTTTGAAGTAGGAGATGATTTGTTTTAAAACACATAATCTTGAGCTGCAGGTCTATGGAATCTCTGAGGCCCAGGAATTAGCAATTCAATAAGCCTTCAAGGAGCCTCCAAGTATAAGGACTATTGTGTTAAAAGTTTGGAGTCAAATCATATTAAAATAAAAACAGGCAAATGAAATGACTGGGGGGGAATCATGAAAATAAAAAGTACTTTATCTGGTTATTTATTGGTTTGTCTACTTATCTATCTGTTCCCTAGGTCCTAGGAGAGAGGCTAGCATGGAATAAGTATTTAGTATCTGCAGGTAGAATGAATTAAGAAAAAAAAAAAAAAAACCCACTAACTTTAGAATAAAAAACCAACTCACCAAATGATTTAAAGATGCAAGTTCCTGACCTAGTAAGAAAAAACACATAAATGCAAATAAGCTTTATTAGGTATTGTCAATTACTTGTTAAGGAACCTAAGTAAAATTTTTCAGAGTTCATATACAAAAAAGATGCTCAAGCTAAATAGTTACTCAGAAATGGCCAAGTTTTCTGGCATGTTACACCACAAATACATATTAATACTATTCTAAAATGATCACAGCTTGCCTCTAATAAAAACAACTAAGTGTTGGGTGGTAAGACAGTATCCCACAAAGAAGTTTTTTTTATTTACTACACTAACCTCGTAGATCTCAAAATGTTTGAACTCAAAACACAAGCAAACAAAAACTAGAGTCATATTTAATCAAATATCTTTATCAAGAAGGAAATTAAGTGCCAGAGTACAGAAGCACTGGTCTCACAGTGTGATTCATAGGCAAAGTCAGCGCTATAAATGACTAGGGCCGGGAACCCTGGGTGGCACAGCGGTTTAGCGCCTGCCTTTGGCCCAGGGCGCGATCCTGGAGACCCGGGATCGAATCCCAGGTCAGGCTCCCGGTGCATGGAGCCTGCTTCTCCCTCTGCCTGTGTCTCTGCCTTTCTCTCTCTCTCTCTCTCTGTGACTATCATAAATAAAAATTAAAAAAAAAAAAAAATGACTAGGGCCAAGTAGGAAGAAAAAGCCTGTGAATATCTATGGCTGACAACTGTGAAGTGCTTTTTAATTTTTTGAGCTGAGAAAGGAACTCACCTATGAAGAAACTGATAAAATCTTTCTTTAGTTTGTCCAGACCAATTTCCAAAAGCATCGTAACTGGAATAGTCCCACTGAGAGTAACTGTGTCCATGGTTCCATGATAAGACTGATGAATAAGCTTACTTAATAAACTGTTACTTCCACTGTGGAGCTAGAAATTTAAAAAAAAGAAAAAATTATAAAGCCATAAATGAAAATATAAACAAATCCAATAAACAAAACAGAAGCAAACTATATTAGCTATGAACTAAAAATTATAAGCTTGCATATTTAGTCTCCTAATACCAACAATTATTTGAATAAAAATTAAAAGTTTGAACTTATGTCTAAGTTACAAACATGGCAGTTCCTGAAGTGTCATTCCTATAGCATTTGCTTTAGGCCAAGGCAACTAAAGAGTTTCAATTTATCATCTCCCAGATACAATTCCACCAAAAAAGAAGACAGAGTTGATCCTCTGAAGCTTTGTAACCAGGACCTCTTTTCTCCTAGCTGATTAAGGGCTACTGGGCATCTTTCCCAACTGAGTATACTCAGTATACTCAGATACTGAGTATCTTCCTCTGCACAGAACATCTGCTACTGTGGGCCAACTCCCTTCCTCAGTGGTCTCTACAGTGGTTTTCACATGTGTCAAAAGGAGTTCCTTGGCTACAATATCTAACTAGATCTACAATATCTAACTAGATCTGCAAATCAAGAACTGTGAACTTATAGATCTAACACATGTACCAAATGTTAAACACTTCATTCTAAAGATACCTAAATATTGGGCATTTTCTATGTCTATTAGACTAATATGTCCACTAGACTAATGTCTATTATCTCTAGTCTCCATCATAACCTTCTGCATTTCCCTTGTTTTAATAAAAACAATTTCTGGGTTGTCTGCACTCATTGCACATGGCAGGGATATACTCGCAAACATCTCACAAACACAGAAAGCTGCATGAGAAAATCCCCTGCGGCTGAGGTTAAAATGCCTATAGTCGCCACTGCCCAGTGAGGAGCAACACTGACATGCCTTCATTTGCACTGGATCTTTGTGCAGACCCATGAAGGTTTCTAAGTTTTGGAGTCGTGAATTGGCAGCTACCATACTTTAAAGAATTCCCATGAAATGAAGAATTTTTTAGTTTCTAGTTTTTTACTTACCTTTTTCTTGACTGTAAAAGCACAAGTTCATTATGAAATATCCATAAAGTATAAAAATGTAGGATGCAGTTGAAAAAACTCACTTGTAACCTTAGCACTAGAAGCAACTGCTGTAACATTTTGGGATATTTCCAGGTTTTTCTCTCCAAAATTTACTTTCTTCATGCAATAGTGTATAGTCCTTTCTTTTTACTGCAGATTGTAAGCATTTCTCCACATCATCCATCAGCATCATTTTCAGCAACGATTACATATGCCATTATGTGGCCGTATCATTAACCCATGAACAGGGGAAATTTAGGTCATTTATAATTTTTTGCTACTATAAATGAGGCTGTGGGGACTATTCTAATATAGAAAATCTTAATACGTATTCCTGTGTATAAGCTTAGGGTAGATCCTAAGAAAAAAATAATGATTCAAAGGGCATGCATGATACGTTTGAGGACCTCAATACATTATTCAAAATTGCTTTCCAGAGATTATCCCAATTTGTACTCTCATCAGTAGTATATGAGAATAATCATTCAGAGCAACAATGGTGACAATACTATTTCACAAATACTGAACACTTAATTATGAGCTAGGTGCTTTACATGAATTAAATTATTTATCACTAAACACCATTATGAGGTAGGTACTTTTCCTACCCCTACTGTATAGATGAGGAAGCTGGAGCAAAGAGACATAAAGAATCGTTTACACAGCTAGGAAAGCAGCAGGGCTGGATTCAAACTTAGGCAATCTGTTCCCAGGCCTATGCCTTAACCTTCAGAGCCATGCCAATTAAAAAGTGTTCTAACTGGGGATCCCTGGGTGGTGCAGTGGTTTAGCGCCTGCCTTTGGCCCAGGGCGCGATCCTGGAGACCTGGGTTCGAATCCCACGTCGGGCTCCCGGTGCATGGAGCCTGCTTCTCCCTCTGCCTGTGTCTCTGCCTCTCTCTCTCTCTGTGTGTGTGTGACTATCATAAATAAATAAAAAATTATTAAAAAAAAAAAAAAGTGTCCTAACTAACACTACTAAACCTACCCATGGCTGTATATCACCACGTTGCAGACTCTGGATGATCAGTGTGAAACACTTCACCAAGTCTTGGTATGAAACCACACCTTGGAAAACAAGTCAGTCCAACATTACATTCATGGTATTTCTGCAGATCAGATATATCATCAAAATTAAGGATACACAAATAAGTAGAAGACAGTACCTGTACTTCTGGGTGGGGAGAAGGGGAAAGAAATTCAAGCCAAAAAGAAAAAAATTAACACATCCTCTACAGTAAGAGAGTAAACTCACTGTCACAAAATAATACAGTACAATATTAAGGACTATCTTTTCCTCTTCCTAATAGTTATAATTCCACTAAAGTATAGGTTTTGGTTCATATAAATATTAACATAAAAACCATCTATGTCTTATATTCAAGGCAAGAGAAAAGAATAGACTCTAGGAATTATCTTGCCTTAGTACAGTTCTTGAGTAGAATGTGCTAATACCTCACTAGAAATGAATTTGAGAAGATACGAACCAACCCTCCACACAAGACTAGTAGTACACTTAGTCCTATATTATTTTCAAAGACTTAAAAGTAAACCTAACCAATGGCAGGAAACATTTATTTCACAATCATGACAGACACCTACTACCACTCATTTTGAACCACAGCTGCTCAGCAAAGTCAAGATCCCCCCGTACAGTGAAGAGACACTCAATGGAGCGGTCAACTGCAGCACTGTCATGCTTCACTGTCTGAAAAAAGAGCATCATAGAATACTCAGTTTATTAAAAAAGAAAAGAAATAGTTCAAAGCCAGTGAGCTTTCAAATGCTGCTCCAAGAATATGGGATCCACAGATAGAAACAAATTTTTTACAATCTCGCTCACTGATGAGGAGACACAAAATGAACTGGACCCTTAAAATTGTTGTAAAAGTGTGATGCCTCAAAGCAAGCATTGAACTTTCCTTCAATGCAAAAATACTTAATTAAATGACATTTGTCTCCATTTTCCTATTTTATCAAATGACAACCTATTTAGTTTAATGATACCAGGAAAGGCATACTATCATACCATTTTATAGTATATTAGTATAATACAAGCATCTTATAGCATATGGACATAGTCATTTCTGCTTCTCTGCAGTTGATCAATTTTTTTTTTTAGTTGATCAATTAATAATACATATGTATTAGTTCTCTTCAAAAGCATTTATTAGTTCTTAAGGAAAATAATCACCAGTGTTGACATAAAAGACCAACAAAAAACTACCTTCAAAATGCTACCTTGGCTGTACCCGATCCAGCTGAAATGGTATGACATGAACAATAGCCATAAAACCAAATTTTAAAGCTATTTCAGGGCACAGTTCTGATAAGAATTACTTACCTCTGTGTCTTTCTTTGTAGAATCACCAAATCCATCCAGCTTATTTAAGTCTAGAAAGTAGCAAAAGCTTATTAACTCTACATCCTATTTTTCTGCTTTCTAAATTATTTCCTGGACGGGGGTGGGGGTGACTGGGTGACGGCACTGAGGGGGGCACTTGATGGGATGAGCACTGGATGTTATGCTATATGTTGGCAAATTGAACTCCAATAAAAACAAATTAATTGATAATAAAAATAAATAAATAATTTCCATCCCAGTCCTGTTTTCAAAAGGTAAATAAGGACAGTAGAAGTACAACCAGGGATTTTAACAAATTATTAGCTCTCTAATGGAAGTTATGATAAACATCTACCAAGCAGGGGTGTGGAGATAACTGAGATACAGTGAGAGCCCATGACACACAATGTTGGGCACATGGTAGGTGCTCAAAGTTTCTGTTCCATCCCTCTTTTCCTATTATCTCAAATACAGCTGTGGTATGTAATACAGAGCATGAGTTAGGAAAACAAAGACCATTCAGAAATTCTTGCACAAGTTCAACAGCAGATTTTACTTCCAGAGGCTCAGGCCATTCAGATACACCAGTCCTCAAACCATCAGCCAAAACCTAAGAGAGATTTAAAAAAAGAAAAAGAAAAAAAATTTTTTTACAAAAAAAAAAAAAAAATCAGTAAGAATGTATGTGATATTAGTCATTATAACATTTCTTGAATGTTTAACCACATGACAAGAACAGTTCTAAGTGTTTTATATGTAGTATGGTATTTAATCCTCACAAAACCCCTATCAGGCAGATATTACCATCATCTCCCTTCCACTAAGGCCAAGAAAGGTGAAGTAACTTGCACAAGGTCACACGTTACTGACAGCGCAAAGACATCACCTAGCAGTCTGATACCAAATATGGTGTTCTAACGATGATGCCACATGCATAAGTGCTACTGAGGATTACAGACTAATGAGACTGCTTTGAAGATGCTTGTAATTTTGGATAAAAAGGACTGACAAACCAGGTGCAAAAATCAGGGAACAAAAATGTGAAACTGAATGGAAGTTTATATACAAATAATATAAATGTATAGGCTTATACATACAATATCTCCACTAAAGGAAAGGGAGATTGGAATAGCCAGGGGAACAAGGTGAAACATCAGCGGAATTCAAACGTGGGCACCATGAGCAGCAGAGCAGGGAAGGGACATGGAATAAGATGAAGAGGGTTGGGGCAAGGTCCAGCCATGGTGGAAATACAGATACAGATCTTAAAACTTATAAAGATTTTTTAATTTCAAATGAAAGACAACAGGCATTGTCGATTTTCTGGCAGGAAAATGACATGATCAATTAGTTAAGAATTCGTGTCAGAAATACCTAGGATGAAAAAGGGAAAGCAGAGGGAAAGGGAAAGCAGAGGGAAAGGGAAAGCAGAGGGAAAGGGGGGAAAGGGAAAGGGGGAAAGGGAAAGGGGGAAAGGGAAGGAAAGAAAGAAAGAAATATCTAGGATGGATTCTAAGGAAAAGAGAAAGTACAATGTTTTTTTAACAGAGGTGATAATCATTTTCCACCTCCAAGGAGTCTTTGGAAAAATGTGCAGATAGTTTTTGGTGTCACAATGATTGGGGGCACAAGGGCACGTTGAGCATTTAGTTTGGTAGGACCAAGGATGCGAAGCGTCCTGCAATGTGTACAAGGTCCCAAAGCAAGAAGAATGGTCCTGCTTAAAATGCTCATTATGTCCCTGTTGAGAAACAAATGACCATTAGAGTGGTCCAGGAAGTAGGTGATAAGGACTTTAACTAAGATAGGCAGACAATCAGAAAAGGGGGAAAAGAAGTTTATTAGAGAGAGGGAATGAGAAAGGGAGATGTGGAAAAAATAAAAGAAAAAAATCTTAATCCCCATACAGGGAACTGAATTTGGGAGAGATTATGGCCACGTGCACATCCAAGATTCTGTGAATTTATAAGGGACATTATAACAACATAAGGACTTTCAAGTCAGACAGGCATGCATTTGAATGACAGACATTCATCTGAATCAGGTCTTCCACTCTGTAATTGCTGATGTCTTCAGCAAAATAACTGTGCCATCCAGCACCACACTTAGTACATGATGGCAGCTTCTAGTTGTGGTAGTTAGTGGTGGTGGTAGAAATAGTTCTTACTAAACTAAAATAGAAGGTTCCTACCCTGGGAAATTGAAGGAATTGTGGAACCACATACAGAAATGGGCCGGGGGGTGGGTGGGTTCTGAGGGGATCTAGTCTGGAGGAGATCTCAAGTTTCAGTTTGGAAATACTGAGTTTGAGGCAACAACAGTCTACTCAATCGGGAAATAATCTGGTGGAAGTGAAAAGGAAGGGAAATGGCATCAGCTACAAGACAAGAGTCTGGAGTTCCCTCATAAAGGCATTAGTCAAATCACTGAATGACAAGCTCTCTGCCAAGGTGTGGAGAGAGAAGAGCAGAGACTTGAGGATAGAAGTATGATGGAATCCCAAAGGAAGGGTCCCAAAAGAAGAGCTTTCCAGAAAGAAAGGTGAGAAAAAAATACAAGTTTTATATGAACAGAGAAATAATAATAGGAGGTAAAAGTATTAGAAATGCTTGGTATCGTGTTCGGCAGCTCCTCAAAAGCTTAAACACAGAGTTATCACACTGACCCAGCAACTCCATTCAAAAGATGTGAAAACCTATGTCCCACAAAACTTTTACAAGACTGTTCACAGCAACATTATTCATAATAGTCAAAAAGTAGAAACAACAGAAACGTCACCAGCTGATGAGTGGATCAACACAATGTGAGATAGCTATACAATGGAATGCTGTTCGCCAATGAAAAGGAGCAAAGTACTACAAAAAGTAACATTAATCAGTGGCTGCCAGTTGCTGGTGAGGGTGGGAGGTGACTGCCAATGGGTACAGGGTTCCTTCTGGGATGATGAAAATGGACTAAAATTATGTATGGCCACGGTTGTACAACTCTGCAAGTATATTAAAAACTACTGAATTGTGCACTTGAAATAAGTGAATTTTATGGGATATAATTTATATCTCAATAAAGCTGTTTTAAAAAAAAGCAAATAGGGCAGTGACTGGATATAAATGGCTCTCTATGCCAGGCTAAGACATTTAGAATTTCTACTGCATTAAAATGAGGCACCCCCTTGAGATTCAATTTGTAGAAAAGAGTAAAACTCACTGAAACATAAAAGTCTTGAAACACATGCTCACTAATATTTAGCGGGAATCAATATCCCAGTTATTAAGAAGCAGATTATACATGACTATGGAATAAATTGGCAGCTGACCCACCTAAAAAGAATAGAAATGAAATATGACTAGAAACCAAATATTCCAGTAAAAAGGTGGAAGAAGTGTAGCTCTTAACTAAAGCTCCCTATGATTATAAGGACAACTGTAAAATTACACTGGCCAAATTGCCAAGAGTTATCGACTGAATACATGACAGTTGGAACAAATTTGAACACAAAACTAAACATCAATGATGTCAGCAAACATTTTTATGAAAATATAGAATTTAATGCAAGTTACAAATTCCAGAAGGATACTCACAAGGAGAAATTTCAGTTCTCTCTGAAGATGATTCAAAGGACCTCTGGGCTCTCCCGACTCCACTTTAAGGTTCTAAAAAGTTCCCAAAGTCAGTTTTTACTGGTAATTCCATCTTCTCTGCATAACGGTCACAGTTACTTGTATTTTAAATTGCCCACACATTAAAAAATATATTTCATAAAGCCCTAATGAGCTAAAATAGGTAGGCTAATATTGTTTTTAAAAGATTTTATTTATTTACAGATAAAGAGAGAGAGGGAAGGAGGGGGCAAGCACAAGGAAGGGGAGCAGCAGGCAGAAGGAGAGGGATAAGCCAGCTCCCCAAAGAGCAGGGAGCCCGATGAGGGATTCAATCCCAGGACCCTGGGATCATGACCTGAACCAAAGGCAGATGCTTAATGACTGAGCCACCCAGGTGCCCTGGTAATACTGCATTTAGAACCTCATACCCCCCCCCCCCAAAAAAGAACCTCATACCCAGAGACATCACAGATCCTGTCCATCCCAATACAGTAATCTAAACTCATGCCTCCAACCTCTCTCTCTACCATTACTGTACCTACGTAGAACTGCTCTCCTCATACCCTCTCCTGTCCTTTCCCACTGAATTTCCAAAAGGCAAGTAGGAGAACTTAAGATGTAAATAAATACATCTTAAGACCCAATGAAAAGCTCAGCATCACCACATACCAAAAATAACCACCCCCTAAAATATATTTAAGAGACTCCTTCTAACTAAACCAACAGTATGCTGTCTTAGCCAGAGGTCAAAGTTTTAGGAACCTCCTAAAACCTTAAAAAATGGGGTAGGGGGGATAAAAGAGAAAAAAAAGGAAATGTCATTGTAAATAAATTCCTATTGCAGGAAAAGAAAAGCATTAAGAAAGTAAGTATCCATAACTCCACCAGCCTGAGGGAACCACTATTAACACTGTCTAGGCTTCTGTATACACAGTTTTCAAAAACATAAATGAGATCCTATTATATATATAATTTTTTATATTTTCTTTTTGTTTGCATAATAAGCGTCTTTTATCATTAAAACACTTTAAATTATGATATTTAAAGAATATATAACATTTCACCAGGGAAATCTACATTAAGTATTTCCCTATTGAACATTCAGGTCTGTTTTAAATATTTTAGAAACACAATTATGACCACTGTATGTAACATCTGTGTACATATATTTTTGCTAGCAATTCCAATGAACTTAAGATAGATTCCTAGAAATGTAAAAATGTGAAAAACCTTAATAGTATAATGGTTCTTGATGTGTTGCCAATATCTGCCATCTTTTAAGAAGAGCAGAGATAAGTCACTTCGATAATTCCACTAGGGTCTCAACTCAAGAGAATTTATTAGTCACTAGAAAATTCTTAAGTTACATAATTGCCACTTTGGGCAACTGACAGTATCAGGTTACCTGGCCAAACCTCCACTGGCTGCCCTGGTGAGACTTCAGGGGTAAGCTAGGTCTCTCAGAGCTGTCCAGCAGGGCGGGGGCTGGAAGCATGCAACACCAGCAATAAGCAAGTTAAAAGTAAATCCACACCGAATTAACACAAAATAGAATTCGCTCCTACCAGAGTTGCAGTTGAAGACAGCGGAGGGCTTTGAAGAATCTCATCCACAGGACTCCAGGAAATATCCAAAGTAATTGTAGTTTGTGATGCAGCAAGTGTGTCATCCAAGGCTGTGGACTTAAAGAGCTCATACTGGGCAAAGCCCCTGGTTGTTACCTGAAAAGAGCACATCCGGCCACCATTAGCGACTTTCACAGGGCCAGAGGTGCCCTTTATCAAAACTACTTTGGTTCTTTTCCCCGCAGAAGAAAAAGTGCCACACTTTTATCCCCAATGGAAAAGTAAGACAATTCTTTTCCATCCCAAAGACTGGGTAAAAGGCAAGGCAGTATCTATGTTTAGTCATTAGCTGATATGAAAATAATCACAAACACTTTACTACAAAAAAGCCAAAAAGCATCTAGTCATATGAGTGAAAAAAATCACTAAACTAGGGAAGCAGGTCCATAACAGTCTGAAGAAACTAATGTAAGTAGAAGACAGAAATACCTACAATAGACAAGTGATGTCTTCTCTTATGTGAACTTTTCAGGTCTTCCAGATTTACAGAGTAATTTTTATCAGCTATAAGACATAAAAGAAAAAAATTACTGAAAGGTACAATTCAAGATTATACTGTTAGAGCTAGAAAATGACAATCCCTCAAATTCCAAGGGTACTACAACCTTACACTAGTAATTGCTGAACTTAAATTTTAAATCCAGATGACATGTTGATAAAGGAAGGAAAAGTGAAACAAAAAACAAAGGTCAATACTAAAACCATTCCCTATAGCGTTAATAATGCTGAAACTTAGCAAAAAATTTAAAGCTGGTTTTTCAGAGGCCTGTTTCTCTTTATTCAGCTATTGTGTCTTTACAGACCCCAATAACAAATCCACTAGCTGTCTCTGCCGAAGCCTGGACTCGACGTCAACTGTTATGGCTCTAGCCTATGAACAAGCAAGGCTCTGCATCCCTTACCTGAGATAATGAGCCCAAGACCCCATCCAGTTTACACGGGCTTGTGGAGCATGTCCATAGCTCCTTCTCCTTGTCCTCAGATAAACTCCTGGTGTCAGAGACTAAAATAGGCCTTGTTCCAAGTGTCAACCATGGGATAGACATTACCTATGCTTACTTAGTGAGCATGCTCCGTCTTTTCTCATGAATGGTCACAAGCTTCCCTCACCCTTTTCATCAATATGTATGCAATCTCAACCCCTCTGATTATGAAAAAATTTGCTTTAGCCTCATCAAGAAGGCAGTTTTGGGAATAATCCCCTGCCCTCTCGATGGGCTTTCTGATAATAAAATTTTCTCCGCTTCGAACCCAGTGACTCAGATTTGGTTTACTGCACATTGGACACACAAATCTGGTTTCAGGGTTCGGTAAGAATGCTACTAAATATAATTAAACATCTACTATGACATTGGAATTCTATTGTCATTATATTCCATTTTTTTTTTATCCTCCAATGAAAATTTCCAAAAATACACACATATAAACCAAATGAACCCCAAATAAAACTAACAAAGCTATAAACTCCTGTTCAGATTTCTGGAGATCTGCACCTGGAATATCTCCTATATGCCACAAGTTACATATCCGAATAGATTCCTGGTGGCTAACAAGTTCCACTGTGTGCACTTCCCTCTTAACAATATCAGTTTTCAGTGAAAACCATAACATAGTAACAATACAAATAAACAGCCATACCCCCACAAAAGTAAGAGGAGTGGGAAGTGAGCTCTCACCTTTACAACTGACTGTATATAAAACAATTCCTTCAATGCTGTTTGTGGTGACAAGTACAGCTCCCAGCCAACAGGTCCCTTCAGGATCTGAACTGTCACACCTTACCCACAAGGGAGGAAGGGCAGTAACTGGACGAGGAATCTTCAAGTGGGTCATATTAGGATTGTGAGCCATGGTGTAAAGTCCAATTAACTGCCTTGAAAATAAGAGTAGAAGAATAAATTGTAAGTAGAAACCATCCATCAATCAAGTTTTCTTTTCCAAAGATACCATGAAGGGTATCTAATATTCTAATACTGATCCTACTTCTGGTCACCAACAAAGATTCTGCACCCAACTCTAATGTGTGAGGTTTTTCCTCATACCAAGTAATTTTCTGACACCAGTTGGGTATCTACAATTCCACTCCATTCTGACACTATATACCCAGAGACAGCATCAGATTCCATAGGTTAAGGAAGTCCTACAAACCCCATCACCCACCTTTATCTTTTTTTAAATTTTATTTATTTATTCATGAGAGACACAGAGAGAGAGACAGAGACACAGGCAGAAGGAGAAGCAGGCTCCATGCAGGAGCCCGATGCAGGACTCAATCCTGGGACTGCAGAATCACGCCCTGAGCCGAAGGCAGATGCTCAACCACTGAGCCTAATGCCTAAGGTGTCCCTAATGCCAAATCTAAGTCCAGGTTGTCACCTGTACTTCTGACTGACCAGCTATAGATGTGAGGTTCCAACAACCTCCTCCTTAGGTTTGATTAATTTACTAGAACAACTCACAGAACTCAGAAAAACACTTTATGTACTAGATTACTGATTTATTACAAAAGGATATAACTCAGGAAGAGCCAAATGGAAGAGATGCATAGGGCAAGGTATGGGGAAAGGGTATGGAGTACCCATGCCCTCTCTTAGTGAGCCACTCTCCCCAAATCTCCACCTGTTCACCAACCCAGAGGCTCTCCAAACCTCTCTTGTTTTGGATTTTATGAAATCTTAGTCACACAGGCATGAAATGATTAATCACCAGCCACTGGGGACTGAATTCACCCTCCAGCCCTTCTCTCCTCCCTGGAGGTAGAGGTGGGGCTGAATGTTCTAACCTTCTAATCACAGGCTTGGTACTCTGGCAACCCCCCTTAGCCCCCAAGTCCATGGTTACCTAGAGGCTTTCCCAAAGCCACCTCATTTATTTTTTTAAGATTTATTTATTTTAGTGAGAGAGTGCACACATGAGCAGGGGTAGGGAGGGAGGGAGAGAGACAAAGACTCCTCAAGCAGACTCCACGCTGACGCAGAGCCTGCCATGGGGCTGGATCCCAGAAACTGAGATTAGGACCTGACCTAAAAATAAGAGCTGGCTGTTCAGCTGACTGAGCTGGTGCCCCCCAAAAGCCACCTCATTAACATATGAGAAGATACCTTCCTTTCTCTTCATTTAGAAATTCTAAGGGTTTTAGGAACTCTGTGCCAGGAACAGTGGACAAAAACCAAATATGCTTCTAATTATAAATTCGAATACCCTAGTATCCCAGAAACAAAACTCTGGAAATTAAGTAGCAAAATACATAAAAATTTCACCCAGTGAAGAAGTAGAAGGGCACATTATGCAGACGAAGATGTGTACACCAGTAAGTGATGAGAATGTAGTTACTACAAGCAGGGGAGTCCAACAGTGTGGGTGAAGAGGTTCAATAGAAGCAAAAGTAGGCTGCAAGATGAAGCAAAAGAACTAGATAGGATAAGTTGATTATACCATAATAAAGCTGGGGCAAAAAAAAGGAGTCAATAAGCACATGAAAAAATGCTTCAAGTCATTAATTATTGGAATATTTAAGGAAAACTGAATAGTCTGTAAATGAGATAATAGTACTGGAACTGTTAAATTTCCAGATTTTGATCACTGTTGTATGGTTACATAAGAGAATATACTTGCTCTCAGAAAATACATAGTGAAGTATTTAGAGGTAAAGGACCACAGTATCTCCAACATTCTCTCAAGATTTCATTACAACAAAGTGTGTGGGGCAGCCCTGGTGGCTCAGCGGTTTGGCCCAGGGCATGATCCTGGAGACCCAGGATCGAATCCCACGTCGGGATCCCTACATGGAGCCTGCTTCTCCCTCTTGCCTGTGTCTCTGCCTCTCTGTTTCTCATGAAAAAAAAAAAAAAAATCTTTAAAAAAAAAAAAAGTGTGTGGGTGATAGGAGTACGTTACACAGGTGGCAGAGTGGGAGAGGGCTAGGAGGAGGAGTGAGAGAGAAGGACAAAGCAGATGAGGCAAAATGTAAATAACTGCTGAATCTGGGTTAAGGGTGTACAGAAGTTCCTGTGCTATTTTTCAGCTTTTCTATAAATTTGCAAGTGTATCAAAATTAAAAGTTACCCAAAAATGTAGCTCGAAATTTTTCAAAGAGATGAAAATTTATGATCAACAGATGCTCAACAAAGGGATTTCTAAGGGATTGTACCTCAGAAAGGAAATACAATAATCCCAAAAGGAAGGTCTGAAATGCAAAGCAAGGCAATGATAAGCATATGGACAAATCCAACCAAACACTAGCTGGAGAAAACACCACCAATAAATAATGTTTAAGTTGTGGGGGAAAAAAGAAAAAAGGCCAACATGACTTAAAATCGAGAAGTCATAAAAGACTGATTAACCACATAAATGTTAAAAGTTTCTACCTATGGGATCCCTGGGTGGCGCAGCGGTTTGGCGCCTGCCTTTGGCCCAGGGCGCGATCCTAGAGACCCGGGATCGAATCCCATGTCAGGCTCCTGGTGCACGGAGCCTGCTTCTCCCTCTGCCTGTGTCTCTGCCTCTCTCTCTCTCTCTCTCTCTGTGTGACTATCATAAATAAATAAAAATTAAAAAAAAAAAAAGTTTCTACCTAGCAAAACCAACGAAAACCACCATGTAGTCCGTCTGTGAATATTATTATTACAGTCCTTACTGTCTAATGTTATTGTTTAGAGGACTTTATCCTCCAGAACTCCTTGTCAGCAAGAGCACTGGTTCTGGAGGTGAGTCAGGCAGAGGAAGAAGTGCACGTAGCTACATGGTAGGGAGGCGGGAAGTGAAGCCAGCCAGGCAGACAGGGCAGCAGGATTTCTAACAGGGGCACTACTAGCATTTGAGTGGGGTAATTCCTCTGTGTGCAGGAGAGCCTGGTGCACCACAGGACGTTTACTATCCACCGCCCAGGCTAACTGCTTCTCAGTCACTGTCACCACCAAAAAGTACCCCTGCACATTTCCAGATGCCCACTGGGTATGGCAACCCTGCTGGAGGACCTCTGTACTGCACGATGTAAGGGTCCTATGTGTTACTCATGAGAAATTTGGATTTTATCATGAGGCAACAAGAACCACCCAAGGATTTTAAGCAAGGAAGCAATACAATCAGGCTTTCAGTGATTTATAAAGATCTCTGGCAGCAGTGAGGATGAAAGACTGGAAGGGAACAGAATACAAAGAGAACAATTAAGAAGTAAGAACACACAGTATGGGGAATGGAGGAAGAGACCACGGCAATCTTCCTAGTCATGCTTGGGACACCTACCCCTGGAAAAGCTGGGTATACATGGCTAAGGAGAGGGGGAAGAAGGGAAGAAAGGACCTGGACTGAATACATCTTTTTTTCCCCCAGTGTCTGTAAAACTGGGAAACATTTGCAAAAACTTTTTTTTAATTTTAAGATTTTATTTGTTTACCTATGAGAGACACACAGAGAGAGGCAGAGGCAGAGGCCCCCTGTGGGGAGCCCAATGCAAGACTCAATCCTAGGACCCCAGGATCACAACCTGAGCCAAAGGCAGATGCTCAACCAGAGCCACCCAGGTGCCCTGTAAAAACATTTTTATTTAAATGGAGCTTCCATTTAGCCTCCAGCCCTACTCCTATCCCGACCCAAAGAAAAATTTACCTTGCTCTCCCCACTGGTAAAGCAAGTGGTCCAACATTCTCCCCAGTAGAGAGATCAGAAATAGCAGTTTCTTCACATTGTGGTTCCTCGACATGACTTGTTTCTTCCTTCTCTAAAGGCTTAAAAAATAATTTTTAATTATATAGTCAGATAAAAAGAATACTCACAAGTCAATTTTTCACTCTGCTAGGCCATAACAAATCCTGGCTTCCAAATCCTTAAGCACAAATATGTAGGTTATGTCAAGAATCACAGCTACAAACCAGTTTGGTACCAACAAATCCTGCCATCAGAAGCATTTCCACTGTCCTATTAAAAGATACCGATCTAAGTTGCTACTGATAAAGGAAGTATCTGATGCCATTAGAAAAGGAAGTGCTCCAACATGTATAAAATGATGAACCAAAGACAAAACACCAAGAAACCCATGGGACACTCCTGATCTTCACTCCCAAAACTCAAAGGGCCACCTCCCTTACTCCTTAAACCTACTCCTCTTAGGACTAGCAGCTCTCAGTTGTCACAGGGTTCTTAAATCTGTGTTTTTAATATCTACATGTTTAAGTAGTTACACAGTTTAGCCCTGCCAATAATAATAACCCCAAGAGTTAACATTTCCTAAGTGTTACTACGTAACAGCTACTGTTCTAAGTTTTCTATTACTTTTCTTTTTTTTTTTAATGAGGGTTTTTTTTTTTTAATTTTTTAATTTATTTATGATAGTCACAGAGAGAGAGAGAGAGAGAGAGGCAGAGATACAGGCAGAGGGAGAAGCAGGCTCCATGCACCGGGAGCCCGACGTGGGATTCGATCCCGGGTCTCCAGGATCGCGCCCTAGGCCAAAGGCAGGCGCCAAACCGCTGCGCCACCCAGGGATCCCTACTTTTCTTTTTTTAATTTTATTTAAATTCAATTAATTAACATAAAATGTATTATTGGTTTCAGAGGTAGAGCTCAGTGATTCATCAGTCTTATATAACACCCCATGCTCATTACATCACATGCCATCCTTAATGTTCTGTTACTTTTTATAAAAACCTTGAAATAGGGCAGCCCAGGTGGCCCAGCGGTTTAGTACCGCCTTGAGCCCGGGCTGTAATCGGGGAGACCTGAGATCAAGTCCCACATCAGGCTCCCTGCATGGAGCCTGCTTCTCCCTCTGCCTATGTCTCTGCCTCTCTCTCTGCGTCTGTCATGAATAAATAAATAATTAAAAAACAAACAAACCTGGAAATAGATACTATCATTAACTCTTTTTAAAAAGATATATTTATTCATTTTGGGGAGGGGCAGAGGGAGAGAGAAAATCTCAAGCAGATTCATGCTGCACATGGAGCCCAACTGGGCTCCATCTAATGACCTCAAGATCATGATCCAAGCCAAAACCAAGAGTCAAACCCTTTATCGACTGAGCCACCCAGGTGTCTCATTGACTCTGTTTTATAGATGGGAAAATTGAGGTAGCAAACTGCTAAATAACTCACCTAGAATTACAGCCAGTGACTGGCAACCCCATTTGAATCTAAGCAGTCTGACTTCAAAACTCGGGATCATATTCATCAAGCTCTTTGGGCAATAAATACTCTGCTTGTTTAATAGGTATCAGACCCAGATATTTCCTCAACTTTGAATTTGTTTTTTTTTTTAAAAAGACACATTTATTCAGCATCATGATCAGACTATTACATTTAGCAATCAACAGCATGGGTGCAACAAAACAAAACAAAAACAAAACAAACCCACACCATTACATTAAAACCCTTTGTTGGAATGCTTTACACTTTCCACAGAACAGAAACTAAAATAACCTGTTATACAATTAGTCACAAATACAGTCCTCAAGTTTTTTGCCCATACACATGAGTATTATCTAAAACATGCCTTCTTGGGATCCCTGGGTGGCGCAGCGGTTTGGCGCCTGCCTTTGGCCCAGGGCGCGATCCTGGAGACCCGGGATCGAATCCCACATCGGGCTCCCAGCGCATGGAGCCTGCTTCTCCCTCTGCCTGTGTCTCTGCCTCTCTCTCTCTCTCTCTCTGTGTGACTATCATAAATAAATAAAAATTAAAAAAAAAAAAAAGATTTAAAAAAAATAAAAATAAAAATAAAACATGCCTTCTTTGTAGCACCTAGGCCCTGCCACCAGTGTGCTTGGCTGAGTTCACAAATCTGTTGTAACCTGTAGCTTCCCTGTCACTTCTCTGGCTCTCCTGCTAATCTTTGTTTCCTAGAAGTAATTAAAACCTTCTGCCACTGCCACAGCTGCTGCTGCTGCTGGAACCACCATAGCCACCTTGGTTTTGTGGTTTGGCGAGGTACTGGCCTCCACCATCACAGGGGCCAGAGCTTTTGCCTCCAAAATTTCCTTTTATAGGTCCAAAATTTGAAGATTGATTGTTGTAATTGCCAAAATCGTTATAGCTTCCGCCACCCTCCAAAGTTGCTTCCATCATTACCAAATCCATTATAGCCATCCCCACTGCCACCATATCTACCACCACCTCGACTGCCACTGAAGCCGCCTTGACCACCGAGTTCCCTCCACGACCACCACCAAAGTTTCCAGAACCACTTCGGACTCTGGCTGGACGAAGCACTAGCCATCTCTTGCTTCGATAGGGCTTTCCTTACTTCACAGTTGTGGCCATTCACAGTATGGTATTTTTGAATGATAATCTTGCAATCTTGTCTACAGAGTCATGGTCATCAAATGTCACAAAAGTAAAACCTTTTTGCCACTGCCTCAGTCAGTCATGATCTCAATCACTTCAATTTTCCCATACTTTCAAAATAATCTCTTAGATGATCTTCAGTGTCTTCTTTAATGCCACCTACAAAAATCTTTTTCACAGTTAAGTGGGCATCAAGTCTTTGAGAATCTTCTCTTGAGACAGCCCTCTTTGGTTCCACAACTCTTCCATCCACCTTGTGTGGCCTTGCATTCATGGCTGCATCCACCTCCTCCACAGTGGCATACGTGACAAACCCAAAGCCTCTGGAGCACTTGGTGTTTGGATCTCTCATTACCACACAGTCTGTAAGGGTTCCCCAATTGCTCAAAATGGCTCCTCAGACTTTCATCAGTTGTTTCAAAGCTCAAACCTCCAATGAAGAGCTTCTGCAGCTGCTCAGGCTCTTTGGGAGACTGACTTAGACATGACAGCGGTGGGAGGGGAGACTTTAATGATGCTTACTGGGTGGCATCCAGGATCAGAAAGTCTCAACTTTCAATTTCTTTTGCCAGATCACAGATCTCATTTCCTTCTAGACCTAGCTTTCCAAATACAGCCCCTCTGCTCCTTGTTCAAAAATGCCAGGGCCCCAGTGAGTACCAGAGACCTTCTCACAATTGCAAGCTGCATCCTCACTAGAAACCTAATCCACATTACCACATTCCCCCTTGGCTCATCCTTATCTTTTCCAATGTGACTCTTCTTCATCTGAACATCTCAATCTTTTCAGCTTTTGCTCTACATACGTTTTCCCTTCTCCCCATAACAAAAGTCTAAATTCAACCACGTAATTCACCTATAATTATTTCCTAAGCATCTGTCCACTAGAGATAAGCCGTAATAACACTCTTTCGTTAACATAAAAGACAAAGTAGCTTTTTTATGCATTAAAATGAAAAGCTCCTTGTTCATCCACCAGACAGCATGAAGATCTTCAAGCAAACAAAAGAGTTCCTTCTAAAAATACCTCCACGACCCCTAGGTGGCTCAGTGGTTGCACATCTGCCTTTGGCTCAGTTTAGGGATCAAGTCCCACATCAGGATCCCTGTGAGGAGCCTGCTTCTCCCTCTGCCTATGTCTCCGCTTCTCTCTGTGTCTCCCATGAATAAATAAAAATCACTGTAATTTCTATGCCAAAACACCATAATTAAAACACAAAGAGAGGTGCCTGAGTGGCTTGGTCAGTTGAGTGTCTGCTTTCGGCTCAGGTCATGATCCCAAGGTCCTGGGATTGAGTCCCGCATCAGGCTCCCTGCTCAGCGGGGAGCCTGCTTCTCCCTCTCCCTCTGTACTCTCTTCCTCTCAAATAAATAAATATTTAAAAACACACACATACACACAAAGGTTTCAGGCTGGAATTATAAAGTGATGCAAAAGATAAGAAGTTTTCTGTTACGTTTAACAAAAATTAGAGTAGAACTTCATGAATCATAGCTACTTTTGCTGTGCTGTTCAATACAACAGCCACTGGCCACATGCAGCTATTGAGTACTGGAAACTGGACCAGATCAAATGGAGATGAAACTGTAAAACACACACTAGATTTTGAAGATGCAGTATGAAAAAAAAAAACCTTGAAATATCTCATTAATGATTTTTATGTTAACTACACATTGAAATGGTATTATCACATACATCAGACTAAATAATAAGCATTATTAAACCTAATTTCAGACAATCCTACTCCTCAGTATTTACCATAACGAAAAAACAAGCTCATGCAAAAATCTGTACAAAAATGATCACAGCAACTCTATTCATGATCACTGGAGATGGAAAAGAACCCAAATGTCATTGAAAGGATGACTAGATAAATAAACTATGGTACATCCATACCACAGAATCTACTCAGCAATTACAAGAAATGAACCACTGATACACATAAAACTTGGATGAATCTCAAAGGCATTATATGGAGTGAAAGAAGCCAGACTCAAAAGGTTAGACTGTACAATGCCATTCACAGCATTCTCACTACAGGAAGGGAGAAAAGATCAGCAGTTACCAGGGAGAAGATATTTTAAAGGGAGATAGCATGAGGGAGTTGTTTGAGGTGATGGACCTGTTTGGTGCCCTGACCATGTGGTGATTACCAGAATCTATACATGTGCTAAAATTCAAAGCAGTGGACAACAAAAGAAAAAAAAGTCAATTTTACTGTATAATTTCCCTTTTTATATAATGGTTACTATAAAATGTTAAATTACCTATAGTTTTCATTATATTTCTATTGGACATTATTGTATTTCTAAAAGACTTAGAATACACTTTCACTAATATGCTGATAAAAATAAATGTGCACATTTGAGATCATTCCCAATAAAATGAATTTGGCTACCTGGAATTAAACACAAGGGTGCCTAGCTGGCTCAGTTGGTGGACCATACAACTCTCTTGAACTTAGGGTTATAAGTTCGAACCCCACATTGAGGGTAGAGATTAAAAATAAAATCTTAAAACAACAACAAAAAAATTAAACGAGAGCAAAGCTCAAGCACTACCTACCAATTTCTCCACGATGAATACTACGTCATTTTCATCTAAGATATTTTTCAAAGGGTTAGGTTGACCTTTGCTGATCAACTGCACTTGAACATCAGCCTATTAAAAACAGAGAACATCAAGCCATGTTATATATACACACATATATAGGTACAAATATTTAAACACATAAAGACTAGTTTTATGCAAGTGATGGAAAAAGAGAATTTGAACAAGACATAATGCTCTAAAGATGAGATTTCATTTATTCTTTGCCATGTTGTTTTTTCATGTTTAGACAGACCTAGCTCTATTCACCTCTACACATGCTTCAAGGGTTACCTAAAGTGCACTCCAACATGTAGAGCCTTTCTCTTGATTAGAATCACATGGACATCCTCTTTCTTGACTCATACTGTATTTACTTTAATGTACTATAAAATTAGCACTTTATAAATGATCTTTTCTCCTGATTGTACTATGCAAGTTAGAACTTTTAGGCATTTCTAGGAACTGTACATTTTTTCATTCCAATTGCAAACATGTTTATTATAGAAAAGTCTGAAAATAGATAGCTAGGTCATTTTTTAAAAATTCACATATAATTCTACTAGTCAAGATAATCACTACTATTATTAGCCTGGTTAGCATATATTTTATCAGATCTTTTACCAGACACGTAAATAAATCTACTTAAGTAGAAATGTATTCAGTATTTAGATATCTAGATAGGATTTTGCTTAAGAAAAATATCACATCTGTATCATACACTTCTTTCCATCCATTAGGTGTTCTTTGGCTCTGCCATCATATAACTAATCCCATTTTGTTCAACATTTGGATAATTTTAAGTTATTTGCTATAATAAACAACTAATAATAGATGTCCTTGAGTTACCTTCTTAAGATGCATACGTAGAATCATGCTGATAATGTCAAATTGCCTTGTGAATATGCCACCCCCACATATATGCATTGCCGTCACTTATGGCAACGCAGAGTATTTTCAGTTTACTTTTACCATCTCACAGCAGAAAGTGTCATGCTTGTTACTGTTTTTTTTTTTTTTTCATTTATTTGATTACTAATGAAGGTGACTTCAGTCTTTCATAGGCTTATTAGTGACAAATAACTCTCATTACTTGAACCCGTTTCGTTTCTCAGTTTGGATCCTGAAGTATTTAGATACCAAGTTCAGGGGGCAAAGGATGCTGTCATTCTCATCTACTAGGTTCTTGAGTTTCAAGTCTGTTGTGGATTGAATATATCCCTCCAAAAGATACAATGAAATTCTAACCCCTAGTTCCTCTGAATGTGATCTTAGAAAAAGGGTCTTGGCAAATGTAATCAAGTTGAGGATTGACTTGGATTGGAGGGCTTTAAATCCAATGACTGACATAAGGAGGGAAAGATTTAGAGACATAGACACAAAGGGATTCTATGTATTGACAGTGGCAGAAATTAGAGTGATGTATCTACAAGCCAAGAAACCCCAAGAATTGTTGGAAACCACCGGAAACTAGGAGAACCAATGAAAGATCCTTTCCTAGAGTTTTCAGTAGGAGAGTAGCCCTCTTGACACCCTCATTTCAGAGTCCTAGTCTCCAGAACTGCAACAGAATAAATTTTTGATGTTTTAAGCAAACCAGTTTGTAGTTACAGCAGCCCTAGTAAACTAATATAGTATCAAGCAAACATTCCAATGGGGAGGAATTAATACATTGACCTAGATATGCTTAATTCCTGAGTCCAGTTAGTGAAAATTCAAACTGTAAGAAATAATTCTACTTGTAATTTTCTTTCTGGGCTTGTTCCTTTGTTTATTCTTCTATTACAGCTGTCACTTTTCTTATGGATTTTTAAGAACTTTTCATGTATTATGAACTAATTATGTATTATTTTAACTTTTATTTTATATAACTTTCTCTCCAGTTTGTCTTTTAGTATGTAATTAATTTTAGTTCACTAATTATTTTATAGATTAAACCTTATAGGGACTTTATCTATGGAACACTTAGCATATATTAGCTGCTTAATAAATCCATGAATATTTATAGCAGTTTTACTCATAACTATCCAAAACTGGAAACCACCCAAGTGTCCATCAGCTGGTTAGTGGATAACTGTCACACACACATACAATGAGATACTATTCAACTATAAAAAGGAACGAACTACTGACACACAAAATGTAGACAAATCTCAAATGCATTGTATTCCTTGATAGAAGTCAGATTCAAAAGACTACATACTGTGTGATTTTATTTATATGACATTCCGGAAAGGGCCAGGGACAAAAGACTGATTATAAAGGGACATGAGACCTTTGGAAGTGACAGAAATGTTCTACATCTTGATTACAGGATAGCTATATGACCAAACGCATTTGTAAAAACTCATAGAACCGTACTCTAAAAGGGTAGGATTTACTCTAACTTCAATGAACCCAACGTTTAAAAAAGCAGAATGTTAGGATTACTGAGTTGTGTTTAAAAACAAAATAAATTGGGGATCCCTGGGTGGCGCAGCGGTTTGGCGCCTGCCTTTGGCCCAGGGCGCGATCCTGGAGACCCGGGATCGAATCCCACATCAGGCTCCCGGTGCATGGAGCCTGCTTCTCCCTCTGCCTGTGTCTCTGCCTCTCTCTCTATCATAAATAAATCAAAAAAAAAAATTAAAAAATAAAAATAAAAAAATAAATTGTTCATACCTCATAGATAAATGGATCATTATGGATTCCTTTCTTTTCTTCATCAAATTCCCTGAAATGCAGAACTAAATGTGAAAAACAGAGCTACAATATTCTGATATTTAAAGTCAGAAGTTAGTCATCTCTATCTCTGCAGGACACCAGTGAGAAAAGCAAAGTGCAAAAGTACTCATGGCAGCCATAAGGCATGGTTGGGAAGAGGGGAAAAAAAAAAAGGTAGAAAAAGAGTATGAGAAAAAAAGAGATGAGGTAGAAATTAATAGACTGCTGCCCACAACTGGGCACAACAGCTTTACAGAGGCAACAGGAAATCAGGTTACCCATCTCTACTCTCTTATCTTCTAAAACACACCATCAGCTACTATTAAAATGTAATTTACCACATAATCTACAGGAAGTAAAAATCACTGGATTCTGATCTGCCTATTGAATCAGTGGGTAACCACAGAAAAGTTATTTAAGGTTCCTAGCCCCAAATATCTTTTTAAGACTTTATTTATTTATTCATGAGAGACACAGAGAGACAGAGAGAGAGAGAGAGAGAGAGAGAGGGGGGGGGGGGGGCAGAGACACAACACAGGCAGAGGGAGAAGCAGGCTCCATGCAGGGAGCCTGACATGGGACTGGATATTGGGTCTCCAGGATCACGCCCTGGGCTGAAGGCGGCGCTAAACCACTGAGCCACCTGACTAGACCCAGATTTCTATGGCTGAATTCAAACATCCATCCTCCCTCTATTTTTGTGAACTGTCACTAAAAACGTAAAATTGTAAGCACAAAACTCTCGGATTATCATTTACTAATAACTTCATTCAAGGAAGTTCTAAAACAGTCATCCCAAAGCACGTATAAACCATTAAACATATCAAATGTACATCAGTTTGATCTACACTCTGAAAGAGACAAAATCTTTAGAAGCCTAAAAGAAGCCCAATGGAATTGTTTCAGGGTACCATTTACTATTTGATCTACTCTGACTTATTGAAATAAAAGGAGGAGAACTAGGTCTGTGAATGATTCACTTTTGCTATTTTGGATAAGATGGATTTATTCTTTTTTTTTTTTTTTTAAAGATTTTATTTATTGGAGACCAAGAAATTACTACAAAGGTAGTAATGCTTGCCAAGTTTTTGAACATTATAAACAGACACTAGGTTGTTATTTTTTAATAATGTTTTGGATGGCTTTCAATATGACACCCTGTAAGATCTGTCTCATTTTTTTTTTTTTGAAGATTTTATTTATTTATTCATGAGAGACACAGAGAGAGAGAGAGGCAGAGACACAGGCCTGTGAATAAGTGAACAAAAGCAGTAGAGATAGAGGGAAAACACGCACACCAGGTGTGCCAGGAAATTCAGGAGTAGAGTGTCAGGTTGTTGGGAAAAGATGAAATTGGTTTTGCAGATATTGAATTTGAGGTCTTGCAGAAATTTCCAGTAAGCGACTGGATGCACAGGCATTGTGAAGAACTCAAGACAAGCAAAGGAGACTTGTAGCTTACAAGTAGAGAAAAAGACTAACCTCCGTGAAACAACTGGGAACTATAAAGAGTCTAAACAAAACTGTATCACTGGGCAACTCGTTAAAAAAAAACATTGGACAGGTATAGAATGAAATATTACACATCAGTTAAAAACAATGAGGCAGGGATCTGTGGGTGGCTCAGCGGTTGAGCACCTGCCTCTGGCCCAGGGCGCGATCCGGAGGGTCCCTGGATTGAGTTCCATATCAAGCTCCTGCATGGAGCCTGCTTCTTCCTGCCTGTGTCTCTGCCTCCCTCTCTCTCTCTCTCTGGAGCCCGCTTCTTCCTGCCTGTGTCTCTGCCTCTCTCTCTCTGTGTGTGTCTCTCATGAATAAATAAATAAAATCTTCAAAAAAAAAAAAAAAAAAAACAATGAGACAAATCTACAGGGTGTCATATTGAAAGCCATCCAAAACATTATTAAAAAAAATAACAACCTAGTGTCTGTTTATAATGTTCAAAAACTTGGCAAGCATTACTACCTTTGTAGACAGGAAAAAAGCAGTAAATAATGAAAAATTATGGCATTTAGAAAATAAGCGGTTTCATTATATTAGAGGTTCTCAAAGTGCGGTGTCAGGCCACAGCAGGTTTCACCTGGAAATAATTGGAATTCTTTGACACCCCTCCACCCCAGCGAAGACTAATTCACTAAATCAGAAACCCTGCAGGTGGGGCCAAGAAATCTGTTTTGACAAGCCTCCAGGTGATTGATGATGCAAGCTCAAATTTGAGAACTGCTGGATTAGATTTTATTTTATTTTTTAAAGATTTTATTTACTTACTCATGAGAGACACAGAGAGAGAGGCGGAGACACAGGCAGAGGGAGAAGCAGGCTCCATGCAGGGAGCCGGACGTGGGACTCGATCCTGGGACTCAGGGATCACCCCCTTCAGCCAAAGTCAGACGCTCAACCGCTGAGCCACCCAGGCGTCCCTGGATTAGTTTTTTTTTTTTTTTTTTTTGACAGCTACTGGATTAGATTTTAAAGTTGGATGCAGAACTAGATGGAATCCCCTTTTGCATGAGCACTTCACTTTAAGCACCAAATCTCAGAGCACAGTGAAATAAAAGTACTTAAAAAAAGAAAAAGAAAAGAAAAGAAAACCCGGATGTCCGGGTGGGCTCAGTGGTTGAGCATCTGCCTTCAGCCCAGGGCTTGATCCCGGGGTCCTGAGATCGAATTCTGCGGGGAGCCTGCTTCTCCCTCTGCCCCTCTCTCTGTGTCTCTCGTGAGTAAATCAATAAAATCCTCAACAACGACGACACCAACACACTCTTATTACACCTGTAGCACGAGTAACTGTCCTGAACGGACATCATCACGTCTCACACCGGAAAGGCTTTAAACAGATGAGGGACGCCGACGTCTAGTTCTCCATACCCTGAGAGGCTGAGGTCCACGCATTACCGCCATAAAGCGCCTCCCGAGAAACTCGTCACCCTGCACCCCGATCGACAACGTGCAGTCGCTTCCTCCTACGGAGCCAAGCGCACCCTGGAGCCGACGCCCGGCCGTTCCCCGACTCCAGGCCCCAGGAGAGCCGCCCTGGTCTGTAACTTAGGCGCCCCCGAGGCCCGACGGGACGCCGATCCACCGGGCAGCACCGACACCTACGCCCGGGGCAAAGCACCGCCCTCGCACCCCAGGCCACAGCTCCCGCTACAACTCACTGCAGGAGACGACAGTAAAACTCCTCAGCAGCTCGGTTCATCCGCGCCCACATGGCAGCCGGCTCGCACTGCAAATCCTAAGCCGCCAAAACGAACTGCGCGCCGGACGCTGACGTCCGGGGTTATAGCCCCCTCGCCGGGACTACGTTCCCCCCCCCGCACTCCTGATAGGCCCCGTTTGCCCACAAAGTTAATATTTTGTTGTAGAGCACACTTTTCTTTTTTTTTTTCCTTTCCCGGCAGCTTTCCATTCCCGCAAGAAAAAGCTAAAATAAATTGCAGAGGTTGAAGGGGGAGGGGAGACGGAAAGCGGGCGGGGGGGGGGGGGCGGAGGAGATAGTCTCGCGAGAGTTTCCACGCCTCCTTATGGATTATTCCGCGAAAAGGAGTCCCTTGTTTCTAAGCGCTGTTGTTGGCTTTGAAAGTCAGTGGATACCGTAAATTGATGTAAACGAAGAAATAACACGCTATCTGTTATTTTTTTATAGGGTGGTAGGGCGATATGTTGTGCCTGTGGCGTGGTTCTGATGCGGGAGGGTTGGCGGAAGCGTTGATGGTTACATATGCAGCGGAAGTGCCAGGCACTTCCTTTTCCTGTAGGAGCCGCCGGGTTGAGAGGAGCGTGGCCTTCTCCTCTCCCCGCGATGGTGAGTGGAAGCTCTTTCTGGTGGGCTTTCCCCCCTTTCTCGGGACCCGGCAGGAATGGATTCGGGGCTCGGGGCATAGAATCTTCAGGAGAGGAAGCGAGGAAAAGAAGATGAGGGCCAAAGGCCTCTGTCTGTAGCTCGGAGCTGGGGAGCGCGGCTCTTAGGCAGCCATCTTAGAGGCAACGTGGGCGTCCCGGCTTCTGAGGTGCAGAGGAACTTTCGGGATTCCAGTTTTCCCTGGATCGTAGAAGGCGTCGGTTCTCCTGAGAATTGGAAACTCACGGGGCCTAAGACTGAATCCGTGAAAATCCATTTGGGGGCCTTTTATTTTCACGTCCTGTGGAATAATTTTCACCATCAGTGATTTTTGTGAGGGACTTGCATATCCACTTTCTAAAAAAATTTTCGTTTGTGTTTATTTTTTAGCTTTTTTTTAATCGTTTGTGTTTATCTTAAGAATCCTCTCTAGAAATCATTCCGGTCCTCTTATTTTTAAAGTCGTCCTGTTTTGTCCTTTGAATTCTTAGCCCATGATAGGACTAATGTCCCGCGCGCTACTTTTTTCACAAATAGTGTTTGCATGCGTATTATGTAGTGTCTTGTGCTCTGAGGAGTTCGGTGGGGAAAAAAAAAATCCATCCTTGTGATGCTTGGATGGTAGTTTGAACAAACAACACCAAAATGCTGGATGATGGTAAGTGCTGTGGACCCCGGGGAATGGGAGAGGAGGCAGTAGTTGAGCTTTAAAGTGATCAGAGAAACGTCTGAGAACATGGCTTGAAGGAGCGTGAGGAAGCATGTTGAGCAGCTTCAGGATGGAGACCAGTGTGTTTGAGGCAGAAGGGGAGTGGCCCTGAGTGTAGGGACAGTGATGGTTAGAAAGGAGAGGGAGATGAAGGGTCCAGCAGGTGGTTGTAGGCCTTTCTTGGAACTTGAGTTTTACCCTCAGGTGGTAAGTCTTTGGAGAAGGTTCAGCAGAAAGTAACATGACCGGTAATTTCAGGTGTGTTCAGGTTGAAGGGGGCCGGGGCAGGAATCTGAGGTTGGGTTTGTGGTCGCCCAGATCTGGGGACACTGAGCAAGAGAGTTTAGTTGGAGGCCTTAAATAGCCTTTTCAAACCTTACAGTATGCATTTGATCGTTTTCTTTTGTAGGCTGTGGTTTGAAAGTTTAACAAATTATGTGGTAGAGTTTGAGAAGCTAAATGTCCTTTAAGTCTTAGAATTTATTGAACTTAATAGACTTGATGTGTTGGTCACAACCTTTGTTTTAGTTCTAAGTGTTGTCTTCCGTTCCAAACCAATCTGTTCTGTAATGCAGTTTTTAAGGATACTGTTGATATGCGAGATGAGTGCCTCTGGCATTGTCCATATAAATTATCTTTTCTTTTTTGCAGGCGTGTGCTCGTCCGTTGATATCTGTGTACTCCGAAAAGGGGGAATCATCTGGCAAAAATGTTACCTTGCCTGCTGTGTTTAAGGCTCCCATTCGACCCGATATCGTGAACTTTGTTCACACCAACTTGCGCAAAAACAACAGACAGCCATATGCTGTCAGTGAATTAGCAGGTACGGGTTTTTCATGGGCTGATACTTTGAAGATCCACTTAACAGCAGTGATGAAATTCCACTCCATTGGTCCGTGTTTCTGAACTACATGATTTTCCTGGATGTTCTGAGGCTGTTGCTGCTATGCGTGATAGTCCTGGATGGGTATGGTTGAGTAGCTAAAACTTGTATTTCTTCCCAACTTCAGGTCATCAAACCAGTGCTGAGTCTTGGGGTACTGGCAGAGCCGTGGCTCGAATTCCCAGAGTTCGAGGCGGTGGGACTCACCGTTCTGGCCAGGGTGCATTTGGAAATGTATCCTTTGTTTTATTGTATAGATTGGTCAGCTCTTAAGGCATTTACGAGACTGGACCAAGTTTATTCATGTTAGTGATGAAAATATTTCCAACATACTAAGTGTCCAGGTTAAACATTGTTCTAGGCAGTTCAGAGCTTGGCATTAGGAAGTTCTGCTTGCAGTGATGTCGTAATTTGCGTCTTACTCTGTTCTCAGCGACAGTTGCCTGCTGTCAGTAAGCTGGTTCAGAAGGGTGACGAAAATTCTTACTGAGCAAGACCTAACCTTTTTTAATTCCTAAAATTTTGAGAAATGTGATTCTTAACTGTGAAAATAGATGTGTCGTGGAGGCCGCATGTTTGCACCAACCAAAACCTGGCGCCGTTGGCACCGCAGAGTGAACACAACACAAAAGCGATACGCCATCTGCTCAGCCCTGGCTGCTTCAGCCTTACCAGCACTGGTCATGTCTAAAGGTTTGTATATTCTGTTATTACAGAAATGATACAAGGATAGCCTTTTTTTCTTCCACCCAACCCATTTCATTCATGTTAACAGTAACCTGTATGGATTCTATTCATCCCAGAGTCTCTGACTAAATTTCTCTCTATTAAGTAATAGTTGTAATCGATAAATACTGTGTAACTGGGGAGCTAAATGAAATGTGATTTTTATGTATTAGAAAACTTGCCACTTAAACTTCATGTTGCTTATTTTGTAAACTGTCAAAATGATGAGATTCCACTTAAATTGGTCCGTGTTTCTGAAACACATGATATTTGTGGAATTCTGATTTGGCCCATCCTATGCTATTTTGCTTTTGTGGATTATATGAAATGTTTGTAGATTTTTCAAAAGATTTGGGGTAATGTATTTGTTGATATTTGTTAATTGGCATTGTCAGGTCATCGTATTGAGGAAGTTCCTGAACTTCCTTTGGTGGTTGAAGATAAAGTTGAAGGCTACAAGAAGACCAAGGAGGCGGTTTTGCTTCTTAAGAAACTTAAAGCCTGGAATGATATCAAAAAGGTAGGCTTAATGAACAGGTTTCCATTTTCATGGTCCTTAACATAAATTTATTGTCAGATTTTAATGTCAAAATATGACTGGAGGGCAGTGTGACTTAAGTGGATATGAGAACAGGGACTCTGAAACCTTACACCTTGGGTTTGAATCCTGACTGCTGTTAACGGCTTTGTGTGTTAATGTTGGACAATTGTTATGGCTCCTTTTTATCATAAATAATTCTCTCACTGTTTAGGTCTATGCCTCTCAGCGAATGAGAGCTGGCAAAGGCAAAATGAGAAACCGTCGTCGTATCCAGCGCAGGGGACCCTGCATCATCTACAATGAAGACAACGGTATCATCAAGGCCTTCAGAAACATCCCTGGTAATTGTACTGTTGATACATGTTTTGATTGCCTGTACTCTGCAAGCTTACTCAGCTTTTAATGTGATGAAATTCCACTTCATGGTCCGTGTTTCTGAAATACATGATTTTGTGGAACTTCTGATTCTCAGCTGAATGAGCACATTGATGGTTGGAACTATCTAATTAGTAACATAATTTCTCAGGTACCTTAGGTAGCACATAAGTCATAAGCGTGATAAGTTTCTTGTATTTAAAGTACAGGCTTCCTAATTCTCTTTTCCCTTCTAAAGGAATTACTTTACTTAATGTAAGCAAGCTGAACATTCTGAAACTTGCTCCTGGTGGGCATGTGGGACGTTTCTGCATTTGGACTGAAAGTGCTTTCCGCAAGTTAGACGATCTGTATGGCACTTGGCGTAAGGCTGCCTCCCTCAAGAGTAACTACAAGTGAGTGTTCTTCATGTTCATATATTGAACACAGATGTTCACGCTGTGGATATTTATATTCAGGATCAGAATTGGTTTACGGGTGATGGATAATGTTGTGTTGCCATTTCTCTTACATACAGATTGAATACTGTGAATGGTGAGATGTTCTGAACAGTGATAGTGTAGTGGAAATTCTGATGGAACACTTGGGAGAGTTTCAATGGATAGTGAGAAATAGGAATTGAGCATCTTATTGTCAGCATGTTTTTCTTTTCAGCCTTCCCATGCATAAGATGCTTAATACAGACCTCAGCAGAATCTTGAAAAGCCCAGAGATCCAAAGAGCCCTCCGAGCACCACGGTAAAGTTGTGATACTTTATTATGCTCCAGGCTCGTACTGTATTGGTTATTTCAAAAACGTGGATAATATGAGTAAAATAAAATGTGTGCCTTTTTACAGCAAGAAGATTCATCGTAGAGTCCTGAAGAAGAATCCACTGAAGAACCTAAGAATCATGTTGAAGCTAAACCCGTATGCAAAGACCATGCGCCGGAACACCATTCTTCGCCAGGCCAAGAATGTAAGTGATAGGTTTTTGCTGGAACGTTAACTTTTTTTTTTTAAAGATAAAATTCTTAAGGTCTTTTTTTTTTTTTTTAATTTGTTGCAGCACAAACTCCGGATGGATAAGGCGGCAGCAGCCTTAGAAGCCAAATCGGAGGAGAAGGGGGTTCCAGGCAAGAAGCCCACGGTAGGGAAGAAGGGAAAGAAAACTATTGGTGTGAAAAAGCCGAAGAAACCTGTGGTGGGAAAAAAGGCTGCAGCTACCAAGAAACCAGCAGCCGACAAGAAACCTGCAGAAAAGAAACCTACCACAGAAGAGAAGAAGCCTGCTGCCTAAAAACTTCTATTTGTTTATTCCATAAAACTCAAATCATTTTGGACAGCTAATTTTAAATAAAGACCTGATCAAAGACAGTGAGAAACATAACTTGTTGGATGTGTTTGTGAATCACGGGTAGAATTTTGTGGGTTTTTTGTCGTTCTACATAATTCCAGCCTCTCTGGTTCCATTTCATTATAGTCTGGTATAAAACAGGGCCTTGTCTTTATAGTAAATCCATGCAGTTGAATGGGAAGAATGTTGCATAAATCCAAATACAAAAGCCAAATTGAAAATGTTTTGAGAAGCAGATGGTTAAAAGACTCATCTCATATGCAGAAGCTGCCAAGATCTAGCACTCCTCCAGGGCCTGGGTGATTCAGTGGGTTGAGCACAGACTCTTAGTTTTGGGTTCAGTTGGATCCTATGGATCGTGGCATTGAGCCCCTTCTGGCGTCTGTGTTAAGTGGGAGAGTCAGCTTGGGGTTCTCCCTTGACCTTCTCCATGTGCTTGCTGGGAAGCTCTAGTTTTTTTAAAACAGATTTGGCACTCCTCCCTCAAAAACCACACCTTCAGTAAGAGAAAGGTAAGAGGCCTTCGTTTTCTTTTTAGGACCACAGGGGGCAGAATGTATTTTGAGGCACTGCAAAAAATTCATGGTTCCTTCAGGAAGATTCCTGTTAAAACCTGCTGTGACAGAGGACACTTAGAGGAAATGCTACCCTTGGTATTTTGGCCTATGACCTGGAAGTGTCCAGCATGTTTCAGCTAGTCGGGTTTTGCAGTTTTAGTAGGGAATGGATATGATGCATATGTTGGCCACATAGAGCACAGAAAAGCCAATCCAAAAAGATGGGTTTTTTTCCTACCCCGTTCCGTCAGCATGTCCTCACCTGATTCTCCTCTCCTCACCTGATTCACATCTTGTCCCGGCAAGATGCTTTGCATCTGGTTTGTTTCCTGACCTATCTTGTCCCAGCAAGATGCTTTGCATCTGGTTTGTTTCCTTTGGCAACCTACTTAACATCTACATCCAGGGGGATGAAGCTGGTTTGGAGTAGAGATTTGCGTCCTTTAATATTTGAAGGCACCAGGTCCCAATTGAATGTTAGCAGGGCTTTATCTTCCTAATTAGAGCCCTAAACCAGGCTCTACTTTGCTCCTGGGAACCACTTCGACGGGACCAGGAATCCTTGCTGCAAAAACGGAACAGGGCACGTAAGCCTGTGCTAGATGCTCGGGGTTTCGGTCTCGCCCTCAGGTGCGCTCTCCGCACTGGATGCGACACCGAAAGTGCAGCGCAGGTAGCACTGTTCCAAAGAAGCATTTGAAACTCGGCACTTGGCCGTTCTAACCTCCCAAGTTCCTTACGGCCCCACGCCCTGTGCTTTAGGGATTCCTGACGGTTCCTTGACTCCGGTTCCTCCGCTTCCAACCCCGGGATTGGGCTGGGCTGAGCCGCGAGACAGACCGCGGGCGCCGGCCGGAAGCGCCTTGGCGCGCGTGACGCCAGCCCCGCCCCGCCCGCGGCTTGGCTTCCGGGGGCGCGGGGCGTGACGTCACTACTGAGCGCCGGGCCGACGGCGGGCGGGAGGCGGCGCCATGCTGAGCCGGCTTCAGGAGCTGCGCAAGGAGGAGGAGACGCTGCTCCGGCTGAAGGCGGCCCTGCACGACCAGCTGAACCGGCTCAAGGTGACCGCCCCGCGAGCCCTAGGCGTCGGTGGTGGAGCCCGCGGGGCTCGGCTGAGGCCCCGCGATCCGCGTGGCACCCCGACAGCCGCACCTGCGGGTGGCCCGCGCGACCTCCGTCGGCCGGCCTGGGCCGCCCCGCCCCCGGGCCCCGCCCCGAGCTCCGGCCGCGCGTGCTAGCCGCGGTCTCCTCGCTTCCCCGGCGCTCGTAGGTCTGTGCGAAGGACGCCGGCGAGCCCCGGAGCGGGGGCCGTCGCCGAGTTCCCGGTGGCTTTCCTTCGGGGGCAGCTGTCAGATTCCACGGCCTGGACGAGCGTGGGTGCCCCAGCGCGGCGGTCCCCATAAGGGCTGCTCAGCACCCGATCATTTAAGTCCAAACGAGATGCAGGTTATGAAGGCGCCTTGTAAGCCGAGAGCCTTGTATAGCTGTGACATCTCAAAGTGTCCTTTAATGGCCCGCACGTCCGTTCCTCTGTTGGTGGTACCTGTTCAGGTGCCGAGTGGGTGTGCACCGTATGTGATGATGAGGGCGGCCTCTAAAGCCCAGGAGCCTCTATGCTCCAGGAAACACTGCCCTGCCCATTCTTCCCGCCTTCACGTTCTCATTACCGGCTAGAAAACTGCAGTCTAAGGAGTTGGCCTTCTGTGGAATCAGAAGACACTTGGCTTCTATAAGGTCACAGTTGGCTTTGCTACCCAGATCTGCTGTATCCAAGGGAATGAAAGTCTTGGCTCAGCTGAAACACCTGTACATCCAGGGGAAAGGGGCTGGAGGTGTTCTTGGGCTCGTTTCCTTAAAATGTGGGGAAAGGTCAAGGGCCCCACCCTTCCCTCTTAGAGCTGCACAGAGGTTACACTGGTTTTACTTGTCGTGGCGCTAGCCTTTGACAGTATGCTCAGCAGATTTTACCCATGTCAGTAGCCCAGTGAAATAGTAAGCAAATTGGGACACCTGGGTGGGTCAGTCTGTGGTCCTGGAGACCCAGAATCAAATCCCACCTCGGGCTCCCCTGCATGGAGCCTGCTTCTCCCTCTGCCTGTGTCTCTGCCTCTCTCTCTGTCTCTCATGAATAAATAAAATCTTAAAAAAAAAAAAAACAAATAGTAAGTATTCTCAATTTTTCTTTTCTAGGTTGAAGAACTAGCCCTCCAGTCAATAATTAGTTCAAGGAGAGGAGATGAGATGCTCTCTTCTCAGCCTGCACCTGAACAGTCACATGATGTAAGTTTAATCAAGTGTGGGGCTAGGGAGAGAATGTAAAGTGCATTCTGCTCTCATGCTGCTTGGAGGCCAAAAAAATTTTGTCAATTACATTATTGAGCCCAAAGGAGTCAGAGAATTGCTAGAATGTTCTAAATAAACTGGCTATTACATATTACTGTTCTAGACTGGGAACAACCCATCCTTGTACCAGCTGGTCACATTTTGATTAGTCAGGTACTGCTGAGTTGCCTAGTCCTCTGATCTCTCTAGTTAATCCAGTGAACCCAGGGAGAGTTGGAGAGTTTTGCAAGTATCTGTCAAAATTTCCACTGCTTCATGAATAAGTAAGCCTGGGATTTGAGAACAGTGTAGCTTCAACTACAAAGCATAGTGCTAAACAGTGAGTTCTAGTCCTCAACATCTCCTCTTACCAAGCCCTCAAGTGAAATAGTACAATACTCTAAATCTACCATATTTGAGCATTTTTTTCCTCAAATGTGTTTAAGGCATCTGAAACCATTTGAAAGCATATCTAGACTAGCATAATTCTTATGCATGAACCGTGTTTATAGATGTGTGGTAGCAGTCTATCAAATCTAGGGCATTCGCTCTCCTCCCATTTTGGCAATGAGATGGGTAGGAGGGTCAGGTTAGAAATTGGAGAAATAGGAAGTGGCCTTACCCCCTGGTGATAAATATTGGGGATGAATATGCAATTGAGATTTGATTTTAAAACATATTTAAGAATTTGCTGGTTTGATGCCAATGTCTTTACTCCTAATGGATAATGTCTTTGCCTAAAGCAGATGCTGGTGCATGTAGACAATGAAGCATCAATCAACCAAACTGCACTGGAGTTGAGCACAAGGAGCCATGTGCTCGAAGAGGAGGAGGAAGAGGAAGAAGAATCAGATTCCTGAAGCAGGGTAGGGTTTCTACAACTCAGGAACTTTGTCTCCAAAACTTTCTTTCTGCAGGCCCTCTGGCCTGCTTTAAAAGAAAGCAAGAACTTTAGGATATGTAGCTATGAAAGTGGTTCCATCGAGAACTTAAGTTGCAGAACACTTTAATAACAACCAGTGACTTATGGAAAAGCAAAGACACAGTGTCTTAGCATTGAGCAATATGGATGGTGCTGTGACTATTCTGGTCAGATTCAGTAATTGTGCTCAAAACCGAAAACTTCCTCTAAAATGCTATTGAGAAAGTCTGGCATTTGCACAAAGGGCAAAGTTTAAATACAAGCAGCCTTTCCTAGTCAACAATGCCTCTTTTAAGAAAACTAATTAAAGGCCATCTGCATGCTGTTGAACCACTATGAGCAGAGCAAGGCCACAGAGAGAATGATGACAAGCAAGGAGCAGAGAGGGCCACTTGAGAACACAAGCTGCTGCCCCCTCTCGGTGCAGCCGATAGGAATACCATACTAGAGACGGCTCTGCGTGGCTGCCATCACATGGAGGTTGAGACATCACTGTGGTAAATCACAGATAAAGAGCCGTGGTGCAGCTTCCCAGTTTCCAGATAGTAACAGGAAAGGATTAGTTCCTTCTCTGGGGCAAAAAATACTTCAGGATGGCTTAAAACTCATTTCTGGCCTTAGAAAAGAAATGTGCCATTAAATCACTATGCTTAGGAGATTGGGGTTTTGTAATGACAAATGAAGTTGTTAAAACTTGGTATTTAGAGTTGAGATTCACTTCTGCATACTGTCCCTTTTCGAGTGAATATACACTTAAGTTATTGCCTAATTTTATGAAAGTAATTTGCCCTGCCCAAGCAACGGAAAAGTCAAACAAAACACAAAGAACCTACTCAAGAACTACTTCTGTAGCTATTCCAGAAAGGAACATAAGTATATTAACATTTCATTAAAGTTATTTTACAGGAAGTAGCCAGAAGTTTAAATGAGTGTGCTTCTTGAAAAAGTGAAAAAATTGTTTTGCCACGAAAAGCACTCAGGCTTGTACACTTGGGGGTGTTATTTAAAATAGGCGCATGGGTTTTTGAGAGCTAGAAAGGTTGGCTCTGAATTCTAGTTCTACCACTAACTGGTCACTTGCCCCCTTAACTCTTTGCAGCTCTTGGTTGCCTGTATGTAAAATGAGAGTATTCCTCCCTTTGCCAGCACTTTCACAGGTGGCTGTGGGGTGCTGACAAGGCATCATTTAAAAATCCAGCTATTGTTGGTGTCTCAGCAAGAGGAAGTCTAAGGAAGGGATTTTGACAAAGGGAACTCAAAACTGCAAGGCTGAGGCAGGGAACATCATTCTTGAAAACAAGATCGATCTACACCAGTAGTAGGAAGAAACCTTTTTGACTCTGGAAATGTAACACTTCTTGATGTAAATAGAGAATTTAAAACACCTGTCAAAAGACACTGATCATGAAAGCCTTCAGATCCAGATATTAGACTCCAGGTTACGCCTTCCCAAGATGCAGTTTGCACATTTTCATGAGACCTTCTGTTTGTATCTTCTCCGTTAGCAAAAGACACAGGGTGTGAGGCTTAAACCTTAGTCTGAATGGCTGTGGAAACACATAAGACCGTTAGATCAGATGTTGGCCTCACAGCAAGAAAAAATGGACTGGCTGAGGCAACGATACATGGACACTAAGCCGTATTTAAAACCCTGGCTGCGCTCCAAGCTCTGGTAGACCCAGAGTGGAACTACCTACTCAGGAGAGCTACTACCCAAGTTCTGTTTTTAGTTGAGAACAAAATAGGCCTTTTGGTTTTTAAAGAGGTGTTTATTTTGGTTTTCTACAGCCTGCACTGTCCAAGTAAATGAGGGAAGAGGTGCTAACCACACAGCTTCTCAGGGACCTCGAGTTCCAAAAGTGACTTGGTCAGAGGAAAAGCATCAGTGGTCATCTGGGACATGGCTTTGTTTTCTGTGACTTCACTGCTACCTCACAGGCAGGACCAGGCCAGTGCCAGGTCTCTTCCTCTCTGGGGAAGCAGAATGAAGTCACTGGTGAAAGCAGGAATTCGTTGTTCAGGGGAGCAAAGCAACACGGGACTGGGCGTCCCGAGTGGAGGCTCCCACACCAGCCAGGCATGGCTGGCCAAGAGCATTGTGCTCCGTGCTCCCAGGAGCACACCAGTGATGCCCCAGCCCCCCTTGCCTCCTACGTTTCCCCGTGTAGAAATGGCAGGAAGACATGGATCTATTCAGGGTCCACAGGAAAGGTGGCTGGAAGATTCACACACAAGTGGTGAGAATAGTTGGACAAAGTCCCAGACTTGGAATCAGGAGAAGATTTGTTAGTCCAGAGCACCGAGTTTGTCCTCATGTGGCCTTCCAGCCTCCTTCCGGTCTCTACCTTTGCCCTCACGATAAGGCTTGGCTAATTATTTGATTTCTTGTGTGCCGGAGACACTGATGAAAATTCTATCATGAAAGTAGACATTTTTTCATCCTTTTAACTTGATAGTATATTTATTAGAATAAGAGATTAGATTTGTTAAACATTTGGATTGAAATGGTTAAAAGGATTTTCGTTACAATTTTTAGGCACTATACACACTTGTTTTACAATAGCATCAGTACTTGTTTCTGGGGAAAGATAAATCTCATACATTTTAATGCCTTGATCCGTTTGTAGCATTCAAAGTAACCACCATTTTAGAAACGCTAATTCAAACTTAAAGAGACATAAACCACTAAATATCCCACATAATATATTTAAAAATAAATATAGAAATACAACCAGAAGTCTACAAATCATCACAGTAGACAGACTGGTAAAGCCCCAGCTATCATGGCAGTGAAGGGCTCTGGCTAGATTTTGATAGAAATTGCTTCACTCTACACCAAAAGCAAAAATATAAAATAACATGATATATACTTTCTGATGTTCTTTTTCATAGCAGCAAAGCATGCTTCACATGCACTGCCTGTGAAGGATCTTACAAGGCTCCTTCCTACTCAAACAGGAGGTATGCCTGGCAAGAATGCAGTACCACCAAGTGTCAAAGAATCCCAAAAATACAGGCAGCTAGCCAGTCACGGTGAAGGAAGAGCAGTGCAATTTTGAGTAAGAATGACTACCCACGGTCACCAAAGTAATTCAACGTTGCGCATGTTTGGATCGACATACACAAGAGTAGCCCCAAGCACAAAGCCAATCCACTTAGGGAGAGAACAGTAAGAATAAAGACGATATTAAAAATGACACAAATAGAATTTTGGCACATGCTGTGTTCTTCATCCTTTGTCATAGGTGAAATGCACGTCTGAACAGAGACAGGCATGGGAAGGAGGCCTGAAAGCAACATGGCACACCACTGGGCAGGGGACTCGCTCTTTGCTGCTTCCCAAATACTTAGACGCCAGCTGCGTGGGTCGGCGTGCTGGGCTGGTTAAGGCCAATGGTGGAGCAGAGCCAACCTGCAAAATCCACTTCTTCACCGTCAGATCTCTTGATGAAGGCATGAACCTATGTGAGGGAAACAGTTAAGTGTCAAAAAACCAAAAGGAAAGTTCAAGAGTCCTGGGTCTAGAGCTTCGCTCAGGAGGAGCTCCTGGAGCCTGTCCTGGGGTAGCCATAGGGGGCCGTGAAAATGACCAGCTCCTGCCAAAAGAACGTACGCTCCTCCACTGTGACCTGCGGGTGGCAGCTCTACCCTCAGGGCCTCTGGGTGGCGGCTAGGAGAAACGAAGGAACAGATGGGCTTCCTTCCCTCAGCCTGTCCTTTACACTGAGGGGCAGAGGCTGATATTTGGGATCCTACAGCCCCAGGGTTGGTCAAGGTGGTGCAGGGAATGGGCACGGGGAGTCCTGGGCAGATGACACAACAAAGTAATAAACGGGGCAAGTACAAATGGGAAATAAGTGGACTTACCATGAGTTGCTTCAGATCTGCTCTCTCTGCTGGGTTTTTTATTAAGCTGAAAGAAAAAGATAATGTGAGAGACCTTACCTGGCACTGGTTCCAACTCCAATTACTTAGGCTTTGCGCTACCCTCCGCACACCCTGTAGGTTCTAAGGAGTGCCTGAGCCTTTGGCCCTCCTGTTCTAGCACAGTGGCATGCCAGCAGGTGAGTAAGTGCTTGATGAATTAAACTAAGCTCAAAAGGCAGTATGGCCAGGCCCTACAGAACAGGAGCCCAGAGCAGCAGCTTCTACTCCCTGGTGTAGTCAGACCAGTCCCCGAGGTCCTAGCCCTCTGGAAATGCAGGGAAAAGAGCAGAGCTCTGCTCCCCAGGCCTGGGTGGGGAGGCTGACAAAACCAGCATACTCTTCCAGAGAGCAAGGGGCAGACTTACCATTTATTCACAAAATCTTGAAATTCCAGACTGAATACTCCACTGGGCAGTTTTGGAGGAGGCTGCAAATATATACCAAGAAGTAAAGGCCTGGCGTCCCCCCCCCCCCAACCGTATTCCCCCCAGGTCCCCCAGGCCCCTGGGCACTGCTGCCCTTCTCCAGCCACAGGAAGGCAGCGGCTGACCGCCAGTGGCTGCCTGCGGGGTCAGCTCGGTGGAACCGCCCAGTGAGAACCGGGGCGACTTCCTGTTCTACCACCCGCTTGTCTGGTGACTAAACAAGTCACTGTTTCTCTATGAACCTTAGTTTATCCTATAAAACGAGAGCCTCCTGACCTCTGCGATGCCTGTCTGCTGACACTCCCAACTGTAAACCGCAGAGTGTGGCACGGAAACACCCAACAGTTAGAAGCAGCAGCGGTTAGAGGGGCTGTACGAGTGCCCAGGCATGGCCTAGGCTGGACAGCACCTGTGCACGGCCTAGAAGGCTGCCTAAATAGTAATGAGCTACATCCCTTTTCTAAGCCTCAAAGAGGTAGACAAAGGTTAATAAAACACTAGGCTGATGGAAGGCTGGGTCTAGAAGACTGTTCCCTGCACCCGCACCCTCACCCTCCAAGGCATGTAGCTGTTGGCAGGTATTAGTTCAAGGACACTGGCAACAGCTCTCGTCTCAGGATACACAGTGGAAGTTGTGCAGGGTTACACAGGACGGGGCCCTGGATCACCTGGCTTCTGCGCTCCACCCTCTTTGGACCGGTGCTGGGTCTCTGTGTAGCTTCCTAATGAGTGGACTCCCAGATGCCACCTGGGGTGTCACTATTTGATGTGTTGCCCAGATCAATAGGTGGTCTGAGACTGAAAATCAGACCCTGACACTATAAAAAGCCCTGCCTTGGGCAGCCCGGGTGGCTCAGTGGTTTAGCGCCGCCTTCAGCCCAGGGCCTGATCCTGGAGACCCAGGATCAAGTCCCACGTCAGGCTCCCTGCATGGAGCCTGCTTCTCCCTCTGCCTGTGTCTCTGCCTCTCTCTGTCTCTGTCTCTCATGAATAAATAAATAAAATCTTAAAAAAAAAAAAAAAAAACAACCCTGCCTTGCTCTCTTGC
The DNA here is from genome assembly GCF_018345385.1 of Vulpes lagopus. Classification (NCBI taxonomy): domain Eukaryota; kingdom Metazoa; phylum Chordata; class Mammalia; order Carnivora; family Canidae; genus Vulpes; species Vulpes lagopus. Next base: position 50,967,157 of record NC_054825.1, read on the forward strand.
CCCAAGGCCTTACCAGAACAGCAGGTGAATGAACCTGATCGGAGGTCAGGGACTAAAACCTCGCTCTCAGGCCCTCCCCGCAGACCACTGCTGGTGCTGAGACGGATAAAGGGAATGCTCGAGGGAGAGACTGACAGCTTGGCTTCCAGAGGCCAGGCCAGTCTGAGTAGGACGAGAGCTGTTAGCACCCACACCGGCCACCGTGCAGCCCAACGCCCAGGAGGTGTGGATGGTAGAGAAGGATGAACACTGGGCAGGAAAGAGTGGAGCTACTCTTCATCTTGAGCCTGAGCATCCTCACCTGCATGAAAGGGTAATGAGGCCGGGGGGCAGGCGGGGGGGGGGGGGGTGTGCAAGAGGCAGCAGAGCACACTAGGAGCCTGGCTGCTGCTGCTTAATCAACCCTTAACCTGGTTCCCACCTGGCAGTGCCCCACTCAGGTCCCAGCAGTAGAGGGCGGCCTCCCTGACCCCTACAAGGCCAAGGCCCTCTGCCTGCCCAGAGTCCTAAGCAGCCAAGGTCACATCCCAACTTGTTTCATGTCCCGTGGTGCTGAGCATAAAATGACAGGAAAGGTAAATTAGCTTCCATGGTTAGTGATTTACTAACTGCTGGAGTGAGGCAGGATTTTCCCCGTTGAGTTTATAAAGGACAAGGATCCCTCTGAGCCTTTTGGGGTCTGGTTTTAGCAGTAACAAAGTACAAAAAGTTACTCCACTGGTCTCGAAAAAGAGCATAGGACCATGCCTTTTAGCATGTACTCAGCTGCCTCCCCAACCTCTGACAGCTGATCCCTTCTCACCCGCTACCCCTGCTGCCCTGAAGCTGGGAGTGCTGGCCCCGCCACCTAAGATCCTGTCCCGAAACCTTGCTCCTCCTGCCCTGCACCACCCTCTGCACCACCGCTTCCCACACCCTCTAACCCGGATTTCATGAATGCTGGTTGGTCTCTTCCTTCCTTGGTCCTCTTCATTTAAACATACCAGTATATGGGTTACATATAGAACAAGTAATGTGTGTTCTCTGCATTAAAGTCAGCCAGCAGCAATAAGCCAAAAGACTCCCATCACCCAGAGAGAACCACTGTTTCATACTACTTTTTCTAGCCTTTTACGAACCTACATGCATACATGGATTTTTTCCCATAGAGATTTTTTAAAGAATTGATCACAGCAGACGTACTACTTTGTAATGTTTTTCATACAATCTCTAGTGAATATTTTCCATACTATTTCTACACTGTCATTTTTTTTTTTTTCTACATCCACTGGTTTTTAATGGCACAAGAGAAAACCCTATCCTACAGGTAGGTATGTATTTTTGCCTTGCTTCCGGTGTGAATCTAATGGTCTTCAAGACTAGAGACTTCTGTTTTTCCATCTGTGGACCCCCACCGCATCCCTGCCACCACCCCACAATGCACATGCAACCCATGTAAGTGCACAAGAAACGCCTGGTGAATGAAGCAGTAAGAATGTAATGGGCACGCTGGAGGCTCTGGACTCTAAGAAAGCTAGAGAAAGAGCTACCCAAGGATGTTCCCTGCCAAAGGGGACACCTGCAGCCTCTAAACCAGCCGCTCAGTTCCAAGAGCATGACACCCTATAAGAATCCACAGGAACCCAAGAAGCCCCACTGTGCAAACAACTCACAGATATTCCAGTCAAATTAACTGTTTCTCTTAATAGAAGCAAATACCACGGTCAAGGAAGCCATGTGGTACTTACCTCATTGACTATGTAATCCAACAGCTCAAAAATTGCCATGGGCGGTCGGCTGTCCATTCCATAAGCTGCAGATTTTATAGCAAGAAAAAAGAAAACACTTAGAAAAACAGGAAGTTGTCTCCCAACGTGAGACTAGGGACTGGACCGTGGGTCCTCGGGACCAGAATAGGGTGGTGGATGATAAGCAGCGACACCAGAGCCACAGATAAGGCTGGCCACAGAAGGGACCGGCAAGGCCACAGAGCTGGCCAGCAGCCAGAGTCTGGGCCCTATTCCCTCCAAGGACGGCCACCTCAGGCAAGTCCACGACTTTGATAAAGTGGACACGGATAATCATCATGTCTGCCCTTCTTCCCGAGGAGTAAATGAGGTAATAACCAAGAACTCAAGGACTGTCTTAATTCTCCCTGAACTTGGGTTTCTTCCGTCTGTCCTCCAGAGTCCGAGGTCAGCCTCGGACTGCAGCCCCTCCAGTGACCCACCAGCACCCGCTCTCCTTGCCCCCCGTTTCTCCCTTCATATCGCCCTCCCGTGAGGGCCTTCCCGGGGCAGACGGCAGGTCCTCCTGGCCACACAGGAGCGTCCCAGCAGGAAGTATGTCAGAAGACAGTGGCTGAGCCAGGACAGTCCCAGTACCAGGTCTATTCCCACTATGCGTGATCAGAGAGGCAGGTGGTGCTGCCCAGTGCTCAGGACCTAGAACTCAGACTTGGACACTTAGAGAATGCAGTCCTGAAAGTCAGGCACCGCGTGCCTCAGTTTTCTCAAAAGTATCTAACATGGAGACTATACTACTACTCACACACAATCGCTATTAAAATTAGGTAATCCAAAAATAAATAAATTAATTAAAATAAAATAAATAAAATTAGGTAATCCTCGGCAAGTCTACAGAGATAGGGAGGTTGGGGGGTCGCCAGGGGCTGGAGGTGCAGGGAGTTGGGAATGAGTGCTTATGGACGTGAGGTTTCTTTTAGGGTGACGAACACGTTCTGGAATTATAGTGGTGATGGCTACACAACATGGAAAAATATACTAAAAGCCACTGAAATGTACACTTTAAAATGTGCATTTTATGTTGTCTGAATTTTATCTCAAAAATATCTACCTAGGGATCCCTGGGTGGTTCAGCAGTTTAGTGCCTGCCTTTGGTCCAGGGTATGATCCTAGAGCCCTGGGATCGAGTCCCACATCGGGCTCCCTGCATGGAGCCTGCATCTCCCTCTGCCTCTCTCTCTCTGTGTCTCTCATGAATAAATAAAACCATTAAAAAATATATATATATCTACCTAAAAAAATAAAAGTCATGGTTTTTAAAAAAATCCAAGAGTGCACATAAAGTCCTAAATGCCGTGCCAGGAACATAGCAGGCACTCCGCAAAGGGTGAGAAGATGTTGGGAGTAACAGTCATTTAACACCCACCTGGAGCCCCCCACTCTGGCCCCGCCCTGGCATCCGGAGACAGGCAATCCGTCTTGGGAGAATGTTCAGTCAGCCCTCAAGTAACCCACAGCGATAAGGGACCCTGCCCCCACTCTACCCCAGTCCAAGCTGGGGCCACACCAGGCCACTCACAGCTAAGGGGTCTTCCCGGGGTCCTTGGTCTGGGTGGGGTCTCAGCCACGTCTCCCTCCACTTGGCACCCAAACATCAGCTCCAGCTCCTTGGCATCCGGAGGAGGGATGGGATACCTCCCAACCGCCATCTCCACCAGAGAGAGCCCCATGCTCCAGATGTCCGACTGCACGGAGTAATGAGTCCCCTGGAGTCTTTCTGGCTGCAGGAGAGACACACAATTATGATCACTTGTGAGCTAACTCGGGCCCACTCAAGAGAGGGAGAGGCGAGTCCCCCAGAGGCTCCAAGGGAGGCCTCGGCACTCCCTGCCCCTTTGAGGCTTGTTCACACTGCAGGGAGTGGGCTGCCCTGTTCCGTCCGGACTCTGGCCCTGGATCTGATGCAGTTTTCCTTCTTTAGGACCTCTACTAACTGCTTTAATTTGGTTTCTGACCTGCCCTCAACTACTGTGTTCACTGAATCCTAGAGCTGGCTCCCATGGCTCTGACCCACGCCTCCTCACAGCCCTCCACTAACAGGCACAGGCCTGGTTGGCCCCTGGCCACCACTTCCCCTGTGGCTCCAGCTCTGCCCAGCCTCGTCACTGTCTTGCACGTGCAGGGTAGCTGGTCCAAAGCCGGGCCTATGAGGCTCATCTTGTCCCCTGGGTCTGCAACATGCGGCTTCTGGAATGTGAGTCACGAGTGAAATGTGCAGTGGGTAGAGCACTGGCCTTGAGTTGGGAAAGTTGAACTCTAAGACCAGCTCCACCACAGACTCATTGACTGTTCTCAGACAACATGGAACAGTAGAAAAGGTAGGGGATCTGGGGTCAGGAGACCGGAGTTCAAGTCCCAACTCTGCGACTTCTGTAAACTACATGACCCTGAGCCTGAGTCCCCTCCTCCATAAAGTGGAGCCGATAAAGATGGTGGAGATGACAATACAGACGTCACAAAATATCTGCTCTCCTTACGGGGGTTACTGAGAAGGTCAAAGCGAATGGAAATGTATGTTAGATGCTGCAAAACACTACACAAATACGGGTTGTTACTGGTAGAAGAATCCAGGAAAAAAAGTATATAGTGCTATACAGCATTAATTGAAATAGCACATGTACTTTAAGAACTCTACCACAAAAAAAAAAAAAAAACCTCCTTATTCTGACCATTGTACTATTTTTAAGACATCATTAATATCTCCCATAGGATTTTTCACTAACTCAAACACCAGACTATTTTGGAACTGATCACATAACCACAAAACCCAAACCACTAACCCTGGATCAATAAGTCCCAGGGCCTGTTGATTGATTTTGAACTTTGCAGTTGGCAGGTGAGCAGCCCAGAGTGTGAGCTACTCAGTTCTTAGATACTCAGGGAAGAAGCTGAAGGGCCCACAGGTTTCATGTTTCTTATAGACCGTGTGTCACTGGAGTGGAGGGGGTGGAAGTGTGGGTCGGCACTGGGTGACCCACGCTGACAGTGGCTGGAGTCAAGGTAGGGGCAAGGGGCGGGCAAGAAGGAATGAGGATGTGGGCATGGACTTCCACACACAGAGGCCGGAAGCAGCTGTCAATGAGTCGGATCCAAGGGGCAAGTGAGGGTGTGCTGAGCAAAGGGGACGAATCGGCAAGAAGACCTGGCTTTCAATCCAGGCTCTGCATTTGGATTTCCTCATCTCCAAAGTGGGAGCGATAATCTGCACTTCACAGGACAACCACATAGACCAGATGCGATCCCTCAAGGATGTAGAAGAGAGCTTGGGAAACGCTCTCTGTGCAGGGATGCCCCAGCCTCTGGGCCTGCCCCCCACCCCTGGGTTAATCCGTGCTGCAGTCCCTGCCATGGAGATCCCCACTCACCTTCGCACCCCTCTACCCCAGCACTCACCCAGAGACATACCCCCTTCCCAAATCCTCTGGAGCACGCTAGCCATTTACTCACCCAGTCAGTCAACCAAACATTAGCCTACTCACCAAGCACTGCCCGGGCACCTATCACATGCCAGGCCCCAAGCCAGACCCTAGGGACCAGAGACGCCCACGGTCCTATCCCTGACCCCTGGGAGCTCATGGCATGGTGGGAAGAGGACATGCTGATGCTACTGCCTCCTCAGGAAGGGACCATGATGCCTCCTCCCCCATTTCTTTTTCCCCAACCTCCATCACCCAGGACACGTTCTGGCCCCACAGGGGAAACCACCCACTTGGCTCCTATGCCTGACCAGGCAAGACGCCTGAGAAATGGAACTCGCTGCTCATACCGACATGTAGGACCTTGTGCCCACGAAGGAGTTGGCCATGGAGTCAATGAGCTGCCCGCTGACCCCAAAGTCACAGAGCTTGATCTCCCCACGGGAGTTCACAAGGATGTTGGAAGGCTTGACATCTGCAGAAGAGAGAACACAGAAAAAGGAGGGAGTTGACACAGGTGGATTGGGGGCGAGAAGGGTCAGCACTCTCCAGACAGAACAGCCTTGACCACGAGTCCCAGGACGTACTGCCATCCCACAGCCAGCTCTTGGCTTGCAAACACGGGACACCACAGTCCCTTAATCCGTCTTGTTCAGGGTTCGAGAAAAGATTGCCAGGAGAAGAAATGGCAACCTGTTATACAAGCAGGCCAGAAAGTCAGTGGATTTCCACTCTTTGAGAATCCAGACTTGAACACATGACCCACAGGAAGGAGTCAGTTATAAATAAGATTTCAGACTTGGTTGCTTCAGTCACCCTCACTGGCAAGACGGAACAGCTACGGTTGGATCATATGGCAGAAGAACAGCACAGACAGTAAGACTTGTATGCTGGCTGAGGCCACACACCAAAGGATCAGGGGAGACCAGACAGGAATGCCTATTCTTGACCTTCACACCACACACAGAGCATGGGGGTTTTACAAATATGCGTGGCAGAGGCTGGCAGCTGCCTTAGGACTGACGTCTCGGAGGTCATCCCCCAAACAGTCTCCACAGCCGCAGCAGCTATGGGCCCAGGGGAGCCCCCCACTGCCCTACCAGGGTCAGTCAAGGCAGTGCCGCCAGTACCAGCCCCAAAGCCTTCCCTGCACTCGGACCCTCCCCTCTTCCCACCTGGCTGCCCCATCACTACTAGCTCACCAGCCCTTCCCTTTGCAGAGGGATGTGAACTTCCACCATCTCCCCTGATTCAAACTCTGCTCTGTAAAGTGGGCAGAGCAGGGTCAAGGGTTCTCATTTATACGTGGGGAAACGAGGCTGGAAGTTGGTAAAAGTCCCCAGGCCAGGGTTGTGTGGGCAGACCTCAGCAATGATACCCCCCCAGTAAGCAGGCCATAGCCGAGGGCAAAGCATAAACTGGACAGGCAATCTTTGATAGAAGTAATAGGGATACTCTAGAGAATATCTGGAGAATTCAAGGGAAAAAAACAAATCCCCATAATCCAAATCTATCTGAACCACTATTCCCATTTTATTATTTTTCTCTTCAGTACTCTCAGATGAATGCATTTACAGACACCCCTTGAAGGTCCAGACCACTGCATTACATAAAGTGAATATATATAAAGAGTAAAGAGAGTCAAGTGAGTTTTCTTGTGTTTCCTGGTGCATATAAAAGTTATGTTGGGGCACCTGGGCGGCTCACAGTAGATTAAACAGCTGACTTCCGCTCAGGTCATGATCTCAGGGTCGTGGGATTAAGTCCTAGGTCAGGCTCCCTGCTCAGCGGGGAATGTACTTCTCCCTCTCCCTTTGCTTCCCCCACCTCGATCATGCTCACTCTCTCTCTCAAGCAAATAAATAAATAAATCTTTTTTTTTTTTAAGTTATGCTTAAACTAGACCATAGTCTATGAAGTATACAGCAGCATTATGTTTAAGAAAATGATGTACATACCTGAATTCAAAAGTACTTTACTGCTAAAAACTGTTAACAATTACCTGAGCTTTTGGCAAGTCATAACCACTGATCACAGATCACCATCACAAACATAATAATGAAAAGTTTGAAAAATTCAAGAATTAACAAAATGTGACCCAGAGACGTGAAGTGAGCAAAAACGCTGCTGGAAAAATGGTGTAGTGTAGACTCACTCGATGCAGGACTGACACAAACCATCAATCTCAAAAAAATGCAGTATCTGCAAAGCACAATAAAATGATATATGCCTGTATTTATCGTTGAACAGATTCTAACAAGTCTACAGAAGCATCTTTCCAAGGATAAAGTGAAAACAAAAAACCCAGTCTCTTGTATCCCAATAAAGTCCTTCTCCTGCCTGTCCCTTCTCCGCCCCTCATTCCCAAGATGCTCCGCCAGCTCCAGCATCTCAGTCTCTGTGCCTCACGCCCCAGGAGACAGGCCTGGAACTCGCTCACAGCAGGGGCTCCTAAACCCTCCTGAAAGGAAGGCTCTGAACTCACGGTGTACATACAGGAGCACTCAGAGCCACTGGTGCAGTCTTCCCAAGACCCAGCCCTCATCATGTCACAGGACATGAGACCTTTCCAAAGGCCCTGTCACCCTCCCTGTGTCTGCTCCATAAAGACTTCCAGAATGCAGGCATCAGAAGTAACCTTAGCAGGAATCTGGTTCCCTCCCACCCTGCGGCCACATGACCCACCTCTGCTCCCCTCATCCACTTCCTGTTCATGGAGCACCTGGATGCGTCAGGGCCCGTGCAGATACCAAGAAGACAAGGGCAAGCAAACCGATGGGAGTGCCTACTGTCAAGGAGCTTACATTTTAGCGTGCGTACAGACAAAAACCAACAAACAAACGGGCAGCGTCAGGTGGTCTCAAGGGCCATGAAAACCAGGTAAGACCACACACCATGAGGGGGAGGGTGCCTCTGAGCAGGGAGGAGGACCCTTAGCAATGACCTGGATAGAGTCATGCAGCCTCCCGCAGAATCCCTTCGGGATGTCAGGGACTGAACCTGTCTTCTGTTTCTTCTCCACACCTAGAATGAGGGCAGGCCCCAACACACACTTCCAGCTGAGGAGCCGCGGTCTTCACCCACACAGTACCGTGGCCCTTCTCCAACGGAGGACACACACCTCACCCCAGAGGAGAGTGTCCAGTGTGTGGCAGGTGACGCCAAGTGGCGGGGAGATGGTGCTCGCAGGAGGTGCCACAGGGAGAGCACACAGGAGGCACTCCAACCTGGACGGCCCTTCACCCCTGTGCCTCCCTCACCTCCCAAAGGAGCCCAAGGCAGGTTAGGCTCTGTTTTCGAGCAAAAGAACAGCCCTGGCTAAAGACACCTGTATTCAAATCCCGCCCTGCCATCTGCTCCACTGGCAGCCTTGAGCCAGGCCCTCTGCTTCTCCAGCACCGGCCTGCCTGCGGGTGAAGCGATGGTAACAATCACAGCTCCTGTGACCTTACCCGATGGTGACCAAGACCAACCTAATGCGGGGTCGGCATTTACACGGCACACAATGTTACAGAGACAAAAGGATTCTTTCACAGGCCACCCTCCACGAGGAGCAGTTCATAGCACCAGACACCTGCTTCCTCCCTCCCCCCCAGAGAGCCTCCCCCACCTTCCACCCCCACCCCCACCCAGGTTTTCCTTCTTCTGCTGGTTCAGATGCTTCTCTCCAGGCTGCAGCTGCTGCTCAGGAGTGGCTACACGGCCTCTGTCACTGCGTGGATCTGATTTCTATTCACATGGCAAGCAAGCCTCTTTTTCTCCAAACTTATGTAACACCACTCTCCTCCATCGCTGACTGTCAGCTCCCGCTTCCCCCACTGCCAGGGAACAACACTGCCTGGGAGGCTGCAGAAACCATGGGGGATGGGGTCAGAGGAGCAGAGGGAAACCCTGAGATTTCCCTGCCTGGACCACACCCTGGGAACCACTCCCACTGCACACACTCCCTCCTGGTGACCTGGATGCTCCCTCCTGGTGACCTGGAGGGCGGACAAGAGGCTGCCTGCAGACCTGGGCCTCCAAAGCCCTCAACTACAGAGCATGTGGCTGAGCCACGAGGCTGGGACACGCTTCCTTCTAGCAGCCCCAGCCAAATCAGGCTCTTCTCTGGGGGCATAAAAGGTCCATGTCATACAAGTCCAGAGAGACTGCTTTCTCCAACTGGCAGCATCCTACCTTTGCTCTCCACCATCACTGCCCTTGTTCCTCCATCCTGTCCCCACATCCTCCTCCTCACTCAGTCCTGCACAGAAATCGGTGCTCCTGCAGTGGGAAAGTCCCCACCTCTCGCCTGCCTTTCCACATTAGCCACAGAGCCCAAAGCCCTCCCTCCCTCTCCAGCTTCCTGCTGTGTCGGGCCCCAGCTCAGGCCTGCCCCTCTAACCATGCCTCCCCCGCTCCCCCACATGTGAAACACGCACCCTTCCAGCCCACCCTCACCTCCAGGTCCAGGTCCAAGTTTTCAAGGGTCCCCTTCCTCATTTGGGAGCCTGCCCTGTTCCTGGAGCCCTCCAAGGTCTCATCGGGCTTCCTCCCACAATGTCCTAGCAGCAACCCCAACCACTGTTCACATCAGAGGCCCAGGCCCCCTCTACTGCCCAAAGCCTTCTCCAGGCCGTGGGTTCCCTTTCTCACCCTCCAATATCAAGAGGTCGAGACTGGGAGGAGCCACAGGACCTGGCGGGCTGGGCTGCATTCTGAAGGAAGCGCCCAGCATCCATGAGGCCCCCAGGCTGACAAGCTTCCCCGGGAAACCTCTGAGGAGCCATGGTTTGTTGCCCCAATCCTGCTCAGGCCCTGCAACAATGAGGAGTAAGTCCTCCTTCCTCAGAAACAAGCAAGGAGGTTTTATGAAAAAAGTGGACAAAGTATTTTCTTCTTTCCTATTTTCTGCCCCAGAAAATAACCACTGTGCAAAGCCTTCTGATCCTTTCCCCAAGAGCACGTAATTTTTACTTAATTTCTGAGCATTTTCTATCCCTGTAAAACAAAGGGTTTGGATTAAATAAATCAGTGGGTCATGTACTTATTTTATAAACACAACTGAGCTATGAATAAAAGGACACGGTTCTTCAAGGCCATCCACAAGGAGAGACAGGACACGAAAAGTAACAAGAACGTCGTACACATGTGTACAATGGTGAGGGCGAAGGGAGAGGGCCTGAGGGCACTGTGGACTGATACTCTGAATTCTTCCACCTGGCCAGGCTCAACGCCAGCCTGACTAGTGGGCAGCTCCCATCAGGCAGATGCAGCAAGGCGAGTGTCAGCCCCCCAAAGGGTATGATCGAGTAACCTCGTTTCATATGGCAGAGAAGAATATTATAGGAAGTTGCATTCGCTATGGAGGTGGGGGTGCACACGATGGAAGAGAGGGCATGAAGAAAGAGAGGGCTGGGGAGCCGCAGAGGGGATGGGGAACGCAAGAGAAATAGGAGGAAGAAAAAAGAAATGAGGGCCCCAGAGAAAGAAGCAAGCTGAATGATGCCTGGAAGCCAGACTCCCGCTCATCTGTGACAAAGGCTAAATCCAAAAGTGAGATGACTTTGGATAAGTGAGTTAAAGGTTACAGAAATGAAGGCAAATGAGATTTTTAAATGATGACTTTAGGCCTCAAATGATCCCTTCTTAGCAACCCTGGAAGGTCCCTAATAACCCTTCTCTAAAAGTGAAGAAACAGAAGGGAAAAGTGGCCAACCCTGGTATGTCAAATAATGTTCTCCACAGAGCCACCTCCAGTTACCTTACCCATGACCTCAGGGAGCTAATTAAATAGCAACCTAATTAACATTCAGAGAAAATCCCAAACCCTCAATTAGCCCTGAACTGTAACCTCCTCTCCCACCCAACCTCCTCAAGAGCACGGCTTTCTCCTCTCGCTGCCTTCTCCCAGGGAAGGAGAAGGGATGCAGCTGCCAGGGCGGGGGTGGGGGGGATGGCACAGGCAAGCCTAGCCGGCCTGGGAAGATGCCACAACAGCTCTGGTTCATCGAAGACCTCCTATGCCAGGCCTTTTTTTTTTTTTTTTTAAGTATTTTTTTAAATTTTTTTATTATTATTTATTTATGATAGTCATAGAGAGAGAGAGAGAGAGGCAGAGACACTGGCAGAGGGAGAAGCAGGCTCCATGCACCGGGAGCCTGATGTGGGATTCGATCCCGGGTCTCCAGGATCATGCCCTGGGCCAAAGGCAGGTGCCGAACCGCTGCACCACCCAGGGATCCCTGCCAGGCCTTTTAAATACAGTCTTCTTTAATCCTCGCAACAATGGTGAGAAGCAAGCCCCCTACCCCCTGGTGTACAGATGAGAAACAGTGAGGCCCAGAGTCAGGGAGAGGTCTGTCAAGATTATACAGGGAGCTAATGGCAGAGGCTACAGTAGCACTCAGACTCTTGATTATCCAGAGCCGAGGTAACTGGGCTCTAGATGACCGAGCAAACGGTGAGCTGTACTCCAAAGTTTCAGAAAAGCCATTACTTAGTTGCGGGTGACAGTGGTCAGATGGTACAAACTTCCAGTTGTAAGACAAATATTCCTGGGGTGCAACGAACAACACAGTGACTATAGTTAACAATACTGGATTGTTCATTTGTAAGTTGCTAAGAGAGTACTTTTTTTTTTTTTTTTTAAGATTTCATTTATTTATTCATGAGAGACACAGGCAGAGGGAGAAGCAGGCTCCTCACAGGGAGCCCAACGTGGGACTCGATCCCGGGCCTCCAGAATCAGGCCCTGGGCTGAAGGTGGCACTAAACCGCTAAGCCACCCGGGCAGCCTTTTTTTTTTTTTTTTTTTTTTTTTTTTTTTAAAGAAATCCCTCCATCTAACATGGGGCTTGAACTCACAACCCCAAGATCAAGACTCACATTGTCTACTGACTGAGGCAGCCAGAAGCTCCTGCAAGTTCTTAAAAGTTCTCATCATAAGAAAAAAAAATGCAATCGCATGCTGGTATTAACTATACTTACTGTGGTGATCCATCCATCAAACCAGCATGCCTTACACCCGAAACCAACACAATGTTATGTTAATCATATCTCAGTTTTTTTTTTTAAGTTGTGGTAGGGGAAGAAGGTCACTCACATTATAGATGTAACAGGCTTTTTCTGGGAACAGGACAGATAAATCATTTAAGACTCATGAGAGAAAAGATTTCTCTGCTCCGGGAGATGAGAGCTTCCTTCTCAGCATAGGCGCCCTGTCCCACCTTCAGAAACTTGCAGACAGGGAACCAGAAGCTGCTTCCCACCTCCTCCCGCTTCAACAACCGAGTTCAACCACGGAACTTCTGGAGCCTGGTCCTAACAAGCAGGTACTTTCACCTCTGCACTTCTTACAACTCAGGCCACTGAGTGCCATTTAATTTTTTTTTCTTCCCTCCCAAGACTCATCAGTTTTGAAATGCTTTCATTTTCTAACTCTGTGTGCCCCGTTCTGCAAATTTGGTGTTAATCTCCTAACCCATAAGGCACATGAAATGTCAGCAATTAAACGAGACAGTATTGCCAGCACTCAGAATCCATTTTTCTTTTTCAGATTTTGGTTTCCATTAATATATGCCATTGCAAGAAATGGTCAATTTTTAAAAGAGGATGCAACAAAAGCCACAGCAAAAAGTACATCATGGGTTACACTCAAAAAAGAGAGGTGGGGGCAGGGATGGTGGTAGTGGAGACAGCGAAAGGAAAAGAAGGGGCAATCACAGGAAAAGCTTATGGGTCCCAGATTCCTGGTCTCTCATCTTCAATGACTCCCTAATAATATTTGGCAGAGCAGCCCCATTTAACAGACACAGAAATCAAGGCTTAAGGAGACAGATGTCCCTTGCCAAAGATCACACAGAAAAACTTTTCCACTAAAGAAACCGGCCACAAGCACACATTTCCCTTTGCTGGCTGTGGGCTAATTCAGAGGACAGCACATCTATCACGAAGCCAATCACCCACCTGAAGGCAGGAAAACAATGCTGGCTAACACGGATACTTCTCATCCACAATTCAAGAGAGGAGAATTAGCTTAAAAAAATGTGTTTGACCTGCTGAAGGGTAATTTTCCTCAGCAGCAGAAGACAGGCATAAAAGATTGGAAAAAGGAAAGGTAGAGAAAGCTGGAGATCTCATTTTTAAATGCCAAGGAGAGGGAATTTCTAGTAGCATCACTGTATTTATGACAGCCCAAGCTCCATCAAAGTAAGGCATGACCATATGTACCTGGGTCACAAGTTCACATCACGCACCAGAGAAGCCTGGAAATTCCAGGATGTCAAGAGGCCACTCATTGTCATTTCTAGCTTAGGTTGGGACAGACCCCTAAAAAAGGCACTTAGCAGAGTGTGTGTGCCAATTTACAGACAAACGTGAGCCAGATGGACGAGACAGTCCTTGTGGAGTGTCCTGAGCAGAGCCCTCCCCAACTACACACTCTTCTTTGGAAGACATGCTCCTCCCTCTCACCGAACAAGAGCTCTGGGTGGACATCATAGCCTCAAGGTTTCCCTTAGAAGTGAGGCTTTGTGATGTGAGAGAGAACAGGACACAGATCTCCCAGGATTACTCTCAGCCTGGGCCACCAGGCCTTTCATCAAGGGACCAGCTAGAGCCTCAAGACACAAGCTTGGGCCTCACACTCCTTTGCACCACAGCTGCCTTGGGAAGGGCTAGGGAGCAAGTCTTCCCCTCCCTATCTGAATGCACAGGCACCTGCCCTTTGCTCTCCTCAGGCTTCCAGAATAAACCCTGACCACCTCTCTCCACCTGCTCCCCAACAACCACTCCCCCCAGCTGCCCACCAAGCCACTATCCTGACTCAGACCCACCCACATCATCTCTTACTGGACCGTGACAACGGCCTCCTAACTGTCCTCTCTCCCCCTCGAGCTCATCTTAGCCACAGCAGCCGGGGCCCTCTTCTTCCAAGAATCGCTCACCTTACTTCCCTGCGTAGGAGCCCTCCTCTGTTCCCCTCTGCCTATGATGATATCCAGCCCCTGAGAAGGGCAGTGAAGACCCCCTCGAGTGCCTTAAGCATTCCTTATCGACTCCCACCACATGCCATCAGGAACCTAGACAACCCAAACAGCTTGCTGTTCCCTGTGAGGACTGATCTGCGTTCTCTGCCTCTGTTGCCACGATTCATGTGCTCCCCTCTACCTGGGATTCCAGCTCAGGGCCAGTTACACCCCCTCCACAGTGCTTCCCTAAAGGGACTGAGGAAGCACTCTCCCTCCTCCAAAGGCCCATCTGCCTCGCTTAAAGAGCGAAGAGACACTCATCTGGAGCCCTGATCCATCTCTGTGGGTCTAGCAGCTGAGGTAATTCTAGAGAGAACGTGATTCACATTTCTCACCAAGAGACCAGCAAGCTGGATTCTAGCTACTGATTAGCCACTCTCTGTTTCTCTCCATCTGTAAGGTGGAGCAGTCTAGACATGGTTCAAAGGAATCAGTTTTCCTGTAAATTCACTGCCCCCGCCCCCAAGGCTGTCACCACATGACTGGTGAATAAGACTAGCATGTAGAGGAAGCAGGAGTGCAGCCCAGCCACCCCCTGGACACTCTGGGCAGCCTACAGATGGTGGCACAAGGACACCCCCTTCCACCCAGGCAGGACCGTGGTCAGTACAGAGGCCCATGTGCAGCCTCAGGGGCCACTGTGACTTTCTGCTCAGGGAAGCCTGGCAGGACACCAGAAAAGGCCCGGCAGGTAGGACAGGGCCTGGCAAAGGCCACAGAAGAAGCCACTCAGAAACTTATCACATGTAAGCCTGCTACATGCGGCTTGTAAAACAACAAAACAAAAACACACTTGGGCCACTTCCAATCTTGCCTGTAGGTGCCAACAGCAAGACGAAGATGTCAGGGTTCTAACCACGAGCCTGGCGGAGGGCACAGTTCCTTCAGAGGCTGTTGCTAGCACACCCACAACGTGCTCCAGACACCCCCAACTGTCCCCGGGGCCGTGATCCAAAAACAATCAGAGTCTCAGCAGAAGCCTCAACAATTATTCTGGCCCGACAGCTCCCTGGGCAATAAGGAGCTTCCCCAGGGTGCCCTCCTAGCAGGACGGCCCCGCACGAGCTACTTGAGCTCTGAAGACAGCCATGGCCGGGCATCCCTTCAGAAGTCTAGGCTGGTGGTGCCAGGGCACTGTGGGCCCAGGCTACTAATCCAACACGGCATGTAAGCATCAGGCAGGCTACACACTACCCCAGCTGACAGAAGGTAAAGAAAAATGAGCTGAGGCATAGCTTAAAACTATTCTTGGCATTTATTGATCTTCATCAGCCAGCAATTCCACGGCAGAAACAATTTATGGGCTAAGCTGTATAAATGCTCTACCAATTTAACTTACATAATGTTTCTTCAGAGTCTTGATCAAAGTAAGACCTTGATTAGCAGAGTGGGCTAAGAAGAATGACAGGCTGGCAATGCAAATCACCACTGTAAGTGGCGTGAAGCAGAGCTGCATCCTTAGGACCCCCACCTCCCACCCTGGAACTCAGAGCCTAACCACCTGAGTCCGCTTTAGAGACACCAGACCTAGGAGCTCCTGCCACAGGGAGTGCAAGGACCACTTTGAAACCTTTGTGGTTAATTCCCATCAGAGCTTCAGGATCAGTGAAAAACCCTCTCTCCTACCTACGCCATCCATCAGGTTTTCACCAAGAACTCAAAGCTGAAAACCCCAGAGCTTCCTCTTGCACTTAAATTCTAAGGTTTCCTTAGTTGGGGGAAATTCTTCCCCTTAAAACCCAGTAATCAGGAAGCTTTCTCTGTAAAGGACCACAGAGCAAATATTTTTAGGCTTTGAGGGTCATATGGTCTCTTTCACACGCAACCACTTACCTTTGCCATTATAGCACAAAAACAGTCATGAAAAACAAATATGCATGCTATGTTCCAACAAAACTTCATTATGGACACTGAAATTTGAATTTAAAACAATTATCATATATCACAAAATTCTAGAAAACAATTCTTGGCTTGCAGGCCCTACAAAAATAGACAGTAGACCTATGTGGCCTGTGGGCTGCCAGTCTGCCCACCCCTGCTTAAATGTTTAATTATTGTTTCGATCTGTTAACAGCTTTTTGTCTTTCTGACCCAGTGCTTGATCATATTAGTAGCAAAATATAATTTTTCTTCCTAATTTGCTAGCTTTCAGCCTCTGTTCCTCCTTTCCACCATCTGGTAATAAAGCCCCTCTTTTCATTTGGGGTAGGCTCCTCCCAACAAGTGTTTTTGCTAGGGTGTCAACCAACAAGTCCCATCTATCCTGCCACAGAGTAGGTTATAATCCCAGGTGGACAACCAGACCACGCTAGTCCCTGGAACAAGTGATTGGCCCAAAAGTGGGCGGGCACTAGCAGCACAGCCAATCAGTGATTCAGGCCTACAGGACAGTGGGCAGAGCTCTTTCTCTGGAACAGAACACGAAGGACTGAGGTCCCTGCTGCCCCCAATGAAAAGCCTCAGACTATAAAGAAGGCCCACACCACGAGTAATGCTGAGAGGTAACAGGGTCCTGAGGCTGTCTTTTCAACCCCATATTCATCCTTGCTTTCTAACAGGTGACCCACACTAATACATTCTTTTGATTAAGTAATCTTGCACTGGATTTCTGACACAACCAAAGAATCCTAATTATATCACATCAAATTCTATTTGAAAGTTGGCAGGGTAGCAGCGATTCATGCATAAAAAAAATAGGGATCCCTGGGTGGCGCAGCGGTTTGGCACCTGCCTTTGGCCCGGGGCGCGATCCTGGAGACCCGGGATCGAATCCCACATCGGGCTCCCGGTGCATGGAGCCTGCTTCTCCCTCTGCCTGTGTCTCTGCCTCTCTCTTTCTCTCTCTGTAACTATCATAAATAAATAAATTTAAAAAAAAAATGACACTGGCTGTGTTCCACCATCCTGTATTTCTAGACGTTTTTCCCCTGTTAGCCTCCAAGCTCCTGGAGGACACAATGCATTTCTGAGCCATCTTTATGGCCTCTGGAGTGATTCACTTAGTACCTTGTACTTAGAGGTATTCTATGAATATTATACAAATACTACTTTCTTTGCATCAAGGAAGCCAACAGTGAGGAGAAGGGCAAATCAACATGGAGGAACATGTGCACATACATATCCATGATTATACCAAAAAATGTTACCCAGAGATTCCAGACAAAACTAATACCGACTCTCTGATCAGCGGCCCACAAACTACATACACCAGGCTAAGCCACACAGTCTGCTTTGCCCTTTGAACACTCGGGGGAATAGAATATAATGTCTACACAAAAGCAAGACAGACTGGCAGAGGACTTCAACTACTCCTTGATCGCCATCTGTTCTTTCCAATTGATTAAGTTCTTCTTTCCAGCTTATCTTCCAACTCAGGCAAGAGTGGAAGGCAAAGCATCCTGTGATGGGAACTATCCCTTTGGGCAACAGGGACTGCCCTGAGGCCAGCAAGACCCCCACAAGACCGACCCCAAAAACAATGATCCACCTGACCTGACCTGGACTACCCACGTGCATGTACCCATCGACCTTTGTCCCACATTTTCCTTAAAAACCTCCAAGTGAAAAAAAAAAAAAAACCTCCAAGTGTTTTCAGCCTTCTGGAGACACTAGTCTGCTACCTTCTCAGTGTTGGCCTCACTGAAACAAATTCCTTTCTTGTTTCACCACCAGTCTTCTCTCTGCCTTTGGATTGTCCATGGCCAGTGGTCAAACCTAGTATGTGTGGTACCCCCGGAGCCAGGTGCTCTTGCACCCTTGTCCACCGCTACAGGATCACAGCAGATGGGTTCCCTGCAAACAAAGTCCAGAACAGCAGGCCATCACCTCAGACAGTGGGAATATGAGCCGTACTAGTCAGGCCCATGAAGTCCTGCTCTACAGCCGCAAAGACAGATCCCTTCAGGAATGAGGCTGAGAACCTGGTTCACACCCAGCATGGACAGACACATCAGAGATATATGAAAGCTAGCCATATGCATGCCCAAAGCAGGGTATCTCACTAGGGCCAACGGTCCTTCAACTTACCTGGTCGACTAAAAATAAGTGAATACTTTCAAGAGACTATTACCTAGGTGGAAAAACACAGTACTTAAATGGCACCTAGATGTGGTCTCCCCCCAACTACCATTATGGCTCTTCCTCTCACAGAAAGTCATTTGTGAGTTCAGGTGTGCCTAGTGTTATATCACCAACATTATTCCCACACCCACCATGAGGCTAAGAAGGCCTCACTGCCCCAGCAGCAGCACCCCAGGGGTAGCTAGCTGAGGAACGAGGACAACTGCTTTTCTGCTTACACAACCCAATCTCCCAACCAGAGAGGCCCTGGTTCCTGCCCTACTCAAGTGTGGGAGTCTAGCTTTTTAAAAAATTCTCTCAACTTTTCCAGGATCTCAAAACACTTAGGCATTCTGAGATACTTAAACCAGCATCTGGCAATCACAAAAACCTACTGATTGATCTGTTAAGCAACAGTAACACAGATTGTCCATGATGTTGGTCAAGCACTATTTTAAGCGCTTGTAGGCATTGTCTCAATCCTCAAAGCCCTGGAGGTAGACTATTCCTCCTGAGGCTTGGACAAGTTAAATAACTTGCCCAAGGTTACACATTCAGTAGCACAGTCAGAATTCAAACCCTGAACTTTTGTCACCAGGACAGAGTGAGAAAACTGGCTGAAATATTTTCTAGCTGCTCCCAAAGAGACAGAACCTATCCCTCTACATTTTTAGTCCTGACTGGATCATGTGACTTTTTTTTTTTTTTTTTAAAGCCAACAGGACATTAACCTGATGGGAACAGAGGTTTAAATGGTGGTTTAGTAGTAGGGTTACTCTTCTCTTATTACTGAAACCCCAAGACCATCATGGGAAGAAGCCAGGGAGTTTGTGTCTCAGAGGATGAGTGAAAACATGAGGAAAGAGGTCCAACCAGCCCACAAAATTACAGAGAGTAAATCACTACTGGTTTATTGTGGGTTTTTTTTTTTTTCTCTAATTTTTACTTAATAAGATATTTACTTGAGAGAGTGAGAGCAGGTGGAGGGGCAGAGAGAGAGAGAATCTCAAGCGGATTCCACACTGAGCACAGGGGCCTGATGTGGGGCTTGATCTCACAACCCATGAAATCATAACCTGAACTGAAACCAAGAGTTGGATGCTCAACAGATTGAGCCCCCAGGTACCCCACGACACTGCCGTTTTTAAACTACTAAGGGTTGGGCTGGTTTATTCCACAGTGAAAACTCATTGAAATAACCACTAAGCTTTCAACCAGGAAATCAATTATCAGCAAGTAGAAATAAAGAAAAATGTACAGCCAAGAAAAAGCCTCCGCAGGTTTCC
Source organism: Vulpes lagopus (assembly GCF_018345385.1). Taxonomy (NCBI): domain Eukaryota; kingdom Metazoa; phylum Chordata; class Mammalia; order Carnivora; family Canidae; genus Vulpes; species Vulpes lagopus. The sequence goes on from NC_054825.1 coordinate 50,986,713, forward strand.
CCATTTCACCTCAAGGACATAATGAGAAGAAACAGAGTTTAAATTTCATCAGGAAAGAATATATTTAGACCAGAGGAAAAACTTACTGGCAGCAAGGAGCCTCACTATCCCATCATCACCCTAACCCAGGTTTCTGGGAATCATCCACTCATTGTTCTTCTTGCTCAGGAATCGCGTTGTGCAAGAATACCATTCCACAGCCCAGGCCTCACAGTGAATTCTTTCAGGGCTTCTGGAGAAGATGCATGACAGCAGGAGTCTGAAAAGTGGAGCAGTTAGGCCAAGCTGCCTGCTGCAGACACTGCTCATTGGAGCAGAAGTCCTAGTGACTTCCCCTTCTTGGCTGGGCAAAGAATGAACTCTCCACCAAAGATAACTGTCCAGAGACCCATCTGGCTCACAAAGCAACTCTTCTTGCCAAAGAGCAGTAACTGCAGAGCCAGAAAAGAAATTCCTGAGAAAGTGGGGGCAGCATCAGGCAGAGGGAAAAAGCAAGTTGGTTATTCCAGGAATGAGCTGCAAGTTTCCTCTCTTTGGAACAGAAATAAAGTTAGAGCTCTCCACCAAAAACCCAGTGCACGGTACAGGGAAGGCAGTGGGGAGAGAACAACTCAGACCTAGATCAATGACTGTTAGAGGCAGGAGACACTGTTGGATTCCTGTGTGTTCTGACACCTGTTAATCACACATCCACCCATTTAACAACCCTTTGAGGGGCAAGCTATTCTCTGTTATACTAGAGTCGGGATACAGAGATGAATGTGATGTGTCCCCTGACTTGAAGAAACTCACAAACTGGTGAAAGAAAAACAAACTCTCAGCTAGGGTTTCCATATCTGTAAAATAGGCAAAACAAACCTATCACAAGGTTGCTGTGACCAATAAATGAGAAAAGTAGCTAAAGCACATAATACAGTACTTGGTACATAACAAGCCCTCAATAAATACTCATTATTTATTACAGTAAGAAAGGGATGGACACTGTGCCAAAGGAATACAGACGCAAAGCACTTAATTTGCTCTGGGAGGGGGCTGGTTCATGGGAACACTTCTTGGAAGAGACGTCTGAACTAAACAGTAACATTATTACTATAGTAACAACATAACTAAGCCAAACAGTAACATTATTTATTAATGATTTATGGGAAGCAGTCCTTTAAATCCTCACAAATATACAAAATATGCGTATAATTTGCAATTGCTGCCCTTTGGCATGAACTCTCCTCATTTAACGGATGAATAAATAACTCAAGAGTTTATATTCCCTGTATGTAAGAGAGTTAAGACTTGAACTTTAACTGACAGATTCCCAAGCCTTGGGGCTATACCTTAAAAAGATGAGCAGACTTAGCCTAGAAAAGGTAGGAATATGAGGGATGCGGTAGGGTTGGGAAGTAAACATTCCCAGGAAAGGCAGTAATAAGAGCAAAAGGGAGCAGCACACAAAGGTACAGCTGATCAAAGAAATTCATCCTCACTGGGTCTCAATTTCTTCGTACATAAAGGCAGAAGGAAGGCAATTCACCTTTGTTAGGCCCCTCTTTACGCAAACCATTTTGCTAATTGTTTTCCTTATGTAATGTCCTCAATCCTCACAGCAACCTTGAAGTAGGCAAGAGGATTCTATTTTATAGATGATACACCGGCTTTCCTCCACCAAATCCTTCTACAACACTGACTGGTCAGTCCCTCATGGATTCTGCTAAGTGAGAATTATGTCCTTTGCAGCCCTCGAACATAGCCCCTTGCTCAAGAAATGTTCATCTCTCCCCCCCTTTCAGCTATTCCTATTTCCTAGAAATAAGTACAATAAAATATTCTATCCAGGAACTCAGAGGTCTTTAAAAAAAAAAAAAATCAAGGTCTATATACTACTAGAAAACTGCTCCCCCACACCAGTGATACTGTACCTCCTTATTGACACTTTTCTTGTCACTAGAAAAAGGACAAAATAGTAGCTAGTGTAGTTATAAAGTAGAAAGCTTTCTACGATTTTGCATTTTAAGTGTGTAGTTTGATGCGTTTTTGAATAAAGCATACAATGGTAAACCCACCACCAAAATCAGGATTTAATATTTTGATTACTCCAGAAAGTTCCCTCATATCCCTTTGAGGGCGATCCCCACTCCAGTCCCCTGACACCCTCAGGCAACCACTAATCTACTTTATTACTATGTTACTGTGGATTAATTACATCTGTCCTAGGGATCCCTGGGTGGCGCAGCGGTTTGGCGCCTGCCTTTGGCCCAGGGCGCGATCCTGGAGACCCAGGATCGAATCCCACATCGGGCTCCTGGTGCATGGAGCCTGCTTCTCCCTCTGCCTGTGTCTCTGCCTCTCTCTCTCTCTCTGCGACTATCATAAAAAAAAAAAAAAAAATTACATCTGTCCTAGATATTCATATACATGGAATCCTACCCTTATGTGTTCTTTTGCGTAGAGTTTCTTTTACTCTGCATGTTTTTGAGATTCATCCAAGTTGTATCAATAGTTTACTCATTTTTATTGTTGAGCTTCATTCTGTTGTTTAAATCTATCAAGATTTGTTTATTCACTAATCTAGTGACCAATATTTTGTTGGTCTTAGTTTGGGGCTATTGTGAATAAAGATGCTATGAACATTTGTGCACAAGTCTCTATGTGGACAAATGTATTCATTTCTCTTAAGTCAATAGTGAGACATGGGGCTAAGGGATTTGTTGTATGGTTTAATTTTAAAAGAGTCTACAAAACTCTCTTTCAAAGTGCTTGTCCCTTTCCCTGGTTGCTTTTAAGAAACTTGCTTTATCACTGTTTTTAACAACTTCACTTTTTGAGGAGGGTGTTTGCTTTTTGGTTTGGTTTTTTTTGTTTGTTTGTTTTTTACAGTTTTATTAGTATATCATTTTCTCTCTTTTTAAAGATTTATTTATTTATTGGAGAGAAAGAGAGAAAACAAGCCCGAGGGGCAGGGAGAGAGAGAGGGAACCTCAAGCAGACTACCTGCTGAGTGCAGAGCTTGAGATGGGGCTTGATCCCACTCATGACCCAGAGATCATGACCTGAGCTGAAACCAAAAATCGGACATTCAACCGACTGAGCTACCCAGGCGCCCCTATTGGTATGTGATTTTTAAATAATAAACCCCATATACTTGAAGTGTATTATTTGATGAACATATATATGTTATCATCACCACAATCAAAATTATCACACCCAAATTCTCCTTGTGCCCCTCTGTAATCCTTCCCTCCTCCTTCTCTCATTCCCGAAGCAGCCACTCATTTGTATTTCATCACTACAGATCAATGTGTAATTTCTAGAATTATATAAATGGAATCACATGATATATGCTTTTTGTCTGTTACATTTTTCATGTATCAATGGTTTATTCTTTTTATTGCTGAATAATATCCTAGTGTATGGATGTACCACAATTTGTTTAACCATTCAACTATTGATAGATGTTTGGGTTATTTTTAGTTTTGGGTTATTACAAATAAAACCACCCTGACCAGTCATGTACAGGGCCTGAATGGACATACGCTTTCATTTCTTTAGAGAAAATCCTGAGTGAAATGGCTGAACATAGAGTAGGCACATACTTAACATTTTAGAAACAGAGGAGCTGTTTTCCAGCATGCTTGTACCATTTCACATTTCTGCCTACAGTGTCTGAGAGTTCAGTTGGTCTGTATCCTCAATAACACATGGGTAGTCTCTAGACATTCCAGTAGGTTGTGAAGGGGTATCTCACTGCGAACTAAATTTACATCTCCATAATGACAAATGATGTTCAGTATCTTTTCACGTGCTTATATGCTATCCATGTATCTTCATTAGTACGACATCTGTTCAAAGGTTTACCCATTTCTCTAATTGGGTTGTTTATCTTTTTATTGTTAAATTTTAAGAGGTCTTTATATAATTTAGACAATGCCACTAGACAGATACAGGTTTTGCTTTTGCCAATAATTTCTTAGTCTGCGGCTTGCCTCTTTGTTTCTGTATCTTTTGAAAAGCAATGTTTTTAATTTAGATAAAGTTCAATTTATTGATTTTTCCTTTATACTTCTCCATGCCTTTTGTGTCCCATTTAAAAACACTTTGCTAAAACAGAGGTCATTAAGATAGTCTATGTTTTCTTTCAGATGTTTTATAGTTTTAATTCATACAGTGAGACCTATGATCCACTGAGAGTTCATTTTTCTTTATGATGTGAGATAAGCGTGAGGGTTCATTTTGTACATAAGAATATACAACTGTTCCAGCAACATTTACTGGCAAGATTATTGTTCCTTTATCGAACTACCTCAGAATCTTTGTCAAAACTCAACTGACTACATATGTACATGTCTATTTCTGAATCCTTCCATTTTATTCGATCTGTTATGTTTAGCTTCACACCAACACAACACTACTATCACAGCTTTATAATAAATCTGGAAATCAGGTAGTCTAAGTGCCCCGATTTTGTTCTTCTTCTTCAAAGCCATTTTGGCGGTTCTAGGTCCTTTGCATTTATTTCCACATACATTTTGTATATAATTTATGAATTCTACAATAAAGTTTACTGGGATGTTCAACAGGATGGCTTTCAATCTACAGATCAATTAAAGCAAAACTGACACCTCAACAACCCTGATAGTGGTGGTAGCTGCATAACAACATGAATGTATTTACTGCCAGAAACGTATGCTTAAAAATGGTTTAAAATTATAAATTTTATGTTATGCACATTTTATAGTGTTTGAAAAACCAATTCCAATTTTAGAATTTATCACCTAATCTACAGTTGCTGGCCAGCCGATTCCATCAGCCCTCCTCACTCCTCCTCAGCTCTCCCTCCTTACACTTGTCACCATTAGCACCCCACAGCTGAAGAGACATAGTCCACAGCACTGTGTTTCCCTCTTTTCTGTCTTCTGGCTTATCTTTTTTTTTTTTTTCTAATAAACTTTACTGAGGTGTAATTTATATACCATAACATATAGACACTTTAGCAGAAGGTTTGATGTTTGATAAATTCATGCATGCATCTACCACCACGATTAAGATACAACATTTCCACCACCCCCAAAGTACCCTTGCATGCTGCTGTTAATTTCTCCTCAGACCCTCAGGCAACCACTGATGTACTTTCTATCACTACGGATCTGTTGTTGCTTTCTCTATAATTTTATATAAATAGAAATAGCTTGTACCTTTTTAAGATTTTATTTGTTTATTTGAGAGCAAGACAAGGGAGAGAGCAAGAGTGGGGAGAGGGGCAGAGGGACAAGCAGATTCCTTGCTGTGAGCACAGAGCTCGATGTGGAGGCTCAATGCGAGGCTTGATCCCAGAGAATCAACCCTGAGATTCTCTGAGAATCATGACCCGAGCTGAAGTCAGATGCTTAACCAACTGAGCCACCCAGGCACCCCTAGTTTGTACTGTTTTGTATCAGGTTGTTCTCATCCAGTATAAATGTTTTTTGAGGTTCAGCATCAGTAGCCTTTTTCTTTTCGTTGATGAATAATATTCTATTATATGGATATACCGTAATTTGCTTATCTCTTTGCCAGTTGAAGAACACTTTGGTTTTTTCTACTATGTATGCTTTAGATATCTGTATAGGAGTCTGTATGGACATGTTTTTTCATTTATCTTGGGTAAATATCTAAGAGTGGTCATATGGTAAGTGTATAGATACTTTTATTAAAAGAAATCAGTTTCTTTTATAGTCAAACTCACATTCAGTCAGTCAGTCATGGCCTTGAGCCTATGTACTATCTAGTCCAGTAGACAGATGGTGACACTGGTGGATAGGTAACTAAGCTCCCACTTGGGCTTACTGGGTGACTGCCTGTCAAAGCTTTAGATAACAAGTGTAAGCCAGGCCAAAACAAGAGTGGGACTTGCCCTAGCCATCAAACTAAATAAATAGTGAGAGTCTTGGAGAGTCTGGCTGGTTCAGTCAGTAGAACATGCAACTCTTCATCTCAGGATCATGAGTTCAAGCCCCATGTTGGACATAAAGCTTACTTCAAAGCTAAACAACTAACTAGTTAAAGACTTGTTATAAAAGTTAAAAATACTATTCAATGGTTTTTACACCAAAACAGAACACAAAAGATACAACAATTTTTCGATTTCATCTACAATTCACAATATAACTAGCAAGAAACTTCTCACCTCTGTGCATAATCTTGTGCTTCTCCCTCAGGTATGTCAGACCTTTTATTACCTAGAGGAAAGACAATGTCAAAAGATGGGAAACTTGAAGTGGTGGTGGTTAGTCAGCTTCTGTATTTTAAAATGATCTAGAAAATATTTCATCTAACATCACAAATTTGCCTTTTTCCCTTATTTTTAACTTGTATGATCAAGAAACCATATTTTCACATGGCATATAGTTATTTTTAAGCAGCATTGATTATTGCAAGTTTAGACAACTTTAAAAACCCCTGTGCTTGAATTTGGACTTTTTCCTAAAGCTGTGATATAAAAAGAGGCTTTCTCATGCCACAAATGGGAATTCCTTTGGACACCCTGTCCTATTTCTGTAGATGCAGATTTTAATATAGAGAAAGTCACTTTCCTAGTTCTGAAAAGAGAGAAAGAAACAATATTATATCTAGAATCTAGACAGGGAAAATTCCAGTGAGAAAACCCTATTTTTCTTACAAACTTTCCCTTGATTGACTTACTATCTTCCTCCCTTGTCCATTTCCTGCCAACTCATTAACTTCTCAATGAGAAGACTTGGAAGAAAAATTGTACAATATACTCACAGCGATGCTAACTTTTCCTAGAATTTGTTCAGGAATTCTTCCAGCTTTCTTCAGGACTTGATCCAAGGAACCCCCATCCTAAGAAAAATAATACCATCCCACTTAGTGACAGCATCTCAAACTATTCTTTCAAGTATTAAACTTCAGCAGAGGAGTGGATCCCCCATGTGGCAAATCTCCCTGGAAGGGAACCCTTTGATTTGTTCCAGACCTCAAAAGATAGAAATGCAAAATACTGTGCAAGGGATCAAATAACCGAAAACTCAAATCGTATAGATAATCATTAAGTGAACTACCAATTCAGGGATCAAAAGAACCCTGTTGGGGCTTCCGGCTGGCTCAGCCGGTGGAATGTGACTCTTGGTCTCAGAGCTGTGTGTTTGAGCCTCACGTTGGGTGCAGAGATTACTTAAAAATAAAACGTTAAAAGCAAAGGTTTGCACTAAACTGACAGAACAGTATATGGTTAGGACCAGAGGTTCTAGAGGCAAACTGTCTAAACTCGCATAGCACCAACTCTGCGGCTTACTATCAAGGAAACTGGGACCATGTTACTTACAATTTGTAAAATGGTGATATTTTAAGGCTACTATAATAATCATAGGCTATTATAAGTATTAAATAAGCTAATACATATAAAGCACTCAGAAGAACTCTAGCCCATACTAAGTGCTCGATAAATGTTAGCCATTTTATCACCAGCATATAAGTCACAACTTGTATTTGGTATTATCCAAAAAAAAAAAAATCATAGTTAAATAAAATCAAAAGAAAAAGTCACAGAAAGCAATAATTTGTTCCACAAATCCTACCAAGTGTCATGAACTGTGTTAGTTTCTATGGAGGACAGAGATATAAAAAAAGACCTAGTTTCCATCCTCAATAAATGTACAGGCACCTGGATGGCTCAACTGGATAAGCATCTGCCTTTGGCTCAGGTCATGATCCTAGGGTCCTGGGATTGGGCCTGGAGTTGGACTCCCTGCTCAAAAGAGAGTCTGTTTCTCCCTCTCCCTCTGCCCTCCCCAACCTGTGCTCTCACTCTCTTTCAAATAAATAAAATCCTTAAAAAAAAGTACAAACAAGTAGGGTAAATATATAATTCCTAATATAACAAAACAGAATAAATTCTTAAGAAAAGTGTTACACACGCAGAAGAGAGAAGTAATACTGACTTCACTTTAGAAAATGCTATTTGTTGGCTAAAATTAACAATTCAGGAAACAACAGATATTGGTGAGGATGTGAAGAAAGGGGAACCCCCTTACACTGCTGGTGGAAATGTAAACTGGAGCAGCCACTCTGGAAAACAGTACAGAGGTTCCTCAAAAAGTTAAATAGAGTTACCCTATGAACCCATCAGCGTACTCTAAGGTATTTATCTAAAGGACACAAAGTGATTGGAAGGGGCACCTACACCCAATGTTTATAGCAGTAATGTCCACAATAGCCAAAACATAGAAAGAGCCCAGATGTCCACTGACAGAGGAATGGATAAAGAAGATGTGATGTGTATATGTTATATATACACAATGGAATATTACTTAGCCATCAAAAATAATGAAATCTTGCCATTTGCAATGATGTGGATAAAACTAGAGGGTATTATACAAAGTGAAATAAGTCAGAGAAAAACAAAAATATTATTTCATTCATGTGGAATTTAAGAAACAAAACTGATAAACATAGAAGGGAAGGAAAAATAAATCAAGACCGAAACAGCGAGACAAACCATGAGAGACTCTTAACTACAGGGAACAAACAGATGACTGCTAGAGGGGTGGGGGGTGCGAGGATGGGGTTCCTGAGTGATGGACATTAAGGAGGGAACGTGATGGAGTGAGCACTGGGTGTGATATGCAATTGACAAATCTAAACTCTACCTCTGAAACTAGTAATATGCTATATGTTAATTAAATTGAATTTAAATTTTAAATTTTTTAAGAAAAAAAAAAAAAAAGAGGGCAACCTGGGTGGCTCAGCAGTTTAGCGCTCCCTTCAGCCCAGGGCATGATCCTGGAGACCCAGGATCGAGTCCCACGTCAGGTTCCCTGCATGGAGCCTGCTTCTCCCTCTGCCTGTGTCTCTGCCTCTCGGAATAAATAAAATCAGAAAGAAGAAGAAGAAAGAAGAAAGAAGAAAGAAGAAAGAAGAAAGAAGAAAGAAGAAAGAAGAAAGAAGAAAGAAGAAAGAAGAAAGAAGAAAGAAGAAAGAAGAAAGAAGAAAGAAGAAAGAAGAAAGAAGAAAGAAGAAAGAAGAAAGAAGAAAGAAGAAAGAAGAAAGAAGAAAGAAGAAAGAAGAAAGAAGAAAGAAGAAGAAAGAAGAAAGAAGAAAGAAGAAAGAAGAAGAAAGAAGAAGAAAGAAGGAGGAGGAGGAGGAGGAGGAGGACAAGGAGGAGGACAAGGAGGAGGACGAGGAGGAGGACAAGGAGGAGGACAAGGAGGAGGACAAGGAGGAGGACAAGGAGGAGGACAAGGAGGAGGACAAGGAGGAGGACAAGGAGGAGGACAAGGAGGAGGACAAGGAGGAGAAGAAGAAAATGGCATTTGAGGGGTACCTGGGTGGCTCAGTCTGTTAAGGGTCCAATTCCTGTTTTTGGCTCAGGTCACATGATCCCATAGGTCATAAGATCAAGCCCCGCATGGCTCTCCACACTTACAAGATGTCTGCCTGAGATTCTGTTCCTTTGCCCCTTCCCCCCATCAATAAATAAAATCTTAAAAAAAAAAAAAAAAAAAAAAGATGGAATTTGAGTTACAGTCTTTTTTTTTTTTTTTTTTTTTTTTTTTTTTTTTTTTTTTTTGAGTTACAGTCTTATTCAAAGAATGATTTCTGTACCTGGAATGGGGGAACCATGGGGTGGCAGGAGGGCAGGGGTAAAGAGTAAGAAAGAACAAGTTATTTCAATTAGATCAAAAGCAGAAAAGCATCAAACTGTTTAGTCCTCCTGGGATGACGTGTGTTTTACTTCACCATGGGTGCATGAAGAAATGTAGAGATGGGTCAGGCCAAGAACCACTACCTGCGGCCCAGTCACAGCACCAAAGAATCAAGACTTGCCTTTGTGATGGAGACAGAAGGCAAGGAATCCAGGCTGCCTGCTTTCAGTGAAAACCACAGCAGCTGAAGGAAAGGGCAGGGAGAGTGTGAAGGAGCTGATCAGCAGGAGGTGATACAGGACAACCCTGGGCTGAGGCAGTGGAAAGGGAGAATGAGAGACAGGACTCACATGGGGTGTGAAGTCAGTCTCTCTCGGGCTCACATGCCAGGGCCTTCCCATTCATGGATTCTACGCTGCAACCTAAGATCGTGAAGAAAAGCTTCACTCAGGGAACCCTGATGTAGTGAAGCAGGCCAGGTTCATACCCCTATGGCTTCAAGTGCTGCCAATTATCAGCCATAATTTAAAATCGCCCGCAGAAGTAGAGACAATTCCTGCAAACTCAGACTGATTTTTAGATTTATTGATTTTGAGAAAGAGAGACAGCACACAAGCACTTGTGAGGGGGGCAAGTGGGACAAGAGGTAGAGGCAGAGGGAGATAGAGAGAGAAACCTAAGCAGACTCCCTGCTGAGTGCAGATCCTGACTCAGGGCTTCATCTCAATGACCCTCAGATCACAACCTGGGCTGAAATCAAGAGTCGATGCTCAACCGACTATGCCACTCAAGTGCCCTGTTTCTTTGTTCAAAGATTTACCTATTTATTTTAAGAGAGAGAGAATCAGACTGATTATCTCATCTATGCTGAGCACTTACCAATGTTACCCATCATTTATTAATCACCCCTATGAAAGGCATAGCAATGTGTGAGAAACTAGGGATAGAAAAAACTATAAATACAGAAAAAAGGGCACCTGGATGGCTCAGTGATTGAGCCTCTGCCTTTGGTCCTAAGATCAAGTCCCACATCGGGCTCCCTGCAGGGAGTCTGCCTCTCTGTGTCTCTCATGAATAAATAAAATCTTAAAAAAACAAAAACAAAAACACTCTGCTCAGGGAGTCAGAATATTCAGTGAGGCCAGGCACCTTAAATCCTCCTCTGAAACAAGGTAGGAAATAGCTGAATAAGGAGAACAGAGATCACTACAGGTACTCAGAGGAGGAGGAAGTGATTCCTGGACAGCTAAGGGAAAAGCTGGCAGCAGGAGGGATGTGGACACTGTCTGTGTGAGGTGGCAAGATGTGGCCAAGCAGAGAGACATCTCTGTAAGCTCCCTGCCTCCAAAACCACCCAGCCTCAATGACATAGTCAGGGAGCATAAGGTCACAGAACAAGGCACAGCATGATAAACAAAATGACAGAACATAGTCCCACTTTGGTAGACATAAAAATATGTTTGTGTTCACACACAAAACCAGAACATCCAAAATGTTACCAACGGTTATTTCTAGTCTAGGCTGTAAGATGATGAGAGGTTTCTGTTGCATGATAGTTTCTTTGTGTTTTTCTATTGTTTGTAAGTTTTCCACATGATAAATGTTTTACCTTTTTAAATTATTGAACTCCTTTACGAGAGTGGGGAATTAAACCTACAAATCAATTAATAGTACTAAGTGTCCAGTTTGTGAAAGGCACTCTAAGATATATAATACTGCTTTCTTTCTAAAGGAGGTGAGAAAATAAGATTCATTCAGGATACAGATCCCTCAATAAATGTCTCCTAAAACAATGCTAAAAATAGATTATGCACTTAAAAATCCTATGCTTATTAAAAGGAGCACTTGAACCAATCACTTTCTGTCACAGTCAACTCTGGATCACAGATGCTGAGGGAAAACAAAGTAGTATAGGTTGTGTGTGAATTCTCAAATGTACACTAGTATCCCAGAACATAGTGTGTCTTCTAATCAGAATCCACAGTGCATGATGGAAGATTCTGAAATTCAGTCTAAAATTTCCTATGTGCCAGAATTCCCACAGACATGAGAGTAGAATAATTCATCTAGAACCAAACAGAAATCCCCTATAGACCCATTTATTTTCCCAGAGTCCTTGGAGGAGCCCTACCCAAGCTATGATCCAGGCTGAGGTTTGAGTCACCCCGTGAGCCTGGAGGCCTTCACAATGCTGCAGGACCCTGGTGGCCAAATCAGGGCATGAGTCCAGGTAGCCACACCCAAGTTAGCAGGCTTCCAGAAACATGATAGCACCTCTCAATTTCCTTTACCAATGGGAAGAGGGACTCCAGTGAAGAAAGTTTCCAAGCCATTTCTCTTTTGCTTCCAGTTGGATGTGGTTTCAGATCCTTTGTTTGATCTGCTTTGCCTAATTATCAGGGAGGACTATACAGTTAAAACTAGGTAACAAAGCAACTCTGTGAAAATGAGGTTGAAATGTTAACCCCTTGGTTCTCAGGTTCCACAGCTTAGGACAGAGTGCAGTCTGGCTCACACTTTCCCTGGAGGTTGTGGTAAATATTTCTATTAAAAAAGGGAAGAAACCTTGGCTCTCTTTCCTTTCACCTCCTTCCAAGCTATAAGCAGAGTTACAGTGTGAACAATGGGATTATTAGCAAGATTTATGAAGCATGAACCATAGTCAGAATTACCCAGAGCTGCCTACAACTCACCTTACAACCTTTTAATTCTACTTCACTGTTGCCAAGGATTTGCCTTTCTTGACTAAAGCTACTAAAATTGTGCTTATTTTTAGAAGCCAATTATTAAGTCAATGGTGCTTTTGTGAAGGTTTTCTATAAAAGAGACAAATACCTTATAAAAAAAAAAAGAGAGAGAGAGAGAGAGAGAGAGAGAGAGAGCTCAAAAGCTTTTACTCCTGCATGAGAACCATCCACTCTGAATCCTCAGTTCTCTGGTTGCTCAGCTACCACCTGAGCAGGAATCTACTTCCCCCAAGGCAGGAGCATTCCTATGCTGATCAGGGGGCATCCGTTTACCCCTTGGGTCTCAAAAATTCAGACTGGGCAGAGCAAGCACAGCTTATCTCTAGCAAAAGTCAGCCCCTGGCTGAGTCCTTTAGAAGATGGGGCCCAATGGTTGTCAGTGACACAAATTCCTTTAAAATGCATCTAAGAAATGATGTGAGCAAGGGATAAATGGGGGATACATGGTAAAGCACATATCGCAAAACAATAAACTGCAGAATCTGAGTGGTAGGTTTATAGGGTATGTTACACAATCCCTTCACACCTTGCTGTGTGTTTGAAATTGTCTTAGTAAAGTATTGGGGGGAAATGTTAGTGACAAAGAACACACAGAGCTTGTGACATAGGCAAAACCAAAAAATCTATAAAGTTGGGATGTGGCTGAGGAACAAAGCTCTACATGACAACACTTCTGAAATGTGGAAGCTGAGACAAAACAGAAATTCCCTAAAAGAGAAGTGGCCACCAGCAATCAGAGGGTTTTCTTGTCAGAGGAGGCCAGGACAGGAGCTCTCCTGCAGGAAAGGCCTACTCAGAGACCAAGAAGGGGTGAGAGGGCCTAGGGCTACAGCAGAAAACTACTGTGGAGCGTGGCCACTTGGACTCTAGGCCACAACAGCTTCACTACAGGGTCCTGCCTCTGGTAGCTCTGAGCCTCCCACCAGTACTAACAGACTATTCCAGCTTTTCTCAGGGCCTGTGGATACCTAGGAACACAAGATCCTATTGCTGACTCCAGGCCTAACTCTCTTCCACTGAGCCCCAGGCCTGACCACACCCTCTGCATCTTGGCCTCCTTCAGTCAGCCACTCAATATCTATCACCCAACAGGTGCCAGACACTGTGCTTGGTCAATAGGTTTTGACCCTCCCAGCTTCTGAAAGCCAGTTTTCTAGGCTCAGGATCCCCAGGCTAACTCCAGAGGTTTCTTCTCCTTCAGAGACTAAAGTGGGAGGACCCTACCCTGCCCACAGAGCCAAATCCACAGGAGGAAAACTGACCTGCAGATACTGGAAATGGGCAGAGAGAATGGGAAACCAACCCTTGTCCTGTCCTGAGTCACCTCGTCCTCCTGAAGGGAAAGGTAGGGTGGGTAGGACAGAGCAAGAGGCACAAAGGTTATGCACGGTTTCTATGAATCCAAAGGGAATAAAGGATTCCAGAATGAGCAAGCCTCACTTCAGGTCCATTTAAGACAAATAAAAAGACTGAACTCCACATGGCAAGAGGCAACATACAGCTAACAAAATAGCTTCCAGCAAGTTCTAAATAAACGAAAAGACCACTGACTATCAATGTTTGGGGCCTAATCCTAACCTCTGAAGCAAGCACCCTGGAGTTCAACCATGCACATCCTACAAATAGCATCCTGGTTCCTCTCACAAAGGGGAGGATGCTGAGTGACAAAGAACTTGGAGGTAATTCAGGAAGAGTCTCTGATGGATCAGAAGCCAGCAGGCATGGGATGAGACAGAGGTGATGCTCAAAAGCCCTTCTGACCAAACTGACACTCCTCATCTAAGAAGGCCCTAGGACACAGCCATCCAACTGTGAACACCTCTGAGGAACAAAGAGGGCACTCTCAGTGTCTCCATCCCCCAGCAGCTAACGTGGAACCCTTCACATAACAAGCACTACAAATAAGTGTCTGTGAAGGTGAACCCATGCTAACTAATGTAAACCCTGACTGGTTAAAAGTGCCAAAAAACACAAAGACACAGGGTTTTAGCAGGGGGAGGGGCCCCTAGAGAAGATCTGGTCCAAACATATCTCTGCATGGATGAGAAAAGTCTGAGAGAGCATGACATTTAAAGAAAGCAGACCTGGTTAGAGACATTAATTAGAACTGAGTTCTGATACTTACTGGTTCTGTAACTCAGACTTGTTACAAAGCCCGAGGCCCTGCTCCCTCCATCCACCACCTTGGGGAGGGTAGTCAACTTCTATACCATGGAAATGACTCACCAAGAGGTGGAAAATGGGAAAACTAGTTACTATTATGTCTAGCCATGCCACCACCCACCTTCAATTATTTGCAACACCTAAGAGGAAAAAGACTACTCTGGCCTTTCTTGTCACGGGTTTATCACTACCTCCAGCCTCTTCCCCTTCTACTTTGCAAGGACCTCTACCACCAGTTACTCATCTTCATCCAAAACTCTGGGCTAGAGCTAAAAAACCAACCATCAACAGCACAAAGAGCCCAAGAAACCCAAAGCATAAGAAGCAGCCCCCTCCCCCTGCACTGCACACCACACCAAAGGGAGGTGAAGACCCAAGGGGAACATATCAGCACCCCAAGCCTGGGTGAGGACAAAACCAGAAATGTTCATGTGCTTTCCAGAGGCTGCTTCATTCCCATTTAAGCAAGAAGAACAAGAGCTTTCTCAATAACGTTCAGGAGCACAGAAGACATTTCAGATTCTACATTCCATCTGACACCACACAAGCCAGCAGATGCCTGCAACAGTGTGCACGGCACTTCCTCACTTCCATGTTAACATGGAGAGAAGTTCAAAATCATGGGGCACCAGCAAGGGACAAACCTCCTGATGTGGGGGGTTGCGTGGGGTAGGTTCTCCTGGAGTTCATTAAGACCAGGCACCGAGGCTCTCTCCCCAGAGATCAGGGCAGGTCCAGGGTCAGAAAGGAAGTAGAGCTGAGGCAGGATACTCTACCCGGCCAAGGAGAAAGCCCAGCCACCGTAAGGGCACAAACTCAGTCATGTCAGCCCTTGTATCTGAGCTGTCAACTCTAGTGGAAACAAAGCAAACACTACCGTTCACAGAAGACAGGCCTGGAGTCAGTGCACCGAGACTTACTCTGTTATTTTCATTAATCCTCAGGATTAATCTACAATGAGGGAGGTCTAGTCATGGCCATCTTACAAACAAGGAAACAGAATCAGAAAGAGAAAGAGACTTGCCCCAGGTACTTATGAGAAGGAGACAATCTGTAAACAAATCATTATTGAGCACCTGCTGTGTGCCAGGGCTATTTTGGGCTTTGGAGACACAGTGGCAAACAAAACAATGTCTACTTGGATTTTTGTGGAGAAGGGAGATATGAATAAACATCTCGGATTCCAAAGTCCCCTGCTGCCTAATGGGGACAGGAAAAAAATAGCGATCACGAAGCCAGCCTCTCTCTCTGAAATTCTGCACCAAGGATGGAAACAGAGCCCCAGTCGCTATCCAGTGGATTCAAGAAAGGACGTGCACTGCGGTCTGACAGTCTTCATGTAAATCCTACCAATTCCACTTAGTAGCTGCATGACCTCTGGCAAGTCATTTCTCTGAGCCTCGGCCTTCTCATTTGTGAAATGCAGATTATCTAACCATCCAATGAGGTTGTTGAGAAAATGCAATAGAATATTAATCTGCATTGGGCAGAACATGATATGATATACACCCAAGAAATTAATCAGTGTTAGTACTGCAAGCATTATTATTGTTGTAGACACGGTTACTATTACTGTCAGGTACTGGGAAGAGGAAGAAGGGGCTCCAGGCAGCTAATGGTACAAAGACTGGCAGCTCACATCCACACAATTAGCCCATAAATGCCCCCTTACTTGCCTTCTCTGATGTGCATCAGGTGGCATTACTTCTCTGCACACCCAAAGCAGAGACTATCCCTAAATCAGATTATAGACTGAGGACAGGGATGTCTCATCTCCATCATCTCCAGAACTGGGTACCTAGCATACAACAGTGCACATAATAAATGGATTTAAACTGTATTAACCAGATTTCACTCTTATCAAACCCTTGGGGTCAAGAAAGTTGAGAGATGGTCTCTCAGCACACCCTGCAGGGATCTATGGTTGCTGCCACCTCTCTTTGAAGACAGGAAGGGACCAAGGAAAGAGGCCTATTATCTTTTGGTTATTCCAGGTTCTATAGACAGTCTTCCCAGAGGCCCAAGACAGTGATGTGGATCTGGAGCTGGGCTGGGGAGTGGACAGTGTGGGCAGCTGGTTGCTTCCCAAATCAAAGATGACACCAGAGTCATCCAACTCCCAGGCCATTCCTGCAGAGGCTGACAGGTTGCCACATACCATGTGCTCCATGCAGATACTGATCTCGCCATCGCTGTAGAATGCACCATAGAAGCCCACGATGTACGGGGAGTTGCACTCATGTAGAACCTGTAGCTCCCTTATGATCTGGTTCCGGATTGCAGGTTTGATCTCCAGGTGAATTAGCTGGGGAAAGAGAGGTGGGAGGAAGAGAGGCTTTAAAAATATATGGATGAATGGAAAGAAGCTTTCTTAAATGCTTAGGCTCTTAAAGGTAGGAAGAGAGAAAACAGATAAGTTTTAACTACCAAGTTTTTGCCCAAAGCACTCAGTGCCAACTAACCAAGGCAAGTATGGGTTCTGAAGGAGCTGTAACGAGGGGAGAGTGGCTATGCCTCTGCTCCTAGGAGCCAAGACTGGGGGGGGGGAGGGGGGGACCCTCACACCTCCTGAGAACAAAGCTGAATGGAGAGTTTCCTCCAAAAGAAGCAGTGAAGCTGAGAGATGAGGGAAAAGTAGCCTTGAGAACCTGGCTGATACTTGAGGGCTATGGGAGTAGAAGGGTATGAGAAACTAAGTATGTGACCTAGGCTGCCCAGGAGATTTCCCCTTGACCTCTGGAGCCCGAGGTGGTTAAGAGTCAGCCAGGGCCTCAGGTCCACCTTATGCCCCCCTCATGTTGTCCCTGGTTTCATCCAGAGACAGGCGACAGACACATCAGGCATATGAAATGGTTACTGAATAATAGTAAGCTGCTAGAAGGGGTCACAGACAAGGAGTGGCAGAGAACCTGGAAGCCATGGTTATTGGTGTGGGCTGAAGCTGCTAGTGAGAGCCAGACAGGAGGCGAGCCATAAAGACGGGCACTATTCAAGAGGATGGAAGGAGTGGCCCAAGCAAACATATGCAGTCAGGATTAAACATAGTATGCTGGAAAACATGGAAAAGCCCAGCCTTGCCAGAGCAGGGGCCATTTTCAGAAAGAGGAGGACCATGGCTCCACAGGAAGTCCAGCTCCAACACTGCTGACCACGGCGGGGAGCTGAGATGTTACACTGCAGGGAGCTGCAGAGGAAGCATCTACAGGGTTGGACCTCGGGCAAACAACCTGATAGGTCGGTGCACTGCTGGAGCTAGCTAAATAAAAGCAGCTTCTCCTGCACGGGATAATGGCAAATAGGCACCCCTGCATTCTTTCTAGAGCACGCACAAAGCTAAGGAAGGTCACCTGCCGTTATTTACCAGTCTGGGGGTGGGGATAAATACACTAACACATCATCAGTATGTTTATCCTATAATCTGATAGATAACAGGAGCTCAAAATTCCAACAGCACAAAAAGGTACTGAATGAAAAGTCAGTCTTCCTCCCACTGGCCCCAGATCTTCCAAGAGATAATCCAATTACCTATTCACCAAGTCAAATCCCATTCAGCCCCCCCACCTTTTTTTTTTGAGTGGCCTCACCTTTCTGGCCATGACTAGGCCGGACGGCTTGTGGGAGACCTTGAACACCACGCCACCGTTGCCAGCACCCAGCTCACTGATCTTCTCGAAGTCATCATCCTTCAGTTCCCCGACCTTCTGCTTCTGGGTGAGAAAGGCCTCAAGGCGCTTCCGCTGCTGCTCATCAAGCTCCAGCTCCTCCAGCTTCTTCTGCAAGGCCTCCAGGTTGGTCCTGTACCAAAGGGGGGAGCACGAGTCAGAACTGGCATCAGAGAGGTCATGGTGGAGATTTCCAGCTCCCAGGCCGGATAGGAGAATGGATGCAGGGGTTCTGGGGGACAGTTCCATGTGCAGTGGCCCTGCCTCTGCTCCCTTCAATACACCACCAGACATCCCTCCCCTCTGACACCCTTCTCTCGAAGCCTCGGTTTCCTTATTTGTCAAATGAGGGAATTAGGTCTCTTCACTATGCTGAAAGTCTACAGAAGGAACCAAAGAATCTGCTAAAATCCAGAACGAGCCACTTTCATTTGCCTTAAAATCCCAGTTCCCAAAGCCCCACTGGTATTGGATTTATTAAGTTAACATCATACACAAAATCAAATCTATGCCCTAAAACCACTAAACTGAAATCAAGTCAAACCATCAAAATAGGCTCTAAGCTGAATGGCAACAGCAAACACTCTCCTCTGACCTGTAATCAGGTCAGGGGATAGGTTCATCAAAATAAAGCAAGGAATCCTAAAATATATATACCTAAAATTTTAATTTTTGTATCACATATATAAATGTGCATTCATTCATCCACCTTCTAATGTAGGTAGGGGAAGACCTCACTTTGAGTAAAGATCCATTGGTAAGAGCCCCACATCATCTTCCTTACATGAACCAGAACATGATCTGTTGTCCATCATTTCCAATGCCCAATTCATTAAAGTGGAGTAAAAATATAGACAAAGAATAATATCAAAATAAAATTGTAAGAGTTTTAGGTTTTCCCCCAATCTTAACGCCCATCTAATTTGACAGTAATGTTTTAGTGAGCTGGACTTATTGAATCTTTCCATGGCTTCTAATTAGTGTTCAAAGTGTGTTTGGGGGGGGGGGGGGGAGACAGGGACGACCCACTGCATTTGCAGGCTTATTTTACCAGTTTATCTGATATTTAAGTACATGACTTAATTACAATACCAGTCACATCCGTACAAATGACTTTGGGAACAAACTAGTTCTTAGTAAGCACATAATTCAGCCAGTGGGTGCTGAGGCGAGTGGGCAGGGCAGAGAGCAGCCTGCAAGCTGTGCATTTAGCACGCTTGTGGGCAGCACTGAGGTTTTACAGAGAACGGAAAAGCATTCGTTATTCCTGGGAGTTCATTAAGGGGACAATGGTAAAGAGAGCTTCCACTGTGTTTCATGTGATTTTAGTCCTAGTCTAAACAAACAACATGGGTGACAAGACAGGGCATCATTACACATCAGAAGGCTGGTGCCCACCCCTTAACATACACCCCATTACTGAGCTTGAAGTAAGCATCACCTTCCACTTTTCATTTACCCTCTATTCCAACTCTCAAGAAGGCAAGGAGATCCAGACCTACTGCCTCCCCAGTCTATGGAAAGACCCAACATACCTTACAAATAACAGTACAGGGGCCACAGAGGACACCAGGCTATTTTTACCAAGTGACCTCACTGGGTAGCTCTCAGGGAAAGAAGGTTGGTGCACCTTCATATTCGGACCTATGGACCGAATATGTCTCCCTAAAATTCATATGTTGAAGCCCTGACCCCAAATGTAACTATGTTCAGAGACAGGACTTTGAGGAGGTAATTAAGGTTAATTAAGGTCATATGAGTCCTAATCAGATAGGACTGAAGGCCATAAGAAGAAAGGTGGCCTCTGCTGCCTCTGGACACACACCAAAGGCAACCATGTGAGGACACCAAAAGAAGGTAGCTGTCTGCAGACCAGGAAGAGAGGCCTCACCAGAACCCAACCATGACAGCACTGTCATCTTGGTCTTCAAGTCTCAGGACCACGGGAAAATAAATTTCTGTTGTTTAAGCCAACCAGTCTATGACATTTCATTCTGCAGCCCAGACTAAGACAGCTGGTAATATTCTCATTCTGCTGAAAGGCTCAACTAAGTCTCACAACTGCCCCAGTCTCTCAGAGGTAGGGACCCAGAATGAGCATGGCTGGGAGGCCACAACACACACCTTCAGGTTTCCGGACTCTCAGGTCACTCCACAAAGAACTCATCAATGACAAAGTTTGGAGACACCTGTCAAATGCAGACAGACTCCACAGCTAAAATTTCAATGAAGTTACAGCTGCCCTGTAGGCCTCAGCTGTCCAACTAGAAACACCCCCCCCAAAGGCTTGGGTCAAACCTGCACACACACTGAGCAGTTATGAGGGAGAGGGGAGGACTGAATGGAAGGAAATCACTCTCCTCACAACACTGTGTACTGTTTCGTACTTGCTTTTTTTTTTTTAAAGGATTTTATTTATTTATTCATGAGAGACACACACACAGAGAGGCAGAGACACAGGCAGAGGGAGAAGCAGGTTCCACGCAGGGAGCCCAACATGGGACGCATCCCGGGTCTCCAGGATCACACCCTGGGCCGAAGGCAGGCGCTGAACCACTGAGCCACCTGGGCTGCGCTGTTTCATACTTGCTAATGCATTTAATCCACAGCAGAGAGCAAACCCAAGCACAAAGAGGTGAAGTGACTTGTCCAAGGTCACACAGCTAGTAAGCAACAGAGCAAAGACTGAAACCAGGGCAGAGAGAATCTCTAACCTCTACTATCTCTTCAAAAAGTTCAATACTTTTAAGAGAATCAACTTGCAGACATGCATAAGATCCCAGTGTGGGGCATTTTCCATACCAGGGCTCCATCATACACGAAGATGGTGACCTACATAGAGCCCTCTGTGCCAGATGCAATCCTGCCTGCCCTGCACATCAAGCTGAACACTGCCTTGCAAGTAATGCTGGCCACAAGAAACCCCATCCATCTAGCAAAGAAAAAGAGGAAATTCTAACTCTGCTCATTTTCCTTGACTCTCTGTAAAATAAGTAATTATCCTACCTTCAGGAAGAAAAACTATATCTAGGCTTCCTCCCTCCTCGACCTTCTATGCTCACCAGTCTCACCGCCCACAGCACCGGCTAAGGGACTTGACTTGCTCCTGGTGTGTGCTTTCAGAAGGCTGTGCCACAGGACACAGCAAAGACTGTACGCTATGGTGGCATGACTTCCCTGATGACTCTGCGTAGAACAGCACTGCCATGCTAACAAGTCATTTGTCATCAGGAATCCCAGTTTCTTACCCTAAAGTAGTCAACAACCAGCTGTGCGGCCACAGACTGACTACTCATTAACTTTGACACATCTCCATTTTCTCTTCTGTCAAAGAGAGTCACAAGTCCGTGCTTCTTCTACCAGGGGAGGTCCAAAACAGAAAACTAATGGGAAGGAACAACGGAATTTGGACACACTTCCACACTAGTGTTAGGGCAAGTGTGGGTGAGGAGCTGCCAAGGCAGCAACAGTGGCATCCAGAAGCTACTGTCTTTCCTTCAACAATTCCTAAAACCCTTGAAAAGTTTCTTAAGAATTACTGCAGTGAATGAAAGACAAAGGATTTTATCTGAAGGTGAAAGAAAAATCCCGGCATCTAAATGGCTTTCAGTACTCATTAAAAATAAATCAATCGGGGATCCCTAGATGGTTCAGCAGTTTAGCTCTTGCCTTCGGGCCCAGGGCGTGATCCTGGAGACCCGGGATTGAGTACCACGTCAGGCTCCCTGAGTGGAGCCTGCTTCTCTCTCTCTGCCTCTCTCTCTGTATCTCTCATGAATAAATAAATAAAATCCTTAAAATAAATAAAAAGATAAAAATAAATCAATCAATAAACATAGCACTGTTTAGTACTGCTTCCTCCGGGACAGGGAGTCAATCAAGTTCAACAAGGCTCATTCGTGGGATGCCTGGGTGGCTCAGAGGTTGAGCATCTGCCTTTGGCTCAGGGCTTGAGCCTAGATTCCCAGGATTGAGTCCCGCATTGGGCCCTTTGCAGGGAGCCTACTTCTCCCTCTGCTTCTCTCTGTGTGTCTCTCATGAATAAATAAATAAAATCTTAAAAAAAAAAAAAAAAAAAAAACCAAGGCTCATTCCTGCCCTACCCCACCCCAAGCTGAAATGCTTCCAACAAAGGAAAGAGGAAGAGAGGGGCCTGTCTTCCTTCAACCACACCACAAGTCTCCAAATCTCAGAGGACCAGAATCTGTGTCCTGCCCAGTCTTTGGCTTTAACTGAAATCAGCAAAATCAGGACTATGGATTGAGAAAGGACACCGGAGGGATCCCTGGGTGGTGTAGTGGTTTGGCGCCTGCCTTTGGCCCAGGGCGCGATCCTGGAGACCCGGGATCGAATCCCACATCGGGCTCCCGGTGCATGGAGCCTGCTTCTCCCTCTGCCTGTGTCTCTGCCTCTCTCTCTCTCTCTCTCTCTCTCTCTCTCTCTCTTTCTCTCTCACTGTGTGCCTATCATAAATAAATAAAAAAATTAAAAAAAAAAAAAACCTAAAACTTTAAAAAAAGGACACCGGAGCCCAGAACAATAAATATGACATACACACACAGCCCTCTCCAGGGACCAGCTGTAAAGTCTGACTCCCATCACCCTCATGCACCACAGCAGAAAGAAAATAACCCATGGCAACATGAATTCTGCACCGTGGCTGTCTTATAGTAAACACAAGTTCATCGAGATACAAGATTATAGGTTTGAAACAGGAATGTAGAGAAGAGCAAGGAATGTGGAGAAAAACAAGGGTTGTCATTTGTATTCTGAACACACCAAGAAGGCACAATGTAGTGGGTGGAGAAAGGATGATCCTATGGGCAAGAACATCTCCTTCCCTCTCCCTCATCCCACCCATCCACTAAGCCTAACTGCAGTACCACAGCTGGAATCTTGCATTTGTGGCTCGGTGGTTTAAGTCAGGAAGCAGTATAAAACGTGGCATGGGAGGGACCTTAAAAACCACCTGATCCAATCCACTTTACAGGTAAGGTCACAGAGATCCAGAGAGTACAAAGTCACAAAGCTCACTGGCAGCAGGTTTCCTAAATCCTAGAACAGAGCTCTCTTCAAGGCCGTACACTGCCATCTCCAGCCCTGATGGACCCGGAAATGGGAAGCTGACCTAAAGGAATGATTTAAGGAGAAGGGAGGTGACGTCTAGACAAAGGAATGGAGTCTTCAAACAGCCACACACCAAACAGAAATGGGACACAGTAATGTAAACACCAGCCAGGGGTCTGTCACCAACCTGAGCCTTGCTCTAGCCTTCCTGCCAGGAAGGAGCAAAGAGGGAATGCGATGACATTCAGTAACCGTGCTGGAGGAAAGAAAGGGTTCCAGTGCAGGCAGGCGGGTATCCTCAGAGAGTATAGTGAGTTGGGAAGTTCTCTCTCCCCTGTGGCATTTGGCAGTTGGAAGGCTACTGGGACAGAGAAGGAAGAGGGAAGGTAAAGGACCCAAGCTAAGGGCAAATAACAGCATGGGACTTATTGCAATCCCTCAATCCTCACCCCATACCAGTCCCATCTGTCAGATCCTAGGCAAGCTCCCACCCTTTCTGGTATTCAGTTTCCACACCCATTTTTTACCAAAAGAAAAAAGTACATGGGGAGGAGGAGAGAAGGGAAGGGAGAGTTGTCTAAGTGTCTCTGAGATCCAAGCCTGTCAATGTGACAACCAGCTGAGGAAATACAGAGTAAGACAGAATGTGTGCTTGGGTTGAAAAGCTGAAGATCTTCAAAAGGAAAATATGAGAAGAGGGAAGATTGGCTTTACGATTCTCTACAGAGTCAAACCATGGACAGGGCACAGAGTGTGGGAGTAACAAAGAGTATAAGAGAGGGGGGCACCTGGATGGCTCAGTCAGTTAAATGTCTGCCTTCTACTCAGGTCATGATCTTGGGGTCCTGGGATCGAGCCCTGCGTCGAGCTTACTGGTGTCTCCTTCTCCCTCTGTCCCTCCCCTGCTCATGCATATGTGCACTGTCTCTCCCTCTCTCTCAAATAAAATCTTTAAAAAAAATAAAAACAAAACAAAACAACAAAGAGGAGAGGAAAGAATGGGCCTGAAAGAGGAAGACAGAGCTAACTAATTCCAGACTCCATCCTAAGTTAGCCCATCGGTAAGGGAGTGCAGTTTAGGCCAGCCCCAAACAACAAAGTGGAGAAGGGGCTCTATACCTTTACCCCTCAGCCCCACAGGCCACTCTGGGAAGGGCTGCTCAACTAACTAGGCAATAAAATTCTAGGATTATATAAGAAGCCAGATGGAACAACAAAGTATATGTTCTTCTGCATCTATGTCAAATTCAAAAAAAGGTAAAACTAATCTTTGCAGTTATAAGGTAGAAAAGTGAACATGCTTTAGGGTGGGGGCAGTAACTAGAAGGGGACATGTGATGGTTAATTTTATGTGTCAGCTTGGCAGGGCCACAATGCTAAGTTATTTGGTCAAACTTTATTTAAAATGTTTCCACGGAAGTGAGGTTTGTGGAAGGGGTGTGATAAGAATAACATTCAAATTGATGAATTTGAGTAAAGGAGAATACTCCCCATAATGGGAGTGGGACTCATCCAGTCAGTATAAGACCTTAATAGCACAAAGACTGACCTCCCCAAAGAAGGAAGCCTGCCTTCGGATTTCAACTGCAAATCTTGCATAGGTCTCCAGCAAGCCAGGCTACCCTGCAGACTGTGGATTTCCCAGGCTTCCATAACCACATAGGCCAATTACTTAAAAAGTTCTAGTAGGGTGTCTTCTCTCTCTTTCTCTATCTCTTCCTCTCTATATATACCTATAACTTGGATGCTGTGATCCGATTTCTTTTTATTCCTTTCCTCCTGTCTCAGTTTGGATACCACCCACCACCCCCCAGTTTAGATAATTTCTATTAACCTATCTTCAGGGTAACTGATTCTTTCCTCAGTTCCCTACAGTCTGCTGACAGACCTGTTGACCTCTGAGATCATGTTTTCAAAATTTTCTAGCATTTTCACTTGAATTTATTTTTAGTTTCTATCTCTTCTGAAATTCATCTGTTCATGCATGTTGTCCATAATCATAGGTTATTTTAAAGCCTCTGTCCATTAATTCCATCATCTGAGTCGTCTCTGAGTCTAGTTCTATTGATGGCCTTATCTCTTGTAGGTTGTTTCTTCTCTCGATTTTGTGCCTTTTGTGCACTAACTGGTGCACACTGTAATAGAAGAATAAAGACGGAGGTACATTATCTTCATGCTTAGAGATAGGCACATTATGCTGTCATGCTGTTAGTATTAGTTGGGAGTTGAGCTAGGTTTGGGTTTTCTGGTGAACCCTGATAATTTCCACGTACCTCAGGAAATGAGGTAAATTTCTCCAGCAATGGAAAAAAAAAAAAAAATTTCTCCAGCAATGGGTTTTATCTTATGCAAAGAGTGGAGCCAGAGCTGCAGAGATTTTTCTCAGTGTTCCTACTCCTCCTTCAGGTTTGAAGTGTCCCATGATGCCTGGCCACAGAGTGGGATCCTTCTCCATGCCTTTGCCCCTGCTCTGGGGGTTGATGGCAATTACTTTTACATAACGCTCTCACATCATCTCAGTGACCACCTTTTATTTCTCATCACAACACTGGCCTAAAGTGCCCTTAGCTGTCTGTATTCTTCTCACTGCTTCATGAAGGGCCTTCTGGTGCCCAAATGCATGCATGCTCACAGAAGGCCTGGGAAGATAAAACAGTCAATATAGTCTCAAAGGAAAAAGCAGTGAGGGAGGGAGAAGGGTCAGTGGGGCATATGTGTCAACAAGAAATTAACAACCAGGACCTGAAAGCATGGGAAGCCAGCCACAGTGCCCATGGTAGCGATAGGGAAGTTCTCTCCTATCCTGGTCCAGCCTCGGTCTTAAACAGGCCCTGTGAACATGGACTTCCTTCCTTTCCATGGCAACGAAAACAAATGTGTATCTGTGGCAGTTCTGGAGCAGGAGAAAGTTTCCTACTCCTCCTCCAGCAATAGACCTCTGCTTTGTGTTGGTGTTGAACCCAGCTTTGGGTTTAGACTCTCAAGCGGCTATGGGAAGACATGCTTCAGTACAGCCATTCCCTTGCCTGGTATCATGATGTGCTTCACTGAATTTAGCTCAAGTATTTTTTCCCTTTCCTTGATGCTGACTGCTAATGTAAATTGCATCTTGGCCGCCCACTCTCTTCTGCTTGCTGATAGACATAGGTGAGCAAAGTCTCACAGTCATTCTTGAAAGCATTCCCCAGACCCACTTCCAGGGCCAGTGACATATGCAGGAAATCTGCTGCTTCTGGGTCAGCACAGAACTGGTCTTTCACAATAGGACATAAAACTAGAAAGAAAGAAAAAAAATCCACGTGGCTGCCATATACTCCTTAAGAAGCGTGAAGGCTTTGGAAGTCAGAAGACTTGTCCCGTTACTTCCCCTTGATTATCCTCATAGGTAAAATAGGAAAGCTAAACTAGGTGGTCTTTAAAGTCCTTTGCAATGCTAAAATTCTCTAATCCTACTACCGGATTCATCCTGCAGTTTTCTAAGGACAGAACTTTGCAGCTAAGTCCCAGGGCCACACATCTCTGTGAACACAATGCCTGGCTTCCTCTGCTGTACATGTTTGAGGCCCTGGTCATTCATTACTTCTTATCCACACTTACACCCCACTGACTGTTTTCCCCACCCTCACTGCCTTTTCCTTTTATTGTTTTTTGGTTTTGTTTTTGGTGGGAAGCAAAGCAATGTCTATTGAGCAATAGTGAAGTGATACTACAAAGCTCCCAAGGACGGAGGGGGACCTGAGAGGGTTCCCCTGCCTTTTCCTTTGAGGCTACATAGCCTTCTGTGAGCATGCATGCATTTGGGTACCAGAAGGCCCTTCGTGAAGCAGTGAGAGGAATTCAGACAGCCAAGGGCACTTTAAACCAATGATGTGATGAGAAATAAAAGGCTGTTGTGGATGGGGTGCCCAGCTGGCTCAGTCGGTAGAGCATGCTACTCTTGATCTTGGGGTCATGAGCTTAAGCCCCACAATAGGTGAAGAGCTTACTTAAAAAAAATAAAAATGAAAAATGGTTGTTGTAGAGATGTAAAAAATGTAGAAATCCTCTAAAGTGTTAAACAAGTATTTAACAGTACTAGTAAGGGTAATATTGGTTAGTAATTGTTGGTTAGTAGGGGTAACAATTTGGTAGTACTCCCTACTGACTTACTGAGTATTGTGTTCATCAGGCATTCTGCAAAAGGTAGGTGTCCCTTTAACAACACCATGATGTGATCACCAGTCAGCCCCATTCTACTGATGAAATTCCTGCATCTTCATGTTTTCATGTAATAAATAATCTCACAAAAATGTACAATGTAGTTAAATACTGCTTGGGGTACTGGAGTGGCTCAATCGGTTGAGCATCCAACTCTAACTCTTGACTTTATGGTTCTGATTCGAGCCCAGCATGGAGCCTACTTAAAAAAAAACAAAAACAAAAAAACAAAAAAAAAAAACTACTCTCATTGCCTTTCATTGGTTTCACCACCACATCCAAAAAGACTGTGGGGCAAAGACTGTCTTGCAGTTCCCCTATTTTCTCAAGAGGCCTGACACAGACAGCTCTGTAGTTCAGAAGATGCTGGCATAATCAGTCTAAGTTTTACAAGCATAGGAGACCTGAATTGGTCTACAACGATACCTAAAATTTAGACAGCAAAAAGAAAAAGGGCATTGTAGCATGGTCTCTCCTGTAGAAAATGGGGATTAAGGCTGTGATAAACAAAACGTGTCAGAAGAATATAACTTACAAGAAAAAAGAAAACAAGAGTCAGGACAAGTGTTTCTCTTTAATTTCACTTTAAATCAAGTAGCTTCCAAGCAAATCAACAAATGTTTTTCAAAGTCAAGAAAACAGGTTTAATTTTAAGAAGATAAACAGGGGCACCTGGCAGGTTCAGTCAATAGAGTGTGCAACTCTTGATCTCACAGTCATGAGTTCAAGCCCCACATTGGGTGTGGAGCCTATTTAAAAAAAAAAAAAAAAGCAAACAAAAACCAAAAATACTTAACCTCCGGAATCAGACTTCTGAAATGATACAAACTGCCTTCCCATGGCATGTTTCTGCAGAAGAGTCACACTGAAAAATACACGCACATGCCCACACAGAGGAACCTCTGGAATGACAGGACCACCCACTCACACAGACTCTTCTTAAATATTGAACAACATCCTAAATTGGAGAGGGAGTGTCATATTGTTGCTTGAAAGAACTAACTATGGTGTCTTCCACTCCAGTGGACAAAATTTGTTTCATATTAGCCATATATGAATTAATTACTAAAGAATCAGTCTTTCAGAAAAGTATCAAAAAAATTCTGACAAAATTTGGAGGCGGGGGGGGGGATAAAAAAGATCAGAAGATGAAGGACAAAAAGGAATAATGCCCTTCCTTGATGAGAACAAAAGAGGAACATAATGCTTGTCTGATAATGAAATTTAGATACAGTTAAGACTCCAGATTCTTGGACACCTGGGTGGCTCAGTGATTGAGCGGCTGCCTCTGGCTCAGGTTGCGATCCTGGGGTCCTGGGATAGAGTACCACATCAGGCTCCCAACAGGGAGCCTGCTTCTCCCTCTGCCTATGTCTCTGCCTCTCTCTCTCTGTCTCTCTCATGAATAAATAAATTAAATAAAATCTTAAAAAAAAAAAAAAAAAGACTTGAGATTCTTAAATGCTAGCCATATTATTCCCATTAACTCACTTCATCCTTGCAATTTTAAAAATTATGTATGTTGTTCCCATTTTACAGAAATGGGAATGGAGGCCAGGAGCAGTAACGACTAGGTAGGGCTGGAACTCTAAAAGTTATCTTTCCTTCACACCATGAGCTGAAGAGCTCATGTCCTTCAAACAAATCCCCCACTCAATGAGCCATAACACAGGTATTTACCTGTTAGCTACTATTCCTTTGAGGCAAAGAACTGTGCTCTACTCTACTAAA
The DNA here is from genome assembly GCF_018345385.1 of Vulpes lagopus. Lineage (NCBI taxonomy): Eukaryota > Metazoa > Chordata > Mammalia > Carnivora > Canidae > Vulpes > Vulpes lagopus. The sequence continues at coordinate 51,015,912 of NC_054825.1, forward strand.
AGGTTCCTGGAAAGGCAACAAATTAAATCTATGCAGAGAGGAATTCCTTTCAGAGGAACATCCTAGACTGAGACATTTTGATTAGGATGGGAAGGGAAAAGAAAGGATCCTGCACAAGTGAAGTACACTGGTAGCAGCAGTAAAAATTCAGGTGGCCATAAGAGGGCCAGGGGACTACTGAGGGAGGCAGGGTGGTGAGAAGGCAGTAGGGAGTATTGAGAGGGAAAAAACACCACGGACAATCCAAGTGGAACATCCAATAAATATGTGGTCGCCATCAGAGACAAAGGGAGCCCTGGGTCTGGTGGTGGCCACAAAATGGGTGTGTTCCTGAATAGACAAGCTGGTTGATTGTGGCCTTAGAAAGATAATATATTTGACCATACCCATTCCCTGCTCTTGAGAAGCTGACATATAGAAAGACCTTTCAGAAACTGCCTATGTAGGGGTGCCTGGCTGGCTCAGCCAGTAGAGCGTATGACTCCTGATCTCAGGGTCATGAGTTCAAACCTCATGTTAGGCATGGAGCCTCCTTGGAAAAAAAAGGGAAAGGAAAAAGGAAAGGAAAAGGGAAAGAAAAGGAGAAACTGCCTATGTATATAGTAATGGCCCATGTCACTCTGTGAATCAGCAGTGCAAGCTGCTTTTCAATGAAAGAAAAAGGTATAGGACCCAATGTGACCATCATCTTAAACCTCATAACCCAGAACCATGAGGACAGTCATGCTCAGAGGCACAGCTAAGACAGGAAGATCCAGTTGGAAGAAACAGATTCAAAATGTCTCCAATTCTAGTCCACACAGAGAAATCACCAATTCTCCAG